>NC_083763.1:22253420-23453420 GCF_963514075.1 Conger conger | reverse complement strand
TTTCCATTATCTGCCTCTGCTAGCCAGTTGAGGGTTAGCCTGCTGAGAGTTACACTGCTTTTCTCTGAACTGCAGGGCAGCATGCTTTGATGGACAAAGTTATTGTCCTCGTAAGCGTAGCGCAGCTCTTCTGTGCAAACCACTAGAGGAGGTGTACTCGGTGCTACTCTCACACACCCACACAGTGCAGTTTATCAGATGCTGGCCATCATCCGCAAAAGCAGAAGCATCACACTGAAGCCCTTCTGTGTGTGTGTGTGTGTGTGTGTGTGTGTGTGTGTGTGTGTGTGTGTGTGCGTGCGTGCGTGCCCTGGGTTTGTGTTTAAAGCGCCTTCACAAATAGACTACAGAACAACACATGACAACAGACAATGAAACCAAACACAGTAACATGAAGATGCCTTCTCTCGCTGTTTGCAAGGGCTAAACTTCAATCATTATTAGACCCAAAGCAATATAATCGTGTATTCGTTTGTAGACTTTGTAGTTCCCATTTAAAAATAACTGATATACTCTTTTTGGTTATAGCCGGACACCAGAACATGGTGTTGAAAGGAGATTGATAGAGACAAGAAGAGAAAAAATAATTTGATGTTGAGGAACCAGTCCTAGGCATAGGTGTAGGTTGAGAACACTCACAGTAATGTAAACGTCAAGCCTAGTAGCACTCTGAAGGCATGATTTTTCAAAGCTGATACTTGTCTTGAAAGCCACACAGAGCATAGCACAGTTTTACAACGGATGCCGACTACGTAGGAATAGCCAAAGCGACTGCAAAAGGAAAGGGTACAGTGCCTGAAAAGAAAGATCTACAGAGGATCTATAGAGGACTACACGCCCCTATAACACTGAACAAAACATGGCAGAGAGGGATGCTTGCTGGGAGTCTCGTCCTGTTAAGGCACTGTTCTAGTGCATGGATAGGCTTCACGTTCAGGTTTCCAATCTAGACCCTGCCAGTGGCAACTATGGCTGGCAGCAACAAGTAATTGGGACAGTGGGAAAATTTATCTTCTTTTGGCTCTGTACTCCAGCACATTGGATTTGAAAAGAAACAATGAGTATGAGGTTCAATTGCAGACTGTCACCTTTAATTTGAGGGTATTTACATGCCATGTCAGGTGATCCACAATGTGCAGGAGTATAAAGCCAAAAAACAAAACAAAAAGAAATAAATTGTGCCACTGTCCAAATACTTAAGAACTGCACTGCACTGTGTATATACTCAAAAACTGCTCGAAGACCAAAGAAGAGCAAGGAGTGCTGCACAATCCACAATCATCTGACCTCAACCCCACTGAACATTTATGGGGGCACTTGAAGGCTGACAAAAGCCAGTAACATTACAAGATGCTCTTTGGAACATTGTCAAATAATGCTGGGCTAACACAGTCCATGTCCATGCCAGCTTAAGTGCGAGTTGCCATTAAAGCAAAAGGTGGACACATAACAACTACTAAAGAAATTCAGAAATGAATGTCATTTTCACTCAAATTGTTATGCTGATAATATAATTAGGAATGAAAAAGTTGGTTTTTAATGAGAAAAGAATGCAAAAAAGCATTTTCACAACTAGTCTCAGACTTATGAACCTCACTGTATGTACAACGTATAACGGATCATTCTAATCTGAGGAGAAAAAAAAAAAAAAGAAACATGAAAATCTTTCTTGAAAAAAAAAAAAGAAAGAAAAGGGGGGAAGTAACAGACTGCTGATAAGGGTGACAGTGAGAGAAAGCAGGGGTGATCTGAACAGGGAGCTCTGATCGAAAGGCCACAAACCTTCAGCCATTTCACATGCAGGAAGTTGAGCATGTAAGAGAAATGCACCACATATTCAACACCTCCCGGCGGAGGAGAGGTGTTTAGTTGCTGGAGGGTTAGGAGACGGGTAGACAAAGAGAAAAGAGAAAAACACAGATGCAGGACAGAACCGAAAACCTGTGACAGTGCAGGCAAACGGTTCAGTGCAGTTACGCTGGACAAGAACTGTGTGTCGGTGTGTGTCTGTGCGTGTCTGTGTGTGCGTGCATGTGCGCACGTGTGTGCGTAAGGTGTTTATAAGGCATACCAAACACATGAGGCACATTTCCTCTTCAGAATATTCATGCATGCTTTCACTCTGTGTTCCAGAATAGAGTGAATTGTGTCATTTGACAGGGTTTCTAGTGCTGTTGTGCAACACACCTGTCCTCTCAGGTCCTCTTTGCACTTGTTCTTGTGTTCGATTTGCACTTTGTTGTACGTCGCTCTGGATAAGAGCGTCTGCTAAATGCCATGTAATGTAATGTAATGTAATAACTGTTTACTGACCTTGTTAACAGTAACCAAAAGCAAAACTTACTCTTAACAGACAACCTGCAGGGAATTCACCTGCTGTGCTATAAGTGCCATGGGTTTTCAATGCTTAAAAGCCATGCTGTGGTCCTGTATTTACAACCAAAGTGGTCTCCTCCTTACTCAAGCACACCCACTCACCTATTTTTATGCTTATATCTCCATTTTGTGATAGCAATCACCATCAAAGAAAAGGCTGAAGGCTATTTTCCAACGAGACCTGTTGGGCTTGTCGTTTCACTTCACTGTACTTGAGCTTCAGTGCCTCTGCCATTGCAGTAGAATATATTCATTGAATACATTCAAACTTAAGTGTTTTTATAAAGAATATATATATTTTTTTTTACAGCCCTACATCTAAGAAGAAACATAGGCAGAGAAGCACTGATTTGGAAAATGTGCAAAGGTTATTTTCTTTTCGTGAAAATCCTGTTTAGTATGCCTTTAAGGCACCACAGCAAAATCAACGGCTGCACTGAGAGTGTACAGTACATGTTTTTGTGAGTTACCGGCTTACTTTCAGGTCATCGTTAACGGCAGAATGACTTTATTCATGGCCAACCTGTGAAACAGGGCCTCCAATAAGGGGATTTTGAAGTAGAAGAAGTATGCAATGACTAGCATATTATTTAAGACTCCTTCATGAGTATCTCATTATTCATCCATAATGAATCACTGACTCCAATGGTGTACAGCCACTCCAGTAATCTGGAGCACCGCTACTCAATATGCACCTGACCTTCGAGGTAAACTAAAGCCTGTTTTTCATAGGGCTTTCATTGGATACAATTGGCACACTAAAGCCTGTGTTGTACTGCCAAGACTTTTGCATTGTCAACTAACGGCCTCATGAGTACCTCATTGATGACTGACAATGTTTCCAGAGAACATTCTGAGGTAAGCCAGTGCGTAGAACACGCTCTGTGAAAACGGTTCTCTTGTTTGAATTAACATATTACCTCATTTCTAATTATGGAATAAGCATTCATTAACATTATGGATATTATCAGATGCCACCTATAAAATTCACAGCATGGCTGTATTGCCAACAAGCTAGGCAGCAAAGTAACACCCGTTAGGTAGCCAGCTACAGCAAACTAACGTTAGCTAGCTTGGTAGATTAGCTGAATTATATTACTTTTTTGGCTGTTCTATTGAGACTGTAATTGGTTTGGAAGAGTAATTAATCATATGTACGGCCTGAAAAGAAAATCTAGGGGAAACACTGCCATCTTGTCAAAAACTGGGAACAGAAAATGGTAGCTATCGCTTGTTTGTAGCCACAGTGTGTGTGTAAACACTTCTTACTTGCAAAAAATAAAGAGAGAGAGGGGGGGGAGCGAGAGAAAGAAAGAGAGAGAGATTTAAAAATACCCACCACTGCTCTGGCATCAGCCATCCTGGCTTTCTTCAGTCTGGTTTTGGCAGCGTCCAGGTCCAGACGCTTGTTCTGCAAGAGCTTCCGTTCTTTCTGGAAGCAAATAAAATAAAATAAAATAAAAAAAAAAACATATGAATAAATGAAAACTGAAGAACCCTGCTGAGAACATTAAGTAGCATGTGAGAATAAATGACTGGGGAAATGGTTTTATACAAAATACATAACAGGATACAGAAGGGGTGAGATTGTACATTGCCCTAGATAAGGGGGTCTGCTAAGTAAATGTGTAATAAGCTGCCATATGTAATGAGCAGAGCTGGCAGAGGTAATTACATCATAAATCCTCTGGAACATTCTCATGTGCTGCAACATTTAAGGACAACACAAAGGGCAGACTTCTTTATCAGGGTCTAATGAAAGTAATTATCATCTGACCCTCAAGTCCTTGTATTTTTATTAGAATTCGGCACAGACTACAGGCATAATATGTGAATACAGTAAAAAAAAAGAAAGAAAAAAAATACTGTATTTAGATGGCACAATCATGAGTGTTTTGAATAAATGATAGATATCCACTGCATATTAGCTATAGTTAGCCACATTATTGACAGGAAAAGTTCTCTTTGCATGGGTCTAAAATTATTCAAACAGGATTGGTAAGTTGAAAACTCAAACGCTCGCAAACTATTTCTAGCAGCTAACAGCGGTATAATAATGAATGTAATTGCAATGGGAAATCCTAATTACAACATAAAAAACAAAGGAGAAAGAATCATTTGCAGTCAAGTGACTATTATTTAAAACGAATAAACTGCATGAGGCAGCCACTTAACATTTAAAAGGAGGGAGGGAATTAGGTCATAACTACAAGACTTTATAGTATTTACAATCTTACTTCTCAGTCCATTGGTGTTGAACCATACCCAGAATGTACGCCTCACCAGCTTAACGACAGGGTGATAGGAGATAATGACAGGGGTTCAATGTTATGTCTGGAGATTTATGTGACCTTTAGGGTACAGTGAGTGTTTCTACATCTAACCAAATAAAAAGGTTTTGATGTAAGGTATGGGACTATTGATATGGCTCCTCTGTATATTAATGATTCAAGTAGACATGATTCGTTCCACACAAACAGGTATACACTAAAGATTACAGTGGATAATAATTAAAAGATAACAGCTTTCATCGAAGGTCAGCAGAAGCAGAGATTGTGGGTAATGATGGGTCATGGATTATGTAAACAATGTGTCTTGTTCAACGAGACAGAGCTTATTAAGGGTCCCATATTGTGGAAAATGACTTCTCTCTTGCTATGTGAATTATAATTATGAAACTCTGGAAAATACACAATATGGGACCTTGTTTTAATTAATATATAATTAATAATACAAAACTTCTGCCATTAAAAGGGAATATTTGTTCGTTACGGTTCAACTAAATATAGTATCTGCCTGTCAAAAGACCATTTAGTGGCAATTTGAATACTTTATCTGCCATTGAAAATATGAGTGCATTAGGGGGAGACTATTTGGACACCAGAAGAGCGATAACAACTTACCAAGATAGTTTTAAAGTCCCCTTCCAGAAAGTTCCGGAAAGGTGTGAGAAAGTTTATAGCTGAGCTCTGAATCAACTCTCGCTCTGCACCTCCAATCTGTTTCTCCGTCTCCCCACATTTTATAAGTGCATTTCCTGCAGTGAAAAGAGATTACCCTGGTTCATCAACACTGCTACAAATGCTAAGAGTTTGAAATAACGACCAATGTGGTTCTCCCATATGTTTTTTTGGTAAAACAGCAATGGCCGTTTATACACGACATGAATTTGCAGGATGAATGAATGAATTCACTTTGTCTTCCAAGACAAATTCAGAAAATAAAGGAAACGAGATGTACACAGGCTGTGGGGGGCAGCACAGTACTGAAATCCCATGACAGACAAGACCTTGGGCTGCACAGCAGGCTGACGAGTAGCTCACCGTAGGCGGTTCCAGGCCCAAACTCGTTCCCCGAGTCAATCATGGACTGGCCCAGCAGCTCGTGGTTGTTAAATCGTGTGGGAGCTTTTTTCTCCAGCTTCTCGTACAAAAATTCCTCCATTCGGACATCTGAAAATTAGGGAAACTCAATTAAGATAGAAGTAGAGTCATAAGACATGAGCCACACCACTGTACAATGTGACTCATCTCATACAAGACAGCAGCAAGATAACTCAATAAGCATAGTTACAAACCTCAGATCTCAGCTTCAGCTTGGTGAATGATCAAAGACCTCTTTTAGTTTGGTTCATTCCCTCCTAACCGATAATACAGACTTGAAATTTACCCAGAAGCATAATCCAATGCAAAACACACTCAATGCATTTCCTAGGTTTTCTTTCTAGGAATAGGCTTAACACTGCAGCATGTCTTTAATAAAGTGTTTTATGATTTTATGAAATCCTGCAGAAGGCTACAATATACCATGGATATCAAACCAACCTTGTGGTTATAGATCAAACTTCTTCATTATTTATCCACACAGGGAAACATTATGAATGGTCGTCAAGCAGTAGAATATATCCAATTTGAATTCAATACATTAAAATACACCTGATTCCAGTGTTTTAATGACCATAATTATAGCTTCAGAAAGTAATTTTTGAACTGTGACGTAGGACTGCATTAGTACTTCAGACTGGATGCAGGTGCAAAGGTGTGATGTTTCAAGGCCTATTGCCCAATCTGCCCTGTGACCGCAAGCAAGCGCCACCCAAATGTGTTATTCAAAAAATAGAAAAAGCAGACCGAACAAAATGCCCCAGCTAAAGTTTCTCAGAATGGATCAGTGATGCAGTGGAGGCAAATGTGGTGGCCTTTCCGCTCCTCCATTTTCAGAAAATGCTTTCGCGCACAAGGATTAACTGTGCAGTGTTATTTTCCAAAGCTTGACATTCAAATGGCTTTCTTCTGCAGATTTCCGTGTGTGTTTATTTATTTTTTTACATCTTTGGGGTCTTTGTGGTTGGTGTGTGTCACAGGCCGGCAAGTTTTTAGCAACTTAGCGGAAAAAAAATGTTCACACATCAATTCTTGTTCACACACCTTGCCAACTCTGTTACAAATGTACTGTCAGAGGCGATGTAAAGGGTAAATGGTAGGCATTATATGGCCCCTTTATCCAACACGCTGTACAATTTATGCTTCTCATTCACCCATTCATACGCACACCCACACACACCAATGGTGATTGGATGCCACGCATGGCACCAACCAGCTCATCAGGAGCATTTGGGGGTTAGGTGTCTAATGGCCCCACCATTTTCTATATTGATCACCCATTGAACTGTACATCCAGGTCTCAGAGGTGTTTTGTTAGCCTGTCTTTCCTTTCCTCCCCTCTTAGCTTAATTGGGTTAATCTCCCTTTTCCCCCATTGGGCATGAAGGCAAATGCAATCGGATTCAAACCTGACGCACAAAAGAAAAACAATGCAAATCAGATTTTTTATCAACCACGTCCGCAGGAGGTCCGATTCCCGGCAACTGCACTAAGTGAAAATGGGACGACCTGACGTCACACACATGGGTCAATAGCATTTCAACAGTCACTGGCTTGCAGTGAGGTCTGCAGCCATTCATGGAGCGTACAGCCTACTTCACATGCAATGAGATCCAGGTGCTTACGTCCAAGCATTGTATCACGTTGACAGGTTTATTCAGTTTAGCTTTTCGGTTCAAATTCACTAGATGCTCCCTTGAAGAACCATAAAATCCAAAAGAACCTTTCAAAGGTTTCTGCGCTGCATTATTCCAGGTGTTCCATACTATTCCACACACACCTGTAGCTTTGTCTGTGGGAACTGACCCTCCTGTGGTACTGGAGGAGGCTGAACTAGTACAGTATAAAACCGCTGAGGGGAAGCTCCCCATCCACAGCCATGTTCCGGTGTGTAACACTGGCTCACCTCAGCTCCACAGCCTAATTTCAATAAAAAATACACACTTAGCACAGGGCACGCCCGATACGGGTGTGGATCTCACACACCGATAACTTTTCCTGCACCTATGCGTGATGAATGCACCAAATGCACTGTAATGATGGTAGAAACTGCCTTTACTTCCTTGGCCAAGCTCCCTACGGCTGCAAACATTACTCAATATACTCCAACATAACTATTTGCAGTACAAGGCAATCTAATTTGGCTTGTTTATTGCAAAATGGCAGGATGTGTAAAACCTTATTCGCTGCTCTAGTTTCGCACCTCTCATATGGACAGCAAGAGAACGTTTGATGTGCGCATACATACACAGCCGTCACTCACTCCTCTCACATTTGGCAGCCATTTAAAAGACTGCTTCTCCGTGCAAATCAAACTGGTTACTGCCGGCAACACAAAAAATGACAGTGTTGAACCACTGTTTGACTGCATAGGTCAGGGGTCTTTCTTTCTCTTTCTCTCACTTTCTTTCTATCTCTCACACTGCAAGCACAAACACAGACACATGCATACACACACATAGTATGCAGTGCTAGTGAGGTGAGGTTTGTGGCACCAGGCAGTGGATGTGTGCTGTCTGTAACTGATGTCCGCTGAGTGATGTCCGTCAGCCCCGCCATTAAATACGCCTTTCCCCGCTGTCTACATACAGGACTGCCAGAGCTACTGGGTCTGCTGGTTCTTGTTTTCACCTTAAAATCAGCACCCTGTTAAGACCCAGGTAACCAAGTGAGTTAATTAATCAATTAGAGCAGATGATTACAGTTAAGTGCAGAGTAACAACAAAAACCAGCAGACCCTGTAGCTCTCCAGGACGAGGGTTGGAGATCACTGGTATAGGTACTCTTTAATTTAAATGATATTTGCTAGTAAATTAGTCATTAGCACTCATGTGCAATACTGTACCAGAAAGAAGATTAACCTAACTACTGAGGCTCAAGCTACTCTGATCAAAGGCTACCTAATAGTTTCATCACTGCTTAAGAATTATAATTTAACTCATTCACTGTTAAAGAACTGTTCGTCTGTACTTTATCTGACAGCATGTGATGAGACATGATTTAAGAAATAATACCATGCTGTCAAAATGCCTAAAGGTTTCTTACTTTGAAGTAATCTCATGAGCGCATAGCCTGAGTAAACTTATTATTATTATGACGTGTATTTTATGACTGCCAGGTTGATAGACTCAGGGATGGGGCTGCGGTAATTACTGATGCCTGTGTCCCGAACACAGATCTCAGACTGCTGACAGACAACAGCAAGAAAGAAGCGGGGGACAACAATAAACTCAATAATCCAGAAACAGAATGCCATTAGGCTATCCACCAGTTTGTGCAGAGAAGTGCCTCAATTGACAACAGACATTTCCATTTCACTGATATGGAAAAAGAATGTCATAATCAAGTTCTGAGCTGTGGTTCTGTTTCATTCAACAATGAAGAAACAATGATGTCCTCACATTGTGTCGAAATTGTATTGCAGCTTTTCCGTTCTGCAATGCCCTACTGAAATAGGAAAACGCTATTGCAGCCGGATTGAATACAATTCAATTATTACGGCACTTAGAAATTAGAATTACATCAAGACAATGGTTATGTTCCCCCGCAGACATGCTCAGAAACATTCGGCTGCACCAACTGGTCTGGGTACTGAAGGCAGTAATCCACAAGCAGTTCAAAAGAAGGGCACGAGAAACGGCTGCTTTCAGGTGTGGTGTCTGGCACCGCCCGTTACTCCTACATGTTGTGCGAGACTCGTTATCAGTGAGCTGCAGTTGACAACGCTAGAGAGCTGCCTGAGCATTTGGGCGGGGCTGGCACAGTGTCTCAGACTGCAGAGATGAGCACAAAGCCTTCAGGGACTCTCTGCTGCCTTTTGAAAATAAAAGCCCATCGACTTGCTGCGCAGTCTCCAGCAACAGAGATTTGTTTGTTAAGTGCATGTTGTTGATTGCCCCAGACAGTTTTAGTGCATGATTAAGTATATTTCTCTATTTTGACAAGTTTCTGATGACCTGCTGGCTTTACAGTGGCTGGTATGGGGGCATTTGGGGCTTGTGGCTAAAAGCAAGCGAACACACTTTATATAGCTAACTGCAAAGCAGCTTGTAATGTTTTTGCCAGTATGGCAAGTTTTTAAGCAAAGCCAAGATGCTGCCACTTCCAACAGTGACTTCCTGCAGTAAGTATTCCAGGCTAGGGTTCAAAAAAAATATTTGCCTGGGGCAAGTCAAATGAGGTGTTGGACAAATATGACTGCTTAGCCACTTGCCTACATGATGCAGCAGACTCTTGACCAATATGCCATTAAGCTGAAACGGAAACGTGCGGTCCAAATACAATGGAGCCTAATGTTATTTATTATGGCACCTAATCACTTTTAAATGAGGAAGTCAAAGTAATAAAAACACAGTTAATTGTCTTAACAGCGCAGGGAAATTAGCGTACATTGCTAAAATGTAGCATTGGCTAGGAGTTTCTGTTTTAACCTGCCCAGTGACAACTCTTCAAAAGAATAAAACAAAAACATGTCTGAACGAGTTTTCTAGTCTTGTAATTAGGCCATTTTTATTTGACTTATTTCATGGTTTCTGCATTCCGCAGAGGAAAGCTAGCCAAATAGCTAAGTTAACTCTTGCACATTTAGATGAATGGGTAAACTGTTGATCAATATGCATATATAAGTCTAAACTGTATAAATTATGTTACAGAACACCAAAAAATATTTCCAGTGACAAATTCCACTGAGCTTCGTAATTGCATTTCACATGAAGACACAGTCAGTGAGTCATTTATTAGGTGGATCTGCACACCAGCTTGTTAATGCAAATATTTATCAGCCAATCATGTGGAGCAACTAAATAAAAGCATAAAAGCAGTCAAGAGATTCAGCTGTTTTTCAGACCAAATGTCGAAGAAATGTGATCTAAGTGGACCGTGGAATATTTGTTGGCATCAGACAGCGTGGTTTGAGTATCTCAGAAACTGCTGATCTCCTGGTGCGAAAAACAAAAAACATCCAGTGAGCAGCATTTCTGCAGGCAAAAATGTGTTGCAAAAGAGAGTTCAGAGGAGAAGGGCTAGACTGGTCCAAGCTGCCAGGAAGGTGATAGTAATGCAAATAACCACACATTACAACAGTGGTATATAGACGAGCATCTCTGAACACACATGTTAAACCTCTAAGTGGATAGGCTACAGCAGCATAAGTCTAAAACATACCTAATAAAGTGCTCACTGAGTATGTCAGACCCGAAGCTATCGTTAGAGACCACCCGATGAGTTGTGAATTGGTAGATTGGTAGATACGCTACCTCCAAACGCAGTACGGAAAGCTTGTCTCATCAAATGCATATTTGATGTTTAAATTTAAACTGCAAGATATTCTGGGGAATGTCCCTTTGTTAAATCTACACTCCACAGTGGATATTTCAAGCAGACTAGTCGCTGCCTTTCTTTAAATTAAAAGGGTAATGCTTCCAACATTTTTTTTTTTGTAGGCTCTGAACGGCTGCAGTCTGCTACATAGGATCCTGCCAGGCCTTCAGCATTACATGTAATTTGGCTAACGCTTTTATCCAAAGCGACTTAGTTGATTAGACTAAGCAGGAGACAATCCACCCCTGGAGCAAGGCAGGGTTAAGGGCCTTGATCAAGGGCCCAACTACTGTGCGGATCTTATTGTGGCTACACCCAGTCATGTACCTTAACCACTACCTGACAAGCCGCCCTTAGCTCCTGTATTAAGCAGGGCTTCACTGCATGTGTCAAGGTTGTGTGTGACCGCCACAAACTAAATCAAACACAAATTTGTTCTGCAAATTAACAGTTAGATGAGAGACTATGTTAATACACAATGCAAAACACACAAGCTCTGGCTCCATAATTAAGACCTGTTTAACTCTTCTCTGTATCCATTCCAGGGGCAGATTTTAATAGCAATTGCTAATTTGTATCAATAGATTTGCTAGTATTCAACTGAATGTGATAACCGTTAAAGCTACACCCCTGGACGTTCAAATATCCTTTCTGAAAGGAAGACTTTAGAGCAGGGGTCGCAGTCTTATCTGAAAAATATCAATGCGAGTGAACATTTTTGTTTTGGCCTGCACTATGACATCTGATTAACAGTGGTGCTGGGTACAATACATGGATTCCATTACGTTATAAACAAAGGCCTTGGCAACGAGAAACAAAACTGTATGCGATTTTGAGGCAGGAACCAAATGATAGATATTAATTTCTCATTCTCTGAATAGTTTAGTTAATGCTTTGCCCCTTTTGTTGTTTCCCTTCAAAGCGTTTGCTTTTTATTTCTCCTCATGTCAATGACTTTAGGACCACCCACTGGCTAAACAGTGTTTTATTTATTTTTCTACAATAAATGTTTAATTGAATTAGCACGGCTCTGGACAAACTATTTATATAATAATTATTTCATAAAATATTCCAGTGCAGTTTAAACCAACCTAAATGCAAAATACTAACACCAGAAGGTGTTAGTATTGTAATACTACTACACAATACTAACACAAAAGCCATTATTGCAGCAGTCAAAGAATTATTACTTAAACACGCAACTGGTGGTTCTTACTTGGATTTGGCTGTAGTAAAACTTCAGTCTGTTTCATTATCTTTTCTGTCCAATGTTTGGTGCATTCTGCTCGGCCAAGAAGATTCTCCAAATGGGCATCCAACTCTGTCTTTTCAGCCTGTCCCAGCTTTTCTTCCGTAAACTAAATTGATTAAAAAAATTTTAAAAAACATTAAAGAAAACACATTCATGATCAGATATTGGTATGCATTTTGATTAAATAATTGGGGGAAAAATTGTTTTAATGAGGTATATAACCTAGAAATTAAAGCGAAATTTAGCTAACTTTGGTAAACAACATGAAATACAACCAGAATGTTGGGTAAATTAAGTTTAGCTGACTAGCTAACGTTATACATCGCACTTCTGTTGATTTAGGACTAAAAACAAATCTGCTAGCAACAACAACACGTATGGTTGTTGCTAACAGTTACTGGAGAGCGTTTGAGCCAATTATAGCTAAAGTCGACAGATTATTTTAGCTAGTATGTTATAATAATACATATTTTATCAAAACGATTGTTAACGTTATATGAGAAACACTGAATGTGTTATTCATCTAATTAAATTAGCCAACATTTGGACATCTCCATTTGTATGAATTACAATTCATAAATGAATTGCTAGATTAGCTCGTGAACACCAAACTAGTACGGCTTTCTGACAGAGGTTAGCTACTCTAGCTATCATGTATCAGATCACAAACTTCACAGCAAACATTTGAGTAGTTATATTGAGTTACGATAGCTAGGTAACTATAACGTTAGCAAACTAGCTATTTTGCGGCTTAGCAACTCAATCACAGGCAAGTGAAACCGGATGTCCTCGTTACTTCGAATAGGGAAATGATTGGTTCAGAAAATACACTTCAATAATGCCTCTATATGAATATATATATTTTAACATACCAAAAGTTTCTAGATAGAACAAAGCACTAAAACCAACGCCCAAAGGCCCGCTTCCTCTATCCAACATAATCTCGTGACAGTACTTTCTCTACAGGTCTCTAGCTAGTTAGCTTCACAGGCCTATAGAGCAGCGAGTTTTCCTGTTTTTGCAGGGCAGAAGAGGGCAAGTTATAGCGATAGCTATATGCAAAACTCAATTGTAATCTGGAATTAAAAAGATGAAGACTCAATGTCAGATAACGTTAATGTTATGAATAACATGGGCTACTAAACGCTTGATACATATTTACTTACCTGTACGGCACGACTAAGGAAAGTACCGGCGTCTGCTGCTAATCTTTTGACGTTGAAATCCATCGCTAACTTAGCTAACGTTAGCTTACTATTTCGTTAAAAAAAAAAACTAGAGTAACAAGCTAGCTACTTCGCTAGTTATCCATACAGCAAAAATCGGATACGTCAGAATGAAGCTATAACTAGGCTGCAATATGCCACAGATTTTTGCCAATCAGTTTTCCGATTGACAATATGAGAGTGTTTAGTACTCTAAACTCGTCGGTTTTCGCCGAGAGGAAGACGAGCTTGGTCCTGGGCTGCATGAGTTCACACAAGTGCGTGAATTACGGTTTATGGGAAGTGCGTATTTTCGGGCTAATCCTCTGCCACGAAAGCAGTTGTTAGGCTGTTGGGTGCTGCCTGGCCGTCGGTTCAAGACTTTTCTCATTTGTACACCATGAGAATACTGTTCATTTATTAATACGATTTAGGATCCCCAACCGAACCTAAAAAGTTAAAATCGCGTACATTCGTAATTGTAAGGCTTTGAATAATGTAATATTGGTGGAAATAAGACCGATTTAGCTAACAGCCATAATAAAAACTATTTGGGACATAATGGTCTGTTGAAAAACATGCAGCAAAAGGTGTAAAAAGAGTAGTAATTAATTTAAGTAGGTCAAGTAGGCTATTTACTTATCCATAGCCTATATAAAAAGAGGAAACGGTACAGATATGTTGATCAGTTCACCAAAAATTGCGCAGGACATGGCATTGACACAACAATAGACGATAAGTAGGCAATGGGTAAGTAAGTAGTTCGTCGTTCAAGAATGAGTTTGGGTCAACGATATGACCGATACTTGAACTCGCAGAGGGACACTATGGTTGATGCAAAAACATGCTGATGATAATTAAAGGTGTTCACTTTTTGGAGTATAATATTCCACAGTCTGCTTCATATCTGTCCTGTTTTTGTCTTGTTTTTTGCCCCGTCAGTCATCTGTGTACCCATGTGCCCAGCTTCTTTTTCATTGTAGGCCTACTTCTGTCTTATGAGTTGTATCCAGTTTCTGCTCCTCAAAACATGGTGATAATAATGTAGGTTACAGATATTGTTCAATTAGTATTTCCTACCTAGGAATTCTAACATTCACAGAAAAGCGCTGAATTGATTGGTATGGCGATCTTGGAGGCATGTATGAAGGATATTGTAATACCTAACAAAATAATTCGATTTATTGAACATTGAATAGAATTGAAATGTGGTGCCTAATGCTACTTTCCCCCAAAACCTGATTCCGATATTAGCCTACATTGTATATAATACGACAGTAAAATACATGAGGGACTGTTAATATGAAGGTTATACTGATGATTCAATGTAAATCCGAACAAATGAGACAGGTTATGACTTCAAGTAGGCTACTTCAGAATATTCAGAAATGGCATTGGAACAATAACTTTAACACTAGGTGGCAGCAAATGCCCACATTTACAGATTAATCTTTGACGTTGTTCTAGAATAGACTACATGTAAAGTTTCTGCCTAGTGTTAAATTGTGGACCACCATTGTTTTCCACTCGAGCTTCGAAATGCTTGCACAGTTGTATGCACATGTATACATTATAGTATGCATATCAATTGAATTCGGCTCTTGTGATTAGAGAGAGAGAGAGATAACTTCAAAATATATGAATATGTGCAATCTAACCACCTAATGTGGTGCTAACCACATTTTCCAGCTCAATTTCACGACCTGAAATTATGTCTCTGTGAATTGTGTGATTTATTTTGAATTATATTTTACATATGATGGTTGGTGTCTTGGCCAACTCTATCTAGAAGGAGTTTTTAATTTTAAGGGCCTTCCTGGTTGAATGAATGAATGAATTAAAGAAAAAATAAAGTTTGGGTTCATTGAATTAGGACTTTTCATATCATCCTTGTTTTCTCCCTGAACCGTGAATAATTTCAAGATACTGAGGATTACTCTGATTTCCCCCACAATTTATAATAATTATAATTATTATAATTATTATTATTATTATTATTATTATTACTGGAAGAAAACACATCGAGCTGGAGACACAACTGACTTATCCAGCTATCTGCAGGAGCATGTGTAAACACTCTTTTAAAAAGTTATTCTCTTTCCCATACCAAATCTTTTCCTAATTGTTAACTGTGCCCTTCCCCAATGTGAACTGTTTTCTTCCCTATTGTGAAGTGTGCTCTTCCCTATTGTGAACTGTGTTCTTCCCTATTGTGAAGTGTGCTCTTCCCTATTGTGAAGTGTGCTTTTCCATATTTTGAAGTGTGCTTTTCCATATTGTGAAGTGCGTTTTTCCCCATTGTAAACTGTGCTCTTCCCTATTATGAAGTGTATCAACTTAATTCATATTTTAATTGAATTTCAGTCCCATTATCTGTTCTACCATATATAGTCAGTGTTTTAAACAATCTGCTTGTTTGTGCAGAACCGTGCATGGAGTTCACTGTGAGCTCACTAATGCTGTTTTGGTCTAACGAACACAGTTTAAGAAATTTACAGTATGGATATTTGCATGTCAAATGCTTTTAAATTTAACTTCCCCACTCAAACAGGATATGCATCTGTCTCTATTCTTTCTGTAAAACTGATATTCAGACCTAGACCAGGTGACCTACTTTGCCATTTTCTTTCATTAATTTTGTTCTATGGAGTTTTTTTGTTGCTGAATATAGATTTTTGAATGAGTCATTTTGTACTTTTTTGCAGTTTGTGCAAGAAAGACTAATGTTAAGTTTCTATTTTAATATGTACACTTTAATAGTCAGCTATATGCAATTTTGGAACTTGTTTTGGCTTGAGCACTGTCCTCTTCCACTTCCAAATAATCAATATAACAAATTTGGTTTGCCTGCGAACCAACAAACAATAATGTGTGACCTATAGTGTATTTTAGCCTAGTCCCTCTCCCATAAAGGACTTGCAGTAGATCACTGTCGAGGCATTAACAGCTCAATGACACACGATGGCCATTTAGAGCTCAGTCCAGCACATACAGTGGGACTCCAGGGTTGAGAATGGCCAACACTGGTCGAATATCCCATTGTATGAAACAACCAAAATGTCTAGAGACAGATTGTCACAGACAGATATACACAGACTGTAGCCATACGATTAGCATGCTGAGGCAAAGCTCGCTCTCTGGGTAAGTTACACCAGAGGAAAGGAAAGTGAATTACCATGGAGCCAACTGAGCAGAGACCTTAAGGAAACAAGCATCCTTCACTCCTAATTGTGATTTGGGACATATCTTTCTAGTGCACAGACATTATCACATAATACCATACCACATTAGTGCCTGTTAATGGCAATATAATTAATTTATAATAAATTAATGGTTTCATTCATCCTCTATTCACCGGGCAACTGAAGCCAGGGGGCAAACAGCAGCTGTTTGATGGGTATAAATCTGCAGGATGTGTGGAGATGGAGAAAATAATATGTCACTATGGTTGATATTGCAGATGTGTACGTCACAGGACTATGAGCTGAGGCAACCCCTCATCCGTTCTAGTTTGTGTGAATTGAGCAATGTCAGGAGCAAGCAGCCATCTAATCCACTCTCTTGGATTGAGACTATTTCCATTACAGACTGCTGTACATAAGGACTGTCCCTTCAGCTGCTTTTCAGATATGTATTATCATTCAGGCTTGGACACAAGCACTGATTAGTTCACAAGACACTGTACACAAACCAATAAATTGCTGGTTTTTAAAGGTATCAGTAAGATTCGTGATTTAGTTTAAGGGCCATACTGTCAAGGAGAAGGAATAAAACTTCTCATTTGGGGAGAACATAAAAGTATAGTAAGCCCATCATTTTTTTAAATAAAAAAGGTTGGTAATTTGATATGACTTCCACTGCCTCAGAGCTTCAGTACTCCACTGGATAACTCTCAATTTTTTTTGTGAATTCCTGGCAACAAGTCAGCCTCCTAATGACAAATCAAGAACATCACAGACTGAAAAAGTCCTCTTTGGCCTAAGAGGCACATTTGATTTCATCATGTGATCAAATAATCCATGACTCAGCATCTCTGTGCAAGAGGCCCAGTTCATACCAGACAATTTTCAAAAATTCAGGCTCCATAAATAGAACTTGATAGATTTTGAGATTTCAAACCATGGTAAACAGTTAATTATTCTGTCTGACATGAAAATGGTTCGAAAACACATTCAGTCATTAACCCCTTGGGCCGGTAACAGGATACACTGTTGTTAAGTGTTAAAACTTACGGTTCTATTTGTATAACCTATTTTCACATTCCGTTGCTGTAACATCAGTTCCTTATTTTGTAGCAGGTGGTGAAACAAGTGTGGGAGGAAATAAGGTAATGTCAGTGTCCTTTTCACAAGTGGACAGCAGACCAAATGCATAATAGTTTCTCATTATAGAAATGTGCTAAATCGGAGATAGAATGTCCATAGAATTTCTCTGGAGGAATTATCATTGAATGTTCATTTCAAAATCTTCTTCTGTGAGAAAAAAAACAGCTTCCGTAATTTTGTTGTACTAATATTTGGAGTAATTCTGACTCTTGCGAAACAAAACCAAAAGGAAACAGAAAAAGAGACCATTATGCCTGTAGTGAAAACAGTTTGATAATCGTAACTTTTTTATTTTTGGTATGTCATTTTTAAACTTGTGTCAAGAAAAGGGGTGATACTTAAGGGGTTAATATAAACATATTTGGTGTGTCATATGTTCATAAATGACACATTTAGATAATCTGAGATCAAATAATAAAAATTTGGTGAAGTATGTTAAATATATACAATATATATAATATATCTTAACTTCCAGGATAGAAATAGCAGAAATGACAGGATTACCCTGTTGCGTGTGTGAATATCACTATAAGGGGCTGAGGCATTTCCATCATAATTTGCACATTGCCTAATGGACAGATTCATGCTGTGAAAGGATTGCCTTCTTCTCTTTAACAAGTGACCTCTTATGCAACCAGCTGAAATATATGATACCTGTGCAACGTTCATGTCTCATGCTGTTCCTCGAGAGAGTTTCACACCTCGCCATTTTCCACTGAAATATTTGGATACAGCTGGAATTCATTTCATCAGCGTAACCCAGGGAGCTGCATGCTCCAGCCCCGCATGAGGCTGCCATTGGGCCTTCGAGCAAACGGCGGATTGCTTCAATAAATATGTTACACTGCAAAGGTGCTCTGGGTTTGGGAACCTGTTAATCACATGAATATGTTTTCATAGTTCCACAAGTGTACCTTGCGGACTCTGCCAGAAAACACTTTCAGGATAATTGGGTTATTTGATAAGCATGTTCCGTGTGGAAGGTGCTGGACCTAGTCTACACAGTTTCTTTGAAATGCTTTGTTGATATCTATATTTGAAGTGTGATGCTTAAAATCTGGAAGTCAGTACATGTTATAAAATAACAGTGTAGCCTAGAGACCAGCTCAAGTCTGTTTTCTCAAGTCCCATTCACACCCATACTCACTCTGGCAGAGATTGTTTGTAACTGTGCCCGCCCGCACCACTTTTTTGATATTTCACCTGCTTCCATCTTGTAGACAAACAAATAAATGAACTTGAATGAATTCAGAATTCTGTACCTTAAAGAGAGAACTGTAATGAAAATACACACACGTTTAGGCTATGGCCTAAAATATAAATAAAGACAGGTCAATGCGCATACGGAGAAAAGTATGGGTTGCCAAATGCAACATAATTCTGTGCATTTCCCCCCAAATCTAACCAAAATATCCCTTTATTCTCACATTTAACAAATTTAAATGTTCCCTACATTTATAATCTGTCAAACTACAGGTGTAAATGTTAAAAGTACAATAATTTCGGAATCCTAATGGTCAAGAGAGGAATTGCAACAACAGACAACCTCAAACCACAACACTGTTCATGCTTCCCACAGTCTATGAATATAACATATAATATAAATCGTTATTACACAGTTCAGTGTTCTCGTGCACTGTTTTGGAAAGCTGATGATGACAAATGCAACAGAGACTGCCGTCTTTTCATAGTGTTCTAGTCAGAAAATGTTTGCCGAACAGGTGACTTTATGAGATCTTGACTTTGGTGTGCTACACAACACTATTTATAGTTTGCACTTTAGCTAACAATCGCTACTATGTTCGTATTGCCTATATTTGTAAATTCTTCAAGCTAACTATAGCTAATATGCTACCGATAACAAACTGGTATTGTTTTATAACTAAATATCTAGTCTTCTCTTGCATAATAAGCAATAGTACCGTTTCAGTTATTGCTTGTCTGGAGTACAATTTGGGCAGCAACACGAACAATCAGAATAAGCCTCCAGGATGCCATTGGCTGTGGCAGTTGGAACCATTTTTCAACCAATGAGCTTTAATTGCTGTACAGCTGTACAATATTTTGATACATTCGACAGCCTGACAAATGTACACTTTGAAAGTCCTATAAACACAGGCAGAGAGTCAACATGTCAGTGAGCCTTTTTCAATGATAGGAAGGGATTTACAATAATCTTGTAACTATGTTTTAACACAAAAATCTTACCTATGGTACCTTTAAATGTGCTATCCAAAAATGATATATATATATATATGCTAAAACCATATGTATAACCATCTAGCTAAATATAGGAAACATTTAGTTAACCATTTAGCTGAATGTATGAAACATGTAACTATATCTTATATTAGTTAAATATTTAAGCTAAATGTTTCAGAAATGTTTCATACTGCCCCATAGCATAGTTTGTTGTTATGTTTATATGAACAATATGGCATTAAAAACAGAATGGGCAGCCTCTCTGACAATATTGAGTCCTGAAAGTAAACAAATCACACATCCTAGCGGGTTTAAATGAAACTGATCCGATTTAATGATAGATTCTATTTGCACACTACATGATAATGTGTTTACATGCAATATTAAGCAATGTACTATATATTTATATGTATTTATACTGTTTTCTGTAATATATTAAATGCTATTTCAGCCTATCATCCTGCACGTATCCCACAAACTCTGATTCTGACCCCTGCTCCATTCCGCATCAGAGTAAACTTCTTCCGGTGACCGCAGCAATTGTTGTTGGGCCCCGCGGGATTCTACTCCCATTGCAGGGCTCTATTGCAGCACCCTGGAGGAAGAGATGAGTTACAGCTGTAGTTACCCGGTAAATCATCATACTTCTGCAATTTGATCCAGAGATGTGCCAGAGATTCATGACTCTGTGATTCTCATTGAATTTCATTTCCCTTCATGCAAATTGTGCTCATGTTCCTCATTATTGTTGTGAGTTCACATTTTCTATTACCAGTCCCGAGGTTACTGAAGAATGTCATGTGACTTACACATGACCCAAAAAACCACTGATACATCAGGACTGGAGTGCATGCATACGTATCCATATGCATCTATATTGCAGTGTACAGGTACCAAACAAATAGAAACGCCTATATAAAGGCACTCAATTCAGTGTTGGGCCATCATGTGTGACCAATGTGGCCTGTTTGTGCTGTGCGAATGGCTACCAGTATCTGGTTGATTTACTTTCTTCCACAAGAAAGTAAATTATCTCACCTTTAGTTGATAGAGGTTGAAAAAACTGTCTCAGATGCCATATAATATTACTGTATTATAAGGTTTGATTCGATTCAGATGGAGCAGCCTGTAGCGTAGTGGTTAAGGCACATGACTGGAGCAAGGTCAGTGCTTTGATCCCCGGTGTAGCCGCAATAAAATCCGCACAGCTGTTGGGCCCTTGGGCAAGGCCCTAAACCCCACAGTGCTCCAAGGGGATTGGCTCGTGCTTAGTCTAATCAACTATAAGTCGGTTTGGATAAAAGCGTCAGCCAAATAACATGTAATGTAATGTGATGTAAAATATCTTGCGACTGGGAAGGCCATGGCATGTAGTTAATATCAGTGGCATGCTCCTCAAGTCTCTTGATGGCTACTAGTAGACAGGAGAAAAACACCCTTATACTGCAGAAAATAAAAGGTTTAACATGGGGTGAAGATGAGTACCAGTAAACATCGCCTTCTAAGGGTATGAAAGCACCAAAATGATGGCAGGAAAATATGCCGGACACCATTACAGAACTACCAGACAACTTCATTGTGCTTTTATCAATGTTTATTTCATTTGAATAGATATTATATACGGTACAAGCAAACAAGCAAACAAGTTCACAGGAGCTTTTAACATAACACCATCCATCCAGTTTCAGCTGTACAGTCTTTAAGCTGGAACCTTCATTAAGTGTTATTGAGTGTAAAAGTACCAGTGTGACAAAAAGCAGGCTTCTGCAAAAATAATGACAAAAACAATTGAATGTATTCACTGATTCGAGAATTTCAGTGTGTGTGTGTATGTGTGTGGGTGTGTGTGTGTGTGCGCTTGTGTTTCTGCATGCATGTGCCTGTGTGTGTGTGTGTGTGTGTGTAAATCAGATTAGCGTAAACTGGCAACTTTCTTTGCAAGCTCAAGCAGAATGGGATATCTGAGGGTCCGACTCTTCCAAGATTCAGGAATCCCCTCAAGTCCAATCTGTTGGCATAAAGACAGCACATTTTCAGGAACTAAAGCCCATAATGACCAAGGTAAAGATATTAAAGTAGAAAAAGCTTTCCAAAAAAAAGAAAGTCTTAAAAGGCTATAAATCACTGTTTCACGCAAAACACCCACTCTTTTTCAATCTCAGCAAAGGAAATCCACACAATAGTGAAGAGAAAAGGTTTCTTTGGGTAGTGGCTAAGGTATCTTTGGGCCCTTAAGCAAGGCCCTTAACCCCGCATTGCTCATGTAATGTAAAAACATGAATTAATCAGTTCATACCTGTAAGCAACAATGGTATTTAAAGTAATAACAAAACAACGCCCCATACCTGAGCCCCCACACAAGCCCCTATGAAGGAGCCCCTGCTACTGGTGCATCCTCCACAGCGCATGGTCTCCCTGATCGCCTCGCCAAACTCGCCTGCTCTCAAGGCCACGTGCAGCGCTGCTTGGAATGCACCAGGCAAAGCTGGCCAGGAACCAGGAGTGCAGCAGATGAAGAGGAGGGGAAATTTTAATGGGTAACACACATTCAAACAAAGTAGCAAGCTACTGTACAATGACCATGTACACAATGGTACTTAGTGCCGGGACATGTTGGCCAAGTCTGGATTTAATAATAGAGAGTAATGCACTGACCAAAGTGCTCTTTCATTTTATTAAATAACTGAATGGCTTTATTTGTATATCTGCACTGCTGTTGTCAGTGCTACTCAAAAAGCACATTGACAATTCACACATTTTTGTATTTTTCATGGACATATACAATAATTAATGCAGGATCAGAACTGAGAGCAACAATACGGACTAAATGATTAACTAGGTTTGATGAAGATGTGTGTCCAGTTGCTGCTGCAGTGTAGAGATGTAAGACTTACCTCATGTGTTTGTGAAAACGCTGGGAATCAGCTCTCTGGGAGCCTTGGGTAAGTTCTGTTTTACTTGGTGAATTTGGTCTGCATCAAAAAAGAGAAAAAACATTTTGCCATTTCAGATTGCATGTCACAGCAGCCAGACCATCATGCATCCTGCTCCTGCTGAATGGTAGAAGCTAAGCTGGACTTGGTTAGTACATGGGAGACCTCCTGGAAATACTATGTTGCTACAGAACGTGGTGTTGGTAGGTAGTGGCGTAATCAATCTTGCGCAATCTTTGAGTGTGGGAGGAAACCAGAGTACCCAGAGCAAACCCATTGAGAACATGCAAACTCTACGCAGAAAGGATCTGGCTAGCCAGGATTCGGACCCAGAACCTCCTTCTTGTGAGGCAACAGTGCTAACCACTAGGCCACCATTCCCCCTCACTAAAGCACGTTGAGTCGCTGGAGAAAAGTGCTAAATGCAAGGTATTATTCAATGTGAATACAAGTCATTATAAAATAAAAGTGTTTATCAAGCTCTTGCTGTTCCAAATGTGTTAAGTGAATATACTTCACAATGAGACTAGTTGATTCCCTGTGCCTTTTAGCTACTTTTTCAGCAAGCCCATTTTAAGCATTAACTTCATTTTTCTGTGCAGGCTAGAAACTTGAAAAAGAAATTCAAAGAACACACACACACACACACATTCCGGGCTCAGCACTGCCCCAGGGAAACGCTCATTAAAGGGACCTAAAATTTCCTGGCTGAATCATGAAGCGAGCGCATTGAAGCAAAACTAATCTGTGTGTCACATACCGACCACAGCTCTGTCCAGATCTTGAGGATTCTTCCTCTCTGGGTCATTGAGTTGTGCCAGCACTGAATCCAAAGCATCTGGGTTAGGACCATTGAGGATGTAGTACTCCAGGAACCTAAGAAGAATGAGGGAAACGTGCTGAAATCTAATATATAAATATAATGGTAAAAACCATCCCATACTGCATACATGCAAAACAGGACGTTTCTGCCATGATACTTTACACTATACAGATTTGATTTACAGCCAATATATAGTAGCCTTGATGTGACACTCTCTGCCATGGTGCAGCACATATTTTGTGTGTCTGTCTTTTGGATGACAAGGTCCTGACTCACTGTGGTCAATACATGCCTCACTGACCAATACAAACCAATGGCACGTATTGCAAAGAGTAGGGGATCCATGGTGTCCTGGCTAAATCCCCAAACACTCTCAGTCTACCAAGCCAGGAATTCTCCATACAGTTATGTTAATAATCTCCCCCACCTCTCCAATTGATGTATGGTGACCACTCTGTAGAAAAGGCCGCTGTGGGGCTACACATTGTGGGTGGTAAAGGTATGGACTGTATGGACTTAAGGTGATCTTTTCGTCTTCATGGTGAAGAGCTTTGAGTCTGTGAAAGTCATAACTGTCTGAAGAATATCAGAATATATCAAATTTGTTTTGGTTAATTTACTTTGAGGGCACATTCACTGTTGGGGTCAGTCCTCTGCTAGATAGCGCAGAAGTAAACAGGTGCACATGGTCACCTGGCTGCGGCCAGTGTCACCGCCACACACAGGTCGTCGTTCTGTGTGACACGGATGGCAGCCTCAACTCTTTCCAACATTTCTGGTTTCCCAGCATACAGGGCCACAACTGGAGCCAATTTTGCAATCCCATCGATCTGATTGTCTATGGCACACCCTAATGGGGAAAGACACGTTGTTATACAGATGCAAAAAACACATTCAAAGAAAAGGACATTGAGAACAGAAATAAAAGAGATCTTACAAAGGACGTTGCTTGTGTTTAGTATTTGGGTCATTCCTAAATTTAAATCAGTGACAAGGTGACCCTATGTACCAACTCTAAATGCATTTCCTGATGATCTACATTTATAGAAGATGAATAAATTCACAATAAAATATGCCCCCAATGTAGATTCATAAGCATAAGAGTTATCTGTCCAGGGATACTTTTAACATTCCTGAAATTTACTTGGAGTACTAGTTACATACTATTTATGTATATCATTGGATATACAGCATACTGAAACAATTCATATGAAGCATTTTGCTCAAGGGTACAGTGACAGTGCTCTACCTGTGAATCAAACACACAATCCTTGTCTCAGTTCTACAATTATTACTACACTACAGTCATCCTTTTATAAGATTCCTTCATGAATTTCCCTTGCTTGTTACCTTGAGTTCACACACCCCTCCACAATTAACTGAAATCCACAAATCCACAATCCAGAAAACTGCAGATTTTAACCACAGTGGCATATCGGGTGTAGAAACCCAATTTATAATGAGTTTCTATACCTACGGACAGTATATACAGTATTTTAGTCCTGCAAGGTTACCAGTCTCTGTCTTGCCCGCATCCATATTTTTCAGGAAGCTCTTCAGGCTTGCATGTCTCCAGGGTCCCTCAATGGGTAACTGCACTTTTGTACCTTATAAGTGATTAAGTAAGAATATGTATTATTATGTATTTTTAAATATTAATAATAGTAGGCACATCACAAAGCAGAAATAGAACACTTAAGTGTGGCCAGCATTCACCTACACACTTTTGACCTTGCTATACAACAAATATTTATAATAATTCCAATTATTTCAGAACAAAGGCAAGCATCCTGTTTATCAGCTGGGACATTACTGATTCAAACAGTTCACATATTTGTCTGGGGAAGTGTGGGCCTCACCTCCTCTGGCCCTGTACGGGTCATTGACAGGAGTGTCATATTCTGATCCTGGGCCAAAGAACTTGTAAGTACGCTGCTTTAGATCTCCCACATCAAGACCTGATGAAATGACACACAAAACATATGGGGCCATATTCATAAAACCTGTCTGGTTGGAATGGTGATCTAGGATCAGATTATCCAGGTCCAGAGCCTAACCTTGTTCATTATGATAAAAAAGGCTAAACTGATCCCAGATCAGCACTCAAACTGAATGCATCATTATAACTACTCTAAAATGCATTATGAATATGGGCCATGGCCAGTTACTTAACTATTGCACTATTTGAAATGATAACATGAATATGTACATTATAAATTAATATAAACAGGCAGCTGTTTGCAATGAAAAGATAACATAAATTAGCTCTGTCAATATCAAAGTAAACAAACTGACCCTGCAAATGCAAAGTTCACCTAATGTTCCACAACCAACGACCATGTTTCATGTTAATATTTCATACTGAGTGCACGGGCCCAGAGAGTTGACAGAGTGTATTTACCTCCGCATTCACACAATGACTCCAAGAGCACAAATGCCTGGTCACCATAGCATGTTTGCTGACCAGTCTCCCTCCGGTAGAAAGGGTTAGCAGATTGAGGACGGAACTCTAGACAGGGCTCTTCTTGAGCCAAGATGGCACTGAGCTTCTCGAGGTTATATATCCAATGGAGAGGTTGTGCTGCAAGTGCCGATCACAGAGAAACATGGGAATATTACATTGTACTCTGCCAAATAGGCTTATCATAGGTGAAAGTACATGTCCCCACCTTATACTGATTATTTATAAATGCCTCTGTACATAGTATGGTTGTGAGGGCATTTACCTGAGAGCAGACCCACTGTAATTTGTCACACCAAACATCAGAGCATTTTACAGATCATCAGTACCCCTGACTAGCTTCTATAGAGATTTCACACACATTGTCTTACACAAGGTGTTATGTAAGCAAGTTATGCAAGGAGCCACACCCAAATGTCCTTCCTTATCACTGGTTCCAGAAGAACATGGGTCCCATTGATTAAGTGCTACAGGGAAGCTTTGAACTCAGTTTTACAAAATTTGTAGCTGTACCTACTTAAAATGTACCAATGCTGTAGCATAGCCTACCTGCTGCATCTGCCACAGCTGCTCCAATGATCGCCCCAACAATTCTGTCAGACAGATCCAGGGCCATCTGCAATCATCATCATCCCAGTAAACAATCAGTTGTTATAATCAGTTTGCTTATTATCAAAAACATAAAAGAGTTGAAAATAAAACACAATACAAACATATGCAATATTGTTTGCATACTATGGTATTTGGTTGGTTATATCGAATGCACCAATGCATCAATAGCTTAAACCGTAAAGATCAGCACATAATTTAATGTAAGCAGCCTTCCTTGCAAAAATACAGCTGTAGTGGTTAAGAAACACATTTGATCTTGCGCTATGACTGTGCTCAGAAACGAAACTAAGCTGCCTGTATAGGCTAGCGAACCTAAATTAAACTGCCAGTGTAAAGCCATTCCCACCTTGCACTTTCGTCGCACAGGTCCTGCACCACTCTCCAGTATACTACATTAACATAAGTACTCTTAAGTATAACTTCTGTTATCGCCCTATAGTAAGCTACACTTTACTATGCACGTCTCTCCGTTGATATCTACTGCTATGATACACGCCCTCTTCTGGATGTCGTCCAAATAGCCTATTGGATGTCGTCCGAAATAGCTTAAAGGTATAGTTCAACAAAGCTATGAAATCCTTTTAAATATAATTGTATTATTATTATTATTATTATTATTATTATTATTATTATTATATAGGCCTCGGCTAAAGCAGTCCGACTTGCCACCCACCGGATTAAAGTTTTCCTGTTGTACATATTGTGACATTCCACTGATGTCGGTACAGTGGGCAGGTGAGCACGATAAACATGGTAAGCATAGGCTCCCTACGGCGTTCTTTATTATCAACAAAGCAGTACACTCGAATTGTGCCGATGAATTCCGAGAAGTTACGGAAGCCTGGCTGACATCTAGCTACGCCTTCTGGATAATGGTGTTTTATTCTCTGAAATGCCTCACTGTTTATTTATACAATATGTGGCTAAGGTGAAGTTTATTGTTTGACCAACTATGATAGCATATGGATGTATGATCAGTTGCAGTAGCTATTTTTCTGCCAGACAAGAACATGGCCGGTAGCTTAATAATGACCAACAATATCAAAAGTAATACATCATAGATTCCAACATAAAAATATGAATGTGCCCATGGTAAAGAACTGTAAAAGTAATTCTGAAAAACTATTTATAAATCATGCCAATAATGAAATTGAATTTATTTAAGAAGTCTCCCAGTCCAAAGAAAATAAGAATACTCCTACACCAAATAAATATTATTTTACATGGTCTGTCTATGGTTTGACAACCAATGCACTGTGTTCTGCAGAAGAGTAAAGACATTAGCTGTCATCCCAAGATGAAATTTCGCTATCAGTGCAGCAAAAATGGCAAATTGCCATCACAATGTACTGTGCAAAAGGTGATTTGATTGGTGGAATTATGATCGATGTCGCCAGGCTCATACACCCTGGGCAAAGAGCTTGGGTTTAAGCTTTTGATCATCTGGCAGCACAGTGGGGCATGCAAACTTATGCCAAGACTTTAAAATAGCGGCTGGGGGAAGGGGAGATAGAGGCTGACCTCAAACACATTGTGCTCTCTTCTTCCTTCCTGTGCTGGCCTGCTTCGGCAGGTTTCCTCCATCTTCCCTTTGATACATCACAAATCCAGAGAAGCTCTCCAAATGTTATTGGCCCTCTCAGGACTGTAGCTTCAAGCACAGTATCCGTCCCCAAGCAAAATGTGAGTAGGAAATTACTTACAGTATGAACTGAACTGTTACTACTTTTATGACTACCATACAGTTTATACACTATAGTACAATACTTTGCTATAGTGTATACAATAATAATAATAATAATAATAATAATAATAATAATAATAATAATGGGCTAGCCTACAGTAGAACCTCCCAGACCCAAAAATTGCATTTTGACTTCACTTGTGTGTATCTGTGCACTACTGTACAGCCTTAGCTTGGTCGTCTCCCACACAGTCTCTCAGAGATAGCTGAAACAGAAGCTTAGAGATGAGGAACAGAGACTGGATACTGGCCAGATTACCCTTCATCTGCTCTGCTCTTGCATTGCCTGCCCTCAGTACAGCAAGCCAGCTGTCTACTGTTAAGTTATTTGCTTCATCATATTTTCATCAACAGTATAAGGAGGTTAGGGGCTCTCAGTCCTTTTAAAAAGCAAAACTGTTTCTGTGAAGAAAAAGGAGAAGAGGGCCATTGTTATTTTTTTATTCAATTGTCCCATTTATAATTATTTGACAGCATTAAGGAGAATATATACAAGTTTTTAGCAAAATATATGATTTTGAAAAATGCAAAATATGCAAAATATTACTATTATTATTAAAACAATGGAAAGTATATACTGTAAGTCACAGCAGCATAAAACCAATTTTAGGTTTTTCCTCAAGCAAAGCATATTATAGCCTACATAATGACATTTCAAATACAGTCAGCTATAATCTTGGATCTGAATATGAAAACAATTTAAAAAAATAATTTTTGTATGTGCACTTGAAAGTTCACTATGGTAAATGCAAAAAAATGGCTCCAATGCACTACATTATTTAATTTATTAACTAAATAAGTAGAATTTCTCACTCACTTCCTCACCAATTACATGCTCTAGTTGATTCTATAGAACATAACTGAATTATTTAACCATCCAAAATGACAGGAGTCAGACTCTCTGCAGTCAAGTGTTTTGCTTGCATGCACAAATATAGTTTGTGAGTTAAAATGAAAGAAAACAGTAGTCAAAGACTCAAGAGAGTGATGCATGAGAGCACTGAACATATTAATTTTCAAAACCTTATGGAATGAAGAAAGCAATTCTTGGTTTCTCTGCAGGGAGGAGCCATTCATTTAAACAATTCTGCTCTCCTCCAACAGGCCTCTGGCAGAGGCCAATTTAATCCTTCAGCAATGCGAGTGTTTTGGGGGCTGGTGCCTTACAGAGAAGGGTACAGGAGCATTCTCCCTCCCACACAGACTCCCTTGGTGAAACAGTTTGAGTTGATTTTATGGGCGTGCAAATGTGCGGCAGAAAACTGATGCCAAACTCTGACATGCCCATTCTACTGTTCACACAACAGCCTCCCTTTTGTTTTGATGCGTGACTTGGGCTACTTGTGCTTTTATGCCTTTCTGAGTACAGATAATGTGAGTACAAGACAGCGTTGTATAACTAGTCACTGCTAACCACTTCTCTGTAAAAGTGATAGCTAAACATTCAGTGATGTGTAGGCCTACTGTCATTAATTCAGTTTATTTATGGCAGGGAAAAGTTATGTGGTTCTACAGAAAATAGGAGATATGTTAATGAGAGGAACATAAGATACATCTATTGCAACAACATCCGCCATTGGATTCATGATATTGCTTCCTGCTATTTCACCCCAGTTTGAAAAGTGTTAAGTACTCTTCCACAATCACAAAAGCCTGCATTCAGTAACAGGGGGCAATCCTGCTCCTCATAACAAGCAAATGTTCAGAGAGGCTTGTAATTTGCATGATTTGCAGGAAGTTGCCAAATATGGAACATAAAACTTCAATTTCATGTCAGCTCTGTACAACCCGCCATCAAGCCACCAGCAATCGGCTATTCGATCGGCATGCCTCCTTGTCCCTTTAACTGCTACTAACACCTATCGTATCATATAGATGATTGAAAGACATCACTTTGTCTTCCCCCATTGTGATCAATTATTCATCAGTCCTCTGGAATACTCCGAAAGACGTGGCCCTATCTAATCCAGAAATGAAAAAAAAAAAAAAATATATATATATATATATCGACTGTAAACATAGCGCACGTGGAGAGTCGTTAAGAGTGAACATCCGTGGTTTGAATCATCGATTATGTTTTTCCCGTGAAATCAACGATTGTTCACTTGGGCGTTTAGAGAGACAGTAGCTGGCTTCACGCTCTCGTGGATACAACACTTCAAAGGAGGCGGTGTCTGTCTGCACGGAACATATGAGTAGCGGGCGGAAGAGAAGGGTGCTACAGAGCGGAGAGAGAAGAGGGTGGGAGCTGGCGAGAAGGGGAGGGAGGGAGAGAGCAAGCGAGTGAGCAGTGCAAGCTGTCATAGCGGTGCTGCTTTGTAATCGGTTGTGAAGCTTTCAGCGATGTATACTGTACACGTATACTTCTGCGATGCAAAAGTGGGAAGTAGAATCGAATCTTGCTTCCGAGTTGTACTTTCACTGTAGGCGGCTAAAAAAGCACGGATCTCATATAACAGAGGTCTGTTTCTGCTTAAAAAAAAATCATTTATAAACCTGGAGAGTGGTGTACATTTTGTTGATTTGTCCGACTAAAACACCATGGAGTTCTGGAGGCAATGCGCGCTGTGGCTGATCAATTGCAAGGTGCTTCCTCCGACCCATCGAGTAACATGGGAATCAGCCCAGGTATTCGACTTAGCACAGACCCTCCGGGATGGGGTCCTCCTGTGCCAGCTTCTCAACAATTTGAGACCGCAGTCCATAAATTTGAAGGAGATCAACTTGAGGCCACAGATGTCACAGGTAGGCTATGTGATTGTGTTGACTAGGCCCATTAGAACTTATTCTGCTTAAGTAAAATAATAGCATACTGGTATGATCGGCTAACATAGCCTAGTCTTTGAAACAAATGTTTCTTAAATGGAAAGCAATGGTAGCCCATCAAGGCCTATAAACAAAGACTAAGGGGTATATTTAAGCATTCTTACACTATGTATGGTCTTTAACTAACAGCAGAAGCATCTGGTTTTCATTTTTCATTCAAGGAAGTTGCGTTATTAGTATTAGCGAAACAAAACTGTACCGTTATCTCAAGTACTCCTGCCCTCTACAGGTAACGTGAGCCATAACGTCAGGTGAAAAGCCAGGTTGTTTAAAATAACTGACGACAAACCTGCCGGCTTATTTGTATTTCTACCGCTACAAAAGTGTAAATAAGGTCAGACTATGCAGTACGGCAGGTCAATTTCATCCAGATCTTAACTGAAGAGATAAAAAAGAGAAAAAGCTGCATTTTAGGCTCCCTGAACGCAAATACTTACGTCAATATGGGCCAATATGATATTCATTACGGTCATAGGGAAATACAGAAGTGTTTTTCTTATATTCAGTAAAGCTTTATTTAATAGGGTTTTCGCAAGAAGCCTATACTTTAATGCTGCGTATGTATGTTCAATCAATTTTCTTTATGTTGGACATTCTTAATGTTATATCATCATTCTAGGAAAGTCATAGCGTAACTTGAGAGAGTGTGCAAAGGGTGTATTACATTAGCAAGGGGAGACAGTGCTGTGTTATGGTAAAATTCCACATTGATTCCTCTTCTCCCTTGTATCCCATAATACATCACCTTACTCATGAATAATCCTTTGCTAAACATACCGGAGTCTCTGGGTTTGTTTCCCTTAAGGCTTTCAACAATATTACAATTCCAGCTGTTTTTTGTATTAATATGGTAAAATCTCATATCATGGGGGGACCCCAGTAACCCAAGGTGCCGGGCAGGCCAGAAAGATATGCCACATTGCAGGTTATGCAAAAGCTATTTGGGCTTTGTGTTGCTTCACTGTTTTACAGTGCATTAGATGTGCTATTTTCTGGGGCCTCTGTCACAGCTCCCAGGCAAGCTTTCATAGTGGCCCAGGCCATTCTGTGTGAAACCCAGCGGTCCACGCACAACCCACAATAGCAGGCTCCATGGTGTGCCAGTGGATGAAATACAGCCAATGAATAAACAGCACACTTTTGTATTTTACCAGTCTATATAAAGCAAGCAAGTGCAGTTTTCTAACAAAATCACTCACGTAACAGCTTTGAATACACCAAAGTCAACACTGCTGACTTTTGCTAATGTATTGTTTTTAAGTGGTAAATGCCTTTTTTAGAGCACAGCCGTGTTTTGGGAACAGTTGTTGTAATTTATTTCTTGTCCTGAACCATTTTTAAAAAATATCATCCTGGAGGTGGTGTCTGCGAAAAATAAGGATGATGTAGAGGGGAGAAGTTATACAAAATATAAAAACTAGTAAATAGGGTTATGGCTAGAGCAAATGGCAGATTGACTGTATTACTGAGGGTGAATGATGAATTTGGTGTTGTTCTGCTGTGGTAATGGCCAGAAGCCCTTGTGGCCGTAGGGTTCTATTTTTGATATATGGCTGGGCTGAAGTTTTTAAAAAAGTATGCTATGCTTTTGTTAGATTGATTAAATTACAGTTATTTAGCTGATGCTTTCATCCAAAGCGATTAATAAAATGAACAGTAATAGTGAACAGTGATAATCTGTTAGTATAACTGAAAAAATAAGTTGAATTCATGTGTAGGGTGCAACATGTATTGAAGAGAAAATGTGTGAAATGTGTTGTCAAAAAATGAACACAGCTACATAATATGTAGGCCTACAGTAGGTCAGGCAGAATTTTGAATTATGTGCACATTAAAAGTAGTATAGATCAATGCTGTTTAATTTTGAATTATCACAGTAAATAAAATAAAACATCTGGCTTTCATTGTTGAGGTGAAATTTACATAACTACAGCCAGGGTGAAATGCGATTTCTATAGTGAATTATTCATGAAGCCAGAGACGGCTATTTTATCATCTGCCCATTACGACACATGGGATGCAGGCAAACCTCACCCGGGGGACAGTGGGAAGACAAAGACTTGAAGAGGTCGGACACAAAGATACTGTCTGGACGTCATTTGGCTCACCTCAAAGGATTTAATGGGGCCTCAAAGCAAAGGACTCCTTCACAACATTAGCTGTATAATTAATACACAATACATTTGCCCTTGTTGTGATTTATAGCGTTCTATTAGTGATCTTGTCAGAGAAGGTCAGTTACCACAATGCAGTTGTCAGAGATTTGATTGCATCTTTTGAAGGGGTAAAGAGATGGAATTGCTTAATGGAGTGGGCTTTTCGCTTCTTGTAATCTTGCCCGAGGGCCCTTTAAGAGGAAGCACCCTCATCTGGCTGTTGCAAAGTAGAAAAGAGAGCACACTTTTAAGATCAGTCCACCCTGGATCATTTTTTGAAGACACCTACAAAGAGGTAGAGCACCTTCTTATTGAAAAATGCACAGACAAAGCTGCAGCAGGTGCAGGAGTGAGTCAAAACCTGCATTTCATAAAGAAGAAAAAAGAAGAACAGAAGCTTTCTAAGCTACGCTGCCTTCATGGAACCACAGGGCAGTGTGACAAATGACTCATTGAGAATAAGCTGCTTTGAGAAATAACACATCTCCATGTTGCTGCTGAGAGGCGAATGGCAGCAATACGACTACAGTTTCAAAGTATTTTCATTCACACACATACAGAACACCAAGGTATTACTAAATCCTTGCCCTGGGGTCCTACTTCACAGCTCCAGCTATGTGAGGTTAAATGGGTTTTTGCCACCTCATGCATCATATATGTTGTTGTCAGGTTTATTTGTTTGTTTAGTATGCTCGGTGTAGCCATATGTAATGGTTCCCACATGCTACTGAATGTTTATAATGGCATTCACAGAAGAATAACCACTTTCACGAAAGGACCTAGTTTGGCCAATATGTCAACCAGGTTTTTAAAACAAAACATGGCCACATGCTAGCAGCCATCTGGCGTTTAGAATTCTCTGTTGGCTTTTTTGCGTCGCGCATATCATTTGGTGAGGGTAAGAGGGTCAAAGATTTGATTTGCTTGCAGCTGATGTTTGGACGGGTGTTGATTTGAAAGCGGGTGTGTACATCGCACAATTTCTGTGCAGGGCGGAATTTAACCTAAATTGTGATTCACACTGGTCAAGTCATGTGCGGTTGACCATTTTCAATTCCCTCAGGAGAATAAATGAAATATTTGCAGGACAACTGATGTTTTGCAATCTGTCCAGACTGGCAACAATGTACAGTAATTGTAGATTGCCAGACCTAATTTTAATAAAACCAGGACACTACAAAGTAGGCTACATCAGGTTTGGAATTATGGTAATGCGACATGAGTTCTAATCACTGCATACCTCGAAGATCTATAAAAATATAAAGAGAGGTGCCCATTTATTTCTTATTTATAAGAGTCATCTGCATCTCTCTGTCATGAAAATAAGTGGATGTAATGTTCAACCACACCACTAGAGGGGCTGTTTTTGTTTAGCACTTAGCTACATTCGGTTCAGAAGTTGTTTTGACAATAAACAAGGTTGGCTGTGTGCAAGCAGATTCATGATTTATGAAAAATGATGAAATGAAAGCAGATTGATTTTACAAGATCAAGGTCAAAACAAGATAACAACGATGAGTGTGGAGTAGATCTCGTTAACAAGTGAGGTTAGCAATCATAGCCATGCTAACGTCAGTGCTAATATCAATGATACTGGTGATAGCCTATAGTGATGAACCTCATTACCGCTTGAGACCAGTATCATACTCAACATGGTTTGACCAGCTGAAGCTATGTTTTCAAACAGCTAGTAGCTGGTAATGTCAATGCATTTTATTTGGTGTGTATATCATTGTTTGATTGTAGCACTTTGCTCTGATGATTTATTAAGTTAGCTATAGCCTGCATGCGGGATTTATTTTAGTAGGTATATTCGATGCTGATGACTTGGATTAAATAATATTCTCCTCGTATCCAACTGATTTAAATGAATTTAGCAATAAATACCCATGTAATGTTGTGTCAGAGGTCAGAGTGGGTGAGTGAGTGGCCAGGCATGGCAAAAAGCTTTGGGGTAATTTGAACACTGGGCTACATACAGGTGCCCAGTGTATGGGGCCACACCAAGCGGTTGGGAGTAGCTATGAGGAAGGAACTGAATAGGAAATGTGCTGGTCAGCATTTGACCCATAATGTTAGACTGAGATACTTCCACCAGCATCTGTTGAACTGGGTTCATTTGCCTAGCTTCCTCTGACAACTGTTCTGTCGCCCTTAAGAGGAGAAGAGAAAGTATGGAAATTATGGCACGTAGTTTAAGTTAGCGGAAGGATATGGAACCGTTATGATTATGTTGTGTTTGGGAACGCACGACTGCCGTCCGTGTGCGTGATTCTCAGAGTTTGCCTCATGTTCACGGAGCTGGAGAATAGATAAAGCTTGTGACAGTAACATGTCTCTTACAGTAGACAGCATTTATTCTATAAATGGCGATCCTGACCCCTGCACTGCACTATGCAAGCGTAATCTTCTTTGGAGGGTTTTCTATTTTTCCTTCTTGGCCTCAGAATATAAGGTTGCATCACATTTGCATTTCTGCTTTTGCTGTTAAGAAGGAGAGGATGTAGTGCATAGAATGAGGAAGATGTTTGCCATAGGAAAACATTGCATTTTCTTTACATGATCTATTGGGTTGGCAGAAGATTTGACTCAGCGTGCAATGCCTGCAATTTAAACCTTACTCATTCTGTAGGCTGTTATCACAGCCTTTGTTTTGGCATAGGTTTAGGCCAGGCTTTGTGCTCAAAGGTACAAAATTTCACTTGAACTTGAGTCAGCACGACCCCACAGAACTGGACACAGGACCCCACAGAACTGGACAATGCTTGGAAGTTAAGAGACATAAATCTTAATTTAGACTGAAAACCTCTGAATAATAAATGTTTTCATATGTACAATCAGAGCTGCTCTATTTCTTGCTTTCGATTGTAAAACGCCTTTTACTTTTATTTATAATTTAAACTCAAATAAAATATAGATATGTTTTAGTGCATTTTGGTTCAAATCTGAAGGGTGAAATGCAGCTGCCTTTTAGAAGAAGAGGGTGAAGGCAGTAGAAATAGCTCCTTTTCGGAGCATATATTTAATACCTTAGATTTTCTGTCAGCCTTCAGTCGTGAAACCACAGAATAAAATAAAATAAAACTATCCAATAAAAGTTTTGGACTCTTGGGCACGTAAAACAGATGTTTGATTGTAGGCAAACTGGTATGTAGAAGACAAGACAGTTTGTAAACAATAAACCAGGCAAGGGTTCTGTAACGAGGCAGACAAGAACAGCAGGTCAAACACGAAGGAGAATCCAAAAGGCAGTGGTCGAAACAAAACAGGTCAGTACACGGACAGATCAGCCACATCAGCCACATCAGCCAGAGAACCCGCTACAGAGAATGGCAAGAGCACAAAAAAATCAAACAGGCATATATATATATATATATATATATATATATATATATATATATATATATATATATATATATATAGAATAAGGGGGAAACGAGAATCAGGAAGTGAGAACAGGTGAACCAAATAAATGAGAATGAACAGAAAGACTACGGAAAGCACAGAGGGTAAAAAAAGGCTAATTGCTAGCATTCATTTTTTTATTACATTACATTACATTACATTACATTATTGGCATTTGGCAGACGCTCTTATCCAGAGCGACGTACAGTTGATTAGACTAAGCAGGAGACAATCCTCCCGTGGAGCAATGCAGGGTTAAGGGCCTTGCTCAAGGGCCCAACGGCTGTGCAGATCTTATTGTGGCTACACCGGGATTAGAACCTCAAACCTTGCGTGTCCCACTCATTTACCTTAACCACTACGCTACATGCCTCCCTGTAGCGTTTCTATTGCAGGCGCTATAAAAAATGATATTCTTTAAATGAAGCAAATAAATACATGATGCAAACTTTTGTGCAAAGTATTTAAATGCTGAAAATCATTCAGATCAGTAAGTGTACTTTGGCCATGCAGTCATTTTGAATATATTCTTTATCCAATACTTTGTTTTTGAAAGTAGAACCTCCCTACCCACCACCCCAAAAAAGGAAGCACTCAAAATCTGAGAGTGTGACTCAGTGGATCATACTGCATGTAGCTTTTAATCCTTGATGAAAAACATTTTGTCCAAGATGTGCTACTCAAAGGCTTAAACACCCATTTGTTCATAAACGTTTGTCTTTTATCTTTAAACATACTGTAATTGTGGAAAGCTGGTAAACTGGGAACTAAAAGGAAAATGTGAATAATTTAAATCACCTGACACTGTTTAGAAATGAACTCAAGGCTTGTGAATGTGTACTGTAGCTGTCACCTTACCACTGTTTTTTTCCCTGCTTTACATATTTTTTTCCATGTTTTCTGGATTCCACTGGATAGGTTTATAGCACACGAGACCTTGGAGAATTTGGGGTTGGGTTCAGAAAGAGGTACTGCTTCCTGCCAGTGAAAGGCGTTCCACAGGGGGCACTTCAATTCTGAGCACCCACAGTGGTCAGTAATGATGTACTGCTGAGTCTGTACAGGCCTGGCCTTTTCAGCTGATAGGCCTAAAAAGCAGTCTCACAACAACTGCCAGTGACTGACCAATGCGATTCCACTGCCCACCCCCTGACATGAACTCCACTGTGTATGCACTGTGTTTTCCACACTAAAACAAAAGCGCAAAACCTTATTGATGTTTCACATAAACACCTAACCATATACGTAGTTTGTGGAATTAGTACATATCTCATGCAAATGACAACAGCATTAATTTGGCTGCTTTGTACATGTATTTGTGTGCCACCATGCCCTGTTTCTTATGCTGCTGCCATGATCAGATATGTAAGTCCATGAGCGGTTCAGTAAATCTCTTGCCACCACACACATAAGCATATACACTCAAACACATGCACGTATGCATGTGCGCGCACACGCGTGCACACACACAGACACACACAGACACACACACACTAGCTTTGACCTTTTATTCTGTCACCAAGGTAACTGGCTCCCCTTCCACTAGGAGTATTCCTTTGCAACAGAGTATGCTATTTTCTGCATTACAGAGGGTTATATTTCTACAATTACAAACCGTTTGTCTTTTCTTTCAAACATGATCTTAATTGCATTTTTGTAAAGCTGGATTGAAATTATGCACTGCTACACCCAGTTTATTATAGTATATTATTTTCTGTTATTGCAATTTAGCTTTTTATACATATGGCATCAATTGGCAAGAATTACATAAATATGTTAGCTCCAGAATTATTGGCACATAAAAATTAAGCATAAAGGCTGCATATGATAAACAACATTATCTATATTATGTTAAAATATATGGGAAAAAACGATATGCAGTACTTTTATTTCAATACATGTATTGTCATGTTTATTATTCTTTTTTAATAATCTCATTTGAATTGTAAGTGCATGGCTATGGTGAGGGAGGCAATAAGGAATCCAGGGACCATGGTTTAAGAATAGCAGAGATTGGTTGCATCTTGGGACCACCAAGTCTCAAGAAGAACCAAAAACCACCTCCATACCAACAAACTCTTTCCAAGGGTGACACGAAGAAAGCCCTTACTGAGCATAATAAACAAAACCAACCAAGCATCTGGAGTTTGCCAAACATCATTGGAATTATGACTGGATGCTTTCGTCAGATGATACCTAATGTTGAACTTTTTGCCCACACAAGGAAAGAAAACAAGGAAAAGGACCTTGTACATAGCATCAAGCATGTGGGCGGGTCTTTGATGTGTTGGGTGTTGTTTTGCAGCCAGTGGTCCAGGATCACTATTTAATATCAATGGCATAATAAATTCAACAAAGTACCAGGACAAGTCTCTGCTAGGAAGCTGAGACTTGGTCATATGTGGATTTTCCAGCAGGGCAATCCAAACAGAAAAAACCTATGGTCAACCCTGAGAAGGGCAGTTCATATGCACAAACCCAAGGAACTCAATGATCGTGAAACATTCTGCATAGAGGAATGGTCAAAAATAACTCACGACTGTCATCTTTGCCAGTGATGGTTGAACAAATTATTAAACCAGGGGTGCCAATTGTGAAACATGTTTTTTGGGGAAATAAATATTTTATTTGAAAAATGTAATTGTTGGGTGTATATATAAAGGAGCTGACTGTAGATATAATGTATCATGCACCACACAACACAAATTGCATCACACAACAGCCTCAAAATCAAAATCATCTTGGCTCATGTGTGTTTTTACTTGACAACCTAAAAGGACAGAATAATTAATAAGTACATTTCCATAACCTCTGCATGGATTTGTACTATATGCAGTTTGAATTATCCAAAGCTTTGAAGAGCTGCACAATTTTATTAGATGGCTATTTGCAAAGGCTCACTCATCGCATTTGAATCGTATTTGTGGCTTTCTAAAAGCCTGTTTATCTTCATAAAGTAGAAGATGCTATTAGTAGATACTATTAGTAGTAAAATATAATCCCAGTTAAATGCAGCCACCTGATCAATAAAAGCAGTGAAAAATACATTAAACAATCTAACAAGGCATTGGCTGTTTGAAGACTGTTCACTCAATGTGAGCTATATCAGCAGGCCTTCATCATTTTGATATCACCTTATATCACATGAATTTGGTCTGGTGCTGAGGGACTGATCTAACATCATATTAGCTAGCCTCAAATAACAAAAGAGACATTGCCTATAGAGACCATTGAAAAAGCAATGCATCTCTGACCACTTCCTAAATGAAACGGGGTTTCATTGTATAATTCAAGCTAAAAATAGAGCGGTAATATGAGCAGAGGTGTTGGATAGAAGAAAGACCTGCCAGCCAACACAAAACATTGTCACAATGTTGCTGCCATGCAGTGGCAATGTTATAATGTTGGTAAAACATTCCAGCAACATTGTCAGAACATTTCCTGTGAGTTGGGTTATGTGAGGTGGTTCGCTCTGAGCTATGCTGGATACCTAAAATGTATTTCAATGCTATTTAACTAGTTTGACTTCACTCCAGTAACCTCCAGTGATAGTATAGTCGCGGTAGAGTAAAAATCATATTTGCCTGTGCACACACACACACACGCACAGAGACACACACATACACTATCTACAGCTGAGCCCAGAGTTATTCTAATTATGCATTGTGGTCTCTGAAGAGGCGGTGGGGGATGGAGCTTGATGGATATATTGCCTTCACGCTCCGTTGGGAGTCCTTGGTAGGGTGCTCCACTGTGTGTGGGGGTGAAAGAATCTACATTACTGACGAACAGTAAAGGTTTACACTTGCCACGCTGAAAGCTTCACTGTAATCCACAGCTTTTCATGAGTAGATATATACCCATTGGCTCAGTGACACGTGGGAATTATTGATACGTCACTAATATTTGAATGTGACTGGGGCGATTTATTTATTCTGCTTGGAGTTCTCTTTGGCAGATGGCATAGGGGACAATGTTACCTTTGTACTGGGTTTATCTGAATTAGCTGCTGCTCTTTATAAAAATGTCTTGTTGTCTATAGTATATAATATATAGTATTATAACATTTTTTTCACAGCTGAGGATTGCAGAGAATACAGCTTCTAGTTATTGTACTTCATAAAATTAAAATTAAAAGAATCTTAATTTAAAAGCTTATTGTGACAATATGAAACTATTTTTTTGAAGTGATTACTGTGATCAAAGTGATCGGCTAGCTTGCAGACATTAACATAAAATCTTGGCTTTATGTGTCTCTCATCAGATTAGCAGAATGTGTCTTGTATTGTGCTACCCATATTCTGTATGTAAGCTTCATTGTAAATCATACTTCTGTTGAGCAGTATTAAATATGTTTTCGCTTCATCAGCCTTAAAGGAATACACCAACATCTTAGGACATAAACACTTTGAAGGAGGTAGGCTACTGACTCATATAGGCTTCCAGTCTTTATGCTAAACTAAGGCGTAATGCTAACATGGAAACTGAGCCAGTGAATACACAAAAATGAAAATGAAATCGAACATCTTGGCTAAGTGGAAAAAAGGTATATTTCCCAAAGTTTTGGTTTATTCCTTTAACAAGGTAATAATAAAAAAAGGAACAAGAAGTCAAGGTCAGAACTCCAGTAATCCATTATGCATGATATGCACTGGATTGATATTGACTTCTCTTCTGGGTTGCCATGGTGCAAGCGATTAGTCAATTAGCTTTGGGTCCACTTGGAAAATGCAAAAGCAGAAATCAGACCTTTTGATGTCTTTGTGAGCAAGAAAAACCCTTCATTTGGACAGAAAAACACACGACTTTAGAATCAGAGCAATATGAATTTCAGAATGTCTGTGCTTCATTCTACAGATGTTTTCCCACAGCACTGTAATGTAACACCACTTCACTGTGTTGCGCTGCAATGCGTACTTGCGACTTACAAATTCTCCCATCCGAAATTTGGGTTCGGGTGACAAGCAGGTTCTGCCGATATCAGAGAGTCCCACACAGAAGGAGTGCTAAGCTGTGGCATTATGTAATGGAAAAGCAATCATCTGGAAGAGATTTTTTTTCTTGAAGTTTCTTAAGGATATATGTTTGTAACTGTCTGACCTTGCTGAAATGCAGAAAAACATTGAAATGTTCTGATACCTTGGCTGTGTTGCCATGGGCCACGTTTCGCCCCCATCTGTGATCTGAAAACCTCCCCTTCCAGGCAATTTTCATGAATATCTAACAATTCATCCCCAAAGGAATGATCTATTAACTGACAGTGATTCGGTGTCAGGTTTACTTCGTCTATAATAATGAAATCAGGTTTTTGAGCTGTCCTTATTTTGGAATGTGTAAATAAATGGCTCACTGCCTCTATCATGTTAAATTATAATTTTTTCCCCACTTACCTTTTAGCCATGCTCACCGCTGTCACTGTAGTTTTGCTGTTTCTGAAAAACCTGTCACTTCTTCAAAGTATGTGTGAGATCAAATCAGAGTTTTTTTTGGTTTACACACATTTCATCTCAGTTACCACAGATGTTCTTTTATATGATAAAAAAAAAACTCTTCAGATGTGAACCTCATTAAATATAATTACCTCATGCAAATCAAGGACAATCTAACATCACGCTATTCATTTCTAAAAGTTTCGTGAAGATTCTTGCTTTGAAGGATCTGTATCAGTAGAAAAAGACAGCACAAGCTATTTTTGATGCGATCAATAGCTGTGTACCCACTGACCATCTTAGCTGTAATCAGCTATATATTGGTACCTGAGGTGACCCAGAGGTGTATCCACAGCAAATTGATCTTGGCGAACAGTATGCTATCAGACACAAAAATATGAGTCAGACAGGCAGGTGAAGAAGATGTACTAAAATGCCCTAGCCAAAAAGCCTTTTTATTTGTCAATATCTAAGAAAGCTTACAGTATGGTAAAATATTAGTGAAAATAAAAATAGAGAGAGCTTGCTAGCCAGAAGCTGTTCATAAAATTATGTTGTCGACAGTTCTCAGTGGCTCAAACATTTGCTGTCAGGATGTATGGCAATGAAAAATGCAGAAGCATCTGGGATTTAATATGGGTACTTGGCTTCGTATTTATCATCAGGTCTTGATCATGGTTGTACAGAAAATCGTGCGATGAAAGCTGATAATTGAATATTACATATTTTATGTAAATTGATGGTAGGGATCTTTTTCTATAAGTTTTCTAAAATATAGTTGTTATTTTTTCCAAAATGTTTATGTATAGCCCCTCCATTCAAAAAACAAAACCCTTTTTCCCATAAATTGCCCATTTTTACGCCCTCATAGATTGTGTCTTCCCCAGTTCTAGCAATTTTTATCCAAGTTATCATTCTCCACACAGCACGTTAACTGAACTCCACAGAAGCTTTAAAGCATTTCTCTCATCCGTTTCCTTCAGATACTGAATCCTGTGGGGATTGTGTAGGCTGCTGGGCGTTTGCAAGATGTGCTTTTTGATAAAAAGTGAATGTATACAACACTTAATGTATTTCCAAGTGCTGTAAAGCTCTGTTATCTGGTCATATCTTATACCTGTATATGTTCCATTAAAGTGCAGCACTGGCCCATGGGATATTTCATATTCAGGCCCATCCTCAAGTAGCCTGATATTCTTCATTTTCAGTTATACGTTAGTAATGCACTGTTTTTTGTGACTATTACTGAAGACTACAAAATACAGTCTTCCATTCTGAGAATTAAAAATAAACATTTGCTTTATTGGATTTAACCTGAGCCAAAACCAGGGAAAAAACAGAGAGCGGTGTTCTCAATATGAATATAGCAGGATATTTCACACAACCCCCTTGTCATTAAAAACAACATCTTGTAAAACTGCATATCCTAAGGCTACAGGAAAGTAAAATAATGACATATTTCTGTAGATTTTGGCATAGGACCTAAGAAAATGAAAGATACAAATCCATAGACTGACTGTTTATTTTTGGGCAACTCTTGATCAGGGCTGTTTCCAGAGGCAGGATACACAGACCCATAACAGGACAGTTAAATTAAGATCTTCATCAGCATTGCTGGCCATTATGCTTGATGAGTGTTGATTTTGAGTCATCTATTCTGTTAATCAACAAGCACTTATATTTAGTCTTTATTCACACATACTGGCTAATTCTATTGAACTGCCCTGCTAGCATTAGCAGGAAATATACCTACTTCCTGTTTCTTCATTTTGAAGCAAGAATAACTACACTTTTTCTCTACTTACAAGTGAGATCTTGCTCTAAAGACCACAAATATATATAACCATAAATCACAAGTATAAACATATTTTGCACATCCATGGATATTTCATAACATAGATTTGCACTCAAATCGACTGAGGCATTGTGCAATGAAATAAAGTGTTTTTTGCCTGCTAATAATAAGGATGAGAACCATGTTTTCTTCATTACATTAATGTCGGAAACAATATATACATTTATTTTGTTAGATAATTACTTTAAATGCACACCAATTAGTCTTCATAATGGCACTCAGATGAAAAGGTGAAGAAAGCATCTCAAATTGAAATGCTACTGCAGCGTGTAATATATTGCTTCCCCAGGCACTCTGAGCAAACCTGGTACCACATGAGCATTTTGGGGTCAATAAATACCATTGTTTTATGCAGTTACCGCTCTGCTTCTGTTTTATGGCTAATGCATTTCTATATTGGATACAGCCATATCAACTGCATGCTAATTCATCATCTCATCAAAAAGGATCTCAGAACAATTTATGCAATACATTTGCCAAATCTGGCAAAATGAAATCTGCTTAGCCATATCGATTCTCATTTTCACACGAGAACGCGTTACTTTTCTGTGGGGACCAGTGTTTGTCCAGTTTTATTTCCAAATTTGGGTCTCCAAATGTTTTGTTTGGTGCATCAGCCAAGTTTGATAGCCAGATGTGAAGCTATGTCTGTTTCCCTCCAATGACAATTGCAAATCATTTAAGTCTATGAAATCTTATGCTGAACAGGCTGTGCAATAAAAGGCTGATCATAGATTCTGAGGATGCTGCTTGATTACCTCATTGTGTATCAGACTGCATACACAAATATTCAGTCTAGACCAGTGACCGGAAGTTATACATTTGACTTTGAGTCATATTCACAGGCTTATCCCACCATGTCTGTGTCCTCCTGTTAGTTCAGGGGAACATGGACACCAACATCTGATGTCTATATCAGATGGGCCACAGAATTGTTTGAACGGTACATTACCCTGCTGTAAAATCCAGCTATGCCAGCTTCACCAGCTTGAAAATTAAGGTGGTCAAACTGGTCATAATCTGGTCTAGCTGGGTATGAGCTGGTGAATTTGCATGGCCAAGCTGGTCATGAAGCTGGTCAACCACCTAGTGCTTGTCTGAGAAAACATAGCTTGAGCTGTAAACCATGTTGAGCTGGGAGCCTGTCTGAACTAGTCAACCAGCTACCAGCTGTTTCAAAACCTAGCTTGAGCTGTTTTTTTCAGCAGGGTGTGGTGGTGTGGAGAGTTCAGCTCAAACAAATCTTCAAACATGTCTTTTTTAGAATCTGAAATAATTATATTACTTGGTTCAGATTATAGACTGCTACAAAAATGTTTGAATTTGAGTAAAGTATGCAAATTAGCTAATTTAGATATTTTGTCAGACTTTATCTTTTGAAGTCCATACCTCATGATAATTGAAGTATGTACCTCAGAAATTATCTGGAACACCAAAGAAGCGTTTTTGGTGAAACATAACTATAAGGAAGACGGTCCTAAATCTGATGTGATGCAAGGATTCAAATATGACCGAGTGCTTCTCTCATTTTTCCTCCTCTAGTTTCTCTGCTTGAAAAACATCAGGACATTCCTTTCTGCTTGCTGTGAGATATTTGGCATGAAGAAGAGTGAACTCTTCGAGGCCTTCGACCTGTTCGATGTGCGGGATTTTGGGAAGGTAAGATAAGGATGTAACAGTCATTTTTATTCAGCATTCATTCGATGAGCAAGATAACCTTTTGTCAGCTCTTTTACATTCATTTAATAGCTCACACATTCTGATTTTTTTTTTTTTTTTGGGGGGGGGGGGGGGGGGAATATAGGTTTTCCTGAAGGTAACAGCAGCAACTTTCCACATGGTGTTATGACCCTATATAATATTGATGTTATAACCGGTTTTTAGGGGAATATGGCATATGACTGCAGTATATTTGCCTGTAACTAAGTTATTTCATTGAGGCTTTGTAGACCACATGCCTCTTCTTTTTAAGAATGAGTTAGATGATGCGAATAAACCTGGGGAGGCCATCACGGGCAAACGGTAATATGTTTCCTTTTTATGGTGTTAAAAGCCCTGTCTCTGTGCTTTGCTATTCATTCATGATGGGAGCCTGTGTGCTTGCTCTGCTGTGTGAAAACATTGGCGGCTCGAGCAACCCTGCCAGCAATTTAATATATTCTCCAGTGAGCTTTAATTAAAGATCGCTGCTGTATAGCAGGGTAATGGTGACTGCCTTCTGTGATGGTGGGTGGGACTGGCTGCTTGTGAGGATATGGGTCAGTAAAATTGTGTGTGTGTCTGTGTGTGTGTTAGTGTTTTTGATGACTTTCCTGCTGGCTTGAACCCCACGCAGAACAGGCCACAATATGCCAGTGTTATACTTGGCCCTGTGCAACTGGGACTTCTACCCTCACTGCTACCGGGACACACACCACACAACATGAAAGGGTCATCCTCTGAACCTCATACAACTGTGATTCTGTCTAGATTGTTTGTCCATTACATAATAAGTATACTGGCAGGAGTTGCCAGCATACCATTGTCAGTATACCCATTGTATACTGTCCAAATTTTGTCCGAAATGTACTTGGATTTATAAAGATAGATGTACACCCAATGTGAGGCTGTACATAGTCCAATTGTTTGCATATTAGCCATGTTCATGTTCATGAACCCCGCTGCTGATTCGAGTGTAGACGTCCACGGTTCTCCTCTGAAAACACATGGTGTGTGTCAGCAGTGTTTCTTTTCTCATCACAGACAACAGCTAAGCTTGCATAGAGCAGAGTCACAGACCCCTAACAAACTGAACCCTCCCATACCCTGGGCGATGCAATCACAGATTACACATCTCCCTATGGAGCTACCCAGAGCCTGGCAGTGCCTGGATTCGATCCGAGACCACGGGGCTCGTCATTGCACCACAGCACGGTGCCTTCACAAAATGCTCCGTCTCCCGGCAGCCCTAGAAAGCAACTTCTGTGCAGAGCCTGGTGCTCTGCTTAGCTGAACGCATTCAGCTTAAATAACATTTTTGAATTAAAACACAGCTGTATCTCTGTCAAAACACTGTATTCTATCCAAGAAAATTCCCAGGAAATCTCCCCCATTGGCATGCTCGCTCGCTTTCTGAATATGCATAGCACCGGGTCAATGCGCCATTTTAGGACAGTGAAGGTGATATTTACTCCTCAGAGTGACTAATTTTTTCTTCATCCCATCAAGCAGCAGCTAGCTGCATGGCCTTTCAAGGTCATCCGAGATCGATGGCCTACTCAGTCATGCGGCTCGCCCCCTCCTTTGCTCTCCACAGTTTCGCCCAATGGCAGCAGGCTGCTCTCATCATGGAATTATACCATTGGCTTGTTGCTTCAGAGGTAGAGTGCTGTCTGTAATACCGTTTGTGGCTCCTTCTTGATCTCCACTGAGGCTGTGTGATTGGGAATGAGAATCATATCAGACTCGGCTGTGCTGCACGTGCTTTGTTGAATCTTGCATCAGGTCATTCTGGCATAGAAAGCAGCTGCATTATGATTGCTCTGATGCTAGCGAGCTATCGCTCTGCAGAATGAGATCTGGCATGCTGAGCCCAGGAGCATTAACGGTGTGATAAGGAGAACAAAATCAGAAGGGAAGCTGTCGTTCTTGTGCATTCTGAAATATTCCTCTTTAGGCACCATTGTGATGTGTTTTGAAAGCAGACAGGGTGTCTGTGAGCTGTAGAGAGAAGGGGAAATGAAGGGTAGCTCTCTTGAGGAATACACTGTTCTTAGCTGAAATAGCTTCAGTAAGTATCTGGCTATATGTGGATTATGTAGACTCTAAACTATGCGAGTTAAGCCTGACAGAAAGTTTTTGCAATGCATTTTTGAGTCTCTTGGGCCATTTTCTGCAGTCGGATCTTATCATGGCAAGAAAAAACAGAAAATAAAATGATTTGCCATCAACCGTCTAACTGGGGCTGGCTCTTTTAGCTTTTTCAGTCTTTTCAGGCTGTAGCACAAATAGAAGGTAAGAGAACAAGCTATAGTAGTTCTATTAAAAAATATTAAAGTAATAGTAAATAGATAAGTAGATAATGAAGACATCAAATAGGGAAGACCGGGAATGATTATATCTTGTTTTGCTCTAATATGTATAACTCAATGAGTGTTTACGCTAGAGCTCTCAAACTTTGATATAAGCTACCCACATTTGTCTGCTACAATCGTCATTTAGACATCTACAATATCACAAAATGAGTGACTTAATGTGAAAGACAGGTTCCACTACTGGGGTGAGTTGTAACAGGAACAGAAAATTTGCTTAAATCAGACCCACACTGAAATTTATACAAGATGTGTATATGTGTATAGGCCTAAAGTACAATCTTTCCAGTAAAATAAATTAAAAGTCAAGACTTTTAATCTTAGGCATCAGATATAAAAATGGCCTATTTCTAACATAATTTGAAAACAAAATTAGTTTTACAAATATACATGTCTTATAACATCACAGTTTTCAAATGAAATAAATTATGCTTTTTAGTCTGTACACGTAAAGCAGCTAAAATGGAATAATCTTTCCAAAACATTATACTGTAACAGTGTGTGTGTGTGTGTGTGTGTGTGTGTGTGTGTGTGTGTGTGCATGTGTGAGTGAATATGTCAGTTGACTACCCATGTACATGAAATAGTGCTTTAATGTGTCTACTGGGGCACCCCTCTCTGTTTACCTCTTCCATTGCCGAGGCATGCTGAGAAATAAATAAATGCCAAAAACATTTATTTTCAACCCGGGCAGCCATTACCAATCCGGATCCTTTGGCATGCGGGTTTGAAGATGAATTTGAAGCATCACATTTCACTAGAGAAACTGCTTATTACTGCCACGGAAGTTAAACCATTTTGCCAACATTATTGTGACTACTAACAAAAAATAGATGAGATGAGAATTATTACTTTTGTACCTCAAAATACATATTGTTTGCCTTAAAACACAATATTTAATATAGAGCCATCAAACTTATCCTGTGAGATCAGAGGGGAATATTGGTCTGGACAAACCTCATCCTTTGTTCGTCATATTGATGGTGCTACAGCGAACTTGTTTTAACCATCCCCAGTCTCTGCTACTATGTTGGAAATTACATCATGGAAGAAGTTATTGGCATGGCCCAGATCTTGCCTACTGAGCATTCTACTGAGCATAGGATTTTCATAGTTTTAGAAACCATTAAAAAGCATTTTCATGAAAATGGAGACTGAATGACAAGACAGAAAGTAATATTATCCTAGTCACTACAAATCTGTTGCAGTGTAACTTGCATCATATGCATTTTGGCAGTGTTCTCAGAAAAACTAACTTTTCAAAAGGGATGGAAATTAAAAATCTCATTTGATGATGCTGTGTAATTACAATATATGGACGCAAATTGAGCTCATAGTACTGAATATTTAAATTAGCAAAAAAAAAAAAAATGCTACCATGAAATACCATAAACCAATACGTGTTGTGTTCATTATCTATTTTCAACTCATTTCAATTTGAGTTCACTCAAGGCTTTCGCAAGGGCACGCTCAAGTTTGTTTGCTGAACTGCAGATGTAGTATCTTCCTCTAACTCATGTCTTTGTGAACCAGACTTGTGACCTATGGTGTGATGAGTGCTAACATCATGTGCTTTGGAAGTTGAGTGTTGCAGCAATTAAAATCCAGTAGAATGTTGAACCTGTGGAATTGAGATAAAGGTCAATTTTGCTAGGACTGAGTATTGTCTTACTCATTGATTATTGAGTATTGTTTAGTTATTAAGACTTCTTGAAATCAAGAGACCCTTGGCGTATTCAAGACATGGAAAAATATTTGTGAAGTTCTTGCTGGTAAGCCTCCTTGGGTTCCTTATGTCTCTTCTGTTTTTTCAAGATACTGTATGTGGATGGTCCTTATCAGTGAAGTGGCACTTAAAACCAGAACCCAAGATGAATTCAGGTTACGCTCTAACATGGAGATGACCTAAAACTCAAGGTCATTAGAATTGTTTTAGTCATTGTCTTCCTCATAAAATATTTAGAGTAATTATATTGCAGTAAAATGCACAGCTCTGAATAGTCATTTTATAGAAACGTAGATCTTGTAATTGTTTGAAAGATTTCAAGGCAGTCAGCTTTTACCTTTTGCGGCCACAGCTGTTTTTATTGACAGTGAGTTGCTATAATCTCACCCTTAGTGCTTTCTTTTGTCTTCCCTGTACCTGGTGCTGATCAACAATTGTACATGTGTACAAATTCATAAATGCGCAAAAGTTGTATAAATAGCTTTTTCAGACATTTTCTAAATATGTTTATTCAAAAGAGTGTTTTAACTAAGTGCAAGTGAAACTAAATGAAGTCTCAACAAGAGCAAACTCTTCAAGCAAATGGATTATAATTGATTTACATCTACATTGACTTTACATTCTGTAATAGATCATGGTCCATCTTATCAATCAATCGACCCATTGCAGTGTATCTGAAATGGTGTGAGTTGCGTGCTTTGAATTGCCACAGAGTGCTGCATGCTACATGCTAATCTGACATATTGAGATCCAATTCTATTTTAAGTTATTGCAGGATATTGGAGTGAAACTATATTTTTGCTTGACAATAGAAAAGGAAGCCAATATCGGTCCTTGGCAGTGTATTACTGTAGTTAATTGCAGAGGTCTTTTGGCTCTGTGGGGAGAATTACAGGCTGTGGAGTCATCGCTTAATGCAACTGTAATCAGCTGAAATTAAATGCTGAAGAGGAAAGAAAAGTGAGGTGTTTACAAAGGGAGATAATCATAGTAGAACAGTACTGACCCATACATAACTCAACTGCCCACAAAGCAGTATAGAGGAGTCACACTGTTAGAGTGCAATACTGAGACAGCAGTGTGGAATTTGTACATTAAAATCCAAGGGGCATGATTGATTTTCTCAAAAAGCAGCTATTTCACATCAGTCAGGCTGTATTATGTGGCTACTGATGGTGAGATGTTTTACGCAAATCGTAAGTCGGCTGCCTTTGATAATTCATGGTAACCGTAATCAAACCTGCATCTGTCTGGGGTCCGAGGAACACAGGACAGCTTAAATAAGCTACCGTTAAGACTAGCTGGGGTCACTCACTTTCAGACAGTGCGTGCGTTATTGAGTCATAGAGCAAAACGCCCTTGAAAGCTTTTATTTTGTTTGACAGCATGTCAGCACCAACCTTACAACAACAAGGGTTTGCTGGTGTTCCGTGATGTAACCCCGCGTGAGCTGATGCTCCCCTTTCGCGGAGTGTATTGGTTTGAAAAAAAAGGGAGGGGTATTTCCCCCATAAAGAAACATACGGGAGCACTCAGCTTGCAGCGTAGCGCACGCGAGACGAAGCGTCTCGCAGGATTTCCAGGGTTTAAATATAATACGTTTAGCGGAGACGGAGACAAAAATCAATACGCCCTCTTCAGCTGCGGCTGCCGAGTGCCCTTCCGAGTGCCATTTCGAGCGGATGCCTGCGATTTGCCCTCTGCTGTCCAGATATCATGTAACAAATGATGGGTAATGGATACGCGGGGCGGTGGGGCCCCGGGTGTCCGAGGCCACATCGAGCGGAGGTAGTGTCTGAGAGCGCGTGGGGGGGGGGTTCGGCAGGCGGGCGGAAAACCGTGCGGGGTGGCGAGGAGACGCAGGGAGCATTGAGCTCGTGCACACAAGACCCCTCGCAGGGTGAAATAATGCTTGTCAGAGCCAACATTCTTTTCAAAAGCTACTTTTGAAAGCTACTAAAGCTACTATCCATCATGTGCAGCCTTCGTGTTTGTGTTGCTGGAAGCAGTTCTCCTTATCCTCTTGCTAGTGTTCGAGGAAATTTCTTGGGGGACTTGCTTATATGAAAATGCAAAAAGAAACAATCGTTTGTTTTCACTGAATGCATTAAAGTGTCTGTGCACAATGGGATAATCCCACAGAGATGGTCTTCCCACTTTGATATAACCCTATTAGTGGTTTACTTGATATCCTATATGAATTCAGTAGGAAATACATAAACAAACATGATACGGGTTTTTAAGGGCTCTACAGATGCCAGACAGGTTGTCCTGAACGCACTGTACAGTAATCCTCAGCTGGCCTGCAACATGGCTAGAACCGTCATTGCTACACCATGGTAAGCCACGATAGCTGGGACCTGTAGGGGCCTTGTCTCTGTGCTGTGTCAGTGTCCTCATTACAGGCACTGGATGTGCAGTTGTGCAGTTGTTAAGTAACATTATGTTACATTACATTAAGGAAGTGAACCCCTTTTAAAAGTACATGAGGAAGTGAAGTCATTAAGCAAGGATCTGAGACCCAGATGGGATTCAGGTCCCTAGTGACTGACAAAGAGCAGGAAATGGGCAGCTCACAGAAACGGTTTCCAATTGTCTCATTATATTTGTTACAGAGAAAACCTGCAGCTTACAGTACGTTGCGATACTCTGTTGTGGCACCAAATATGAAAAGAAAAGAAAAATAATCTCACTTCCATTGTTTGTGGGTGTGCGTGTTTACATCTGACATGTCACTGTGTCTGTACGTTTCATATGTCTGTGTGTATTTGTGCATATGTAAATATGAGTGTGTATGCCCTGCATGTGTGTCTGTGTGTATGCCTCTGTGTGTCTGCCGTTTGTCTCAGTGTGTGTGTGCGTGTGCGTTCACATCTCATTGTGTCTGCATGCGCACACACATGTCTGTGTGCATGTGTGTACATACGTATGTGACAACATGCTTTGTGTTTTTGTGTTCCTGTGTGTATGTTCGTGTGCTTGCTTGTGTGAATATGACGGTGTCTATCCAGTTTGTGCGCCTGTGTAGTGTATATCTCAGTGTGTGTGCGCCTATGTGTGTATGTTAGAGTGTGTGTGTGGGGTTATATCTCAGTGCATGTATCTGTGGGTGTATGTGTCCGTGTGCATGTCCCTCAGTGTGCTATGGGTATGTTCTTGGCCTCCTGTCCCCCCCCCATCCCCCATGACAGGGGGCTGAAAATGTAGGGAGGGACATTTGTCTTCCCTTTCCTGCCACCCCCCCCCCCCCCCCCATCCCCCAGCCTGCAGCCTGCTGTTTGCTGAGTGCTGCCTGCTTGTCTTACTCACGCTTCCTGTGGCTGCACTGTGGGTCTGGGGCAGGCCCGGGGGTGGGGCGGCCACTTCCTTATCGCCTATCAGCTGTCTGGGGGGCAAAGAGGCATTTAACGCTCCGCTTATGCAAACAGAGCATTCGGGCTCCTAATTATGAAGCCGTGTCATTGATTTTGACAGAGGGGAAGTTCGTAAACCTCATTTTACAGTCTGTTTTTGCTGTGCCAGCATTGCTTATGTGAAATGTGCTAAATTAAACAAACAGCACTGTTTTTATAAGTGAATACAGAAGCACCAGGAACTGTCATTAGGTGTAATAATACAAAAGAGTGTTGCTGGTGGTGTGAAAGTTTGCTTTAAAAAAACATCCGAGAAAATTTGTATTTTCTGAAAACAGAATGAAAACAATGTTTAGAGCTAACCACAGTTTATATTATGAAGGCTGTTGCCTGCCAAGCTACTGCTGTTCTTAACAGTATCTTGAATAAAACTCACCCACCCACCCTACTGCTGCCTACTCCATATTCCTGTCCATATCTAAGCTCCAAATTCTTTTCTCCACAGCAGAGGCTGGCATTATAATACTGGAAGAGTTGTTGTTTTTGTTGTCATTGTCGTCAACAGTAGTTGTCAAAAGACAAACAATACAGTGTGATACAGTTACTTATTGCTGGCACTGTGCATAAAACATACGTCTCTCAAAAACTGAATTTTCAGGATTCTCCTTTTTCGCATTTATCACCGTAGCATAATGGTGCTGCCACATACAGTAGGGTTTTGAACCAACCAATAAGTTGTTATTAAGTATTGATATCACACAGAGCTAGAGGAGAACTTTCAATGTGCATTAAAAAAACTGATTGTGTTTTTTGAATGCCGTTTTTTTTTAAACAGTTGAATCAAATTGAACAGAATCATAAATTTCTCGCTGTTTTCTTACGAAAGGCTCATACGAGTGTGCCACGTCAGATTCAACAAACGCACCTACTGTAGCTTACTGTAAGACAATTGCCCTAAATGAAGATGTCAATTATAATACGGTATATACGGGACTGTATTTGGGTTCTGTCGGGTAGGTGGCCAATGGGATTAACAAGAACAAGGGCCGACTGATACCTGATTGGGTAGACTTCATTCGTTTTTGGCCAAACATAATAATATGCCAGACCGCTGATAAACTTTCTTTCTTACTGTAGAAAAGTCCACTAAAATAAATTTCTGAAATAACTTGAGGTGAGAAATAAGTAATGCGGTTGCTGAATATTGATTCATATTTGATCTGCAAGACCTAGTTTGAAAGTTCTTTGTGCCGGGCGAGCTGCACTGACAAGCACTTCTAGGCTCTTGTTTACATGAGTCGTTCGACAGGTCGGGACCACTCGTGAATGATGTTCCTCCCTCAGAAAAAATTCTAAACAAGAGAGTGGGGAATGCACCACGTTCTCTTAAATCACTCGTTTAAAGAGATTTAAGCAGTTTAAGAACAAATCTGTTCGTACGAGTAGTTCTTGCTTGGGGCCCATTGATTTTGAAAAGAAATTGTTGTAATGGTGCACTCAAGTCCTGTCTGTTTTGTCAGACACAGACCCTGTTATGGAAGCGAGCTGTTTCGATATTGATTTCCACTTTTCCAGGCATGGTGGTGGAGCGGTTTGTTTTCAGTTATTGTGGGTGGGCTGCTAGCGACTAAGGGAATCTCAGTGTATTGCATTCTTCCCTTCCCCTCAAGAAAGGTCTGAACCGAAAGGTCAGGTCTTGATGAGCATTGAGAGACACGTCATGTTGTTGGAATGTATTACTAATGGGCAGATCTGAGAGGAGATTGGGAGGTAAAAAGGCCTTCTACCACCTGATTCTGATTCTGATTCTGAATATATGAGATATTTAAATCGAAACACCAGCCCAAGTATGAGGGTTACCGTGCACTGTCTGAAAGGCTGAAAGCCTTTCGACTGTTTATTTATATGGTAATTGATATTTGGACAAAATAAATAATCTGTAAAAATGATATATTTCTGCATGTAGATGCTCTCAGTCTTGACATTGAGCTTTTCTCAGCTCCATGAAATTTTATTTTGCATGTCATTTATTCTATTTGTCCACAAGCCAATACAATTATTTTAAGTGTCAATTTTTGGAATTAGCTCTTAGGAAAACTCAACCGAGCTCCAGGTGAAACTATACTAGTAGGGAACACATGACTCATGTTATATGTTAGTAAAGTTTTATCGTCAGCTACATTATTTTGGCATCAGCTAAAATATTATGTACGATTCCTTATTCTGTGAAACATATTTCTCTATTACTTTCAGGACAGTTTCATAGCATCTTGTGATGCTTTCATAGCTGAGCAAAGCATAAATTCTGTCAGATGATTCTTACTCATTTCTTTAGAAAGAGCGCTACATGATGTCAGCATCCAAATGCTAAATTCATGTCGCATGTTGGAAAATAAAAAGTGATTAGAATCTAATTCAGATCGAATTGTTCTCTAGTCGGAGAAAAAAATGCATGCTGATGAGCGCAATCTCTTTTTCATTGTAGAATCACACACCTGAGATTTTTTCTGATCATATTTGCTCAAATTTAATTTTGTTACATAGTTCCAGATGAATGTATTTGCTTTCTTATATACTAACTGTAATCTAACCAGAATTCCTAGTGCCATGTCTACCAATATGCAATTGTGTCTCTGGCGGAAAATGTCTGTTATGTTCCCGTGTTCTGTGTGTTAGTTGTAGATTATCATTATTCTTGTAATTTATTATTTTTCATATTTCTTGTCTGGTGTTCTGTTTATATTCATTAGTCTTTGCACTCGTCTTCCCTTGTGATATCTGAGTCTGAATGTTTACTAGCCCAGTCACTCCCCTGTCTGCGTGCCCCACTATTCGGGTGTTTATGGTAGTTCCGGGTTCAACCTTCCTTCCAATCTTGCATTCCTTACTTCCTGCTTCCTCTCCATTTCATGTTTGTACATAGCACTAATATACTAATCCCAACTAACATAGAAGTTGTACAGTACTAATTATACGAACACACTAATATGTTTGTCAAACTAACAAACTAACATTCACTAGTTTTGGGTATTTGTAATTTAAATCACTTCACTAACTTACTAACGCATCTCCAGTTTCAATTCTGTTCTGTAACTCCGCCTCCCTATTCTATCACTGATTACTTGCTTAGTTTCAGCGAAGTATTGGCACCTGTCTCTCCGTATCTCTGCATCTCCTGATTCTCTGCAAATTGTCTACTCCCTAGTCTGGAGCCGTTTGTATTACATGCGTGTATTTGTGATTCCAGTCCGCGTTTTTGTTTCCCCTTCGTTATTGTCCTATTACCCTTTCATGTGTCTCACCTGATGTTTTTTTGTTAGACCGCCCTCACTCCCATGCCCCGCCTAGTTTGTCTCATTCCCCTGTGTATTTATACCTGTCCTTTTTAGTTGCACGCTGCTAATTCGTCTTGTCCTGTTTTCTTGTCTGAGCCCTTGATTCCTTCCCCCAGTTCTAGCCTCCTTGTTTCCTAGTCCTTGCCCCCTGCCTGCTTCCCTGGACTCTTCTTTGCTTTTTGGATATTTGTACCTCTGCTTTGTTGGACTGACCCCCTAGTTTTTGACCGTGACCTGTTTTTTGACTCTGCTCTCTCTGCCCCTTTTGGAATTAAACCTGCCATTTTTCTGCACCTCTGTCTGCTTTTGGTTCCTCTGTTCCCCCCGGCATAACAGAGTCATTATCTTTAAGATATTGAACATTGTAAAAAAATCTTTGTTTCCAACGCTGTGCTGTGACAGGTCTTTGTCTGATTTGGTAAATTGATGGCTTTTATACTGTAAAAAAGAAAAGAGTTGTTACACACACAAAAAACCCTATTGCACAATGAAAAGACCATATATAGTAGAAATATTTAGTGTTTAAAAGTTGGGGATAAGGAGTAGATTTTTTTAGCTCTGCTTGATTTCATTTTATTAAATGCTTACTCAAAAGTCATATTAAATACACCAGATGCCAGATATATATGTAAACAGTGTCTCTGAACATCAAGCAACAATATTTATACAATTGATAGACAAAACAGTATTTACTGTGTCTCATTTGTTCTCATTCTCAGGTCTGTTCATTCTATACTTTGCTTTATTTTCACATCATGCTATTTTATCAAGCACATAATAGTTTTCAGTTGACCTTCCTAGTTAAGAACTAGATTTAATTAGATTGACCTTTAATCAGTTGACCTTCCTGGTTAAGGATTAGATTTAAGAACTCGATTTAAAATGAATACTTTGTCATGGGCTTTATGCAAAATGACCCACTGTGTTGCATTTTAATTTCATTCCCTGAACAATGTTGCAATGTAGACTTGATTGAACATCGACCAATTAGTGGTCAAAAAGTTGCTGATGGGATTGGCTGAATGGTATTGTGGTCATGATCTCATGAGAATTCCAGCATTACCTACTCTGACAAAAAAGGTTCCCTTCAACACTCAAGCCTGGAGTGATTGTAGTGAGATCCTCCTGGCCTGAAACCAACAAAGCTGTAGATATGACTCACTCTAATGTCAGTCTCCACAGTTCACTGTGTATATTCAGTGGGCTTGAGTCGTGTCTGGACTAGTAGCCTGTATATGCTGTGGACAATGGCTTGTGGAAATTCATTGTCAACAGTTGACTTTTGCTTTACAGGAGTGCTGTCTCAGCCCTAATTGCTCATTTTCCGTTGTGTCGATGTGTTTGACGTGTGTCAGCTTATTGAATAGAATGTTGAATATTAAAGAAGGACAGCATACCATCATCCCTCAGGGTGATTGGTACATGGGGTTATTGGAATTATTGATTGCATTTTCTATAATCGGCAATGTTTCAAAAACATTGATTTTTCAAAAGGCTGTGACCGTGTGCATTTGTTAAGGGAACATTTCGGGATAATCCGTTGTCCATTACCCTTCCATCATCTCAGTGAAAACACACTTGGTTTAAGTGCATCCCTATTTCATAATGCTAAAAGTAATACAGTCACATTTAACATTTGCATGGTATACACTAAGTAGTCACTCTGTCCTGACCTATTGGAACAGCTTGACATGTATAATAGCTGGATACTGTTTTTATGCATGCAAGTCAGGTTAAGTACCTGAATGAATTATGAAACAGCAGTGTCTGAACTGATTTTCAGTGATGCAACATTTTCTTTTCTTTTCTTTTTGTAGAAAAGTCACTACTGCGCTTAGAGCTGAGATAAGCTGCCTTTGCTATACCACATAAATGACATTAGCACTATCAGCATTAATCAGTATGCCCTCAGTTACAATATTGTGTAGGTTTGAGTGCTCTCATGTTTATTGCCTCCAGTCTAGTTCTTTTGATAAAGGCGTGACATTGTCGTGAGTGTGTTTGTTTAATCCGGCCCTTCAGAATGACGACTGCTTCGGTGTGACAACGCGGAGGGTGTCTGTGGAATCGGTGTGAAACAGAGCTGGCTTCTAATCTTCCTTGTGGCCAGAAATCTGCAGGGTTCTGATGCACCTTGGCAGGGCCACTGCAGCGTGGCCTTTAGGTGTCATATGGGATTGTACTCATGGGCTTATCAGCACGGCACCCTGGGAACCGCAGTTCTATGGCACCGGGAGCTCTCTGAGAGAGACCAGCTTCCAGTGCACTTACAAACATCCACATTCACTCATTATTAGTTGCTGTAATTAAGTGTGGTGAGGCAAACGGCAACATTTTTGAATTAATTTCTAATCTGTATGAATGTGATGGACAGCTGTGCTAAATACCATGAAATTGGTTTGTGGTTGTTTTTATGTTGCATTTTCATTTTACATTTGAATGGGAATTATTCAATGAACTTCATTCAATGAACATAGAAAAAGAGAAACTAAAATCTCTAGTGCCTTTTGAATGCTAAAATATAATATGCTAATTTCATTATAGTGTTCTTCTGCAACCACATGAAGGCTTGCTGGATGCATCTGAATGCTTCCGAAACAATTACATTTATATGCACATAAAAAGGACAACATTACAAGAATACAGCTTTCAATTATTTATTTGTGTGCAAATGTTATTTTGGGTGTGTTTGAGTTGCAAGTAGGCTTCCCTTTCTCCTGCACTTGCTGCACAACAATAGCTGTTCAAGTTAAACATTAACAAACAGAAAACCTTTCAGGGGAAATTACATCATAATCTTCAAATGATCATCTAAAATTAAGCAGACTATGAATTCACAGTACTGCATATAATAAAATAAGGTTACCAGGTTGGGCTATTTTATCATCTAATGTTTATTAAAATGGCTGTACCACATATACTAAAGACGGGCTACAATAGCAGCCATCACCTGACTCCCAGGAAAAGGGAGGGTGGAAAACCAGCAATTCTCGGACAACGAGAACCGTGATTTGATGATCCATGATATATAGCATATTTACCATTTTATGTTTATTAAATGGCAGTGATACGTTTGCTATATGTGTTGTTGTATAATATACACTCCAAGCACTTTATTAGGAACATTCTTACTTTATTACACCTATTATTCATGCGATTACCTAATCAGCCAATTGTGTGCCAATCTACATCATGCATACAATGATGTAGATAAGGATCAGGAGCTTCAGTTAATGTTCACGTCAACCATCAGAATGGGGAAAAAATGTGATCTAAGTGACTATGACCATGGAATGATTGTTGGTGGCAGGTTTGAGTATCTCAGAAACTGCTGATCTCCTGGGATTTTCAGTCACACTCTCTAGAGTTTGCAAAGAATGGTGCAAACCCCCCCCCCCCTCCCCCCCAAAAAAAAAAAAACCCAAAAAAACCAGTGAGCAGCATTTCTGCAGAGAGAAACGCCTTATTAAGGAATTAAGGAGAAACGTTAGAAGAGAATGCCCAGTCTGGTCAAAGCTTCACTGTCGCCTTCAAAGGAAGGTGACAGTAACACAAAGGAACACAGCTCTTAACACACAATGCATCATAACTCGAAGTGGATAGGCTACAGCAGTAGAAGTCTAAAAAATAAGTTGAATAAACACCTAATCGTGTGCTCACTGAGTATATATAGTGATCATATTTATTAGTTATCTTTGGTCCAAACTATATTTTGCTGCTAAGCATGTCTAGTTGGCTACATGTGGCTATTTGCTGTGTATGGCTAATTGCTGTCATAAAAAAGAACCTTTAAAAAATAGCTGGAATATAATAACAGAATAAAGAAATGTTCATAAAGTGTTCCAAGGAAATGGCAAAGCAGTTTTGACCCATCATATGGCTGTGCATGGGTTCTCATAACAGTTGTTCAGAAAATAAATGTGGCTTTGCATTTGCCTTCGTACTTAGTATGTCTTATGTCTTATGTCTAAGTCTTTGTATTAAACTATGAATTGTAACCACGCAGTAGAGAGCCCAAGAGAGTGTACTAAGCGGAACAGGATAACGCAGGACAGCACTGAAGTTGCGTTTTGCAGTCAATCACAGAAAACGTCTGGTCTCCGCTTTGAAACGGAACCTCCATCTCTCCTTACCGGCGTCTCCTCTCACATCACTCACACTACTGTAATCTACTTTAGGCCAATCAAATTAGATTATGCTGAATAAGATAAGCCATAGATTTGCATTAGAGGAAGCCTTCCTGTGTTCCCCCTTCATCTGGCACCTGTAACGACCTCCTGAACAGACATCGTCTGTGTCCGCCACCATTGCAATATGGGCACGGCTGTGTTATCCTGATGCTGCCCTTGATACAAAAACTCATTTTTCAGACGAGGATTCTAGACGTGACTTGCATTCATTATTGTATTTGTGCATTGCATACAGGGCCGTGCATACTCTGTAGGTTGGATCGGTGGTCTCTCTTGTTGCGCACACCCTTGTTCGCATATGGTGTTGTTCTGCGTGTGTGATATTGCCATTGAATGTCCTGTATCTCCTCTTACCTCAGTGCTCCCAATTGCACACAGTAAAATATTCAACCCCAACAGTACGAGTCCAATAGGGAACATATGTACACTGTCAGAGTTGATATAACACTGCACATTTAACTGTGCTCTGTCTTTGAAAAGAGGCATTCCACCCACAGTGCCTAAAGACCCATCTGTCTCTGTATGAGCCCTTATTAAACATACCACCTTCTGAAATGAAATGAATGTGCATCACAAACCCCTTCCCATGTGGGCCCAGTGGGTTATCCATAATGTCACTGGTGTCATGGTGTCACATGCCGTCATTCTATGGTAAGGCAGACAAATTAAATGCTGAATTCAGTGTTGGAGTCCATAGCGCTGATTGGTCTGTGCAGCATCTACAAGAACTACAAACGCACAGGGAAACACATACCACCTACTACTATGTTCAGATTTTCCTTTGGTGAGAGTCTCTCTTCGTCACGCCGACCTATGTGTGACTGGCTTCCTGCAAAGATTCGCAGCTTCTCGCAGTGCCTCCAAGCCCAGAAACGAAATGAAGAGGTGGTGGTGCACGCTGACGCTCAAATGAAAACCGAAGATTAGAGAAACGCACCACGACAGCTCTTCTGTCACCATGATAAACTGCGCTTAATAACATTTCGCTGCAGTGTACCATATGCTAAGCCCCCTAAATCAGAATATAGTATCTTTGAGATAAAACCAAAGCTTTTTTTATGGTGCTGTTGGCCTGCGGCCATTTCCCCACATTGTTCTCTGATGCATGATGTTCTGATGAACATTGATGTGGTCATCGCAGAGCCATTTATAGAAATGCCACAGTCCCCTCATCTGCCAAAAATCTATACCAAAGACAGATAGAAGACCAAAGATGGATATCAGCCACTGTGACCTTGGGTTTGTTATCTATGGAGAAAATGCGCTGGAGAAGGTTAAATGTACAGCCATGATCAGTATTGATCTGGAAGATTGCTGGCCTCAGGTGGTAGGAGTGCATGCGGCTATGTTTGTGTATGCATACTGTGATTTGTAAAGTATTTTCTTAAACCCCCCACCACCCCCCAGAAAATAGAAATAGAATAAATGATTCGAGAAGGTAATATATTAATTCAGGTACAATGTAAAACCATGTCAAACCTAGATTTTACCTTTTAGTTTTCTAATGCAATACAAGAAATCCTATACCATCCTAGAGTTATCACCCTGAGAAAACATCACCACCCACTGACAGCAAAAAATAAAAGGTGCCCACCACTCTCTGTGTGTTGTTACAAAGTCAATTCAGATGAACTCAAACAAAATGTGAAAAATGTAGCTCAAATACAAGTTTTACTTTCAAAATCCCATGTTTATTAAACATAGTGATAAATGAGTAGCCGTGTCTTTTATTATGATATTTTGCTTACATTTGGCAGATTCCCTTCCTGAAACACATCCAGTTGTTTCAGCAGTTGACAGTTGTTTCAAAGCGACTGCAGGTGGAAAGAAACAGAAAGATAGAGCCTCTTTGAGACTCTCTCTTTCTCAGGGTTGATAGATTTAACATGCCCACAAGCAGGTGCACTCAAGAATGAGTCTTGTAAACCACAATAGGCCCTGGTTTTTCGAGCGCCCTCGTCATATCTGGACTCCCCCCGCCATAACTCAGAAATGTTTCCTGAACAAGACCACTTCCTCCAAAGACATGTTTTCTCGAATGTCAATGCGTGTTTTAATCGGTTTATTAAAATTATGAAATGCACTTGGATTGCGTGCACATTAGACTACATGTCACAGTAAAAAAAGATGACTGTAAAATGACGGCTTGTGTGTGTACTGTAGTAATACTGTAGTAATATTACGTTTGTAGGATTTCATCTGATTACATACTTGTATCAAGCACTTGGTCAGTTGAAGTCACATATACTTGTCCGCAATTGAAAAAATAAAAGTAAATGCAATGATTAATGTTTTTGTGCTAATATGACTAATATTGTTTTGTGGGCTAATATCTCATAGTTGGCTAGAAAGATAAATGTGCGTGTTTTCCTGGAATTTTAAAAATATACTTTGCGTTCATATCAGGTGCAAAGACATCGTGTCTTAACCTTAGCAGCTGTGTTTATCCACAGCTCATCTGAGGAATTTGTTCATGCTTCTTTTGATTATAACTCCTATATAAACTCAGTTGTGTTAATAACTTAATTACCATGTAAAATGTTGTTGTTCTGAAATATTCAGAATAAATACTAAATTTCCTATTTTATGCTTTGGAGCAAATGTTTTGGACAAAGATTGTTGCTTGTAAGCATTTAAAAAATGTATTTGTTTTTATCATTTAAAGGTCATGGACACACTATCCAGACTCTCACACACAATCATTGCACAGCAAAATGGAATAAGGTCAGTCACCATTTTACAAATGCTTTCCATGAAAATGCCTTATAAAATTTTAGATATTGCTAAGGAAATTGTTTTGTAGGCTGTTGCATGTAATTAATTCAGGTATATTGTAATCAAGCTGCATTGGTACAAAGTGATTTTTCGACAATTTACTGTGACAATACTAATCGATTGGGGATATTATGGATCAAATTGTGTGTTTTAACAGGCCGTTCCCTACAGAGGAGAGTGTAGAAGATGAAGATATCTATAATCATTTGGAAGACTTGATTGAGTATGTATAACATCACATTCCTGCTGTATTAATTCATGCAAATCTATATGCTATAAAATAAACCTATGTTTACTTCCTCATAGGGATTTAAAAAAAACTTTGACGTCGTTTCAACATCGTGTTTGAACATTGTAGCTGAATAAATGCCCACTTGAGCTGGTTGTGAGAATATTTTCTTGAGTTTTAGGAGTGGGGGCTGGGGTTGTTGGGGGCTGGGGTTGCCAGCTCCTCTGGGCGGCCATTAAGGCTCCTCTGAGAACAGCCTAGGCCTGTCAGCTCTTTCGGCAAACCCCGCGGTGATGAGAACCACTGCCCTGGTTCGCTGCGAGGAGGCCACCTTCTGAGCCGCAGTGACAGGAAGTGTGGCCGCGAGCTGTGACAGGAAACAGGTTTTCTGATCCGCTGGGACTGGAAAGACGGCTCTGATCGCTCCCACAGGAAGCCGGGCTCTGATCCTCTGTTATCGAAGACAGGGCTTGCATCCAGTCTGAGAGGAAGCAGAAATTACAGTGTGAGGATGAGAGGGTCCTGATCAACAGCAGAACAGAGAACATAGTTCTCAGCCACTTTGGATTTTAACAGGCTTCTTATCCGTTGTGACATTTAAGAGGGTCCCAGTCAGCTTTGAGAGGACAAACAGGGATGCAGGGGCTTTTGCTCGCTTTATAGGTATAGATACACTCATACGAGAGGCATGTTTCAGATACACACACCCAGGAAACATGGTATAGTTAAACTCATAAAGGAAGCATAGTATAGATAGATGCACACAGGAAGTGTGGTATAAATACAGTCACACTGGAGGTATAGTATAGGTACACACACACAGGAAGCACGGTACAGATAAAGTCATACAAGAAGCAAGGTGGTTCTGATCTGTTTTTTTGATTTTCTGCCACAGCAATCTGGTGTCCATTGCTTCTGCTGCTGATGACAGCCAAGGCATGCTTGCACTAATGCAATAACACTGACGATTTATTACTCAGCTCCATCATTCTTATCACATCTGTGGACCCAGCTGGATTACACAGCACGGCATAGATGAAATAAGTACATATACACGTGCATATTTGGTACCTGTACATACACTAGTACTACTACTACTACTACTACTACTACTAATAATAATAATAATAATAATAATAATAATAATTTTATTTATCTCACACTTTTAATCATTCAGAGACAATCTCAATGTGCTGTAGAAAAGGCAGCAATTAAACAATCAAAGTGCAAAATAGTGCATTAAGTCACAGGATAACAGTATTGTGTATCATGCAGTGAGTCAACTGAGGTAGGCTGAAGAATATGAAGTTTGAATGTAAAGTTTAGCTTCTCTCAGGCAAGGGAGGTTTCACTTCAATTACCCAGGCAGGGTAATTGCACTTGAGTAAAAGCCCTTGCACAGGTTTGCTTTTCTCTCAAAGGGTGTCTGGATGTTCGTGTTTGATCCTCTTTTATCTCATGCAAATTGCGCAGCTGGTAAAGTGAATCGGCAGTGACACAAGCTGTCAAAAACAGCCTTCGGCTTTACCAAACCCGCCGTCGTCTGCTGCTACTGCGATGCCTCCACCAAACAGACAACAGTCGCATACATAAACAGGAAGATGACCCCACTCGCTGGTCCCATCCGCACCCTTTTCCCGGACGGTCGAGGAGTCATTACATCACATTCATTTAGCTGACGCTTTTATCCAAAGCGACGTAGAAAACCACACATATCAAGGTCATACAACAAACTACCTTGATTACACGTCAGATAAGGTACTATTCATATACAACCGGTTGTTAGGCTTCTAGTACACAAGATAGGCCAGGGCTGTAACCAAAGCTAACGCAGAGTGCCGCGGTTCGCCCTGCTCAGTTGCACAAACTCCGTAGCCGTTAGCAAAGCGACGGCGCTCCGTGCGCCTGCATTAGCTTGCGGGTACTGCTACGCGCACGGGTCACCTTGTGAAGTCGATCGTTTCTGACAGATTTGTGCTTTGCCATCGCAGATGGTCTCCGTAGGCATGGGGTGTCCGTTGCATCTCTGAGCCACCTGTGTGATTTGTGTGTCAGTGTGCCAGACGGTCTGACCTATACGAAAACTGCACAGACAAAATCAGAGAAGCACAGTTTAAGCAATGCAGAGCTTACACTTCACTTAGCTTGAGGTTAGCAGTTTCTATGATGGTTGTAATAAGTGTGACATATACGTAAGTCTAAGTCCCAGGTCAAATAATATATGTTTTGTATGACATGTATTTAGCCATCATGCTGCTGCCAGATATACAGATGCTACAATAATTGTTTCTTCTGATGAATTTTCCTGTTGAATGGAAAAAAGTATAAGATATTCCCCAGGTGTGTGTGTGTGTGCGATTGAGCTAACGTTGATGGAACATTAATGGAGCTTCTCCTGTGTGACAGTGAAAATGGAGTGGAGGATGAGGAGGACCTTTACGACTGTGTGTACGATGACGATGAAGGGGGGGAGGTCTACGAGGACCTGATGAGGCCGGAAGCGGCACCTCCACCGGTACGTTTTCTGCTTGCGTCCCCATTTCACTTTCACTCTAGAGGACAGACCATGGGCAGTCTTAAATGTCCCAAACTGCCCACCCAAATGCTCTGATTAATACAAAAAAGGTTAAATGCTCTGCATATTTGCTTCAGGTAAATGCCCACTTAAGAATCAGCTTTATACATTTCTGCAAATACAGGAAGAGTGTTTCATTCATTACCCCCTCCCCCCACTTTGAGTTTCTGTTTTCATTTTCTTTAATAATTCAAAGTGTACAAACATCACTCGCAACATGAGTTCCTCTCAAAGGTCAACAAAACAAAACATTTCAAAAGCCTTCTTTCCACTGGAGTCCTCCTTCATATGATATCAGGGATAAAACTTCAGACATATGAATCTAGATCATCACATTTTCATCAAAAGTGCGAGACAGAGAACCAGGTATACAGCTATGCAATGGAGTCTTCACTGAAATGGTTCATCACTGTTTACTGGAGGAATATGTACATAAAAGAAGCAAAAAACATTTCATATGTATTAGACTACTTACAGTTGTCAACACAGGTGCGTTGAAGTTGTATAAACAGACACAAAGCTCTGGTAGAACAAAGTGCAGTATGTTAGAACTACTTTCACCTGTCTTTTAATGCTTTTCAACTATGACTTATTTCTCTCCTTTCCCTTATATTGAATCAGAGTCTCTCACGTTATGGTTTTTCACAGAAACAAGCTGAGATGGACATCCGAAGCTGCTGTCTCAACGAGATCAGACAGACGGAGGAAAAGTACACAGAGACACTGGAGTCCATAGAGAAAGTGAGGACTACATTTCTGCCGAGGGCATGCTTCAACTATAACGCACAGGCAGAATATTAATAGTCTCCGTCCCTTGTTGCCCCCTGGTAGCGTCTGTTCCCTCCCCAACCTCATGACATCCCCACATTTATCTGCATTTTCCTATTACAAACTTTCCCCAACTGCTGCTTTACATTTTATCAATATATGTTTTATGTTAGCTGCCACTCTTTTATTACATGCTAATGTCTGTGGTGGTATTAATATAACCATACACTGAATGCTTATCGATCTACCTCAGTATCATCAAGGTGACATTGCTGAGTAATATTTTAAGTCGAGTGAAGCACTGTCATGGAGAGTGTAAGTCAGTTGGTATGTGCAAAAAATATACACTCAGTGACCACTTTATTAGGTAGACCTGTACACCAGCTTGTTACTGCAAATATGTAGTCAGCCATTCATGTGGCAGCAACTATGCATATAAGCATGCAGACATGGTCAAAAGGTTCAGCTGTTTTTCAGACCAAATATTACAATGGGGAAGAAATGTGCTCTAAGTGACTTTGACCGTGTAATGATTGTTGGTGCAAGACAGGGTGGTTTGCTGATCTCCTGGGATTTTCACATACAACAGTCTCTAGAGTTTGTAGAGAATGGTGCAAAAAACTAAAAACATACATTGAGCAGCAGTTCTGGGGGTAGAAACACCTGTTAATGAGAGAGGTCACAGGGGAAGGGCCAAACTGGTCAAAGTTTGCAGTTTGTCAGTAATGCAAAAAACACACATTACAACAGGGGTATGCAGAAGAGTATCTCTGAACACACAACACGCCAAAACCTCAGAAGATTAATAAGTCAAAAAAAGAAGTCTAATAAATACCTAATAAAGTGCTCACTGAGTGTATGTGATGTGATGGTGGTGGCCATTTTGTAGTTTCAACGTAAAGGGATGTCCTAGCACTAGACCGAGTGCCTCTGCTAACAGATCCAGGATGTCCAGACGCACACAAACCACAGCTGCTATATTTTCCCTCGTTCTTGGCACCCGAAGCTGAAACTGACTGGATATAGCGATCTCTTTATAAACACATGGTCTGGGACGATGAAATCATTGGTCAAACATGGTCATCTTTATACTCTTGTTCTATAAAAATGCATCATGAGTACAATTATGCAACCGTCAGACAAAATAGCATTTCTAATGCCACATGCACAAAACCACATTTAAATGGGCGGTATTTTCCTATGATTTTCATCACTCTATTTTTGTTCTATGAATCACTTATAATGACTTGAAAAAATCAGAGATTTCCCCAATTTGATAATATTTCCAAAAGTCTTCTCCCACCCTACTTTTATAAATGGGAAAATTCAATAAGGGGATAGTCTGTTCAATCCATGAAAAACCCACAGGGAATTTTATAAATAATCTCCAGAAGTCATTGTGAAAAACCAAAGATATGTAAATTAGAAGAAAAATAGGAAAATAGTTCAATGTTTTTCTATCAATAGTACATAGGAAAACAGTACATACTTTCAGTAACTACACTCAGTAAACACGTTACAGTTCTGCTGCTGTAGAGGTTTTACACATTGTATGTTCAGAGATGCTATTCTGGATACCGCTGTTGTAATGTGCGGTTATTTGCGTTACTGCCACCTTCCTGTCAGCTTCGACCAGTATGGCCATTCTCCTCTGACCTCTCTCATTAATAAGTGTTTCTACTGCTGCTCAAAGGATGTTTTTTGTTTTTCGCACCATTCTCTACAAACTCTGGAGACTGCTGTGTGTGAAAATCACAGGAGATCAGCAGTTTCTGAGATACTCAAACCACCCTGTCTGACGCCAAGTATCATACACGGTCAAAGTCACTTCGATCACATTTCTTCACCATTCTTTTTTTTTCTTTTTTTTTTTCTTGAATTTTTTAAGGATTTTTTCCCTTTTTTCTCCCAATTTGGTAGCCAATTGTACCCCGTCTAATTCAATTAGAGCTAGTATTAGATACACCACCCACGCCCCGTCCCTCGGTGGCCCTACGCCTTCTTCAAGCCGTCTCGCCACATGCTGGTAACCGTGATTCTGAGGCGCCCAAGGTGCTTTTTTTTTGTGCGGCGATCTACTAACCCTGCCAAGTCCCTCCCCCTGGAGCAGCGAGCCAATTATGCTGCTCCACGTGAGCCGGCCAAACTTGGCTTTTGGCAGGACCGAGAATCGAACCCCGGTCCCCGGTGTGCAACTGCAGCTAACTGCAACCGATTTCTTCACCATTCTAATGGTTGATGTGCATATTAACTGACGCTCCTGACCTGTATCTACATGAGTATATGCATTGTAGTGCTGCCACATGATTGGCTGATTAGATAATCACATGAATAAGTATTCCTAATAAAGTGATCAGTGAGTGACAGTATAGAAACAATACTGAAGTTTTCCTGTGGGTGGGAGGTGCGGTTATAATGAGCTTCCAAACATCAGTTTTTAGCAGTGTATGTTTACAGCAAGTGTAACACCATTAATTGGAAAATCTCTTTGTTATGTACTGTTTTTTATGTTTTGCCTTCACAGTCTTTCATGATTCCCCTGAAGAAGTTCCTGACAGCAGTGGAAATCGAGAAAGTATTTGTTAATATTCCGGTAAGTAACAGGAGCGGATCAAGCTGTAGCTTGACTTTAATTTCATTATTCAATAATAATTCCCTCATCTTAAGAACCAGTTATACAGCTATGCAATGGAGTCTTCACTGGAACGGTTCATCACTGTTTACTGGAGGAGTTTGTACAAAAAAGAAACAGAGAACATTTGATATGTGTAAGACTACTTACAGTTGTCAACACAGGTGCGTTGAAGTTTTATAAACAGACACAAAGCTCTGTTAGAGCAGAGTGCAGTATATTATAACTACTATTACCTTTTAATGCATTTCAACTATGACTTATTTCTCTCCTTTCCCTTTTCCTATAAGTTTGCTTTGCTATAAGTGCTTATTTGAGCCCTCTTGAACAGTGGAAGTCTGCAATAAGTGTTATAATTAGAGCATGATTGGACATTCCAAATTGCTGAAAAAAATGGCGTACTTTTTTTTTTTTTTTACAAATAAATCGACAGCACTTGTATAAAGGGTGATATCAAATAGAATGTCGACTGCACGAGTGGAATATTTGACTCCAGATTCATCCTGTGCAATAACATCCTGACATTTACAGGAAGGAAAGGAAGAGGAAGTTGTAAATGTTCATTTTCACCTGGTGAGGCTGACGTTCATTTTGTATAAACACTGACGCCTTTTCTGTTTTAGGACCTTGTCAAAGTCCATAGAAGCCTGATGGTTGAGGTACAAGACTCCATCCTCAACAGGAACGCCCACAACCTGCACCAGATCTTCATCACTAATAAAGAGAAGTCTGTATCAGTAACTTAGCATTGACCTCACTGACCTCACTGCTTTCCTTCTTTGTATGTATTTTTGCAAACTCTCATGTTTAAGGTTGTCTTTTCTGCTGTCTTCTAGACTTCTTATTTATGGAAAGTACTGCAGCCAAGTGGAAACAGCCATAGCGGGTTTGGATGAAATCTGTAAAGAGAAGGAGGACGTGCGATTGAAGCTGGAGGTAAGATTAGCTGATTACTGTGTTCAATAGAATTTGACATCCATTTGTGAAGGAAATACAGAACTGTTTTTGAAAACGTTGTTTTGTGAACTATGGTCAGACATTTCCCTCTGGTGGCCAATAGCAGACATTGCAGTTTAGTGGGAGTAATTCTTGTCAGTACCCCTTGCCTACGGCATACAAATGAGGTATCACTATTTTGTAGTCTAATAACTTTTTATGATACATAAGGGTGTAACTGAATGTGAATTTACCCATATTTCTGTTTTAGGAATGTTCAAAGAGAGCAAACAATGGAAAGTTTACATTAAGAGATCTTCTGGTTGTACCAATGCAGAGAGTATTGAAGTACCATCTACTCCTTCAGGTAAACTTTTCCCTAGTGGAGGTATAAGTAAAGATACACAACAGTGCTTAAATGATTTAACTACGGTGAATAATGTGTTTAAAGACATACATAGGTCTATGCTCAAATAGTGAGGTGCTATTAAGTATAAAATACTGAATTAATCCATCCATCCATCCATTATCTTAAGCCGCTTATCCTGAACAGGGTCGCAGGGGAGCTGGAGCCTATACCAGCATACATTGGGCGAAAGGCAGGAATACACCCTGGACAGGTCGCCAGTCTATCGCAGGGCACACACACCATTCACTCACACACTCATACCTATGGGCAATTTAGACTCTCCAATCAGCCTAACCTTCATGTCTTTGGACTAAATGCAGGTTGAGAAAATGTTTTCATATTATGTAAAACCTATATGAAAATATATTTTTTTAAATATTCATACATGTTTGTCCTCTGTGCAAAGTCCAGTCAGAGCATATTCTGCAGGCCTCGTTGTCTGAAATGTTTTCTACCACTGCCCTCTCTTGCTTCTGTTTTTTATCTGAATGTGGAATGAGTACTCAAATATTATGTTCATCAATCTGCCCATGTAAACACCTTATTCTGAAAAACAAAGCCCGATTAATCCCTTTTTTCATATATTCGTATGTATTCATATATATGATAAATCTGAATAAGATATGCTGCATCTGCATGGGCAGAAATTAATGCTGGCATAAATTGAATTTGAATAGCAGAACTTGAATTTGTATCACAATAATTTTAATTTGCAATACTAGACTGTGATGCACCTTCCACATTATGTATCTAAAAACAAATACTGCACTGGGAAAGTAACAGTATAAAAAGAAATACTGTAGTTTCTGAAATATTTCGTTTTCGTTTTCCTGAACACAGGGAAAGGAAAAGTATGCATAAACAGTGCAACACTGGGAGTATACAGTGTACTGTATGGCTTGAATCTTGCACCGTGTATTAAAATAATAAACAGTCACACTCATGACATTAGGACACATTTTCACTGATTCCGGCTGAGCTTGTTTCTTCCTTTTTTAATGACGCACGCTATACATATATTTGCCACTAGGGGCACACACGTCCACATTTTCACACGCTCTCCTATTGCCAACGAAAATACCCTTTGAGCATTTTCATTTTGCCGCTGACTTGTTATTCTCCTAAATGATGCGCCCCGCTATAAATATTTAATAGTATTTCCTTGTTCTTCACACGTTGCCTCTTGCTCCTAGGTGGCCATTAAAAGAAAGGCTAAGTAGATTATACATGTCTATAAATAGAGGTAAACCACACAAAGAGACAGGCACGCGTACGCCGCACGGATCTCTCCGCTGAATGCCGCCGCGCGGTTTGGCACGCAGGTCCCGCGGGGTTGCCCTGGTGACAGTGCGTGACCGTGGGCGCGGCGTGAGGCCGCCCATCTGCCCACCTGTCGGTCGGTTCCGCACAAACGGGCGGAAGGGGGGGGCGGTGTGGTTTAAGTGGCAGACGGACCTCCCTCTTCTCCTGAGACTGGACTGGTCTGTGATAGCAGATAGCAGCTAATTTTTTGGTTTTGCTGCAGTCGATGCATGCAGTGGTGGTGGGGGTGAATGGTGAATGAGATTGGGGGGCAAGGCATGGGGTTTTGTTGGGGGGGGGTGGTCATGTGGAAAAGGTGAGGACAACTGTCCTGAGGAAACATAATTGTGGGTAGCTACCGATGATGTCTCTTTCTTTCTCTTTCTCTCTCTTTCTCTCTCTTTCTCTCTCTTTCTCTCTCTTTCTTTCTATCTCTCACACCGCAAGCACAAACACAGACACATGCATACACACACATAGTATGCAGTGCTAGTGAGGTGAGGTTTGTGGCACCGGGCAGTGGATGTGTGCTGTGATGTCCTTCAGCCCCGCCATTAAATACGTCTTTCCCCGCTGTCTACATACAGGACTGCCAAGAGTCACACCGCCTCCTCTCTCTCCATTATACTAAGCTGATTTCTGCAGGGCCCAAACTCACTTAAGCTGGAATTCATACATAAGCTACCGGTATCCGGAGTGGTCTCTCTCTCTCTTCCTCTCTCTCTCTCCCTTCTCCCTCTCTCTGTGACATACACCTCTCATTCTAATAATGTGCAGGTTCAGCTTGGCGTGGTGGATTTTGGCATAGTTTCATGTGCATATATCTCACAGGGCACAGGAAAGCTAGCGAGGGCAGGGAAAAGATTTTCCTCAGCTTTATGAAGACCATACCGGATAACCGCCCTTACCCTGTCGCCCTGTTTTTTTGTGCTCTGAAAGGGGGAAAAGCAATCTCTCTCGCCTGCCTTCTAAAAAGAAATAAATATTCACAAATATACAGTTTGTATATATTGAAGTAAATCCCCCATCAGAATTGAGTTTTTTTCCTATTACCGCAAGCATTGGTGCTGACAGGAATGTCATTTTCCAGACTTTTGGGAACTTTGTAATGTCTCTGTACGTTTGTCACTTTTTGCTAGTTTCACGTTTATTTCAGAAAGCGCGGAAAGCATGCTGCAGAAAACAGATTTTGTTCTTGACAGCTACCGTAACCAGTTTGCATAATGTTTTGTGTGGAGGTGCATTTTGAATGTTGAACAGATAGAACGGTGCCCTAATTCAAACACTGCATCTTTCTTTCCTTGTTTTGACAAGGTTGTACTTTGTTCAATGCTAATTAATTGTGGAGACCACAAGAAAAGACGGTGTGTAGGCAGCTCTGTGCTGTCAGCATATTACTCAGGGTTTTTTTCTGTTTTGATCCGACAGGAATTAGTCAAACACACTCACGATGCAACTGACAAGAGCAATTTGCGAACGGCGCTCGACGCTATGAAGGTAAGCCAACCTTACGCGTGTGTCGTCGTAAACACACATTTCCTTTTGAAGCTGGACTTCTCACACTCACTGTAATGCTCTAGTGCTCTTCTTGGAGTAATTCCACACACCTTCTTTTCCGGTTAACATATCGGCAAACAACCACTGGACTTCTGAAAATGACTGTAGTCAGTGCTTTCTCACTGCTCGCTACGTGTCAGGTCATGTTATGTTGCGTGCGTCATGATGTCACTGCAGATGTGCCGTGTTGTTAAACATCGGGATATAATTATGTATAGATCATAATTAGTCTGTGCACCTGTCAGTCTTATTTATAATTTAGTGAGAGGGGCCTGGCCCCAGTGGAGCAGAGCAGCACACAGCATGCAAACTAAAGCGAAAGACGTCTAGGCCGTACAGGAGGAAATATCCATACCAATTTAATTCATTGGGAAATCCCCGAAATAATCTGGAAAATCTACATGCACCCAGTGAGCACTTTATTAGGTATTTATTAGACTTATTTTTAGACTTACATAACATAACAAAAGGTAATGGTGAAAACAGGTCATTCAGCCCAGCAATGCTTGCCTTTTCCTACCCCTAAGTGTACCTACTGCTTAATTTGCCTAAAAGCTGAATAGTATCTAACACCCCCAGTGTTTCTGCCTGTACTGGCAAGGTATTCTACTCCCTTATTCAGCCTTCTGTTGCTGTGGCCTATCCACTTAGAGGTCTGACGTGTTGTGTGTTCAGAGATGCTCTTCTTGTTTCTGCCCACAACTGCTGCTCACTGGATGTGTTTTGTTTTTCGCATCATTCTCTGCAAACACTAGAGACTGTTATGCGTGAAAATCACAGGAGATCAGCAATTTCTGAGTTACTCAAACCAACCTGTCTGGCACCAACAATCATTCCACAGTAAAAAAAGAAAAATCTGATTTTTTTCCCAACTCTGATGGCATTCTCAACATTCATGACAGAACTGTATTCTAGAGATCAAGTTGCAATTAAATCTCCAGGTGTTTTTGTGTGCAACCCCATAGGGTCTTTGCGTTTGAAAAATAGGGTGTTCTATTGTCCAATTTGGATGGATGGTGTTTAAGGTATACCCAATCTGAGTTCACCATTAGATTTTTTAAATGGTTCTTTCTCAGTTATTTAATCGTGTTATTATCAGGAAGGCTAATCGCCAAAATGTACGGTAGATTGTGTGAGCCAGATCCTCCAAGAAAGAAATGTAAATTCTTTATTTTTATGAAATTAAAGTTTTCTTGTGCAGATACTGCTGCCAGCCAGAGAAGTGTCGTTCACAATAACCCATGAACGCAGGTCTGATTGGCCTCGATTTAGTTTGCAACTTGCACTTGTTAGCCTGAATGCTGCAGGTGATCTGACCTGGCACCAAGCCTGACTCTGAGTGTCAGCAAACCAGTTCGTCAAGCCAAAGAGGCATTATCGCACTTTGGAGAACAATAGCTCTCATTACTTTGTTTTACATCTCTGCTGCAGTCAAACCCCCCTCCCCCTTCCACCTCCCCCCTGTTGTAGCAAATCAGTGTGACAGCAAAAAACCTAGAGTTACAAATTCTTCTTGCCTGTGGATTAGCCAAGACTGGTAATGAGCCTGATTTGAGGTAGCACCCTGGGAGTTCTCTTTGTACAGCTGCTGAACTTATGAACTCCCCGTGTTTTCACAGGACCTGGCTCAGTATGTCAATGAAGTGAAGAGGGACAACGAGACCCTGCGTGAGATTGAACAGTACCAGAAATCCATCGAAAACCTGGTTAGTCATTGAAGCGTCTGAGTAAAAGCTAAAACTGCGAACGATAGGTACAAGGTTAGGTCAATTGCTGATGGCTACTGCATGAAATCAACCACAATCAAACATGTATTGACTGTAGCCTTGTACCTACTGAACATCTCATCTATAAATAGAAGGTACAACTTCTATCAAGAGAAAATGTCACATTTCTTGATATTGCGGTAAGGTGAGGACATTCTGAAAAAAGTTGCAAAGACAAATAAACATGCGAAGAAGATGATGAGTTTATTGTTTGTTAACGTGCAGCAGTCTGCTAGATAGCATTGTAGCGACATTGCTGAAGTGACAAAGGTGCGTGTGAGCTGCTTTGGTAGCGTGCTGTCTTCTCCGCAGAATCAGCGGCTCCGTAACTACGGGAGACCGAAGGGTGATGGCGAGGTTCGAGTTGCTTCAGTGGATAAACGAGCAAAACAGGACAGGTGAGATTACTGTGTGGAACTCCCCCCCACCACGTGTGTTGTACAGAAAACAAATTAAATCCTTTTCTTAGACCGGGGAGGAGGACTCACTCATGTGTGTCCTGTTCCAATGTTGCAGGCATATCTTCCTGTTTGACGTGGCCGTGATCGTCTGCAAGAGGCGCGGGGACAACTACGAGATGAAGGAAGTTATCGACCTCCACAACTTCAAAATCACAAACAACCCGACGACAGATAAAGAGAATAGAAAGGTGTGCCGTCAGCAGGAGTGCGTTTTCTTCGCGTGACGACAGTCGCCCAGTCCCAAGCACCATAATTTAGTCATTTAGCAAGTAATGCTAATGATAGTGCTGATAGCTATTTTTCAATGGAACATTTCCTAGAGCTTATTGATGTGAGCCACTTCAGTGTCAAGGATAATAATTTTCGGAAATTATGATGCTATAATACCACCCGTATGAAAAGGTTTGTAAAATTCATAAGTGTTAATTGGTATGTTTTACTAAATGAAACATATAGGAAACATTTTTATTTTTTTATCATTATGGCCCCTTTTTCTGCTATGGTAGAGCAGAAATCACCAGGAGACAACGGAAATTGCACTAAACTTGGCAATTGCACAGGAAGTGAAAGTGGACATCAGGTCTCGATATATACAGAATGCCTAGTGAAGCCTTCTAAGACAATAATATGATTTTTTTAAGGTCAGACAAAATTGCCTGTTGCTATGGAAGGCACACTTTCAAAATAAACATGCAGCCATTTCAAGTGTGGCTTGAAATGTCATCCCTGTGTTCCAATACTCGGTTCCGCCAGGCCAGCTATGCTTGGCTGCAGGATGTTTCAGGCCTGGAAATTATTCTCCTGTAAATATCTATATCTGTAAATATCCTCCAAAGAAACGCTTCCCAAACATGCCCTTATGAGGAAAGATTAGATGGCCACGCTCATACTTGCCACCCTCAGTCCTGCTCGTCCACCCACCCTCCCGTCTCAATGTCTGTCCCAATCTACCAGGGACCTGAAAGTCTCCCCCTTGGCCTCTGCCACTGACCTGAAACCCGGTGCCACGGAATTGTAGGGCAGCAGCCAAAGTTCAGCCGCTTGCAAACACAGCAAGTGATAAACGTGCATGTTATCCGCAGTCGGTAGTGCCATTTTATCACTTGTTTAATGTTTTATACTGTGTTGACTGTACATACCGCCATCACAACCCCCTTCTGTAGAGGAACGGGGATATGCCTTCGGAGACCAGTACTTGAAAGCCTGCGTTAGCGGCTGTACTCTGAGGTTTGTTCAGTAATTGGCTGTCGCTGTAGTACTGTATGTGTGTCTGGGGCTGAATTGTGTGTCTGGAGCAGCCAGTAGCCTAGTGGTTAAGGAATATGACTGGGACCTATAAGGTTGGTGGTTTGATCCCTGTGTAGCCGGGGCTGGGCAGCCTGTAGCGTAGTGGTTAAGGTGCATGACTGGGAGCCGCAAAGTCGGTGGTTCCCCAGTGTAGCCACAATAAGATCTGCACAGCCGTTGGGTCCTTGAGCAAGGCCAGGGGAGGATTGCCTCCTGCTTAGTCTAATCAACTGTAAGTCGCTTTGGATGAAAGCGTCAGCCAAATGACATATACTGTAATGTAATGTAGCCACGATAAGATCTGCACCACTGTTAGGCCCTTGAGCAAGGCCCTTAACCCCACATTGCACCAGGGGGGATTGTCTCCTGCTTAGTCTAATCAACGATAAGTCACTTTGGATAAAAGCATCAGCTGTAATGTAATGTAAAATTGCATGCACTGTCTCACATGTTTTTTCTCTCTGCCTCCCCCCTCCCTTGCCCACACCCAGTGGTCCTATGGGTTCTACCTCACCCACATCCAGGGGCAGAACGGCTTCGAGTTCTTCTTCAAAACCAAAGAGCTGAAGAAGAAGTGGCTAGAGCAGTTCGGCATGGCGATGTGAGTGACAGGCCGTCAGGAGCACGGGGAACTGTGGGCGGAGCTGGCGTGACACGCCACGCCGGTTTTTCGGGTTTAGGGGACTTTATTTACGAGCCCTGCTGTTGTCACACTGAGGGAAAAGGCATAGGTTGGCTAACACAGTTATCTACCTTGCAGTGTATAGTAGCGTTTGTGGAAAAATTATTTTCGTATTTGTTATGTGGAAAATGAAATGACTAAAATGAGATTTGTGTTTTATTTATTTTCAGAAGTGTCTCATGAGGGCGCAAAGAGTACAGTTTGAAATCAGGAAATACACAATGTTCAAACGGGAGTCATTACATTACATTAATGGCATTTGGCAGATGCTCTTATCCAGAGCGACGTACAACAAAGTGCAAAGTGCATACTCATAACCAGGGATAAGTGCGCTGAAAGAGTCATAAAATAACGATTTCCTTATAATGGGATAAAATTGTTACTGCAATGCAAAATAAGAAGGGAATTTCGGAAGAAATGAGCGAAGCTTTGTAAAAACAGGGAAAAAATGTCACAGGTTGCCAACAGATGTTGCCAAACACGGCGAGGGAACAAAGACGTCACTGGTCGTTGTGAAAGTGGGTCGGTCGCCCAGTCCAGTGTGTTGATTCACATCTCTCTTCTCGTTTACTCTGGCTAGGGCAGTGCCTCTGATCAAACACACACCTGATTGCAGGGACTGGCCCACGCACACATGGGAAAAAAACTATATCTGGTGTGGTCCAGTAATGCAGCACAATGCCTCCATTGTTTTTGAGAAAGGATTGAAAATGATCCGAGTATAAAAATGGCTTTGTTGATAATAATAATAATAATAATAATAATAATAATAATAATAGTTAATCGATAATCCTATACTTGCATTCAGTGGACAAGCAGCAGGAATACACCCTGGACAGGTTCACCATAGTAATAATAATAATAATAATAATAATAAACCGCTACAGTTGGTTTAAAGCAGGGGCTGCGGTGCTTGCCCTAGAAAAGCTAAATGAAGTGTATTAATTTAAGTGAATTTGCTCTGAGAAATTCAGGTGCGCTACATTCAGATTGGCTTCTCTGATGGCATCCGGAGCCGAGCAATTGAAACAGCAGCAGTAAAAAAAAAAAAAAAAAGAAATCTGTAAACAATACGATAAAAAGCAGTTGATTAATTTGGAAATGAATGAGTTTGGACTCACGTTAAAGAGGACCGTTCATTCATTCTGAAACGCAATTAGCGAGTCGCGGGGCTCCCTGGCGAGCGCTGGTAATGATGTTTTCTCATTTGCTCTATTTCGTGTTACCTGTCTACGTGGGCTGACTGGAACACCAGGCTGATATGCATTTAGACTACAAATGACATGGCAGCTCTTGACCTGAGAATTAATAACGTATATGTTCCACAAATGGCTTTCCGGCGTATTTTTGTAATGTTATAAAAGCCATATAAGAAGGACATGCTCGTTTGATAGGCACTACCTTGGCGTACTGCATATTCTTATTCAAAGAAGGCACGATACATTATGATTGTGAATCGGGTTTCTGCGTTATCAGCTGCAGTGAGTGTGTAAGTGATACTTGCAACCTGTAAGGAGAGGTGCAGTTATGGACTCGTTCAATTCAGATCATTTTCTCTCTCTCTGTCTTTCTCAATCTCTCTTTCTCTCTCTTCACGCACAGATCCAACATCAAGCCCGAGAACGCCTGCAGCAACTTCCACGAGTTTAAGATGCACACGTTCGACCGCATCACATCCTGCCGGGTCTGCGATATGCTGCTGAGGTGAGACTGCCCTCCATTTTAGCCCCCCGCTGTACACCCCCCCCCCCCCCGCGCATTTACAGACAACAGCCAACGCAGGGGGGGGGGGCGTGAAGTCAAAGATTTAAGACCTTCAAAATCAGACACGTTGCAGCGATAGGCTGACACGAGAACGCACACGAGGCGGCTTGTTGCTCCAGCCCTTGTTACCGCGCTTATCTGAGGTTTAAGGTAACAATAGAGAGCGGTTTCGCCATTCTATATACGGGCCTTTGTATCCCAGTCGCCTTTTATGCACGCCAGGCTTTGTGCTCGAGAGGCCTTGCAGATGTTTAGCCGCACTCGACTTTAGCGAAAGGGTATAGGCGGGCTATTCTTTTCTCCGCTGCTGGAGGTCAAAAGAGAGAGGAATCGGCCGAGGAGAATCCCCGTTCGGATTATCATGCGAAGGAAGAGGCGGGCGAGAGGCGGCAGAAGCAGTGAATCAGGTCGGCTTTGACATATTAAAGACGACTTCGCTCAAGGCCACGACGGGCTAGCCGCGCCGCCGCGCGTCCGCAGCCGCGCCGAAGATTCACCGCCGGCGCCGCGGACCCAGTTTTACGTTAATTAAACCGCTGCCTTTCGGGAGGCTGCATGTAACAGAGAGAGAGAATACACACCTCAGGCAAATTTTTTTTGGTGAAAGGAAGCAGTAGGTGACGCTTCTGACCTTAAACCCTCGGCTCTATTAGACTCCAAACCCCATCTCATCAGATCATCAGACACCCCAACCCCCCCCGCTCCCTCCCCTCCCACCACCACCACCACCTCCCCCCCACCTCCCCTTCGGTTCTGAGGAGCTCCTCTCGTAAATGAGTGCTGGATTAGATTTGTAAGAATGTCAAATCTCTGCCTGGCAGGGGGATCTTCAATCAGGGCTACCTGTGCTCCAAGTGCGGTGCGGGAGCACATAAGGAGTGTCTGGGGAGACTGGGGAGCTGTGGGAAAACTAGCCCGGGTGAGTCTCTTCCTTCTGGCGTTTTTACAGCAGGCTATCTCTGCTAAAACATTAATACCTCAGCCATACCTACAGTACACCCAGATATCTTTTAAAGAGAAATCGCACACTATTACTATGAAATTCTCAAATGAATTATGTGCAAATGCATCTGTGTTTACTATTCATAACTGGTAAATATGTGTAATGATCGCATGCAAATTTAAGTAAACACATGAACTACTCATAGGGGTATATCAAATGTTTCATATATGCGTGCGAATAAGCTGATTCGTACGTGTGTTTTTTCATGGTAGGGTGCCTTCTGGGTAAAGTAAAGAAAGAAAAAGTTAAATGTGGCTTCGGTGAAATGCCTTCTGGTTGTGGATAAAGGGGAGTGTACTTGCACACTCCTGCAAAGGGGTGAGGTCGAGCTTTGGGAAAAAAAATGAAATCGCAGTGTATTTAGCTTAAGCCACTTAATAACGGGAGTTAAAATCACTAGACTAAAACCGCTAAGGTAAACATGCAATAGCAAATTAGTTTGCAAAATTTAGTTGATCTCTTCTTGTTACCGGCGGTGTATAGTGGTTGCTGTAGCAATGCACAGTTTACAAAAGTTCATGGTTGGAAAAAATATATATATGGGCCAGTCTGCAGAAGTAGTGCAAATTGAAGGTTTCGGAAAGTATTCAGACCTTTTTGCACGCTTTGTGTTGTGGATTTGATTTTAAACTGATAAAATTCCCAATTTCTGCACATCATTAAGTTATTTTATGATTAACTTACTAAAATCAATGTCACAAGATGTGTTTACAGTGAGCTCCATAGTGTTTTGGACTGACATATTTTTTCTTGATTCAGCAATTAAATTGTGGTGCCCTAAAATGGGGTGGCTATGTATAAAAAGTGCTGTAATTTCTACCTGGTGAAACCTAAATGTATAAAAACCCTTTAATAAAAGCTGAGAATGTGCCCTTTATCTTCTTGTGACTTGACATCTGAAATTGAGCACAGAGACAAATCAAGAAAAGATATCTTTGTCCCAAACATTGTGGAGCTCACTGTGTATACTCTTTATCCATTAGCCTGTCATCCAATCTTAACATTTGATTTCCGTGTGTGCTTCCGTGTGTGTGCGCATCCTCACGTACATATAAACTCTGCCAATGGTTGGGTCTGGGCAAGCGGACAGGAGCTCTAGAGGTGAGCTGGAGTATGATGAAATTCACAAGCCTATCACTACAAATATATGTTTGAATAGTTGAATTGAAAAATCTTGAAATCTTAAAAAGATGTGTGCATTGATTATCTCATTATTTATTATCTTTAAGAAGAATAGACGGATAAGTGTCGCCAACCAAAACAGCCCTATTCAAACAGTACCATTTGTTTTGGTTGTGATTGTTTTGGTTGTGACTGTTTTGGTTGTGACGATTTTGGCTCATTTTTGGCTAGTTTTTAGCAAGCACATTGTTGGAAACCACTTCTCTGTGCAGAATCACATTTAATTAAATCTACTGGTATGAAATCATTTTCTTTTTCTCTAATATAAAAACCTGGGTGTTTGATTATGACATCTTTTATAGTTACAGACTAATTTTAAGATTTTGTAGGTCAATTATATAAAAATGCTAAAAACTTTTGGGTGCAAAAACTTAATTCAGATGAAGGCAGTCTCATTTCCTGGTTGCAAGCAGGTTCTCTTCACAGACTCAAACAATGTGTTTTGGTTGTGATGTAAAAATTGGAGACAATATTTTCTACATTGAAAAAAGTTTTTTTTTTTAATTATAAATTTAATTACAAAATAGTAATTTCAGTATTTCAACATGCATTTGATAAACATTTCTATGCTTTATTGAATGAGAGTCATTGTTTCATGCCCCAGGTTAAAAAAATGTACTTGTTATTACTGTCATTTATATTTTAGGTTATATTAAAGTGTGAAATTATGTATTATGTAACAAGGAAAGATTTTATGAATCAATTTATTTTCTCAGAAAGAGACATCTGTTTGCATGACTTCTGTAGAATGGCCCTTATATGTATATACACATACATACTATTCATAGTGTGCAAATTACATACTAAAGCACCATTCTGCTTACCGTGCTCCAAGTTGCTTATATTTCTGTGTGTGTAGGTAGCCACAAGGGGGTAAAAATCAATACAGTCAGCCCTGAGTCAAATATGCCTTTGAAACAAGTCTTTAGGCGGCAGTTAAATGAACACTTCTGCAGATCCATGATCATTTTCGCCCACTTAGTTACCTAACAAAATGAGATACCGCATGAATTAATTTCGATATACGTGTAGAACGAAATAAATTCTATGCAAATTGTCAGTTACCTATAGGTGTTTTACAGGTGAATAAAGTGTTTCAAATACAGATTAGTCCCAGGTCTGCAGAGTGCTTCATGTTGTTTATACCTGTAAGGTAATCTGATGATTGTGACGAACGTCTCTGACGAAAGGCTCCAGGGAACGCTGGCACGTGGCCAGACGGCTGTGTAATGCCTGCTCTTGTTGGTCTTGGCATGGCTTATTGAACTCGTGGCACCAGAACAATAACCTGTCTGCAAACCACACCTGGGCACCCCCTGCTCTCGCCTGATTAGTGGCACCCAGAAAGCAGCTGGAGAGGAGCCAGTCAGAAATGTTTTTACAATATTACGCTTCTCGTAAATTCTATCTGAACTGCCTATGATAAACAGGTGATGCATACGTTCAAGTATAATGGCGTTAGGGATAAGGAATGAAGCTTGTATTTGTGCAAATATTTAGCCTTTTTGACAGACCACAGAATAACTCGGATGATATATGCCTGCCTCGACATATGCCGTTTTTACGGTCGGGCGGTTTTGAGTTATTATGGCCCGGGTTGAGATCAATCATTTGTTTAAAGGTCTTAGAACGTAGAGCACGGGGACACGATGCGGAAAAAAATGGAAACGCACAAATCACCAGCGGAGTGAAAATAGTAAAAGTGAGAGGTGCAGCAATGGCTGCCTGTTTTGGCGTGCCCTGATTTTGCGGGAGTCTTTTGTCATTTGCCGTAGCTTAGCAGCGCGCTGCCTCTCGGTGACTGCTGCTGTCCGCTTCGTGTTATCTGGAAAGTGTACTATCGTGCGCTGGGCCAAAGTTCAGCGCAATACACGCAGCCTGTGAAGAGGCTGGCGTCCCCTGGGAGCCAATGAGGCAAACTCTTAACAAAACAGTCTGCAGTCCTGCCCCAAGTCATTTGCACTAGGCTCCTGTCAGGTAACTGCAGCAGAACAAAACAAAACAGACAGAGCCTGCCGCGCGCTAACGAACACAGCAACAAGTCTGACTGTCCGATGGTATGCACTCACTATGCCTGTTTCCAAATTTATTTCAGATTCTGGCACTCTGAAACCACAGGTAAGACATCAGAGGCTTTCAGAATGTTGTTTTGTTTAAATAAAAATGCTGACTTTTGTTAGGCTTTCATGAGAAACAATTGTTACATTTTCTCACACTGTTATGTTGTATGTTATTAGAGCGCATATAGCCTTCGCATATTTTTGTTGTTTTGTTGATGTCTAACTCTGGCTTGCAAGGAATTAATGTAAAACTGTTTATGTGTTTTTTTTATAGCTTATGCTCGTGTTTGGTTGATTTAGAGGTTTTGCAGTAAATTACCCTTGCATGCAGTATGAATGCATGTATGTACATATATCAGTCTTATTAGGAGAAAGTGTGAACGCAGAGATGTGAGTGGAAATTAATCCACCCAGCAATTGTTAGACATTTTCATTCCATCATTGACAAGCCATTCTGTGCTTGTGTTACTGCAGTAATACATTCACAATACCATATTTAGCGTATACAGGGCAGCACAGACATGACTGAATTCCCAATAAAGGCAACAGCAGATGTATGTAAAATGTTGTAACCAAATCACATTCCATCTATTATATGCAATGAAGTTGGGATTACTTTCATGTTACTGCCTGTTTACCAATTGCTGCAGGCAGATACACTGGTAATATGCAAGACTTTACAAATTCTAATATGCATACATGCACGTATATTCATATACTGTATATAAAGACTTTAGGGACGTTTTGTCGATATTTGTCCATTAAGTTTTCCAGTCTGGCTAGCCCTCTCTCTGGGACTGAGAATGTGCCTTTTTTGCACAGTGCGCAAATCACATCTTGTTCTCTCCCCTCCCCGCAGAAAAGAGCGGATCACGGAAGACGACATGACCCAGGTCAGTACACTTTGAATGCGATTGAAGCTACGGGCGTATAGCTGCGTATCACGCCGTTCCCCGGCTACTCCGTCTGTCCTAATGCGGCGCGAGAGGCGGTGAGCTCATGAGCCGGGCTGCGGGGCTCCAGCGAATTTCCTGAAAAATGTGCGTGCGCGTGCTTTCCCCTCGCCGTCTCGCATTCAGATGCGGAAAATCCGCCCCCTCCTGTTCCGCGTCCCGGTGAGGTCATCGTACGTTGCGTTTCGTTTCATATTGGCGCTATCATTTCATAATTTTACCCGTTCTGCGTTGCATGAGAACGAACAGAGATGTTGATTTCCAGCTCCTCTTGTGTTGGTGTAACATCTTTCACGCTCGGGGGCACACAGAGCGCCTCTGTAATAACTCACTGTAGCTCTTGCCTAAGAAGGCAGGCTGTTGCATGCGACCAGTACTTACAGTAACAGCCTGTAATCAGATACCCACTTATTTATGTGCAGCGCGTTTTAACCCTCTGTCGGATGTCCCGCACAAACACTTACGCACAATGGTCTGTGGAGAAACCCTATCCACAGTAACTAAAGCCTGCATGGGAGGCTAGAGGGTTTTAGCAGTGATTTGAGTAATACGTCCCGTCGCCTCATGAATAGAGAGGAGAAAGTCTGACAAAACAAGTCGTGCGCCTACTTGCCCACTGCAGGTACAACATTGTTTTTTCACTTAATGAGAACTGTCGAGTTGTTTCACATGAAATTGAATCATGAACCCTGAAAAAAAAGCACAAAAGCAAGAAACAAACAAACTTTCTGCTGTTCTGGTTCTTATGCATGCACAGAGGCTAAAGTTTCCCGGGAGTTCTTTAGGAAAGTACATGGCCGAGGCAATACGATGTCTCAAATTGGCAGGCTTTATCTTTTGATAATGATATAATAATAATAGTAATAATCCTCATCATCATTATCATCATCATAATAACAACAACAATACTAAAGAGAAATTGATTGCTCCAATTTTTTTCAAGTTATAATGAGTGCTGTAGCTTCAGATGCACTCAGTTCCAAAGGAAGAAGATCTGGTTGCTGATAAGGGACTGTCATATAGCAGAATTATAATGCAGAGATGTGATATTTCTCTCTCATTTGAATTCCATTACTCCTGTATTTTTAAATCATATTACACTTAACAAAGAGGCCACATTCTGTTGACCCCTTACTAGAGCTGAAGTTCCACTTGAGCAATTGAACTAAAGCATCTTGCCCGAGAGAACCAGAGCATCTGGGCTTTGAATTAGCAACTCTTGGGTTCTGGGGCAACAAACAACTAATGCTTCCCAAAAAGGGAGGAGTAGGAGGGGGGGAGGTAAAGAAAGCTATCTTTCACTGCACCATTGCTTTGAAAGGTCATCAAGCGGTGATGCACTCCTGCGCATTCGTTAATGAACAGGGCTCTTCCGGGCTCAGGAGAATCAGCTACGTCTCTTTTTTTGGGGGAAAGGAGAGTGGGAGGGATCAATAAATGTGAAGTAAAAGAATCCAGCCATGGAAATTGTTCCCGCGGAGAGCCAAGCCGTAGTTGGCCGGTGATGAAAAGCCGCGAGGAGAATGGTATCCGTGGCAGCAGTGGCGGGAGGAACGCCCCCGTGCCAACCTTAATGGGATCATGAATATTTGAAGTAAATGGGGAAGTGTTCAGACATAAGTAGGCTTTTTTGTTAACTCTGCTAAACACACACGCGCACGGTGCGAGCGCACACACATATGAGTTTGCCGCTGTGCAGACTTCCTTATGGAAAGTTTAGGTTCCGTCGAGAGGCCTTTAGTGTAGTGGTTAAGGTACATGACTGGGATGGTGGTTTGATCCCTGGTGTAGCCACCACGATAAGATCTGCGCTGATGTTGGGCCCTTGAGCTAGCCCCTTAACCCCACATTGCTACAGGGGTCTCCTGCTTAATCTTAATCAACTGTAAATCGCTTTGGATAAAAGCGTCAGCTAACATGTAATGTAATAAAAGAACCGGGCTCATGGATTCGTTAAAGCCGTCTGTTTGTCTATGGCATTTTGTGCTGGAGCACAGATCACATGATGAGTACTGTACTTACCATATTATTGAAAATACATATTTACAGTATTTGTAGTTTATCAGAAAGGCATGTGTGTTCACCCTACACATTAATCATTCTTATGAAATGGATCTTTGTAACCCTTCGGAGGTGCCACATGAGGAAGAATTTCATGACTTTTCTCTCTCTCCCTCTCCCTCTCCCTCTCTCTCTATCTCTTCCTCTCCCTCTCTCTCTCTCTCTCTCTCTCTCTCTCTCTCCCTCTTTGCGCATGATGTTCTGCATATTTCTAAAGGTTATTTAATGAGCAGTGCTGGAGAGAAAATGGCCCAGTCACAATTATTGGCAGATATCCTAGCTCTTGTCTTCCTCCAGAATGCTGGGCTTGTGTATACTGTCCTCCCTGAGAGAGCCAGAGCCAGATTCACAGGCTTCTCAGCCTTTTAACTGGCTTCAAAGATTCCTCCATCCTTCGGCTGTGTGCCTCTTTACTCACAAGCTTAAGGGACTTTGTGCAGTCACAAGAGGCCACTGCCGCGTTTAAGTGTACCTTCTTACACTGTCTTTGTGAAAGAAAATGAAAATTCCCCCCAAAAGAGCAGTCCGTCTCCACTTTCAAATACAGTTTGAACCCGGTGTTCGTATCGAGTTTTAATCCCTACCTTTTTCTCGTTGATAATCATCTGGCGCTCAGAAAAACCCGCTCGTTCTGTATAGTTTAACCAGCAGGGGGAGACCTTTTGAGCTCAATTACGCTAATCACAAAAATCATCGCTGCAATCTGTAATTTGGATAATTACATGCTACAGTATGCCGACGACGACCAGAGCCAATCCGCAGAAAGCGGGGCGAGTAATGAAAACAAATACAGGCTGCCGTCACTGCCGTTCAGGGAGGGCAGACAGCGTTTATCTGCTGTGGAGCCCTCTCCATTACAAAAACAAATACCCATGCTTGAGAATCGCATTGAGTGAGAATCACTCGCTTTGAATGGTGTGTAACTGACTCATTATGCACTCAGTCCATTTTAATTATGATGAAGGCAGCTGGGAAAGAACACAGAAATTGGGAATTAGCATGTGGCATGCACATTTCGGGGGGCCGTTTTGATGTGCTGAAATGTGCCAAGAACAGACAGGCTCAAGATGGCTCCCGAGCTTTCGCTCTCTCACTTTTTTTTTGTCGCATACATAACCAGATATTTAGGGTTTATCAGCCAGCGAATGTAGAGCTATGACTGGCAACATTTTCACTTGTCTTTCAAGAGCCAACTGCTTGGCTAGAGTGTGGCCCAGATTCACTGAAGTGCTGTTTTGCTGTGTGTGTGTTCACAGGTTTGCCTAAGATGCTGGCAATTCGTAACTATTATGGCATCCCCAGCCCAGTGTGTGGACCTCCACTGAACATTCAGGCTGGCAACATCATCGAGCTGATCTGCGCAGATCCACATAGTTCCTGGTGGCAGGTGAGGGACCATATCATGTCAACAACACATCATAAAGCAATAAATAAACATCCAACAAAATGTAGACTGTTTTTGTGTCAGGGCCACAACATAACCTTTGACGGCTGTGGTAATCGGTTTACTGCACAATACCTGGTCTTGAGGCTCTCTATGGATTTGTTTGTTTGTTCATCTGTAGTAATACAATGTACTATTATCTGTCTGCCGTTATGAAGCCATTATAACCTGTAACAGTTAAAAAAAAAAAAATCTCAGCTTGATCCACATCTAGCATTCTCAATTTTGAGTCTTGGTTATACATCTTGCCTGTACTGGTAAGCCATTTATTTTATTAATTTTTTAATATTTATTTAATTTAGGCATCCCTGAATGGCTGCACAATGATGCACTAGTGCAGAAGAGATGTAGGCTAACGTCCGTTCTGTTTACATGATCATTCTGTTTAGCTTTATGACAAGCTTAAAGCTTACTGTTTGCACAGTAACTAACTAACAATCTTGCTTCTTAGTTGTGTTCAATAAATGTAGCTATATCATAAAAACACTGGCTTATAGAAGCAAGATATGCTGTGCACTGCCAGATATACACCCAATGAGGTGGTGAAATTGCGTCATCGGTGGAGGACAACGTGTTTACTATTTGCTCGTTGTATTTTACAACTTTCTCATGCTAGCAATCACTCAGCAAATTGCTCATGAAGTTCTAGTGCACACATTATCTTATCAGCCATGAAAACCGTTGACACACGCTTCAGCATGAAGATTTATACCCACCTACATAAGCTTGCTGTATATGGTTCTTGCTGTGTATGGTGATATGTAAGGGCAAGTCTGTAGGAAAATGACTATTAATGCTTGTAATTTGTCCTACAGCCACCTTGTATAGTGGTATAGGTACATAGCTTAAGTAAAAAAGCGAGGTTCTGGAAGTTTCTCTATAGATAACTGAAGTGAACACAGCAGCCATGATCAGAGAGCCTTTGTGTCATTGTGAAGCTTTTTCCCAGTACTGGAAATAGGTGCGGAAACCAAAGCTTTGGCTTGACACTTTGAGGATTGATGCTTGCTTATTTTTGGCTGGTGTCAGTGCTGCTGTGGCCAGGGCTTTATTGTGGTGCGAGAATAACATATTCCCCCTTCCTTGGCTGCAGTGCTGTGAGGAGTCGGGTGGGAATAGGCATTTTGGTGCGATTTCTGAGGCTTTGTGTGCTGTCATTTTCTGATGGCACACAGGAAAACAGAAAGGCACACCCAGAGACTGACTAAATCGGCACAGCTTCAGACACCGGCTTAGGCTGGCAGCCTGTTGAAGCAAGTGCGTGCTTGCAACCTTATTCCTGCAGATGTCGGTGTGGGAAGGAGCTGGGGAGCTGGGGGTGGGGAGGGGGGGGGGGGTGTTAGTTGGGGTGTTGGTGGTTGGCGGCGAAGAGTGGGGAATGGTGAAAGCCCCAGCTGCGAAATCGAAATGCGGATTATTTATTTATTTTATTTCATGCAAAATTACACTTCACACTTCATGAGGCTACTTAATCTTCGCAGCCCTTTGGCGACAATGGGACGGAATTACAGAATACTAAGCATTCATCTTGCGCATAACCTAGAGACAATTATTCCTGTACTGGTGCCAGACAAATACAATCAATCAACGTAATTTCATTTTACCCTTTGGCTGCCATCTGTTTACTCTAACAGGGTTATAAGTTTAATCTTTATCATGCGCTTATCCGTGCCGTAACAAATAGAAGAGGTTTTCAAGAGCATTGATAAAATGTTATTACGCTAAATGCATCATGGACGTTTTAGGATTGGGTTTCAAATGTGATTTGTGCAGAAGGGTGGATTAGCTGAAATGCACTTCATGCTGTAATCAAAAGACAGTATGAGGGAAAGGATATCGAAATAACCTCTCGTTGTGCCACTTTATTCACGTAATGTCCAATACAAATGCAAGGCACAAATACATTGGTATAGATTGTACCAGTTTGTGTTTCTGTTCCCAGGCATTATCTCAAACCTAATAAAAAATAAAAAATAAAATAATGTTCAATATGTGACGTCATGTATTGATTTAAAAGCTAATGTTTGTGGAAGTGCAGTGAAACGGCAGGTACATTTTTATATTTTTAGAAATTCTTTTAAAGTGTTTTTTCCCCGAACGGTGAATCGCGCAACGCTAGCGGCCATAGCCTCCGCTCCCGACGGAGAGCGCAGACGAACGTACGCTCGTCTTTGAAATGCGAAGCGGTCGACTTGTGACACCCAAAGGCCCGCGATGAGACCCTGTCATCCGGGCTGACTGAAAGCCTCCCATCGCTGCGTGACACTTGATCCAATTGCGCGTCGCCCCGCTGGGCTGCCGGCCGCGGCCTGGATTTGCCACCTGACTGCGGGGCCCATCCATGTCCTATAATGGCGTCTTAACAGGAAGAGACACCCAGCAGGGCCCAGGTCATTATTTTTAACCACTCACATATTATGTGCTGCAAATTTTTTTTTGTGGTGGGGGGGCTTTTTTCATCATTCAAGCATGTCACAGTGTGTACATGCTGAAATCTGAGCAGCGTATGGTAATGTGAAGTCGGGCATCAAGAGTCAATTTCACACCGTCCTCTTCTTTTGAGAGCGCGTGTACATGTGGGAAGCGAGCTAATTTATTTTGCATTCCAATTCAGTATCGGTTTAGGTGACAGATGTGAATGGCTGTTTGTTTACGGTGATTGTTTCCCGTGCAAATAAAGCAGTGCCTTGCCCTGCCATTCAAATACATGCAAAGGAGTTGCTATCATTGCAAACCAGTGCCCTCGTTTCGATGCTTTTCAAATCTGTCCATGGGTAGAATATGAGCAATAATTAACGCCAGCTATATATTCCTACCACCGTGTTAATTGTTCCTGAATTATTGAGCGGGAGTCTTCCAGCCAAATGTAATGCAATTATCTGCCATGGTTTCAGGGAAGAATACTGACAACCAGAGAAGTTGGCTTCTTTCCAAGTGACGCTGTGAAGCCATGCCATGTAAGCATAAAACCGTAATTCTTTTACATGCACTACAATAATAGCTTTTGCTTCAGTATAGTAATGGCCACATTTGCCGAGTGAAGCAACAGTTTGATGATTGCCGGGCTCTTTTCCTTTACATGGATTTAGTATTATCCGTATAATAGATATATTGTGTTCAGGAGGTAATATTTTAGTGCTTCAGATTGAAACATCCTCATAGTCAGTTCAGTCCTTTTGTAAAATGCAACTGGAGTCATTTCCTGCTGTGGTGTTTCATCAATTTCCAAAGTGGAAGTAGAGAAGACAGCTGTTAGGGAATCATAATGAATGTCTGTATGAGACTATTAATCAACTGAGGCCTTAATGGCAAAGGTCCTTAATGTTCATCGTATTTGTATATATTTTTCACCTATTTTGGCACAACTCTTATGTAACATGCAATTTCATAACTTTCAGTTTGTGTGCAATATCTATGTCTATATCTATGTACCTGAGGCACCTGGTTGTCTGAGGTCAACATAAAATGTAGTCAATGATTTAACTCTTATTATGATGCATTATTGGAAAGATAAGCAGGACATCAGTTCAGGTTATCAGAGGCTAAGAAGAATCTATCGGTTATTATCAAGCATTGGTTACCAATTAGATATTGTTGCAGGTTTATGAGTCTCTCTCTCTCTCTCTCTCTCTCTCTCTCTCTCTCTCTCTCTCTCTCTCTCTCTCTCTCTCTCTTACACTCACACACACACCCACACACATTTAGGTAAAAGAGACAAAATTAATTTTCATTTCAGATTACAAAATCTGTATTTGCCAACTTGCTATTTACAGTCATCAAAGATAAATGTATGAATTGCAGATGGATTCTGAGCCGCTTCACAAAACTATTGAAATACAATTCCTTCATTCCTAATAAGCAATAAAGCAAACAAACAAACAAATGTCACTTGCAGTTCCTTACTTTTGTTGCACAGTGGGTTAGATTTTAAGTGGTTTTTAAGTTGTTTGCTAACAGGCAAGACATTCAGCCACATGCTAATTAGCAGAGCTAAGTAAGTGGTAATAAAAACAGTGTTCGGTTGCTTCCTCTGTCAGGAGTGATACTGTAACAGAAGTTTCCACTCCCATTTTTACTGTGTGTGAAGTTGACTGTGTGAAGAGCTGAAAGAGGAACTCGTGAGCATTTAGGAGCTGTATTAAATGCTGTTCTAACAACTAAATTCACTATCGCTACGAGAGCTCTCTCATTTAAAAGAAGTGCTGATTTTAGCCATAAAATGAAACGCAACCTAACATGTGATAGTTTGGTGAGATTCATTCCTGCAGTGACAAGTCATTCCATTTTTCTGCACCAGGTTCCCAAACCAGTGGATTACTCAGCACAGCCTTGGTATGTGTCAGCATTTGTATTATTATAACACTGTGAAAGGAGTGTTATTGGAGTGTTGATTTCATAATGGGGTTTATATTTTACACGTGCTATAGACATACTCATATGACACATTTAGTCTTGTGTGACTAATTTTGAACCCTCCTGAATGATACTTAATGTTCTCTCTACGTTGTTTTAATGTCGGAACCATGTCACCCTTTCAGAAGAGTGTGAACATGGAATGATTCTCTATCCTAGAAGAGCCGTTACTGTATTTGTTGTATTTGCCACTTTGCCAAAGTGTTTCTTGACTGCCTTATCCCAGGGTCAGGGAACGGTTTCCCAGTTTTTTATAGCTATTGGCTCAGGGTTTTCTTGCTTTCTTACAGTAATAAACAAACATTGTTCAGCACTTTGGTATATAGTTCCCTTTAACAAGTGAATTTTGATTGATCGTTTGGTGTAATCGTACCACAGGTTTGCTGGGCCAATGGAGAGGCTCCAGGCAGAAGCAGAGCTCATCAACCGCGGGAACAGCACCTACCTGGTGAGACACCGGAGCAAGGAATGTACAGAGTACGCCATCAGTATAAAGTAAGTCCGCAGAATCTTATTACGCCCTTCATAAGACAGAATCAGCATAGCCTGTTATGAATATGGCCCTAGTTTCTCCCTCATAAACAAACAGTGTAGCACCTACCTGGTGAGACACCAGAGCAAGGAACCCAGAGTACGCCATTAGTATAAAGTAAGTCAGCAGAATCTTATTCCGCCCTTTATAAGACAGAATCACCATAGCCTGTTATGAATATGGCCCTAGTTTCTCCCTCATAAACAGTGTAGCACCTACCTGGTGAGACACCAGAGCAAGGAATAGAGTACACCATCAGTGTAAAGTCAGCAGAGTCTTATTACGCCCTTTATAAGACAGAATCACCATAGCCTGTTACAAATATGGCCCCAGTCTCTCCCTCATAAACAGTGTATGGTGCATTCCAGCCAAGACTTGGCACAGTAAGGGGGCCCCTCTGTGTCTTTCTGTTCTTGTCTGTTTATACTGCATGGTTTATTGTGCTGGTACAAAAGAACACTTTGCTTAAAAAAACTTTGTTCACACTTGGTTAAATTGCTCTATGCTGCTGACTCTGGGTCTCTGAGGAATATGAGTTATCTCTGAATAGCTGCGTGTCTCGTCTTGCGTCAGACTTCATTTGCGGGGGGAGTGTGTTCTTCAAGGTTTCTCCAGTGCTACTTACCGTATATTGCCGCTCTTTCATAAGCAGAAGGATCACGCTTAAAGCTCATAATCGGACGAGAAGTCGAAGTCTTAATTGCCTGCGCTTAAAGTGCGCTCGAGCAAGGAACGGTACAAAATGGCCGCCCGAAGACTGCTCAACGTTATTTAACGGCAAAAAAAAGAGGATGACAGGCCGCATTTGTTGAAATTTGCACGAAAATGTCTGAAACAGACAAACAATACCTTCTCTTTCCCCCTCCGTTGTGTGGTATATGCTCTTTCAGGGGAGGAGCCAGCTGGAAAAAGACTCACCCAGAATTCTAAATTAAGCGTTTGGCATTTCAATTTATAATAAGCACGTCAGTGGATTTTTTTGCATACAATATGGATTAGGAATATTATTAGGAGGCTTACTTGGCAGTCGAGTGATAAGAGGCTCATTCCGGGAAGTAATGAAGATCTGAGCAAGGGGGAGAGAGAGCATGCACAGCCAGACACAAAGGCTAATGTGATTGCACTTCGCTTGTGCCAGCGTAGCACATACCGCCATGTTTCCAGGGCGCAGTGAGTGATCTGGCCCCCGAAAAGCAGCCGTAGATTTACATCGGCACCTCTGTACCGTAAATACAGTTGGGTAATGAGAACCCGGGCCACTTCTATTGACGTCTCTGTACATTTTGTGTCAGGGAGCGTTAGCCCCATGCATTATCATGGCAGCTCACCCTTGGGGTCAGTATCGATCGCAATGATCACCAGAAAATTACACTCATAACTTATTCATTGCCCACAGGTATAACAACGATGTGAAGCACATCAAGATCTTAACCAAGGAGGGCTGCTTCTACATTGCGGAGAATAAGAAGTTCAGGAGTATTTTAGTAAGTGGTCTGGCTTTTTTTCGTTTTAAAATAAATTACTGTAAACATTCTTTTTCAAATTAAGTGGTGATAAATTCATCTTATTTCAGACCCATAAAAACAGAAGGGTTAGGAGGGTTTATGGATCCTAAGGAATGTGGAATGGTCCAGTTGACAACTCATTTTTAATTTAATTCTCTTGGCTTTGAATTTCATCCAGCTCTGTTCAGCGTCAGCAATACAGTGTGCTATATGTACTTTGACTGATTAGTCTGCACAAGCTGATGAACAACATCCCTGTCCTGTAGCTGCTTAGCCACTGGCTCATTGGAGTATCTTTACTGTGTTGTTAGCAGCTGCAGCAAGGCCTGTCTTTTTGAGATGCTCCCTCTCTTGTATCTACATGGCTATAATGTTGTGTGTTCAGATACCTTCCCTGAGACGGGAAAAGCTATCTATCTTTTGAATGATTACTGTATGCGTTGACATGGACACCTGGGTTTAATATTATATTAATGTGTCAATTTGCTGTTAGCCATGATTTACGGACAATACAATAGAAAAGTAATAGCTTATTAAACAGCTTTGCTTATGATTGCAGTTGCACTGATGTAAAACATAGTCTTTTTTTCACCATGGGAGTGTTGGAGATTTGAATCTCGTTTGGGGCCTGAAACTGTAAAGTAAGGTCGTCAGGCTGCTTCCTAGTCCTCTAATTATCTTTATTTGATATGGCCAGGAGCTAATAGAGTACTACAAGCATCACTCTCTGAAAGAGGGCTTCAGAAGTCTGGACACCACACTGCAGTTCCCCTACAAGGAACCAGAGAATGCAGCCATGCACCGAACCAACAGGCTCGGGGGAAACAGTGAGTATACAAGGCTCAGCCAACTTTTTTAATAACCGAAAAACAAAAGATAAATCTCAATGCAACTTTTTTAATCAAAAGGTACAATCCCCTATAAACACTATTTATTGGATTTTGGATTTGGATTTGATTTAGCAATTCTTATAGTATTCCAAGTAATCCTGTATCGTCACAGCGCATAAAAGCATTTATATATCTAGCCACATTTCCTATAGCTTGGACCTCCACAGTGCTCTGCCTCTCCTCGAGAAAATCTATAGCAGACTTGTTTACTCAGCTGATAGATGCTGGACTGTGTTGCCAATTTGCATTTAAAATTAAAATGATTTGAGCATGCCATTTCCCTATGCGTCCTTCCCTATGCGTCCTACTGTTTAGAATGGAATTAGTTTTTAAGAAATACTGTTAAAGTGTATGCTGTCTTATATATATGACACAATTGTATCTCTGCATGTATTCACACAGTATAATAGCTGGAATGTGGTTGAGCAGTGTCGATGTGATGAAAAAGGAAGGAGATGGTTAAAAGCCTAGCTTTCGCTGACAGCCCACCGCTGGCTATAGCCGCGCTCTGGGTTGATCGAGAGTTTATGACGCACTGCAATCAGCGCTTAGATGAGATTTCATTGTAGCGCCATATGTCATTGTGCAAAAAAAAAGCGAGAAGAATAGTCCCAGGATTGCTGAAGGTCGTGTTGCATGTGGGGAATATAGCCAGATTGCAAAGCTCTACTCTCATTTTGAAGAGCTTGTCAGTCAAATTTTTCAATCTTTAAACAAACAAACAAATGGAGGACGGGGAGTGACGAAAGTCCTTGACTAAAGAATCCCGATTCAGGGAGGAACGCCTTTTTTCTCCCTCTAATTCTCCGGAAGGTCTCCTCTCGTGGAGCCAGATTTGTTTTTCCTCGCCCCCCCCCCCCCTTTTTTTAATGCGAATGAATCATCAATATTCACTTCTAAAGAAATCAGCCTCCCTTGCATGTAGCAAGCCTATAATTGTGGTATTTATATAGACATCTGCACCAACAGGAGGCTGAGCAAGACCCTGTCAATCAGCCGTGTCGCATTATCTCGATCAGGAGAAGATTTCAGCTGAAATGCAAATATACCCAAATATTGAACAAAAACCTGCAGGCTCTTTCCAGAATTTTCTCCCTGATTGAAATGTCAATCCACTTTCAGTTAAACACAGTTTTTACTGAGCTCATTAGACTTGTTAGCAGGGGTTGCCGTTCGTCGGTACTGTGGGTTTTCGGATGAGGAGATTCAAAAGCGAAATTAAATTCCTTTGGCTCCCCCCCACTCCCCATACTGTCAGTATATTTTAATTTCCAAGGACGACTAGAGTAGGCTGCCATATCTAGTTTTTAAATGCTTTTGTTCAGTATTCAGTATATTCTACTGTGAGCGCAATGTACTCTCTTTCTATGGATGGTCAACCTATAACCCTCAATGCTGGTGGTTGCATCATGACTAACAACTTTTTTGAAGGAAGAAACAAAGTTTTATGGAAGGTGTTTTTTGGTGAATAGATGGCGCTTCTGCGCCAGGCCTTGACTTCTCCTCATTTTGTGGAAGCGGCGTGGGCAGAATCAGAAATGTCAACCGGTCGGATATCACATGCAGCCAGAGTAGATTGTGGAAGAGAAGAGACCTTTTTTGAAAAGCGCAATGCATTCATGAATAAATGCATTCTGCGCTCCACGCTGCTGTAGAGATCACTCTTTAAATATGTGAGCAGATGTTTTTGAAAAATTGTAGCAGTCCCAACACCTCTGTCAAATGCTACTTATTTAACCTCTGCCATCAGCAGTGATGGACAATCTGGCAGAAATGAATTTGTGGTGCCAGTATAGCTTGGGAATGTTCTTTGTGGTTACTTCAAGACTTAGCATCCATGCCGACCATATTAAAACATGGTCTGCATGTTACCAAGTGCCTTTGCACCTCATTATAATATACTGTATATACAATATTTACATAAGTAAGATCACAACGTGCTGTGCATGTACAGGGATGTATCACACAACAGGCAATATAGATATTTTTGTTATGGAACCGCTACTGTGGCTGACAACCTTACTAAATTTAAATTAATAACACTTTAAATGCAATTAGCTTAATAAAATGCCCTTTTATATATGACGAGACCGAATACTCTAAGCTGTAGCTAAAATCATGAACATAATATTGCATATAGTGAAGTTATCCCTTCTGTGGATAGCTAGCTATACGATCAATGAAACACACATACACACTTTAAACACAAGCTAACCCTCAGTTAACCCCTTGGTGTCTAGCTATAGTTTTCCACTACAAGTTTCATTTAGAGAAGTTGGAAATGCTACCTATACTTTTTGCCACTCACGATGGAGCAGTCCATCAACAGCTAACAACATCCATCCATCCATCCATTATCTTAACCCGCTTATCCTGAACAGGGTCGCAGGGGGGCTGGAGCCTATCCCAGCATACATTGGGCGAAAGGCAGGAATACACCCTGGACAGGTCGCCAGTCCATCGCAGGGCACACACACCATTCACTCACACACTCATACCTACAGGCAATTTAGACTCTCAAATCAGCCTAACCTGCATGTCTTTGGACTGTGGGAGGAAACCGGAGTACCCGGAGGAAACCCACGCAGACACGGGGAGAACATGCAAACTCCGCACAGAGAGGCCCTGGCCGACAGGGATTCAAACCCAGGACCTCCTTGCTGTGAGGCGGCAGTGCTACCCACTGCACCATCCGTGCCGCCAGCTAACAACATGGCAAACTTTTTATCAAGCAATTTTTAGTAATACCTTGGCTCCTTGATTTTGTGAACAGCTGTTTGATATTTTAGTTATTAGCTAGCTGACAGTTTTAATTTAATTTATAACAGTCTTTGACATGTTACCACAAGTTATCATAGAAACTTTGACTGCTGCACAAAGTGTGCACCTGATTCCACTGCATTTTTTATTGAGTTATTCTTATTATTATTATTATTATTATTATTATTATTATTATTATTATTTAATTTTTTGAAAGTGTAATAATCATTCCTGACAGCTAACCACAACAATGCACCGTTAGATGTAATGTGTTACAATGTAACTTTAGTTAAATTGGTTTTGTGAGTCAATGGTTACAACCTATTGCAATGGTTAAAATGTCTGTTTATTTTGGGAGTTCCGTGATAATTTGAAGGTTTTGCATGGTGATTTTTAACTGTAATGAGGCAAAGTACCTGAATTACTGTATCAATATACAGAAATACCTGGATGCCCATGGTTATACTTAAGCAATAACTCACGACAGGCAGTGGTATATAGAGATTTTATCACAGCTAAGGGGCATCGGTCAGCCCGACCCACAGCAGAGTTTCTGAATAATCAATCGGTTTATTTTCAATCGCAGCGATAAGAGAGCTTTCTGTATTAGGTCTGGATTCTAGGCTTCTGATTCCCTTTGGAGTCTGTTATTGCCATTTGCCAATGAGGACCAGAGTTGTGCCAATGAAAGTCAATTAAGAAATTATGACACTGAGATAGAAGAAAAAAAACAGCTATAGACAAAACAATAGGCTTACCAAAACTGTTTGGAACAGTTGTTAACATTTCAGAATCATTAAGAATTAAGATTTTTTTTAGTGGGGAATGGAAAAATGCTAAACGATCTATAAAATACATGTAAAACACACTCTATATTAAAAGTTACCATGCAGTAAAGTGGAAAAATCTTTAACGCCTCTATCAGGCATATTCTCGAATGCTTTGTCTCTGGTTCCTCCTGCCGGTGTGTTTGACAAAAAAGGCACTATTGATGCCTGACACTCACCATTATCCCTCTGTCTGAGGGGCTAGGAAAGGACCGTGGCTTGGTCTGTTGTGGGTTAACCGTCGCGCACTGCATGTGTGGGTGGGGGCATGGAAGCTTCAACACTGAAGACATTAAAGCCTGCAGGTTTTTCTTCCGACGGAAAATCGCAGGAAGATTTCCCTCACTCCCTCGTTACCCCGCAAATGTCCTGAGCCCACAGGGAGCTGGTGCACGCAGTTCATTAGTAGTGAGTGACACCCACTTTTTGGCTCCTATGGTGGGGAATATTTGTGCCATGTGGCACACCATATTGCGCTTGCCTTCTGTAAGGGAGGAGGCTAGTAAACACAGTGCAAGGTTGACACTAACCTTTTTAGCGTCTTTCTCCTAGCTAGTCATATGCGGTATCAGATGGCGACATAGCTAGAGTCTAACGTGAGGAAAGAAATTGTTTCTGAGGGGAATTTCAGCACGTGGAACAAGGGAAAAAAGAGTCAGCTCTCCTGTACTGAGTCAGGGCAAAGTACAATGAACACAGTTTTCACAAGGCTTTTCCACATTGTTTGAATTTCGCAATACAAACTAACACCAGCAACACCTGCACAAATGTGGAGTTTGGATTATCTGTGGTTGTTAGTCACCATATGTTTTAACATATTATTTTGAAGCTGTAGTTTGGTATAATTGTGGCTGTTAGTGGCAGTTTTTTTTCCACTGCGCTATTACCAGCCTTTGTTTGCCTGTCAAACTTTTGCTTTATATTAAATATCTTTTTCTTTGCTTCTCTCCTGCGCCCGCACCCTCCCCTGCCAGCCCCATTTCTCTGTGGGCTTTCTTTTGTAACCGCTGCCGGCTACAGCTTTGTTCCTCCCTCCTCTGCTCCTTTCTGGTCAGGTACTGGTACTGCTTTCTATTCCATCTTCTTTTTTCATTTGGCTTTTTTTACAGTCTGAGCAGACCCCTATCAGGCTTATCATTCCCTCTACACCCTCCCCAGCCTTGCTTTTCTCCGTGGTTGTGTTTGGCCCTGTATGTGTGTGCATGCGTGTGTAAGCATATGCGCTCTTCCTCGTGACGCAGCCCCCCTCCTGGTTATCTCCCATTTTAGGGGACGAACCCCTGGGTGTTGAACACATCCGTTCCGCCCGATGAAACGTTACCCGGAGCCATTATCCGAGCAGGCTACCCTGTCCACGGTATACAGCCGAGCGTACGGGAGGCGGGCAGGGTCAAAGTGTCCTTCCTCCTAAAAGCTCTAAGCTCGGTTTATACCGTCGTTTTACTGGGCGTATGAATGCAGCTTACTGGCGCCCTGCCATCTGTCTGTAGCAGGCAGTCTGAGAACAACACGTTCATTACTGGAAAACAAGAGGCACGCGCTCGCACACGCCTAGCAGGAGGGCTCAGAGACGCCTCCAAAAGAGAAAGAGAAGCACTCACCTGGCACGCATGTAAACAAAGTGACATTTAAAATCATTTAGTGGTATATGTGGGTGTGTGGGTGTGTATGTGTGTGTGTCAGGCATGTTTAAGGCAACTCAGAAAAAAATGCACTTGCCTAATAAGAGGCAGCATTCATGTTTTTCTTCCCTGCTGAATGACGGGAACAGCTCTTGTGTGGTTTTAATGCACCAAATGAGTGTGGATTATGCTGTTGACACATCTCAAGGCATAATCAGATGAGCCACTTCATTTTGATTCGATCTGCCTTGATTCGCAAAAAAAAAAAAGAAAGAAGAAGAATTCATTTATTTTAATTGGATGTGCTAAGACAGGCAGATGAGTGGACGGAATTAAAATGTTTGTGTTGGATCCAGGAATTCCACCATGAGTCACTTGTGTAGATCTGGGAATAGCGCTCATTACTTCTGTACACTTTTTTAGAGTTTGTAATCCTTCCCTGTTAAACACACGCACACAAACACATGAACACACACACACACACAGACACTGGACTAACACGTTGTCCCCTTTCTTTCAGTGCTCACTCCGAAAGTCATCGGTATCGCCATCGCCCGTTACGACTTCTGTCCTCGAGACACACGGGAGCTGTCCCTGCAGGAAGGGGACGTGGTGAAGATCTACACCAAGTCCGGCGCCAACGGGTGGTGGAGGGGGGAGGTGAACGGCAGGGTGAGTGGGGGAGACGTAAACACACAGCGACGCGTATAACCGGAGTCCCCTATTCACACAAATTCAATTAACGCTCCTATTATGTTTGGGGTCAATTTGACCCCATTCAGTGGTTTGACATCACTTAAAAACCAGTTAACCTTTTTTTTCATCTTGATACTGTATGATTTTTTCAATTCTCTATTAAATAGTAAACATGCAATAAACATTATGCTTCGTTTCCGACATCCTGTGTTCTATGGGCTTATTTTGACCCTCTATAACTGTATTAAATGTCAGAAAATATACAACCATTTTTATTTTTCTTTCTGATTAATTTGTGGATGATTCTGGCGTCACTTTCTCATACAGGTGCTAAACTTTCACTTCCTGTACCGCAGGCTCTAAAATTAGATTTTTCATATTTATAGATAAAAGGCTAGTCATTGGGGAGACAACAAGAACTGTGGAATCAAAAGCCACACACGAAGTGTCCAAATTTGCCATAATTTTGAATTTATTTAAACTGTTGGGGTCAATTTGACCCCAAGCATAAAAGCGGTCATAAACTCTGAACATAATAGGAAAGTGGAATCCTGTTAAGTCTCTGGGGGAAAAAAAGAACTGTGGAATCAAAAGCAAACAGCGATGTGGATGAAGGCTTTATGCATTTTCATCCCTGTGGGTTTGGGAAAAAAAATCACAAAAAAACGAGGTGGAGGTTTTCATGCATCTCCACCTAAACTACTCACGCTGTTAGAAACAAGGGCCACGGCTTTCTTTTTAAAAACTAAAATGTCGAGGTTCTTGTTTTTCTTTTGCGGGTGTCATTAGTAGTTTTGTGGATCAGTGGGCATCGTGCCTTTATGTAGCGCTGACGGGTCTGTGTGGGCTGCTGGCATAGCGGAGGGCTGAGTGGTTTTCACAGTGGTCACAGATTGAGCCCCAGTGGAATAACTGGCCCCGTGACTCAAAGGTCACACAAAGGTCTGCATCCAGGCACCCCTGTCTCTGCGAGAACTCACAAGCTCGGTTAAGTGCGGGGACGGGGGGAGGGTGGGCAGAGAGGTGTCGTTCGGGTGATGTGTGACGTTTTCCCCTGTCTTGACTGTGCGTACGGGAGTCAGGCTGTCTGCGAATCGGAGGAAACGCACCAAGTAGACCCGTGATGGACTACTGCTGGATTTTATTATCCCAAGCGCAGCTGCAGCCATCAGCGCTCGGTAACCCAACGCGGTAACCGCTCTGCCTAATGTACTGTGAAGCGCGTCTCATTGGCCGCTCCCTCCCGTCGCCTGCCGATTCGCTCCCCGTCTTCAAGGTTATTGATAGACAGTCGCTCCCTGACGCAAGCCGGAGCAACACCCTTTCATCTTACTGTAGTTTTGATCCTGCTCTTCTTACCCTTTCAGGTGGGCTGGTTCCCTTCCACCTACGTCGAAGAAGGAGAAGAGTGACGTCCCGGAACTCCGCCCCTCCCCCCCCCGCTGCTCTGAGAGAACTTCAGGGGGAAAACGGGACAGATGTGAGACAATGCGGAAAAAGAAAGGCGAGCGGAAAAAAAAACCCACGAAGCACCCGGGCCCTGGCCGCCTGCTTTCGCAAGCCGTCTCGCCTCAGCCGGGAAGCGCGGGGACTAGCGCGCTAGCGCACGCTGACAGATTAATGGCTAGCCCGCAGCTTTAGCGGTGAGAGGCTGCCAGTCGGCCTGTCAGCGGGGACTCGCTCGGAGCCAGAACCTCTGCCTCCCGGAAGAAGCTCACGCATCCAGACAGCTTTATTCCCCCTGTCACTCTCGCCGGGCCCGCTCAGCGCGGCAGCCCTGTCGCTGGTAAATATTTAAATACATGTCCATCCCCGGCTAAGAGTCTCCTTGATGAGTCGGAATGCGAAAAGAAAAAAAAGAAAGAAAAAAAAAGCCCTGAGCTGTTTCATTTCTGCCCACCAGATAGTTCCTCAGCGCTGACCTTGCCGGCGTCCTACTTACCTGTGTTATTATTGATGACTTCATCCTCCTTCGCTCGCTCTCGGAGCGAAAGGCTGCGCTGCCCGCACGCTTTTCCGCCACCTAAGCCTCTTTTTTTGGCACGCATCGCGGCCACCGTCCGTGAGAAGTGCCGTGCCGGCCAGCGGAAAGAACGAGGGGGAAGCCGCGCGTCACCTGAGCAGGCTGTCGTGCGTCCCCCCCGTTCGTTCGAAATAAAGACGTTTTCTTCTTTTTCCTTTTTTCCGCCGCGCTTATCTCAAAAGGCGCATTGTTCGCTGTCACACTGCGTTTATCCGATTTTCAGATAACCGCAGTATCAGCGAACACGCAGTACGGCTGCGGCGCCTGCCAGCTTGTTGACAGAAAACAAAAGCTTGCGCTCCGACGTACTTGTAAACAATTTGGGCCGGCGACTATATTATGGCTTCCCACTCCAAAGGGAGCTCATTAGATATTACAGCCAGCACCTTCCTAATCCAGTAATGAGTAGGATTTGTGCACATTTGACAGAATAATTGCCTTAAACTGAGCGGTTACAAAACACTGTCATCAGTGATAAAAAATAATAATTACAGAGCAGGTTTAAAAACCAGCTCAAACCGGTAATTTACTGGAGTTAAATTTAGCGTTCAGGTGCATACTTAGGCTGGTCGAAGAGCATCTGTCTGTTCTGCTTGCCTGTGTGAGTGACAGATTTTGAAATGGGGTAAAACAGAATTTGACATGTTAACGGCCATTAAATGTGATGGGTAGGCAGGCAGAGAGGGGCAGTTTTACATTAGCCCTTTCTGTACTCACTGCAGCCATTTTAGAGGAAGGAAAACCTGAAACCACGGACAAAATTTGAACAAATGCACACAAGTATACCACTGAATACAAAACGATGTTATACTTATACCTGTGTCTTAAAATAGATTCTCCAAGAACGATTTTCAAAAATGAAATAAGGGGAAGTAAGGGGAAGTAAATACTGAAATAAGGGGAAGATTTACTATTCCATTAGCAGTTGCCCCAGGCCGTGTGCATTCCTGTTGTGACCGCGGCTAAATATGCCAAATTCAGAAACGGATTCCCGCTCACATGTCACCTGTGGAAATGCTGCCAACAGGAACTAGCGTGAACCATTTCCGTTTTGAGTTACAGTATGTGACGGGCACACATTGTTTTCTATCGCTGGAAAAACAGTTCGGCGAAGCAGGGGCGATGCAGCGCACGAAGGCCGGTAACCCTCTGTGCCTTTGTGGAAACTTTTGATATAATCACAGCGCTTTGCTTCGGGCCTCTGGGAAGCGGACGCGGCTCGCCCTGGTTTCCGCCCAGGTTTTCAGCCGTCCCTCGGTTCCTCCGAAGACCGCGTTTACCGGCGAGCGCGGATTAATAACTCCTGAGACAAAGAGTGGCGCGGGCCTTCGTCTGACGCCCAACCCTGCTCCGGCGGATTAAGCGTCGTTTGGAAAACCGCCGCTGCCACTAGCTCGTGCGTAAGCGCCGCTGAGCTGTCGAGGTTTAATAAAGCCGTGCACTTCGGTTCGCACGGACGCTAGGATGTTCTCCGCTTCGACGTTGCCTTAAAGTCGTAGTAATCTGCAGGCCGCAACGGTTTATGCTAACGCCGAAAACCCCATGCAGGCTAGAGTAATGCGCATGTGCAGCATCGGGCGTGCTGTTGCATCAGGAACTGCAAGCTGCTGGCTTAACCTCAGCTTTTTGCCAAGGGCCGGGGCTGCATTGATTGACACTAGAGAGAGCTGTTGGAATGCTGTGAAATCGTAGCTCCTTTCCTGCCTACAGTATAATGGAGGGGCACTCCTAACGATGGCTGAATCTGGCAATAGGTTGTTAGACAGTACTGCTCAGTGATATCTTATATCTGTGTTATATCTGCATCGGTCAATTCTTCTGGCTGAAGAGTTGTTGTTGAGAACGAGCATGTTTCCTGTCTGGTGCATCATTTTCAAAGCCTCATCAGTTACATTTCTACTTCCTGAAAGGAGTATTTGTTAAGAACTTGAAGGGACTGGTCAGGTTGTTTTCGTATTTAATGACAAATATTGCTTACATGCTTCCTAATGTGTGTTCTGGTGTTGCTCTTATCTCCCACAACGTGAATTTCTGTGTCGCTAAAACAATATATATGCACTTGTGAAAATGTTCCAAACATGCTGTGTGATAGTCAGGTTTGCTACATGTGTTCAGGGATACCCATGTATTGAATTGTTTAAAGAAATGAATTGAAGGATTTTTTATACTGGATATAAAATATTGTGAACTGTGTTTGGTTTGTATATGATATTTTTTATACTTTTTTTTTGCCTGCAGGTGTTTTCCCTCTGGGGAGAATGATATGGACATAATCTTTTTTACATATGATTTTACCATGTTAATGAAGGATTACCCAGATTTCCATTACCCGCAATGCTGCTTGTTTGCCACTAGATGTCAGCATTGAAAACAATACAGGTTCCATACTCAATGCAATGAGTCAATGCCTGATATGAAGAAAACAATTACGCCCATCCACCTTACACCTTACACAGAAAGGAATTATTCCCATGGTTTTATCCGAGAAATATCTGGGGTTATTGTTTAACTTCTCATGAATTTATTATGATTCGGCTCTATTAAGTACTATGTATTTCCTATCACACAGTTTGCTCTCTAAAGAGCATCGATCCTGGACCACGTATTGAAAACAAACAGGCACTTCGTTGTTGTCTGCCCTGGCCACCGGACCCCCTTCGCACCCCAGAAGTGAGAAGCATTTCACGCACACAGCTTCCCAATAATTCTCCCAACAATCGGGCGATCTAGTTCCTCACAGGTCGGCAATCAAAATCCGCCTTGTTTCCGACGGTCGGCTGGCCCCGCGCACAAAGCTTAAGTAGCTTCCCCCGTTCTCTTAAACGCGGGAGGGCGTCCGCGCGGGCCACAGATTATCGCTGCCAGTCGAAGCGCTTCTGCTTTCGCTCAGACGAGAGGCACAAGAATTGGTTTTCTAAGCTTCGCTCCGGTAATCTGTTCACTCTCCTCTTCCCGGGAGATGAACTCTGACAACAGGGATTTGACAGCGTCTATATATATGAGGAACATCCTCGGAGCAGACCACCACTGCTCTAATCATCCTGTGATCTCTAACCCCCCCCCCCCCCGCAAACGCCTGTTCTCTCGGCCGCGTCCGCGGCTAGCCGGCGCTCCGAGGTTATCTCGCGCCGACTTTGTAGACGGGCAAAATCCGCTTTTGGGGTGAGGGGGGTAGAGCGTGCAGCATCTAGCACACCAGTACTGAGGCGGTGGGTGGGTGGGTGGGGGGGAGAAGGATCCATTTTAGGTTGTGATAGGATTAATTTGTCAGTGTTAACCAGCAATTGAAGCCTTTCCCTATTTAACTGAAGCCATGTTTAGTGTGTAAGTCTGCATTGTTCCTGTATAAAAAGACTGTCCCTCTCGCAATAGTTTGTATGATATATTGAACTGGGTATCGATAATATGCTCTCCTCTGAAGCCAAAGATGTGTCTCTACTTGACATGGAGTTCAAATGCCATGGAAACCTGCCATTGCGACCTTGTGTGTTGCTGTGCAGTCAGAGCTTATCACCTATTGCTGTATCATAATGAACTGTAAATATGTATAAATCACACAATAAAATGTATATTGCTTTTTTTGTAAAGTTGGTTCACGTGGTTTTTTTTCTTCCTACAAGTGAACTTGCCATGAATTTGTATTTCATTTGCAGATGATGAGATGTTATTACCTTTTCAGTTGACTGACCGGGGAAATTCCAGCACCTTTTAAGACACTTATTTGGATATTTAATTATGTCTGCTGGCTGGTATGTTTTACAGGCTTAATTGGCTAATTGGCATGCATGAGAATGCTCTAAATTAAGCCATGTGCCCACCCCGGTCATTTTAGAAATGAGAATGGGGATATATCAGAAGCTAAAGAGCTGAAAAGCTGTTTGCTCATGCTGTAGTGTGTGAAATGAAACGTACTCCTTCATTTACATTGCTGTTAAGTATCTGCCTTTATGCACAAAAATAAAAGAGCCATGTAATTCAGAGATTAAAATACCACATCTAGCTGCAAACCTCAAACATATTACACCAATTGTGCATGTTGGTGCCATTTCAATACAGCCACAAATAATTTGACAGTATTTTACAGTTGGTACAGTATGTTTTGTAGTACAGTATATGCAATCTGTTGAAATTATTCTAAAACATTTCCCTTATCTTTAATATTTAATGTATATTTCTCTCAAGGTGTCGTTTACAATGTACCTACAGGTACCTACAGACATGATAAAGTATTGTATGTATAATGAATACACATTGTTTTGTTGGTTGAGGATACAGAGTATATATACATATTTAATATATAGTAATAGTGAATTGGGTGTTTATGTACTAGCTGTATTCTCCATGTTGTGTGCTCGCTGCCACATGCGTTGTGTGAGGGTCCCCGCCCCGTAGCTGGGATACGGGTGCAGCTGTGGGGCGTCTGCAGTCCGTCATGCGCGCGTCTGCGCGCTCTGCCCGTTGCGGACGGGTGACGGCGAGACTCATTTACAGTAAGGTCGCCACCTGAGCCCCATTTCTCACGCGTCCGGGGAAATGTGAGGGCAGCGGGCCGCCCAGCCCCCGTCATTTATCCACAAGGTTAAACTGAGAGGAAAGCCCCGGAACGAAAGCCAGGCTGCTGCAGCGTACGGGCGTACCCGGCTGTTCCCAACGTCCGCAATATCGCTTTTCTTTTCCTGAAAGGGGAGGGAGGGGCACATGGAAGTTTATCCCTACTTTCCAATCAGGCTAAGACGGTGCCGTGGCTGTAGTCTGAGCCCATCTGCTTCCCGGTTGTGTAAGGGTGGGGGGGTGGGGGGGGGGAGACGCCCTGCGGGGGGGGGGGGGGGGGGGGGGGGGCAGTGGGTCTCTCGGAGATTCGCTCCCTGATCCGTTGCTAAGGGAGCACGGCAACAAAGACCCGGCTCTCCGTGGCGGTGAGGGCCTGCCTCGCCTCTGCCCCTGCAGAAGCTGCCCGCGCACTCAGACAGACAGCAGATGGTGAAGACGGGGCGTCCATTTACTTTACCGGCCCTCAGTGCTTTCCGCTGCGGAAAGGATCTCTGCTCTACGGCAGGGAGGGTCCGCAACCACTGTGGGGACATTTATTTCTCAAAAACAGTAAATACAGGAAACTGCGTGGAACGTTCTGACCACTGTGTCATAATGAAAATATTATTTTTACTACTGGTCATCCATACACCCACTTTATAAACCGCTTATTCCTGTTCAGGGTCATAGTCGGGTGTGGAGCCAATCCCAGCATGCAGATACTACTACTACTACTAATAATAATAATAATATTAATCCAGTTTGACCACTGTTGCTACCCATCTGGACTACAAGAGATGGACCGTTTACCACTTGCTCCTGCTTGACCCTTAGGGGAGACATCTCTTCAGAGGCAGTTACTGGTATATAAATATCAATCTCCCCCACTCTCCTGCCCAAAACAGTGCGCAAACATCACTATGATCTCCCAGCAGGCTCCTACAGATCTAAAAGAACAGAAATCCAGACCGCGCGTTCAATCGGACCACGGGCCGTCTTACCTCTACGAGGAAGCGCAGTGCTCATTAGCGCTTAACCCCCGTACGTGACAGGATATTAATCAACACTTGCACAGGAGCCGTGAGCCATTACCTGACAGTTCCCCCGCTCGCCGGCGTGGTATTCAAATGCACACTTGTAGCGATGCTTCCCTCTAATAGGCGGTACTTGCTTGCCTGGATGACCCACGAGATGAAACATCTGCAGCACAATTCTGCGGCAGATAGGATCGTCTCGCTGCCACCGGGAAGCGTATATTGCGCTGACAGGTCTCTCATCTCAGGGGCACTTGAACTAGATAAGATAAGTGTGTGGCTGTGGTTGGAGGAATGACTTGAGAGCCGCATCCGCCCGTGTACCAGTCAAGCTCTACAACGAGCGTGACAGTCCCCCCCCCGCTCACGTCTCTCTCCCGTCTCCTCTCCCCGTATCTGCCGGGATATCTCCTCAAAGAAATAAACGCTCATCTGCAGATACGGGGTGGAACGCCGCGGTAGCCGGTTCGCGCTCTGAGTGTATAAAAGCAAACCCTTCACCTCGCTCTTGGGCTCGGCGTGTTACGGGAAGGCGTCCGGGGGTTCAACGGCCGAGCGACTGGCTGCTATTTCGCTCGGAACGCGCAGTGGAACAATGTCCAGAAACAGAGAAAAATAGGGCCGCGTGCTGATCCTGTGAACCGACCTGACTTGTTGCGGACAAGGAGGAAAGAAGCCAAAACCGATCAGCCCCACGCTTTGGGTGGGATGATAAGACACATATTTATCCAGCAGGACTGGAAGAGGGGATGCACATCTGGATCTGTTTGTGTACACTGGAGCTTGGCTTGCTCCAAACACCCGCTTCCCCTCTCCGCATGTTTAAACAGCAGATAACAGTTTTATCCCGGGAGCCGAGAGCGAGCAGCATATCTTTTATTTATGCGTAATGTTTGTGCAATGCACGGTTGGGAGCGTAGGTGGAGGTGTGGGTGGGGGTCGGGAGCGAGGGCGGGGGCTGAGTTGGTCTGTCTCAGCGGCTGCTGTATTAAGCTAGGGTTGGGAAAGCACACCGAGGGGAACAGGTACCTGTTTTTCGTTTTTACTCACCTCAGGAAAGGGCACACAACAATGGTCTTTCTGCCATTGCTCAGTGTGGAGAGAGCCAGTACTTTCCTCACATCTGAGTTCCATATACACATTTATTCACTTGATTAGAAAGGTGAGAATGAGATCAGTGACATAATGGATCAAGAGGTTACTCGACAGGATCCAAGTTCTTATCTATGTGGTCATTTTTGGCACTTGGAACTGTACTTCTCTTGTGGGTTTTCATTGGACTTTTCCCTGCTTATGCACTTTGTTGTACGTCGCTCTGGGTTACAGTGTCTGCTAAATAACTATAGTGTAATCTCAGTGCCCTAGTATCATCTGGATAGCTCTGCTGCTGGTGTGTGTGTGTGTGTGTGTATGTGTGTGTTCTTTCAAGCATTATCAATTCTTGAAAGAAACCAAGCCTTTGAGGAGAGTATATACAGTTGTTTTCAAATAAACAGCAGTGCGTTAAAAAAGTGAATAAAGTGCAAATATTTTTTAATAGCTTTTAATTCAATATTTCAAATGTAGTGGAAACATTACACAATTCAATTCCAAATGAAAGCATTTGTAAATTGTATCAAGTCTGCGTTATTCTTTTACAGGAAGCAAAGAAAATGAATATTAATCTGTTCAAAAAAATGGCAGTGTGAACATTTTTCTCTTCAAACTGTACAAACTGAAGACATTCAAGATTTAACTTCATTTTAAATTACTGAATTAATATTTAGTTGCATAACTGCGCATCTGTTTTGCATCGAGTCAACCAACTTCTGGCACCTAGAAACTGGTTTTTCAGCCCAGGATGAACAAACTACATTCCACAGTTCCTGTACATTTTTGGGTTTTGATTCAGAAACTGCATTTTTAATGTCACCCCACAAGTTTTCAATGGGGTTGAGGTCTGGGGATTGAGCTGGCCACTCCATTACCTCAGTCCTTTTTGTCTGGAACCAAGATGTTGCTCACGTACTTGTGTTTGGAGTTGTTGTCTTGTTGAAACATCCATTTCAAGGGCATTTCCTCTTCCGCATACAGCAACATAATCTCTTCATGCATTCAAACTGATCCATGATCCCTGGTGTACGAACCCAATGCTGTAGTATGAAAAACATCCCCATGCCATGATTTTTGCACCACCATGCTTCACTGTGTTCACTATACTGTGGCTTGAATTCAGTATCCGGGGGTCATCTGATGTACTGTCAACGACCACTAGACCCGAAAAGAACAATTTTCACTCAGTCCACAGAATGTGATGCAATTTCTCTTTGGGCCAATCGATGTGTTCCTTGGAAAATTTTACCAATTCTGCACATGCCCTTTTTGCCACAATAGTGCTTCACGGGGCCTTCTTGCTGATAGCTTAGATTGATCAAACGTCTTCTACTGTAACAGCACTTACAGGTAATTGTAGATCATCTTTGATCTTTCTGGAGCTGATGAATGGCTGAATCTTTGCCATTCTCACTATCCGTCGATCCGTTTTAACAGTAGTTGCTCATTTTTATTACGCTTGTTTTGGGTTTTTGTTGCCATTTTAAAGCATATGAGATCATTTTAGCTGAGCATCCTATAATTTGCTGCACTTCTTTATACGTTTTCCCCTCTCCAATCAACTTTTTCATGAAATGACGTTGTTCCTCCGAACAATGTTTGGAATGGCCCATTTTACTTAGCAATTCAGAAGGAAATGTATTTTATAACAATGTGTGAAACATTTGCTTCCCTTCTTCTTTAATAAAGGACAATTAATGACACCTGTTTTTTCACAGAATGAATTAATTCTCTAATTGAACTCCACACTGCTATTATTATTTTGAACATGCCCCTTTCAATGAATGAAGCAATTACTCAGAACAAGCAGCGTGCATGTTGGGTCTGTTGTTTTTCTATTACACTTCTACATCTACAAATAAAGTATTTGACATGCAGAAATATCACTACTACTAATAACAGTGGTTCATCAGGTTACTGATGTTGAACTGCTATTTTCTTGAACACAACTTTAAATAGTCCTCCTGTAGGCTGGTTAAGTCCCCTCTTTGTTAGGTAGACGTCGTTCACGTCCCCTCTTGGTTTTTAAAAAAACATTAAAAGTAAAATCTCAATAAACAGCAGGAATAATGAGCTTGAAACAACATCTATATCTGTTTTGTTTTGATAAAAAAGTGCAGAAACTACCCCCCCAGTCCCCTCTTGGCAGGTCTACAGTGACAGTCCCCTCTTGGTAACATAGACGTGTATGTGTGTGCATGTGCGGGTATGTGGAGGTGTTTTGTGTGTGTGTTTCTTTAGCACAGGATGCGTAATAGAGACTTGGTGTGCACTCATTTTGAGCTTTAAGCAAGAAAAGCTGCTCTGTTCTGAGAGTCCTCCTGTCCCCCAGTCCCACACGGCCCCCAACTGCCTCCAGATATTTCCCACTTTCATTTGTCTTTCTGAAAAGTGATGTCGTCAGCTCTTCCGAGCAGCTCCTGTGCTTTCCGAGGTCACTTTGTTTCTTTAAACCACTATCCGTCTAGTGTTTATCTAATTCTGACCATCGTCATTCCTCCTGCTGATATTGCCTTCTCCAAACCCTGCGCCTTTCAGTGGCACCCAGACTACACCAGTGTGGCAATGTAGCTTTGTGTGGATGGTGATTATGGTTTTGGTCTTAAAGCAAAAGTTTTCCAGAAAGAAATTGCTTTGTCGTGTACCAGAAGACATGTTTTATTCCCCTATTCTGTATTTGTACAAACAAATATGATTGGAGTATACACATGTGTAGTGAGGCTCTGTCAAATATTCAAAAACAGCAGGACAGAATCCAGTGCAGTGAAACACAACAATTTATGGGAGTGTTTAGATTTACCAAACGGGTAGACACACTCCAAAATAGAGCACTCCCGTAGGCCCATATTACTTTCTTATCACTGCAAAGGTTGGTCTCCTGTTACCATTTTGAATTCTGATAGCAATGTAGGTTCCTGTCATCAGTGCAATACATTTTGTAATCTCTGGCAGGTGCACACGACTACCATCCCCCCACGACTGGAATAATAAATAGTCAGTCTTCAATCCACCGATCATAGTGGATGACTGAAACCCATTCTCTCTGAGTGACTCTCTGGGCCAGTTATGCATTGCCCGGGGGGACTCACAATCGGTGCTGGACAGTAATGGTTCAACAGCAAACAATGGAGCACATCACTGCTCTGAATGCTAGTGCACAAAAGGTAAACAAAACAATTGCAGTATGAACCGTATTTACATACTGTATAAACAGATAGATGAAAGGCAGACACATTGTAGTGTATTAATGCACTCAGTATGTTATGATAAAATTTACACATAATGTACTATGTGCAATCCTTAAATTAACTAACACATATAGCATAAGCCATTTAATAGGTCACAGCTCACCAGAATTTTAACAGTTATCTTTTTTGATGGAACACATAAAACTATGGTATGTAGCCTACAATATGCTGTGCCATGAAAATGTATTTGCCCCCATTCCAGGTTTCCTCTATTGTTGCCTTTTTGTCACACTGAATGTTTTCAGATCTTTATAATAACAGACAAAGGGAACCTGAATACAGATTATTATTTGATTTATTTGAAGTGGGCGTTGCTTTGCAGGGAAGTTAAACTTGGTAGACAATCCTGACATATTTATTTATTTTTGTCATTAACACACTTGTTAGTTGGATTATACAGTTTTTTTTACAATTGAGTTTTTTTAATATTGAGTTCACTTCATACAACTCTTTACACCAACATGCAGCTTGGCACAAGAGTTCAAATCATACCCAAAATGCACCAATACTACCAAAACACTATCAAATAAATAATTCTATCACAACTGGTTTTCTTTCACTAAAATACTTTGTCAATCACACACAATGATCTAAAAAACAATAACAGCCAGTGGCATTACAGTAGACGCATTTGTTCCTGTCAGTCTTTGAAGTAATATTTTTTTGCTCTCTAGTTTTTATTTTGTTTTTGTAATTTGTTAATGTATTCCTTTGTTATTTGATTCATAGTGTAGCAATGTTTTTAAAATTTTGTTATTTGTAGTTTTATTTACAAACTTTCCATTACAAGGCAGAATGGCAGAAGTCACAGGTACAGTAATGCTGGTTTTCGTCTACCTGGTCTACTTCAGTTGGCCACCTGTTCTCGTCAACATCACACCATATGTCCTCTCTTGCTAGACACCTCTGTGCATGCCTGATCCATTCCTGGCAATCACCAACTGATATATCCAGGCACCCAGCATCCTCTGGCACCAGAATTTCATACTCCTCTCCCTCTCTTGTCCTGCCATTTTGTCTTCCCCTTTCACCCAGTTTTGTATTTCTTCCTGGGTGCAACTTGAACAAAATAATTTGAAAAAATGTAATTCCCCCAACACCGGGGCCGGTCTCCAACTGAATCAGGTGTGACTTTTCTATTCAACAATCAATTCACAATCATTACATTATTGACATTTGGCAGATGCTCTTATCCAGAGCAACGTACAGTTGGCCCATGGATTCCTATGGGAACAGCTTAATGGCACGAAAAGCCAGTTCACAGAGGCTGTCATGTATGGGGCTTTTTGGCAGCAGGGCATGTACACTGGGTACCTAACTTGAAGGAACACGGTAAACCTGTAAATGCAGAGCAAAGGAGTAAGCCACGGGGGGCGATGGAAGCATATCTACGCCAAAATGAAAATGCGAATCGGCAATTTCATTTTGTTTTCATTCCAAATGAGTGAAAACTATGTCATAAAGCATTTTGCATTTTCATTTTCAAGTTAACGTATGCACTTTATCTGATAATATTAAAATACATTTTGTATTCAGTTCTTCTCATCCGACAAAACCCTGTCATAATTTAAATGAAAATGATAAAACTACATTGTAACTGCATTATGCATGATAGAAATCTAATGATAATTAAATTTGCCTTTTATCATTTAACATTTTCACGTTATTGTGGCACAAGGGTGACATAAATCAAATGAAATGTAATTGTTTCCCTTTCTATTATCATTTTCATGTGGTCACCCAAAAATTCTAATTTATAATGCAAACTAGGGGTGAGCCAAGTGCTCGTTTTAGACGAGTACCTGTAATGATTATTGACTTTTTCCGAGTAGGAGTGTTGTATGTGTAATTTGATCATTATCCATCATCGGAGAATTGGCCTGCTTTGTTTATTTATTTATTTTATATTGGCTGCAGTAGCTGTACATCAGTGATGAATGCGTACCATAAAGTTAACATTGTTTTGATGTAGGCCTTCCTGGTTCCTCCCCCTTGATGAGTTAAAATGAGTACAAATTACTACATGCTGCAATTTTCCTCACTTCTCTCTTGTGCATGTCAAGAGAGTGTTGTGTGAACTTGTTCCAATCGTAGATTAAGGATATAACTACTTAGCTAGTATCTTGTCATAGCATCTGTGTAAATCATACATTCTTTTATTTTGTGGCTTGTTTATCAGTTACCAACAGTTATCATTTGTCAGCAGCACCATTAATTTCACAAGCAGGCTCTTCACCTGAGAATTGGCAGTCGGCTAAACAAAACTGAATTGTTAGCCTACCTCAGCTTGAGCCTTGCATACATTCAGACATACAGACACACACGCACGCACGCACACACACACAGCTCTCTAATTCCTGTTAATGAAAAAAAAAAAAACTCCCTTGTAGGCTATTATTACTACCAAGACTTACATTTGAAATCTGACGGGAACACAGATAGTGGTGCCAATACAAACGGACAGGCTTATACGGGTCAGCCAAAAGTGTCCCTTGTAAACTTGTTCACACACGGGTAATGTTAAGATTAACCAGATAAGATAAAGATTTGACCCCTTGACATGTACTGTCACATGGGTGTCACAGCGCTAGAGTGGTCCCTGAAGCGAACAGTCACACTGGTGCGATTGGCCCTCCAGACTTCTGGGTAATCCATCGGCCAGGGTCAGCAAACGCTTGTGGCAATTTTCTCTCAAGAAGGGACTTGCGGGGGGGGCATGTGCTGCCCAATATCCATGTGCCTACTTCAAAATCCTATTCAGCAGAAAAAGTATTTCTTCTGGAATAAACATTATGCCCATACTTTTATTGCTCCCAGTTGTGATGGACATACATTTACATTCCGCACTACACCTGAAACAAAAACAATATATTGGCTACTTGAATATTAGGCATGTGGAAGAATACTTGGCATGGTGTGATCCATATGAAGCGGAGGGAGGCACAACTATACAATGAGTCAAACTAAAATTGGTAAGCATGAGATTAAAACTGCAATCTTTATTAAGAACAATAATAACAATAATAATTAAAAAAAGACACAAAAAGCATGCAAAGTGACAATATAATGAATGAAATTAAATTAATGACCATATTTAGTATTTTTGAAAAGGTCTTTGTAGTATCTGTTCCCTGCAATTGCTTATGTAATGATAATACATTACAATACGATTACGGTACATTTGGATTCATTCAAAAAAATCTAAAAGAAAAAAATTCCTCCATTTTTCAGACTTCCCAAAGCACTTCTATCACTCCATGTTTCTGAGGAGCTTTCTAAGCTCTGGCATGGCTTTGTCAAGACGGATAGCTGAGGCTGACCCTGTCGAATGGGAGAAGCCGCACAGGGTTAGCGCACGGGTCCTCGCTCGTCAGTTAAGCTGCCTGTTTAGCACCGTGAAAACCGCTTTGTGTATTGGCACCCAGTAAAAAGCGCAGATGCCATGTCCCGCCATTTTATAAGGTTATCCTGAAGTGTCGCTGTGCTAATAAACCTTGAAATGGGTTTAAATTACTTATACGGTAAAATATAGGGCTCGGAAACACGCTTTCCCGAATCCCGACTGTCTTCCGCTCGCACAGCCTCCCACCAGAGAGCAACAGGGGGAAGAGAAGCACATTAACCTAATAAGAGACATCTGGCAGCCATTCATTAACTTGACCATCCTCCTGTCCTAGACTGGAAACGCCATTTTTCATATCGCCGAGATCCGTTTGGCGGCGTGACGTGCTCCGGCCAAATCGTTCAAGAAGGACGCAAAAGCGGGGAAAAGTTAATTAGCGCTTTCAGATTTCCGCAGAGGGGGGCTCCGGAGTGAGGGTGCGACAAGAAGGCAGCGGGGAGGACCACGGTGTAAAATTTGGGGGAGAGTGCAACACAAGGGACTATGTGTGATATTGCGTACCGGGGGAACGTGTGTGCGTGTGGCGAGTCGTGGCACAGAGAGTACAGCTTACGCTTACAGCGACCCACGCTGACAGCAATTTACCAGGTGTGCCTTTCCCACCCACCCCCTCCAGCCCCCATGAACATCCTAATCAAAGATTTTTCATACTTATGCCAAGTGTAACATTATTCCCCTAAAAGCGCGCAAAAAGGTCATATGCAAATCTTATGATTACGTCTTACTCAAGAGCATTTATTATGAATAAAAACCCCCTTATCGTTTCTTGTCATTTCGTCAAGAGACCTTTAGGGGGGTTTCTCCCCTTTGCAGTTCAAGTGCTAGATTGGGATGATGCTTTGATCTTTCTCAGCACGTGCTCCTGGCATGTTGTCAGCCCCCCTCTCCCATCTTTATATCCCTCCCCCTCTCTCTTTGTTCATTTTTATTTGTTGAGGAAACCCGGCAACATAGCAGAAGTGGAATGATTACATTTATTCGATATGCGATTCTTCCTATTTTTTACCATCTATATGTCTGTAATTATATATAGACCAGGAAAATGTGTGAGCTGCAATACACACAGTTCATCTGTTCTAGTTATGCAGCTAATGTCACTCATTAAGGCTTCCACCGCGTCTTATTAATGGAACGGCTTTCGAGATCAGGTCCCAAAATGGTTGAAATATTCTACCTGAGGCATAAAAAGAGCCAGAGAAAGGGTATATGCTACACACGCTAGAATTAGGTTAATTCATGTTACAGATTATGTTATCTCATCAAAAAGGAGAAGGTATAAAATACTCAGTTTCAATGGCATACACACACATACTGTACTGTAATGTACAGCAACTTGCTGGCAGCAATTGTAAGTTGCTATAATATGTTTCACAGTATGTTTATTGTAATAATAATTACTGGCTAATAGCTGGTTAATAATATGTAGTGGTTACTGTTGCCGTGTGCATACTGTGAATTGTATTAAAGCAATTTACGAGCTAATTGTTGCTTATATCGTTAGGAAATTAAATTCATATGTTAATCTTAATTTCATATTACATTTTAGTATACATTGTTTTTACCAGCCCCCATGAGCATACATATTTTTCCAAATAAATAATATAGGCGTCCTTCATTAAGAAACACAGGGGCTTGCCTTACAATGAGAGTTGAATCCAGAAAGAAATTCAGCCTTTCTTTCAGCAAGAAGAAATGAAATGGTTGCCTTTGTGCTTGCAAAAATATCATAATTAGGGTTGTGGTATTACAATGTGCGATGATAGTGTCCTTATTTTCTCTAATTAACAGGTAGTCATGGCCATAATCCAACCATAAAGAGTGAGTCATTGACAGTTTTTTGTTCCCAGGATAAAGGCATGATGTTGAAATGCTGGCTAATCATTATACTATGGCCTGCTCAGCCTGGACCAGTAATTGAATACCATTCCAGAACATTCTTCTGTTCATGCCATTACACACTGTGTCATTTTCCCGGACACGCTGTAACTGGGAAACACAAAGAAATTTCAAGGAAATGTCAAAGTGTTCTGTTTGAATGTGTTCAGTATACTCTTTGGAGACTAGACTTGTGCCACATTATATCCAGGCACACAAAAGAAAACACATTGGATTTGCATGAGTTGTGTGAGACTGAACTGTTACAGTATGTTAGAATCAATCAAAATATCAATTTAGACAATTAGCTAAGTTTGGCATACAGTCAAAAACTGAAATCTGGTGAATTACATTGGTGAGTATATTTCTGGAAGAAGGTTTTTCTTGGACCAGATTCTTTCAATTATCCAGTAAACGTCTCTGTACACTGTGTCATGTTCATATTTTTAATGGGTATACTTTGGCAGCCATCTCTATGCATACTGTCCAATATAATACATTAAATACTACTTAAACTCCATATTTTTTACATTTGTAAAATAATAATTTTGAGCTTTGACAATGAGCTATGTAACTCTTTCTCGGTCATTAACTGTTGCCTTTTTCATCCAGTTGCTGAGATTGGCAGGATGACTTGATCAAGTTAGTTTCTGGGTTGCCCAATATCTTTTCAATTTTAATACAAAAATAAAAAATTTTCTCAACCTAAGCCAAAACCCCTTTGGGCGGAGCCACTTCATTTTGTGGTTGGGACTGAAAGGGTTAAGTTTGTTATATAGGAATCAATCTAAAATCCTATTTAAAATCACAGAAAATGATAAATAAGCAATGGGGATGTAAACTTTCAGAAGTTACTGTCGTAAGCTGGGGCAAGACTTCTAACAACCATTTTACCAAAGATATGTTCCGAGCAGACTTTAGTTACAATTAGAGAAAAAATAGCTGGAAGATTATGATCTAACTGCCGAAAAGCTAGATCAATGCATTCAAAATCATTAATGTTCCTGCTTATCTTTCAGCAACATAGGTTGGCATATCATATTGTACAGACCATTCATCTAACCAACTTGCCCTTAGCTTTTACAAAGCACAAACGTAACCTCACCCAATCACACACCGAGCTGAATTTAAAGCCGCGCTAGCCAAACAGGCAAGAATGAGAAAATCTGTTCCTGTGTACGCACGCCAATGCTTTGTTTCATAAATGTTTTATTTACGGCCTCCTGAGTCTCTCGTCCCGTGAAAAGCGCTAGCCCTGAGTACAATGATGTGCCCCAGTGGTCCGGAATGAAATTGTGGATGTGCCAGTGCTGACTGAGGCAGGGGGAAGGCTCACGGGGAGACCCGCGATTAGTAGCGTCGTCACCCATGAAGAGAGCGTTTCAGCCAAAAAGTGTCTCCGCCCACCTCATTGTGCGAGCGCGATCCCCCCCGGGGCAGGCCAGGCACCGGCGGGCAGCCTGCGCGCGGCACGAATGGAGCGTGCTCCTGCGATGCGGTGACTGGCCGGATTATTCCGGAAACTGTGGACTGAACGGGAACAGAGGATGGCAGCAGGTGCTTTGGAGAACCCACGCTAGTACACAATAAAAAAAACATTCAGCCGGATGTGCAAAATAAACAGCACTCAAATCTCATTTGATCCTGCAAAACTTCACAGGAATTATTTGTTTTATTTATTTCTTTTTTTCACAAAAAGAAGCTGAAAGTGCCCTTGAAATGAAGAAAGGCTGAAAAAGTTTCCAACGATTAAAATGATCCTGTTTACTCACAGCATTGTTTTGTCATAATAATTTATTAATTTTGAATATGCAAAAAATGCTTGAAAATAAGGCTTTGTGGTTGCAACATAATACACTTTATTAGGTGGACTTGTGCACCAGTGTGTTAATGCAAATATTTAATCAGCCAATCATGTGGGAGCAACTAAATGCATAAAAGCATGCAGATGTGGTCAAGAGGTTCAGATGTTTTTCAGACCAAATGTCAGAATGGGGAAGAGATGTGACTTTGACCATGGAATGATTGTTGTTGCCAGACAGGGTGGTTTGAGTATCTTAGAAACTGCAGATCTCTTGGGATTTTCACACACGCTAGTCTCTAGAGTTCGTGGAAAATGGTGTGAAAACCAGAAAACATCAAATGAGCAGCAGCTCTGCAGGCAGAAATGCGTTGTTAATGAGAGAGGTCAGAGAAGAAAGGCCAGGCATTACAACAGTGGTATGCAGAAGAGCATCTCTGAACACACTATGTGTAAAACCTCTAAAGTGGATAGGCTACAGAAGGCTTAATAAGTCTAAAAAATAAGTACCTAATAAAGTGCTCACTGAGTGTATATTGAGCTCCATGTAGCAGATAATAAATGTTAAATCATGTAACCATAAAAGCTTATTGGGAAAGCAGGTAACAAGCACTGCTTATTGCTCCTGAAGCCAAACTTTAAATGATCCAAGACAGTGACCTGCAATTTGCATTTGCCAACTGCTGATGACTTTCATACAGTAAAAGAGCCCAAAAAACCTCTGCACAATGAAATAATCTGAACGAGGTAATCAGTTTTATTGCCACTTAAACTGTTATCAGCAGGGTCTATGCCTTTGCAGGGTTCAAAATGGTGTCTGATATTGAACACATTATAAAGTACTAAGGTAGTTTAACTGAGTGCATTCAGTGTACAAGGACACCTTGTGTGCATTGATAGCTGGTAAAAAGGAGGGAACAAATACACTTGGAGCTTCACTATTACAGGCAAGATAACCTCGCCTCAACCACAACCACATGTAGCACCCAACAGGGAGAGGGAGAGATTATAAAGACAGATAAACTGGGCATAAATAGATTTAGAGAGCCAAGGTGGGCGCTTTGCTCAGGGTTAATGACTGAAAGGAAACATCTCTAACAGAACAATGTTCCCATAACTGCACTGGGGCACTGGTTTTCTGCTTGGTTCAGGGAGAACACTGTCCCAAGTTGCAAGCTAATTTTGTCTGGATGTCTCTGCATCTAAACATTTACCAAAGCCATTTTCGCTTGGCTTCTACCATTACGTACATGTACGGTACAGGGTGGTATAGCTGCTAGCCATAGATAGTGGTCTTTTATAGCCAAAAATTGTGTACAACCAGTTATCCCAGCCTATGAAGAGTAATAGCAAATAAACAACACATGAAATGCAAAAAATACTTTATGTGATGTGTCCACACCCACACACACACAGGCACACACCCACATACAGTACACTGCACCTGGCCTGAGTTTACTGAGTCTAGCAATGCATTAGATTGTTTGCTCTCCCAAAGTGCACACAGCTGTCTGCTCTGATAAACAGATGCAGTATGCTGAGGGAACATGGACACTATATGCTTAGGGAAATTGTGTGTACACGCCAATCTGCAGCTTTGAGTGGGAAAAAACCCAACATACAGAGGCCTGCAGCTGGGTGAAACTATGGCAAGTACAGCGTGAACTCCTAGGTCTCAGGATGTTATAAATCGTAATACCTAATTCAAGTTAAATAGAGAAATGTCTGTTTAATAATTTTGGACAAATGCATTTTCTTTGGTATTTTCATTATGTGGCCTTGAGAGTAATTAACTTAATAATCAGAGATGTTCGGTTTGTAGTTAAGACTCAACACAAAAATTGTCAGTAAATAAAACAAATACAGTGGTTTCGTGTATCATTTGGTGCTCCCCCCTCGGGAAATCTGCCGGGCAGCAGCAAATTTGCATATATTCTAGTTTTTTCCACAGTAACTTCTTTTTCGCACAACCACCCTACTCACCATAAGGAATTTGATGAGGAGGGAATGCATTAAACCCAGAGCGCTCATACAGTTCTCAGAACAGTTCTGTGGTAATCAAATGAACAAAATAAACATTTTAATCATGGTTATGTTTTGTTTCCATTTATACACAACTCAGATAAACATTTTTAAATATGGATTTATTTTAAGGGGCACAATTTCTGTCTCTTTCACAGAAGCAGACAGGAGACAAAAATGCAAAACCAATTGTTTTTTGTCCTGTAAAATAATGCAGCTATTAACAATTTATGCAGTTATTTTATTATTATTTTTTAAACATATCTTATAGGCCTTTTTCAGCTTTATTGGACAGTATATAGAGACAGGAAGAATGGGGGCGAGAGAGAGGGAAAGACATGCGACAAATTGTCAGACGGTCGGATTCGAACCGTTGACGTCGCGGCTCACAATGAGCATGCGGTTAGTGCTCTGCAAGCTGCGCCACCGAGACACCAACGCAGTTCTTTTTTATTGTTACAATTGTACCATACCTCTTTTACAAATGTCGCGCACATACTTTACAATTGTAACATTGGACAACGGTTACGTTTGTTTAAATTGTAGACAAACCGTTTGTGATCACCTCAAACCTAATGTGACTTATTATAGCGGAAAAGATGCACTAACCTGCCATATAAGGATAATTGAGGGCATTCACTGGGTTCTTGTCCGGACACTGTTACGGATATTTGTGATTCATAAGTAAAAGGTGTGTATGTGTGATTTGCATTTTTTTCATCTCTAAGCCCATTTTATGAATCATGTGCATGCAGGATTCAGTACCTGGTTGTACGGTAAAATGTAGAATGAAATCCCCGCCAATTCTATGCATGAGGCCTCCAGCTTTCCTTTCTTTTCAATTCGCGTTGAAAAAAGGAATATTTTATTTTACCAGCGTAACAGAAATGAAATAACACATGAACGAATGATACGAGCCTTCTGCTCATGTGCCCCTCGCCTCTTGAACTCCCTTCCAGATGACCATAGAACTGCCCATCTATTCATGCTTTTAAAACAGGCCTTAAAACCCTTTTTTTGACTAACATATTTTTAAATCTTTAAAGTCTTTGCTGTAAAGTGCTCAGAGATTTGCCATTGCAAATGAGCAGTGCTATATAAAATGAATGTATCATTATTATTATTATTATTATTATTATTATTATTATTATACAGGGAAGGCGTATTGATCTCCTTGGCTATAGTGATGGGGAACAATGCATATTAAGGTCCAGGTGGACATGGCTGCTTCTACTTACTGAAAGGGAATGGTTAGAACAGTGCAGAGAAAAAAGAAAAAGTAATATATTATTATAGAACAGTTGGGCAGTTATATGGGAGTCAGATGAATTGGCTTTCATAGTATTAAGGAATAGGTTGAACATTACACTCAGTGGCCACTTTAGTAGGTTGACCTACATCAGCTTGTTCATGCAAATATTTAATCAGCCAATAATGTGGCTGCAACTAAATGCATAAAAGCATGCAGACATGGTCAAGAGATTTAGCTGTTTATTCAGACCAAGAATAGGGAAGAAATGTGATCGAAGTGACTTTGACCGTGGAATGATTGTTGGTCAGACAGGGTGGTTTGAGTATGATCTTCTGGGACTTTCATGCACAGAGTTGGCAGAGAATGGCGTGAAAAACAAAAAACATCCAATGAGCAGCAGTTCTGTTTATGAGAGAGGTCAGAGGAGAAGGGCCAGACTGGTAGAAGGTGACAGTAATGCAAATAACCACGCATTACAACAGTGGTATGCAGAAGAGCATCTCTGAACATACAACGCTTCATAACTCTGAGTGGATAGGCTACAGCAGTAGAAGTCTAAAATATAAGTCTCATAAATGCCGAATAAAGTGCTCACTGAGTGTATATCCTCTGTCTAAGGACATGCACATTTTAAGGTTTTAATCATGGTTTAATCAGGTTTTTAATTTGTCATCCACAAATGGAAAGAGTTAAATATATTCCCCCTAGTTACAGGTATATAGCCATAGTGATACTGTAACTTATTTACTACTGCTCCCTTATCACTCAATTGTCACCTTGCTCTGACAATGGTAATTTCTGTATGATGACTGACCAGGGAAGTTTGGTAAATTGCAACTTTTCATTGCAGTGATTTGTTCTTACCATATTACAATCATTAGCTGCAAACTGTAACTGAAACAGTTGGCATGTAGACAAATATAATTATATAATTAAACAAATCATAATCTTACAAATTACTGACCTTGATAATGATTTCCTGAACAGCACAGTCATCTTTATTTTTAGCCCGCTCGATGACATTCTCTGAATAAGACTGACCAGAAATTATGACTCATCTCATATGGTAACTGATTATAATTAAAATAAAACACCATTTCCTTTTTGAAGATAAGCATTAATGGCAGAGTATTACTGACTCCACATTTAGCTCAGCAGCAAGAGTGAAGTCAATATGAATCCACAGCTGCCCAAAACTGCCCAACTGATACCATAGGAATCACAATGTGAATAGGTAGGTGAATTAAAAAAGACCATGTACAGTAATATGACATGATGTGGGTCCAGCATGCACTGAGACATATTTGGAAACAGCAGGTACTCTCCAACCAGTTAATAATGTTTGGTATTTTTCTGGGGCGTTAGACGTGAACAGCGTTTATAAAAAAAAAAAAAAAAAAGCTGTTGGAAGTTGAAAACATATCCACCCATAGGATCTACAGTCAAATCCTACTGCATTTTATTGTTCATTGTTACAGCCATGTTTTCCCATGCTAAACATGGCTTAGGTCAAGGATACTCTTAACCAGAAAGGGCCAGTGTGTGTGCTGGCTTTGGTTCCAACCAATCAGTTACACACCATACACAAGGTCCTTAGCAAAGAATCTAATGGCTGATGAGCAGAATCCGGTGTGTAAGTGCTTGGTTGGAACAAAAGCCTACACCCAGACCAGGCCTTTCTGGGAAAGACTGAGTATCCCTGAGTTAGGTGATCACATGGAACTTCATCTCCTCCACGTATATGTGGTGAAGCACGGTGGTCATAAGAAAGATTAATCTGGGCCCGGATCAACAAAGCATAACCGCACAAAGTAAAACCTAGAACAGCCCTTTACTTCAGTCCAATCCTGATTTGAGCATGGGTCCGGGTTTTATCCTTAAGAGGCCCCTGATCTGGTATAAATTTATGTGTGAATTAATGAATAATAAATCTTAGTGTTTTTAAATGTGTTATTCGTTTTTATCTGTTATTCTATTCCTAAACTCTAATATTCCTTTTGTTTCTAATCCAATACTGCATTTGCAAACTGTGACTCCCTTGGGCTCAAGAAAGAAACATTCACAAGAACTCAAGAAATTATGAACAGCAGTCCAATTACTGTACATTATTTTGTGCAATTTTCCATAATATGATCCTTTTGAATGTGTTTTTGAATGCTCAAGATAGTTTCTTGTTCCACAGAGTAAATGCGTCTCTCTCTACTTTTGTGTCCATTGCTCCAGAACTGGTGTTGAACTTAAAAAAAATTAAGCAGTCTAGTGTAGACTTAGTTTAGTGGCCTGTGCACGGATGCCCATTGGGTGATCTATGTTCAAGTGTTTCAGACTGTACCAGAAAAAAAGTGCTCCCTAAAACTTGAGAAAATGACCAGGCCATTTCCCCAAAGAAATCGTTCACTGCAGCTCCATAATTCAGTACTGCAAAAATGCTTGGCACGTAACACTTAATCACAGTACGAGACATTTTGCCATGACAACATCCTCAGATATTCTCGGGTGTCCTACCCTCCAAAGAAGTCTGTTACTTTGAAAAATGAAGTCTAGAATACATTCATTAGTCACCGAACCATTGATATTACCAAGATAATGCTGTTGCTACATCCGAAGGGATAAATTTAGGGCAAATGATAAAGGCTTTAGAAGCTACATATTCTTCCTTCTTATAGAAATATTCATAAGGATAATATAGACTGAAACGTGTGTGTGTGGGTGTATGTGTCTTTGTGATAGATAATCTAAATGCTGCTAAAATAATAAAACGATAAACTATATTGGATGCTGTCATTTAAAAAATAATTTAGCTGTCTCGACAGATCATGTGATCTGGCTAGTATCAAGCCATGGCAGAGGCAGTGTTGGGAGGCTTGAAAAATAAATATGACTGCTTCAAAAGAAAAACAAATCAATGTCTGATCTCTCCGGTTCGCTCTCCGCATCGATTCGTACACTGAACAGCATTGTGATAATGCAGTAAAACAGAATGTTGACCAAGGTCACGAATCAATACGCGAATGCCAAGAAAGATTGCACGTGCGCTACGTTTACTTGTGCACCAGTCAGTCGCCTGTATGGCTGCTGGATGTCTTTTTTTGTGCTGCACTAGGGCTTGAAGAGCCACGACTCACAGAACTATCCACTTCACGTGTGAAAGACCCTGCGCTCCTTCATCCACACGCTGCCTTCAGTGATCTGACTACCCATTCTGGAACATTCCATACTCCTGTAACATTGCAAAATACAATGAGACATAAAATGAGTAACTTTGTTAATCATGAAGCAATCATGAGAATGTTAATCATGAGAAAAAAATTCCAATTCCAAACATGTATTTCCAATGAGCTACGAAATATCTCAATACCACAAAAAAAATTGACGGGAAGAATTTATTTTACATTTATTTTAAACACAAAAAGAAAAGAAACATTAATAAATATACAAATATAGCCTTGTATTATGATGTTACAATCACCTGAACAGAAAATATATTTCATTTCACATTCTCCACCATGACACAATTTATCAATAAAAGTTTGGGCTTCATCTTAAAATCATTAAGCAAAATGGCTGCTTTCCTTGGTCTGGTTGTGCAATGCAATAAAATAACAGATGTAAGCGTCTTTTGAAGGTGAGAAATCTTGGATAAGGTTTCTCCCCCTGAACAACATGTGCCTATTTTAATTCACCACCCAGCATGCAGCTTGACACCAGGGGAGAATATACAGTTAAAATACTGCCATAATGAGGAATCTTGACAAAACCAACACTGATGCTGTTCATTAAAACATGCAGGGGAAACCCAGCCGAGACCAATGTCTTTGACACAGCCAGACCTCCAAACTAAATGTAAAAACCCCAGCCTGGGGAATGTGGTTTGGGCCTCTGTAATTCACATTTTCTCAAAATGGCCATTGCTTTCCGGGTGCAGAGAGACACCATGCACGTACACTATCTGCTTAAAACGCTCTTACCATTCCTCTGAGTTAATAAGGGACGCCCTGCCCCTCCCGATGTACAGACTCCGGTTAATAAGGTACATTCCTTCCCTACACCCTGGCAGCTTTTTTTCCTAGATCTGCTTTGCAAATTGGGATTCAGACAAATTATAGAACAAATGAGCCAGATGATTTGCATTCCGTGCTGCTCATCAGGGGAAGAAAATACATTTGGAGGCTAAAATTAATAAACATGGGGTTTATTGTTTGATAGCACTGAGGTGTATTTATCCTGCTTTTAGCAGGAGTGTAGAAATATAGAAGAATTTCCCCCGTATTTCAGCATAAACGTTCACGTATCCCAAAGCGATGCTTGTCACGTAGCTGTGTCGAGCCCATCAGAATTAGATTATCCCATCTGGAAGTGGTGCATATTCTGTTCTCTTTGCACTTGTAATTGAAACAGGTGAAGAGGAGACTGGCTTTTTATTCAGGCATTGCACATCTGTTTGGATAAAAAAAAAATGTTTTAGTGGGTTGACATAAAGATCGCTTACAGGACTATGGTGAATCTCATTTTTTCCTGGAAAATATACCATGTCTTGACAAATAGCATTTTGTATTTTATTGGCAATATAAAGATTTTCTCATTTTTAAGACCAAGTGTTTTTTTATTATTTGAAATGGAGAATTTTCTAATCGCAGTAATACAACTGCAGGGCAAAAATCACTACAATCCTATTTTATATGTAAGTCTTGCGACTGAAATATGTTCTATTTAAACAGAAGTAATGATAGTGCATATACTAATAGTGTATATACAGTCCGTAAATATTGGGACTGTGACACAATCTTTCTTGTTTTGGCTCTGTACTCCAGCACATTGGATTTGAAATTAAACAATGAATATGAAGTTCAGGTGCAGCACTCTTCATATGGAAATCATTCTGAATAAGTAATGCAGAGAAACGCAACCTTCTTTTAACAGGTTTTCAGTTAAAAAAAGAAAGCCTTTGTGCCATCTACTTCCTGGTGTGTGGGTGTATGAGTGTGTAATGTATGTGGACATGTGTGCATATAACTGTACTTGTGTGTGCGTGTGTGTGTGTGTGTGTCGGAGGGAGGGGAGTGGAGATAGAGGGCTGTTCGCAGGGCTGGACATAAAAAACCATTGTGGGATTTGAAAATGATTTCCTGGCTCATGGTTGCAGTGGGGTCTCAACAGACAGTGAAATAATTTAATCAGTAAGCCCACTGGATCCCCGCCAATGCATTCCTTTGCATATATTACCCCATTTTCATCACTTATCCCCTGGAAATATCCTCATTTAAAAAAAAGTGTTCATTAACTATAATTTAAGAGCTGTACATAAGGTATGTATCTAATACTCACTAGACTTTTTACACTTTTAATAGAAACCGCACACCCTTTGGGGGCATGACTGCATAATTTTCACACATCAGAAGACCCCTCTGCGCAGTATTTGGTATGGCAGGGATTTCCTAAGGCCTTCATGAGAAACACTGGCTAACAAACTGCTAACTGTGAAATTAGGAAGATTTGCGCCACACACACAACTTTCAACATCTGGAACTCGGGATGAGAATTTGAGTGATCACATCAGGCAATCCGTTCCACCAGCGTTCCAGTAATTCGTTTTCCCCCCAGAACGTCGTTCCTGTTTTCACATCACTAGATTTGCGAAAGTCGATAAGATCCTGTGAGTTCAAAATCTAAGGTGTAGTTATGGCATACTTGTATGTAAGTGTTAGCACAAACACCTTTATTCTATGACACTTCATCATATAACCAGTGGCAGCACACAATTAACCATACACGTTGACACATTTTAAAGAATCCGGATGAAGAAAACACAAAAACAAAAAATATCCCCCTTGCAAGATCTGACTTTTTTACATTATGGATAAACTGTCTCTTGGCTGATGAGACCTACTATACTGAATAAACTTTGAACACAGCCTCTCAGCAAGACGTCAATACCTTTTAATATTTAATTTGCCCCTCTGACAATGCATTCCACTGAAACAAATCTTTACCGGATTGAATTCAAGACAAATAGCATATAAATACCAATGAAGCTCACCACGTTCTCCAACATTTCCCAAGTATAGCTCCCTTCAGAAGTACAAAGAGTTCACGACTGATGTTTAAAAGCTGCAGTAATTTGTCTTCAAAGGGTGTTTGATGAACTTAAAGAATAATGATTAGGATTTAAGCACTCTTCCCCAGTTTTTTCTTATGTTCTCTTAGAGTCGGATTGCAGCAAGGACATGTTATGCAATTATGTGTCTTTTTTGGACAACAGAAGATATTGAAAATGAAAATTCTAATCACATGCAAATTTATCGGACAGTGATTTTTTTTACAAATCACTACGAACACAAGGAATATTCAGCACAAGGACAGTTATTAACCTTACCAATTATTAGCTCTACAAGTCTAGCCTTATAGGCGTGACAACAAACATATGACATGCCAACAAATGGAATTACTTACCACAAATACAGATACTTACCTGCAATGGTAAGGCAAGAAAGGTGGCTTTTTCTGGAGTGTGTGGGGAGAAAATATTGAAGGCATGGTAGAGCCAAATGTACAGCTCGTTGTTTAGGAGGAGCCTGTGGTTGAGCCGGGCATCACAGCTGCCTGTTAGCAGTTAACCTGTTGTGTTTGGAGCTCAGCTACAATCAAGTAGCCTGCGTGGAGTGCTGGACTGCCGCAAACACTGTGTGAGATCTACTACCGATGGAGCACGTCCACGTGTTTCCCAGCAAGCCACGCAGTGGCATTTAAATAAATCGTTGACAAGATTTGAAACTAATGATGTGTCTGTCACGTGTATATATAGAGCCTGCCATCATAATCACAAGTTCTTCACGACGCAGGGAAGTCTTTATTTTTGGCTGTTACTTCTGCTACTTTATTAATAAATTCATTAATTTAATCCTTCATTAATTTGCTTGCTTACTTACACAGTGGACACCTATGCAAAACAATTGACTTTGACTCTATTTTATACTGCTGGACAGCTGAACCTGGGAATCAATCTTGTAACCTTCTACTGACAAGGATTAACCATGGCAAAATGTCACCCGAGGGTACTGGCAAAGCTGTTTTTTTGTAATAACAGTTCCCAAAATAATGCTCTTTACATTAGGATGGTGGTGGCTGCCCGCTTCTCTGAAGTAGCTTGGATGGGTCAGATTCGAATGACAAATTACCCCGTGTGGTCAATAAAATATAACTTCACTTAAATCTTGGATGGAATACCAAATACCCTTTTATATTAGGGTGACCAGATGTCCCATTTTCCCCATGTATTTCAGCCACTTTTTGCTTGGATTTATTCTAAGAAAATCTTGATTTGTTCCATATTTCATTCATAAAGTATTTCAATGGGTTTTCAGACTGTAATCTCTATCCCTCTAGGTCATAGAGCCAACCCTGGTCCTGGAGAGCTGCAGGGTGTGCTGGCTTTTGTTTTCACCCTAAAATTAACAACCGATTCAGACGCAAGAACCAGGTGAGGTGAGTTAACTGCGTAATCAACTGCTTTAATTGACCAATTAACTGCTGAGTAACAACGAAAGGCAGCACACCCTGCGACTGTCCAGGACCAAGGTTGGCCACCCCTGGTCTCGATTCTTATTGCATTTTGTACATGGTCCTCCAGGGAATTTGAATAAACCCTACTTTACATAGACTAGAATTGGACTTAAATAAACTTATCTGTGTTTTAACCACAAAACACACAACAGCCAATAAGACTTACACAGTTTTTCCTCAATATATTTTATTCACTTAAATTTTCCAGTGTTAAAGCAACAAGAAAACAATTAAATGTCCTTTGGTGGAATCTTATTACACTTTAGTATATATGTAAACTGATATTCTTTGATGCCAGCACGTTGCCAATACAGAGGAAGCTCTGCACAACCAAATTAAATAGAAATAAAAACTAAACCATTTCTTATTTTCTTCCTTCTCATAATGATTAAATATATTAACAAGTTGCCTTTTAACACTTATCGGCAATAATACAAAAATGTATATGCATTACATGGTTTTGCTTCATCAAGAAAATAACTTGTTCTTTAAATACAAAAATTAAATACACTGATTTTTTTCTAAGCTCTTCTGCTCATGTGGACACTAGCATCTTTGCGATGATCTCTATTGATGCAGTGCTTCTAAGGTAAAAGAAGAACATGGGGTTGCTCTTTTTACTTTTTTTGGGTGGGAGGGGGCAGGGCTATTACACATGTGCGTCACTAACATTGGACAAAAAATCTTTCAACCAACGAGGGTTACAGGAGTAACTTTCACAATAGCACAGGTAAGAGGGGGCGGGGAGGGAGACCGGGGGCGGAGGAAGAAGTGGGCGGGACTGATGCAGGTCGCAGGTCGCAGTTCAAAAGTGGCAGTCACTGTGATTTTCCTTATATCCACAATGCACTGACAGCAAAGAATGCTTGAGTTTAATTTCAGTGTCGGTCCACACAAACTGGACATTTCTACATTGCTTCACGTCAGATTAGCCCCGAAGCAACCCAGCCAACACATTATTCAAAAGCACCAGAGTGCTCTGGCGTTGTCGTGACCGCCATCGAGAGGTTGCAGCTGCAGATGCCGTGGCAAGATTGAGGAAAAACAGTCTTTCATCTCCGGATCCTCTCTTGGGGAATGGTATCTAGTATGGCTTAGTTCACTGGTCTCTGTTCGCTCGTCGGCTTTTACGAAGCAAAGGCTCAAGATAGTTTGATAAATATATCTTTAGTTTTTTTTTCTGTTTTTAAATGTATTTATTTGTATCATTTCAATATTTTATTCATTTACTTACTCTTTTTTTTGTTTCAAATTATAGTTTGCTTTCATTCTGGCACATTCCGTATTGACATTGACAGCCTGGGTCGGGTGGGCCGCTCGTACGCTCGTGGTGTTTTTCGGGGGGTTCCTCCATCGCTGCGGCTTCAGAGCGCCGCCGGCCAGCAGGCGGCTCTCAACAGGGCGGGGCCGAGGGGCAGGAGCAGCAGCAGGAGGAGGCGCGGGGGCCGGGGGAGCGAGGCCCGGCTGGAGTCGGGGCCCCCGCAGCCCCCGGCCTCGGCCTCGCACCGACGCTTCTCGCACAGCAGTCCGGTGAAGGCCGACGGGCACTGGCAGCGCAGGTTGTTGTGGCAGACGCCGCCGTTCTGACAGCGCATCAGCTCGTTGTTGCACACTTGGGCTGCGGGGGGAGGAAGAGGAGGAGAGGGGGGAGGGGGTCAAGCAGAGAGGGGGGGGGGGGGGGGGGGCAGAGGGTGAGAACCAGGGTCGAACGCCACCTCTGACATCAACTGCATTCGGTTACTCGAGGCTATACGGTTTAACACTTTCTTATGACTGGATAAGCTGCTAGCCTAAGTTCTAGAAATATTAATCATGATACAGTAATAATGCTCACAAAATGTAATTGTCACAGGGTGCATTGTTAAAATCATTTTTCAGTAGGGTTTGTCTGAGTAAACAAAAAGGCCTACAAAGCAAATTCTACTCTAGTGATACAATCATGATGTTCATGAACATATTGTTTGTGACTAGATGAGGTTAGGTGTTTCTTTGTCAAAATGAACAGGGTTCAAAAAAGGTCAGTTTCACCCTATGATTGACAGTTTAGGAATCTGTGAGGTGAAGACTGCACAACCTGATGGAAACTAATGTAAAGTAGCATATTATATACAGTAGGATGTAAGGAAAATAGGTTTGTAAACAAAACGGTAAGGGTTAATAGGAAAGTATGTGAGGAGTATGATAACAGGGAAAGGTCAGAGTTCATCTATAACTGACATAGATCACGAGAACGCAATGGATAAAATGTTGACAAAAATGTTGAGGCTGTATCTTAATTTCCAGTCTGACTAAAAGACAGTTTATAATCCTCTTCTGGCTGCACATAACAAATGAAGTCTCTTGGGGGGAAAGCTTTCAGCCAAATGCAGATTTAAATATCCACCTGCACCTTATCTTATCCCCCCCCCCCCCTTCCCCAAACAAACTTCTCAGTACAGCTTCAAGCACCGTTATGGGCACATTTTCAAAGGAAGTCGTTAACAATGCATTTGCACTTGATCATTACTGTTTGTTGACAATTATTTACAAACTGTTTTTGTTTCAGACACAGTTATAAGAATCTGAGTATACGGCTAGGTTTTGTTTTAGACTCATTCGTTTAGTTCTTCCTTTCGGCTGAAGAATTACACTTCATAAATCATGACATTATATTAAAGTCCTTAACTCATGTGGAGGAGGAGAGAAACTGTTCAAGAAAGAGAGTACTACCGGCATAGAAGTCATCCAAACAAAATATATATTGCAATGCATAGACCAAGGCCAGTGTTATTTCTCCCGCAAGCATGCTGACAAGCAAGCTGTAGGTGAACAATGCACACATAACAAAACAAACAAAAGAGCTACTGCTGTTTTCCTTGACAAGAAAGAATGTGGCATATTAGCACAACATTCATGATAAAAATTACCTTTGGAACTAACAGTCTGTCTTACCCAGTGCAACCCAGCACTGTGAAATTATGCCTAGCTTAAAGCCTCACAGGGCTATTTTTGGGGGATATGCATGAGATCATAACAGGAGAATAAGACACTAATGTGAACGACATTACCCCGGATACTGACAGATGGATGATAATACATTCCTTTTGAAGAAATCGAGCTCAATTCAACTAATCTGGTAATCACTTTGTATACTAAGCTTTCTTTACTTACAAAATACAATATTAATAGTCAGAGGAGACGTGTGAGAATGATGCCAGCACAACCCTACATGGAATTAATTCAGTCCAACTGAATATACAGTCCCTATCCTATGCAGAAAGAAATACTAGCGTATTAAATATATCTAAAATATGTTATATCTTGTTATTTGACTACTAAAAACATTTATAAGATGAAAAATCTCATCACATATTGATTGCACTCATTTAAACTATGAACTTAATTCAGAAATAAATGGACGTATGGGTATTCATTTATAACGTTTTTTAAATGTCATCTTATTATTACCGTTGATAAGAATTAGGACCAAGTAACCTTTTCATATTTAAACAATGAGGATAATGAGCACAAATGTTTTGTATAATATAGTGTATAAATGTGTTATAATATAGAAATAATCAAAAGTCAAAAATATTTTATTTTCTAAGCTACTGGAGGATACTCAAAATGTGCTGCATATATAGCACCTTTACTGGTGAGTGATACAGGCTTAATTCGGCAAAGGTGCCTTACTTGTATTTACCCAATGACTGATTACTGGCACAAAACAAATAAAACATTTACCAAGTGCTATGCTGACATTTCATTTTTTCAAATATGAGGAACAGGCAAATGTAAGATCACAAACTCTCATTATGCATGCTGACAAAACGCTGACATTTTTTAAGTGGCAGGCTGATATTTGTTTGCTAGCGTGAGAAACAGGTACACTTAAAATTACATTCATCATTTATTAAATAATACTCCTTAACTTTTCTATTGAGGCGATCACTATAATATAGATAACGGAACAGTGTGATTAAAATGTGACTATATTGAATAGATCTAATCATTAAAGAATATTTTAAATATTAAAGACTGAATTATGAAGAAATGTACACCACTGAGCAGTTGATTGTACACCTTCTTATTCATGCAATTATCTAATCAGCCAATCGTGTGGCAGCAATGCAATGCAAAAACTCATGCAGATACGGGTCAGGAGCTTCAGTTAATGTTCACATCAACCATCAGAATGGGGAAAAAATGACCGTGGAATGATTGTTGGGGCCAGACAGGGTGGTTTGAGTATCCCAAACACAGCTGATCTCCTGGGATTTTCATGCACAACAGTCTTTAGAGTTTGCAGAAAACAAAAAACGTAAAGTGACCAGCAGTTTTGGGGGCAAAAATGCCTTGATAATGAAAGAGGTCAGAGGAGGGCTAGACTAGTCAAATCTGACAGTGGTAGGCAGAAGAGCATCTCTGAACACACAACATGTCATACCTCTAAGTGGATAGACTACAGCAGTCGACGACCAATAAGTCTAAAAAAATAAGTGTAATAAATACCTAATAAAGTGCTCACTGAGTGTATGTGACCTAATACAATACCTAAATTGCCTCCACAAAATTATATGCAAGTAAAATGTTTTTAAATTGATGGTTTAATTTTCTTATACAGTAGACAGCACAATAATAAATATATTTTCTTTCCTACTAGTTATGAATTATTATTCATAAATGAGCAAAACTGACTGAACATTACTGCTACCAAAATTCACAGATAAAATATACTTATATATAACAATAAATATAATTAAATTAGATTTTTGGATTTGATGGATGTGCCATTTTTGCCTAATAGATCATGCTTAATGCTAATATACTGAGTAATTTGGTCTCTGTGCATGGATGTGTAGAATTACATTGGTCTAGTTCTGAGGTTTGCACTAAGCAGCAAACTATGCTGGAAAAGGGGGATATTGATTTCTTAAAGTGAAACATCAATATTGCCAGTTATCAACGTGTTACTGAGGGGAAGTAAAATAAGAAAGGCAAAATGTAAAGGAAAGGAGAGAGATAGCTCAATCATGATAGTTTTAGACCTAACTCCGGGACCAGGGACCTGATGGATAGATTATCAGCCTGCATTGATCTTTCAGCCCTGTTGGAACAGATGACGGTGAGGCGATGTGGTAAGAGAGAGCCAGCGGGTAGGGGGAGGGGGGGTTGTACTGTTTTCCAGGTCACAGTCGGCGTCTCGTCTGCCCCCACCCCGGCCCCGCCCGCTGTGTTGTGTCCCCTGGCCTCACCGTGAGACTGCTGAGCTCAGGTAAAGCATGACACATTACCCTAGAGAGTCGTCCCTGGACTCCCGGTCCTCGCACAGAGTGCACACAATGCATTTTGATGCGGGCCTTTCAAAAAGAAACAGACTTTGAATCCATCTGCTGTCGTGTGTGTGTATGTGTATGTGTGTGTGCCCCGCTGAAAAATAAACAGCTGAAGCTGGGTTTTGAAACAGCTGGCAGCTGGTTGACCGGTTCACACCGGTTCCCAGCTTGACATGGTTTGACCAGCTCAAGAAATATTTTGAAACAGCTGGCTGGTTGACCAGCTACCAGCTCAGACAAGCTACCAGCGCTAGCTGGTTGACCAGCTCAAACTGAGCTATACTAGCTTTATGACCAGCTTGGCTGTCAATAGGATATGCTGGCTGACAATAGTTAGATTCAGTAGATTATTGATTGAATCATTAACAATGATTTACTTTATTGACAGAATTAATAATTGGCCCGATGTCCTAAGATCTTACGCATGTGTAAAACTTGAGCATACAAAACCAATAACATGATCAATGATTGGTCATGACCATTCATTTGTTCATTGATCATTTGTTTTGCATCAATCATGGCTTGTGTTCTTTGATTTGCATGTGCTAAAAGCTTTTTACAGGTCTGAGTAAATCAGACCCAGAGCTGTGTGGCTGAGTACATGCTCTTTTAAAATGTTATTTTCAAAAAGTTAATTAGGTTAGCTAAGCTCCTAGTCACTGGCTATGACTGTACTGATACTGATACTGATACTGATACTGATACTGATATTGCTAAGAGCTACAGTAGCATATGGCTGTCAGCATGATTTCATAAATATATATTTTAATATTACACAAGTTTTTGTTGCATAAACTTATCCTAAATACAAAACTCAAGCCTACAAGAACAGCAGTGTTGATTAAAAAAATTGATTTAAAGTTTCACTCTGCTTGCTTTGAATGTGGGCATGCAACCAAAGCATGCATTCTGATGAGCTGAAGATTTGAGCAGTACCAGGAGGGATGTACTGTTGTAACCAACAAAACTATCCACATTTTGGCTCTAACACATCTTCCAACATTTTCATCTAATATAGCTACGTTATATTGTTGTAGCCAAGCTATGTGTTTAGTCATGAACCTAGTTGTGTAAAGTTATGGTATATACTGTACATGTATATGTATGATAACACCAGAACCAAGACTGCAATCAATATTGCTGCCCAGTGTATATACATCAAGCAGCCATGTTTTAGTATGTGTATAGTAGAAGTCTATAACATTTTTTAGAAACATTTACAAACAAAAGAAACTCCACTGCAGCAGTGAAAGGTGTTGGATGGTTGGTTTTCACCCAATTTGTTGCCTTTGTCATGCACCTGAAACACCTTAGCTTAATTTTTAAATAAATAACTCCATATCGTTTTATTTAGGTTCATATTAAATTGAGTCGACCCCTAGTATTTGTCGGAGACTGGAATCTATTGCTGTTTCTCACAAGCGGTTAGGATACACTTCATTCAAAAACAAGGTTACTGGTATTGAAACTGCCAGTTGGCCTATATCACTTACATTTTCCAAGACAACTTTTTAAATTGGATGACCGATATGATAAAAGACTAGGAGACCTGAAAATGTATTTATTAAAGTGCATTACTCTCTCTAATGGACAGCAAATTTTCATTCACACACCTGTAACATCAATATGAAGCAGAATATAATTTTAGTTGTTTGGGCTACAGAATAGGTTATAAACTTTTTTCTTTTACCCTTTGTGTTTGTGCCTTCTTGTGATCTATTCCAAACCACTTCTACTATTCCACTCACATGTTCCAAAAAAATATGTTACGCGATTGAATCTCATTTAAATTGGTTAAGAGACCTTGACAAACTGTGGCCCTGTTACCACGGTGATGTATTATCTAGCTATTATTGCAGACCAGTATTTATTTGTATTTTTGTTTTTATTCCCTCCTCTTGTTAAAGACTAGCTGTTCAATTTAAGTAAAAGTGTGCTTCACTGCCACTTATCATAATATTCAAAGCACACAATATTCCCCCAACACAAGTTTCATATTTCAGGCCAAGAATGTTGTCTTAGCCAGTTTGTGTGCGAAAAAACATCAGGAAAGGGGTCAACACGGTGCATATGAGAACATTAGCTCTAAACAACTTTAATATATTTTACCAAGGTTCCTGCATACCTTTGTCCTAATTGTACATTCTATTTTACGGAATATCCCAGAACAATGGAACTTGGAATGGATTGAACCATGTAAGGGAGTAATTTGCCGTTGCTCACGTTCACAATTTCCCTAGCGTAAACAGACACAATAAAAAAATAGATTGCGAGATTTATTAGGTTTACTTTTGCTATGAGAAATAATATTTATCAAGTAAGGAAGAGAGTAGTTGTTGCATCCAGGTGAGTGAGGATTGTTTGAGGAGAGATTTCTGTTTTAATTGCCTATTCCTATCTGCATACAGATGAATTCCATTCTCTGCTCTATCAGAGTTATATACTGACAGATCAGAGTCTTTAAAAAAGCTGAGAGATCAGTTTTAAAGTAGTTTTAAAGTATTGGATGTACTCAATGGCTAGTAATGAGGTAAGAGCATCACCCATACAGAGGTAAAAGCATTTCTTATTTTTGAAGCATTTTTATTTTATCACTGCCCAAACTTATTTGAAAAAATAGTTCATGTTGGAACATACCAGATGTTGCATTTCTTCTGAGTCAGGTTTTATTCGAATTCTTGCTTTTTGATCACTGGATAGAATAATGCAAACGTATCACCAGGATTAAATTATTTGTGTTTAATGCAATTTGACATACATTAGAAAATGGTTTATTTTCACCAAAAGTATGCATTATACTGTATGTCAGAACTTTACCCTAGTTGTCTACGTATGAAATAGTACATATTGAGAGTTTTGCAGGATTTTATGGAATATGTTAAAGCATGGTCATGTAATGTGATATAATTTGCCCTGTCGTACAACCAGGAGATAAAATTAACTAAATTCTTAGTCCTAATACATGGTTAATGGCATTCAGCCACAATGATTGCCATTGTGGGTGCAGTAAAATTATGTTTTCTAATTTCAAATTAAGTACAGAATGTGTAATATTTGAACAAACTGTTCAAAAAGGTTAAGAGTATAGGGTGAATAGGTTCCACTGCAGAGTTACACAAATGCACTCATCTAGTTGTTGTCTAGGTAAAAGGCAATAGCCTAAGCTCTATAAAAATCCAAGCATATATAAAATTGTAGCATTTTTCCAAGACAATATTTTAAAATTGTATTGCACAGAAATAACACTAGCCCAAAGTGCTTGGTGGTCTGTGCATAAACATGGACACCATGTCTATTATGGTTCTTCATATTCCCCAGATACAGTAAAGGGCTGGGGAATATGACAACCTATAATATATTACTTTCATCACTTCCAGATACTGTATCATTTTGCAACTGGAAAGGGAAGTTATGGTTTGTGAAATTGGTTTCCTCAATCTGACTGGTTCCAGCTAGTTTTTGCTGCCATTGACCAGCATACAGTTGGCTGGTAAGCCACCTACTGTTTCTCATTTCAAGCCATCTAATCGAAAATGTGGGGATATATGTGTGTGTATATATATATATATATATATATAATCTGAAATCCCCACATTTTCGATTAAATGGCTACATATAAATTATAGATGCCCCTGTTCAGTATTTATTTCTCAACCTCATAATGGCTTCCTTGACTGTAATTGGCACAACTATGGTCCTCATATTGAAAAACACCAATAACAGATTCCAAAGGTACAATCAAGGCTAGATACTGAAAGCTTTCTTATACCCACACTAGGTACACCTGACTAGTCAGAAACAGCTGAGCCAACTGTCCAATTCATTTTGGTCCTCTAAAATTGGGATGTAATTCTTACATGGATCATCATTATTTGTTTCATTAAAATCCAATGTGCTGGAATACAGAGCCGAAAGAACAGAAATTGTACCAATGTCCAAATACTTATGGACTTCACTATATTCTATATATCATCGAGTTGGGGACAACAAAAAAACAAGACATAAGGTCCAACATGTTTTAAATGACAATCTGCTGAGCATAGAAGGGATTATAAGAGCGGCCATTTTAGGGTATTCTGCATTGTACATTGTAGTGTAACATTATCAGTATTAGATTTAAAAAGGAACATCATGTGTTTTAAAATGAGACACTTTTCAAACATTTACATAACATAACAAAGCTCCCTGTGTTCTGCGTTTAATAGTATTTATATAAAAAAATATTGTCAGATTATTGACAATGGTACTTTGCATTAAGTTGTCGCTATACCAGTGTAAGGTTCTAAGTCAAACTTTTTATTTCACTTTTGCACTTTTACGGAATCTGAAATGTTTAATATAAATGGAATCAACAGCTCAGTTACATTATTCTGCATGTTTCTGAGGCACATCTTTACTATGCCCTTCAATGGACCATGTTTTTTTTTTCTTCCGTTTGGTTTGTGGTGCTCTACTGGGTTCTTATTTTCATGCATGTTTGGCAACCTGAGTGTACGAGATCAACGACATCACCCGTCAGTCACTTCCAGACGCTCTGCATAAATCTGACTTATTCCACGGTGTATTTCAATAGATGTTTACAAAAAAACACTTTTAAGGCTATGAATTGATCTTTTAATACAAGAATTCCACGCACGCAAAAGCGGCAAAGAAACACTTCACTTATCATTCCCTGTCACCAGCATCAGTTTCCACATTTCTTTTCCCACACCCTGTATCAGGCCCAGATGCCACATACTGCTCATTCAATAAACAGATTTGATCTTGTAGCCATCACATGTGCGGAAATCCAATGTTTTCTTAGCCCTTCTTATCCATCAGTCATATGGCGAACATTACACAGTTTCTAAATACATGGCGATGGGTTTCATATTGATCCAATATTGAGTGAGCACAATCGGACTGGCTTCGAGATTGCGCCACCTTGATTCTACAACGGCTTGTTTACCAATGGAAGGCCAGGGATAACACGCAGAGTGGGTGGTAAGGACAGATATCTCTTCTCTCTGCAAGGGCTTTCATGGGATTATGTCTACTGAGACAGCACTGAATTTTCATAGGGCACAGCCCAAGAAAATTGAGGTTAAAGGAGCTCATGAATATCTTGCCTGCACTGTCCAGTTAACCACCCCCTGCATTTTGATTGGCTGATAGTATTCGCAGAGCGACAACTTGCGATTGCGATTGTCATGACAGCACAATGTTGTTTGCGTCTTCATTTTTGTTTTTCCAAAAATGTCTTTCCCTACTTATATCAATATTTTATTATTCTGCATTTTTTACATTGTGTTTATTATATTTTTTGAGGTGTTGAGCATCAGTGACAAAAACTGGCGGTTTAAAAATATCTCCCATTCACAGTGCTATATTGAGAGCAAAAAAATCCAGTTCGCCGAAAAACAATGTTTCTGCAGACCAGCTGCGGCTAGATTGGACCTGATCCCTTTAATGCTTGATTCGACTGGCTCGGATTCCCACTCCCAACATTAAACTACAAAGTACACTTTGAGCTTTCCTCGTTCGCTTTGAAGGATTATGCTGGTGTGCACTGTCCTCTAGAAGAGCATCAACATGATTTGTCTTATTAAAGGTGTTATTGGTACGCAGGGTGAGCAGGCTCCAGGGAAATGGATTTTAAAGCACACCCGAATGGATGTGCTGGCACTACCGCACCGACTTTGACATTGGAGCTCTCAATTGTCAACAGTCAGTTAAACAGGGCTATCTGCAATCCATTTAGGCCAGTGTGTCAGAATGTAATGGTAGCGTGTTAATAATGAGCAGTGAGGTTTGCGCTGATACGTTTTAAATGCATTGTTTTTGAGATGGGAATGTACCTTTGCATCAACCTCTACAGTTGCTATGGTGCGTATGCCTATCAATCATATCCATACGGGGAAACTGTATTGGGTAATGGGATCTGTAATACTGTATGCTGGCATTAGTTCTCAGCTGGAATAAGATCAATATTTTACTGCATTTTATCTACATTATATTTACATCTATTACTTTATCCACTGCATTCGCTCAGAATGCCAATACAAACCTGATGTCCAGGTCTTTGATGTGCTTTCTGCTGCTTAATATAAAACAATGTGATAACACAATGACATAATTTTAATTAAAATTAAAAATAGAGGAATTGCAAAAAAAAAAAAAAAGAATAATCATAAAAAACCTGGTATTTTGAACACCATTATCTAGACATTTAGGCAGAGGGAACAAAATAGACTTGGCACTGAATAAATAATCCTGTCGCTGCCACTCATCAACAGCATGCTGCAGGCAGTAAATATTTGGTCAGCTGTTATGCTCTCCCTACATCAAACTGCTGAATAATTTGGATAAAAAGGAACAGTGTGCATGCAGAGGTTACTATACGGCCTAGTTCTGGACACAGCAAATGAGAACTAAAGAAAATGAAAAGCTTCGCTTCGCATATCAAAAAAGGTCCATTAAATCTCAAAAAAAGAGAAAAGTAATGGAATTCTGACAATTTGGAATTAGACAAATCGTTCCTCAGCCTGTTAGTAGCTTTAAGGTATTGCAGGTTGACTGTTTGTTGTTGAGGGCGCTTGAAGCAGTGGGGTAGGCTGGTGAAGCAGTTTCAGCCAATAGGATCAGAGGCGTAAAATGCGGGCACAGGCGCTGCAAGGGAGAGGTTCTACTTACATTTGCAGCCATTGTCCCACAAATATCCCGGAAGACAGTCATGGCACTTAGCCCCTGTTGTTCCCTCCTTACATTTACAAAATCCTGTGCCATTACAGCGATCACTGTCTGAGCCAAAGGGATTACAATTACAGTCTGTAGAAACAAGACACATACAGATAGACACTGGAGACTAGTTTACCAGTTTAAAAAGCACGTATAAATAAATAATGGCTGCTGTTTCTATTGTTTCTAAGGAACTAGGTTGGTTCCAAGAGCACCGATGTCTCGTGAATCCATGAATAATAATAACAATCGTAATAATCATGAGCAAGACTCATCACATATAATGAGATACATATTTAAGTATGACCATAGCACAGATTATGTTAACATTATCAAGCTAATTTTCATTTTTAGTTGAAATTTGTAATCAATATAAATGCTAAATATAAATGCATCAACAGTTCATTTGATATTACTGGTTTTGCTGAAGATGGTAACCAACATGAATGATAGTTTCTGTCAGGTTAAGCATCTTATATAATATTATACAGCACCTCATTAATTATATTACATTACATTTATAAAATGTGTTTTATTCATTCAATCAGCATTTGTCCTTATGTGTGTTACAAGTAAATTCATGGGAAATACTAAGTATACTTCTAAGTTTTCTTGTTTTCTTGTTTTCTAGTTTGGCATGTTACTTTTAGCAATTGTTCAACTTGCCAAACTGTTTCTGAAGGAAAAACACATAATTTCATTTAATTGTCGGTTAAGGACAGATGTTGATAATCAGGCCCTAATGCAGAATTTTGTCACTGTAATATCAATAAGTCAAACTAACAGGACAGTGTGGTCATGTATATATGTATGGGTTATGAAGGGGATATGGAAAATGGAATATAAAATGAAACACAATCTGAAGCTCAATATTAATTTGAAGACTGTGGTAACAAGAAGATAATAGTGCATTCACCTTTATGATGAGTATTAGCTGGAGTGCAAAATGAAAGGTTGGAATTGTATTTCTTAGTACTACATTTTGTACTGTCACTTGCTGGCTTTTCCAGACTGACACAAATAGAACAGAAACATTGGAGAGTCAGGAGAGAAACTGGGTCTGAAGAAAGCCAGGCCAATAAACCACAAGTTTATCTCCGCTGACATCTGTCCAATTAACTTTATGGGTATGAGGGGGGAAAGTGAACTGAGAGAAAATGACACTGTAATGACACCCCCTCCCCCTCCCCCCAACACACATGCACACCCCCTAACACTTTGCTTCCTGATTGGCTGAAGAGACCTTGGCACAAGCCTTATTTAGGTTAGAAAATGGATAATGATCCCTATATCAGGTATGGGAAAACCTGGCAGTTTCCTGTGCAATCCTGGCCTATTTCAGACAGCTCTTTCTCAACAGCAGAATCTACCATGACTGTGTAAACCAAATGTAAATCCTATTATTTATCTAACACAGCAGTCAGCAAAAAGAAAGAAAGCACAACAGTTGCCAATATGATTTATGTTAATATTTTTGTCACAATGACCCGATTTTGAAGGTACATTCCTTTACATACATTGCATTACTTTGGTGGTCACTGAAATTAATGAAGGAAGTGAGTGCACAAAATGAACTACAACACTCATTACAATGTGTTTTCTCAAACTTAATGAATAGGGACATTGTGATTAGACTTGCACAGGGTTTCTATTGTCAAAAAACATTGACTTGCTATGAGTTTTTGTTTCTCCATATTTTGCTTCATGCATAAACATGACTTTCTCAATGAAGGTTCACAATTAGGTTAATTGCTGGTGTGAATTTCTGTAGACTTCGCCTGACCATTGTCAGAGCCATTCTACCACAGTAGGTTACCATCTTTTGCAAAATATGAGGGAAAATGAAACAGATAGTGGAGAGATTCTTTCTGATGGGCTCTGGTAGATTCATTTCATCCATTTTGTATTTTGCATCTGCTTTTTCTCCCATTTCTATTTTGATGTTACCGTGTGATATTTACATTCTGTAGGAACTGCAGTGGATTTACATTGGGACACAGTACATCATCATTCTACCCCGATCTCTGCGAACGGGTCTCCGAGCACTATCTTTACCCAGACAAACTGGCCGGAAGACATAGTGTATGTGCAACATGGCACCTTCTCAAGGTGCGATGTTTTATCTCAACACGCTGGGAAATTCTTGTGAAGGGAGATGTCTCTTCAGGCGAAATGGCACAGCAAACAGCGCTGGTCTGCTCACAGGCTGAACAACTGAGAACCTCCAACAGGTGACGACACCACGTCCAAGCAAACCGGAACGCAGCCTTTGAAAAGCCGCTCTCCGCGTGGCACATGCCCTGTAGCTCTACGTTCGTGCTCCAAAATAACATTAAAAATGATATCCTTTGACGGTAATCCATTTAGCCCGGTGAGCCAATGCGAAGCGTAGATGTGAATGCAAAAATGCAGAAATATGTGTGCGCAATAGATCGCTTCGCTTGTGGTTTTAGTGGCCTTTTCCCATTCTCTTGAATGGATGTGTAATGGACGAATGTTCATGACTGTGTCAGGTGGTGGGTAAATGGACTGAGGCAAAAGAGCACACAAATAAAAATGAGGGATGAGGCTGTGGAAGATGAATCAGACAGACGGCTGATGGCTGACGGGGTGGGAGTGTGGCGGGGGGAGGGGCTGGTGACCGTCACAAGTCGCGACGTCAATTACAATGACGGGACTGACCTACGCAAACATTCTCATCGTCCAGCTCTGCTGAGACGTTTCTGTAGTAGCCCAGCTTGCACAACTGGCAGTGCTGCCCTCTAGTGTTGTGCTTACAGCTGACGCAAATGACCGTGTTTAGCAGCTCGATGTAGCTGCAGCGGTTGGAGTGGCCGGAGCATTCGCAGTCTTGCAAAGAAGAACAGAGACGTGGGTGTGACAGGGTGCGCAGTAAGAAAGCAGAACGGTGGAGAGCGGACTCGCATGCGTGGTTAGGATGGGAGGGTCGGCCTAGTTGCTGCGTGAGAGATGACGGGATGTTGGCACAGAGTCAGGCAGTGGTTTTAGATGTCAGATCACCTTGTACTCATGGACAGCATGTTGTTAAAAGCTTTTTTTTTTGCAACAGGCATAGAACAATGGAAAGGGGAGAGGGGGGCCCACACGGTCCAGAACAACACAAAAAGCAGTGTTACATGGAAACACGGCAAAAAAGCAACCACAAAACAGAAACAGTTACATTTCTGGGGCGGGGGGGGGGGGGGGGGGGATGTAATTTTCAACCTCTGAAAGGCATGTGCATACCACACAGTTTGAAATTTACATCGATATGAATTTGGACAGTTCATTGCACAGATACTGCTAGTCCAATTCAATAGCTTTACCAAAGATAATGGATTGTAAGGAGCTAGAACTTTCAAACACCTCTGAATCCTAAAGAGTGTAACTGCCTTTAACCTACATCGATGATAAATAAACTATGAGCACATTATGAATGTGAATCATATATTATAAATATTACAAATGATGTGTTGATGTACCAGACTAACTGTGAATAGATACAGTAGACAAGTAAAGCTTTAGGACTATTTGAAATTAGTTTGCAGCCATCCTAGATGGCAGTATTTTTCTTTTACAGGAGGCCGATTTCTTCAATCCTGGAAGGATTCAGCACATCTCATCCGAGGGCAAGTGTCAGGACTGATTTACTATGGATAGAGACGAGGCTGCGATAATCACAACACACTAGTCTCCTATAGCACACACACAACAGCTGACAGACCCAGATCAAGCGGTGAATTGTGTCAAATCTGTCTTTGCGAACAACGGCTGCCACACGTCCCAGAGCCAGGCACGCATTAAAGCCTCACGTGCCTCTCTGAGCTCAGGCCAGATTCGGCCCGCTTTCTGAAAATATTTGGACGGTTCAGACCCGGGATTGAGGTCAGGCCTGTTTCGTGCGATTCACAGTCACCTCAAAAGATACTCTGAAAATGAGTGGCTATCTGGTGAGTCCATCAAAATGGAGACCTCAGAGCAAGGTCTGGATTTGACTGTTTAAGAAATAGGGACAGTGCCATATTCATCCAATGCCCTGCGTTAAGTTTTACATTACTGTATCTGTATCCCTTTTTTTCAGGTTTTGTCGATGTGGAAAAAAATACCACCATGTCAGTATATGTAACACTTTTTTAGAAGGTGCAAATATGCAACTATGCTTTAAGCACAGCTCACAGTGTGACTGAGAAATCTGACTGGTGCTTAGTCTCAAAGTGACATTAATAATGAAAATGTGAATATGAGAATTGATACTCACAGGTTCCAGAAAATAGAAATGAGGGCCATCATAATTATAGATTCATTAAAGAAAATGTTTCTTTAAATAAACGACTCAGAAAAATATGCTGAGGATTAAAATAAATTTTATATTCATGCAACATTTAGATTGAAAGTTTAATTTTTACAACAGTATTAATGTTTACTTTGTCCCTTTCTATTTGTTTTTGTAGATTTTGTAGACCATTTGTATCACTATTTCATATTAATGTGAGTTTACAATTTTATATTTTATAAGTGTGACATTAGTTTAGTAATCATGTTTGCAATGGGATATTTTTCACTTCCTTAATGAAAGGTTACCAGTGTTGGACTGAGTAGTCAAGATCATATCCATTATGCTTACAATAGATATTGAGTCACGAAATTGCAACTAGGTGAAATGAATGTAGAACAAAACACCCAATAGAGCTTACTCTACATAAAGTTCATCACTTTGTAAGTTCTGTTCGTGTTTAATTTGTTTCCTGTGTTTATATACAGTTAACTACAAACTAGACATGCACGATAGTAAACTCCCAAATCCCTTCTCCTGAGTATGAGGACAGAGCACACATTTCTCAGGAAGATACAATCTATGGTATAGCTGTGGGTAATTATAAAAAGGGTGAGGCATGGGTTGGGTGTCTACCACAAAATACAAGTGATTCTAGATTCATACAGTGGGAGTTTCAACTACTTAGATTGAGGGGGACACTGTATGAATCGTAGAATTCCTACCTTTCTTGCTGTTTGCAAGCTGAACAGAAGGGACAGTTGACAAAGCAACTTGTGGAAAAACTAGAGTTAGAAGAAAACAAATGATATATTATGTCCATTAAACTGACAAAATGGGGCCCCACTGGCTTTGTTGAAGAGGAAACCCAGACTCTCCTGCCCTGAATAACTGCTATCTGCTTGCATTTCAATACATCCCCCCAACACACACACACACACAACCTAAAACAAAGCAACAGAAAATAAATATATACCCTTATTCAGTCAATATCTGTCCTTAACTTTGACATTAAGCAGATGCAAATGTTTCTTTTTTCAGTACAGCCAATGGATACATGTGATTTCTGAAACAGCCTAATTACTTTTGGGATAAAAAAAGAAACACAGAATCACTGATTCTGAATCAAAATTAAGGACAGATGTTGATTGAATCCAGGCCATAGTAACAAACAAACAAAAAAATATTAAAGCTCTAAACATAAATTAAGATAGGCAGTATATTCTCGTAACAGCCTATTGGTTCACAAAGTCATAGTTACTTTTGAACATGGTGCAGGTGGTCTATTTATCACGATAGTCGAGACACTGCAAAACAACAGTAAATAAGAATAATGACAAGACCGCATCTGTTCTGTTAAATGTCTATATGAACATCAGTGATTTCAAGAAAAAAAGGCCTTTCATAAATAGTGGCTCTGTACTCCACAATTTTAGATTTGTATTCAAACAATTCACAAGTGGTTAAAGTACACATTAACAGACTGTATTTGAGGGATGAAGATGAGATAAATGAGAGTACTTACATATATCCGTTTATACAATGACTGTTTGAAGTCTGTGACCCATTGTTTCAGGGGCTAGTCGCCTTAAGTTTTCTCTTCAGCATAAGAAACACATGTTCAATTGGATTCAGTTTGGGTGAATGACGTTGCCAGTCAGGAATTTCCTAGTATTTGGCTCTAAAAACCTCCTTTGTTGCTTTAGCAGTATTTTTGGGATCCTTGTCTTGCTGTAGGATGTAGGCATTTAGTTGAACTTGAGTAGAGAAGATGCGTCTATACACTTCAGAATTAATTCTGCTGCTGCTGTCAGCAGTTACATCATCAATGAAGTGAGCCAGTACCTGTGGCGGCCATACATGCTCAAACCACAACACCCCACCAACATGTTGATGGGGGGGGGGGGGTGCTTTGGATATTTGGCAGTTCCTTTTCTCTGCCAAACTTTGCTCATGCCATCACACCTAGAAGATTAGATACTGACAGCTCTCTTATCTCCTATACCTGCTCTCTTATACACACCAGACTCATCAGAAACACCTGTGGAGCTATTTGTCATTATGTTGGAGGGACTATGTATGAAATGAGCTGTAATATCTACATTGTGAATCCAAAATGTAGAGAAATACTCAATATTCAGTAAATGCTAATAATCTGTGCCTTATCCACTTGTGAATTGTTTGCTTACAAGTCTAAAATTGTGGAGTACAGAGTCAAATAAAAAAATCAGGGATGCAGGGACTGTTTCACTAAAACAGTAATAGGTGTTCCTGATCATGCACTTAAATGAAACGTAAAATACAATTTTAGCCGTGAAATGATATTTGACTGTACTGGACCAATACACTGAATTCCTGAAGCGCCGATTTCTTCAAAATCTATTTAATTCCATTTGTCTCAGCTCAAGCTTGACAAGGACCGAAGGCATGATTTAGAATGTACTTGACCCCGGTCCTTTGCGAATATGGTTCCTCTGAGACGGTACGGCCATGAATGCACTCACCCAATGTTTGATTTTCAGGTTCTGTTGCATCCGTTTCATTAGTACGCCTACTTCCTTGTGAGCAAGTAATGCCCCTGTGCTATCGGCGAGAGCCCCAGGAAGACTGACTCCTAATGACAGGCTGCACTGTCATCTGGTCTGGCCAGCCCCTGGTGGAACAGCTCTCTAAAAGCCAAGACTGTCTCCATGACTCAGCCACAGATCATTTCCCTTGAGTCAGTAAACAGCGTCCACAAAGGCGATCTAACAAGGCAGCACACAACAGACCCCCACAATGCACCACCAGCTATTCCCTCAACTCCAACAAAGAAAAAATGGGATAATTATATGTAAACCACCTGCCCGCTCTCGCGAAAACTCCTAACAGGGAGGACAAGAATCCTCTCAGCCGGAAAGGATGGAGAAATCCGCCAGCGAAATTCAAATTGTTTGCATGGCACATCTGCACGATGGATTAACTAGAGATTGCCTGAAATCAATCTACACAAAACCTCCGTGGCAACTTGTCGATGGAGCCTGAATCCAAATGGAAGAGATAATCAAAGGCTGTCGTAATTGGCGGAAGCATTCATCTAAATCTTTCCCGTTTCGTGGATGTAGTCCACACTGAATTGCACAGAAATCACATGCGTGGTGCATTCTACGGCTGTGAAATGCACAAGGTATTTTAATTTATCTGCGGGTACAGAATTACCCATCTATGGGAAAGGGGCACGTGTACAATCTAATTTGTAACAGTTTTTCTAAATATATCCAGAAGATGTCGGTTTCAAGGAAAACACATATCATGTCTAACAAACATAAAATCTCAAATCTAAATATGTAGTTTTATAAAGTTTTGTAATTACTATCATTCCACTCTCAAGGCTATTATTGTAATTATACCTGTATAAACACTTAATTTTAGCTTGGGATATCCTACCTTGATTTCGGTTAGCAACCCCTAGGGATGAAACATTCGGCCGAACTGCATGCAATCGAGAGAAATCAGGAGTTATTAAAAGCACTGTCTACATTGGCTCTCAGGGGTCTAGGGTGAACTAGTGGACACAGACAGCTAGACATTCACCTCTAGCTGGACTTTCTTCTATTTCTCTTGCATAACAACATGTGATGCCAAGCCTGACGAAGACAAGCAATTGATGCATCCCAAGACCAGTAACACTCTTAAACATTGTATGTAATTGTGCAGTTTCATGGGAGTCTTCACGTTGATGGTGATGATGAATCAAACAACAATCTGTGATTTTTCTCTCATGAACTTAAGTGCATTGATTTTACATCTGTATTAAAACCGAGTTATTTACATTGAATTACAATTTGCTTATTGAGATTCTCTTAAACTTTCAGGAACAGGGATAATAATAATAATAATAATAATAATAATAATAATAATAATAATAATAATAATAATGATAATAATGTGTATTCGGGAAAACGGTGATTGATTTATTGAATAACCTCATAATTACATACAATTCTTTATTTCCTTGATGGGAAATAGTGGCAGTGCTAAATAGCCTGAGATGGAGTCTTCTCAATGTCATGTCAAGCAGAGGCAGCATTGAAGAGTTATAAAAACAGGGATAAAAGTGAGTCCCCATCTACCTAAAAAATATATCCCTCACACTCTGTGGGTGCTGCCTCTTTTTTCAAGGCCTGGATTTAATCAAAATTTGCTCTTAACTTTGGCTTACAGTCAAAATACAAGTATTTTTTTCTTTCTTCACAAACACAGTTGGGCAAGTGACATTTTTGTGAAATCCAGAAACTGTTTTTGTGACAAGACACTTATTTTTAATTGTGAGTCAAATTTAAGGATAAATATGTATTGAATCCAGGCCAAAATGTTTATGCAAGTGACGAGACGATAAAATTCAGATATTTGAATATTATGTCCAAGAAATTGAAATATATTTTACATTTTGTGAGATGATTGTGCAGTATTTGGAATAGTGCATACAAACATTCATTGAACAATTGTATTTCTATTTTTTTTTGTAAAGCCCATAAATAATACTTCATGTTAGAAAGTAGTTACAGTAAAACATGATGATAATATGATAATAGGTGTTGATCTTAGTATTCTAAGAATACAGGTTAGTATATTGAACATTTGAGTTGGTTGGAAACTTAACAAATTAAATAAAAACTGTAAAAGTGTATGTCAGCTAACTTATTCCTTTTGATTTATGTTGTGCTGTCAACCAGAAACAATAATTTATGTCAAATATTGTGAATGAACATTTTTTAAATGTTTTGTTTTGGATGTCATTTATTCCAATACAATCCATTCACTGATATTGTTGTATCTCTGGGTTCTCAGTTCAAGCTCCAGTGCCAAAGTACCATTAATTGTAGTTTCGGTAGTGGTAGAATTAGAGGTGTTTATGAATAAATGGGGAAGAAATGTTGAACACTGCCATAGTTTTATGATATTGAGTAGTAAATAAGCCATGACCTTAATGGGTATCTCAATATTACAGCCAGGACAGAACCAACCTGACACAGGACACAGCTCCCATCAAATTCATAATGAAAGGGAAAGCAACCATGTCACTTCTGAATTCTAAAATGAGAAAGTGATTTTTCATTTTCATTTGATAACCTGGGGATGTGAGGTATATTTTCTTCAATGGTACGCAATCAGGATCTGATTAGAATTAAAATCATTAATTTTACATTTGTGAATGATTGGTTTCAATTCACATCACAGCTGTTACCTATTAATTATTTTTTCCATGAAAATTCAGGTCGGCGAAGTGAAATGAGAAGTGACAGATTTTAATCAATGACATTCCCATAATGCAATGCAATCTTACACAGCTAGAATCCTTTTTAATATTAATTTTGTCTTAATGGCTGCATTAGGCTATTCTATCTGGCTTAATAAACTTGAAATCGAATTGAGCAAAGTCAATAAAGAATTCAATTACCTTCAAACAACAGAATAAAAACTGCAGCATTTTCTTTTTCTGGGTATTCTATATAAGGTTAGGTATAGGTTTGCTGGCCTGAAGGGCATTGTTCTCTTTCCTGTTATGAATGCTTTGTCTTTTAATTGAAGTTAAGAAAAAAATTGTCTAGACTAGAGACATGTAAGCGTTCTTTTTCCACCTCCAACTTTTTTTTCCGAATGTGGTCGAAGAAGTTGGATAAGATTTCATCGTGTGGGACTAGGGGCACAGTTGTGAAATGCTTTCTGACAAAATCACCAACAGCTGTGTACGGTGTACTGGCATTGTGTCCTTTCTGGAAAACACGTGAATGTGTTTAATTGAGACTCCCATTAGGAATTCCAATGCGGAATTTGTGACACAATTCGGTGATGGTCTGATGATGAGTGGGATTGAAAGCATGCAGTACAACACAAGCTCATGCAAGTGAACAGTGAGAACAGCAGTGTTGCAGATTAAAAGATCCACTTAGTCCAATGCCCATTGCTGAAATTCAATTTGACGATTGTTTGTCTGTTGCAATTGCTAGTCAAAACTTACATTAAAAATTTTGTGACTATCTAATGAGTTAAAATAAAGTTGACTGGACACCACCACGGTCTGAGAACAAAGTGAGTAAATTTGGTTGATTCTGTATAGAGACCAACATCTGTATACAGAGTTCTTCAGAGACAAACAGAAAAATAAACATTATGCCTCTTAAATCCCGAAAGGCGTGCAGGCAGATTGCACCTTCGAATCACTGGAAAGCCAGCAACTACAGCAGTCCACTGAATCTGTTTGTTTTCCCAGTTGAGGAAGTTCTGATTAAGCCAGAGAAGCGGATTGATTTAAAAATGTCCAGGCTTTAAATGCACTTTGACTTGTTCAATACTTCTGTGGTTCTTCTCTCTATTCAGCCTCCCAGCAACTGTAACTTTATACATCGCACAGCTCCGGGGGGTGCTGGCCAGAGAAGATAATACTGTGTCATTTCTATTACGGTGACCTTTACAGCATTGTGCTTGTGGAAAGGTCTCGGACTGTAATAAGGATACTTGCAATTTGTGTTTCATGTATATAAACCAATTACGGGTATTTTCAATGTCATTACATTTGATGAAGAAATCTTTACTCGTACAACTATTTTGTAACTATGTACATAATTATACACATGCTTGACCTTTTTGTCAAGGTATGAATTATCATGTACACTGTAGCCCATTACTGGGGTAAAAAACTCCACCAGCTGCTTATTTGGTTCCATTACTGTTGGAGATCACTATCTTTAAAAAATGTTAAAAATTTTAAATCAGAAATGAACTTGAATACCAAGTGGACTTTCAGTACTTTTAATAAGCAGAGCAAAGCCTTGCATTTTATTATGTTTTGCTTTGTTTTCATTTACTTACTAACTGGACCAACATTATTGGGAATACCTGCAAAAGAGAAAAAAACAAGAAGAATTATTTAACAAATTACTGCATGAATGTGGATAATGCACACACCCACACACACACACACACACACACACACACACACACACACACAGACAGTATGAACAAAATCATTTCTATCCAAAGGATAAAACCAGCCTCATATAGCCGACATTTGTTTCTCCATCTTCTGAGTGCTTCTTCTTGGTGCTTCTGTACCAAGTCTGGTGAAGGTATACAGAACACATTTTGGAAGCTATTTCAGATGTGGACTGTCTGGTTTCTCATTTTCTCATTGATTCTGCACAGCAGGATGTTGTCTCCATGCGCAGTGGAAAGGCAGTCTTATAAAATGGAACTTTAAACAAGGGCACATGCTTTGTTTATCAAGTCATCATTATTAACCTATTTCTCCAATTTTCTCCAGCCAAACAAAGAAAATAACATGTTATGGAAGAAAGTGCAAAATTAATTCAGCTAAATCATTTCAAGATGAAGGGGTTATCTGGTTTATGTTTTAATACAGAACAGTTTCATTCTCTTCAATGCTTAATTGACTTACCTACTTTTCTTCAGGGCAAATCAATCTTACATACCCAAAATAACTTATGATGTTTTCGCAACTTGAAATCACCAATTGTCTCTTGAGTTACTGCTGTACCCCCTGCAGTGAGCCACATGTGAAGTGTGCACTCTGCCAAAGCGCATGCCACACATTGACCATTTTCATCACAGAACAAAGACAAAATGGAGACAGTGGGACTCTACTCAATTAAATAGGGTATTTTTCACACAGGCATTACAAATGATAGATAGATAGACTTTAATCATTTTCAATTGTTTTAATAGCAGTTTAGTAAAACTGCCTTTGAATCTGTCACCCGCTTGTAATTGTGAAATATGTTGATGTTTTCTTGCTTTGAATTGTATTCTGCACTTGCAAGTCAATGTGCATGAGGGCGTCTGCCAAATAAATAAGAGAAACAGTATGATGACACCTAGCAATGGGAGGCCTGTTGAGACCAGCACATGAAAAAAAATGGAAGAAATTAAATAAATAACTCTGGATTTTCTTTTCCTCTCTCCCTGGGAGAGAGAGAGATAGAGAGAAAGAGAGAGAGAGAGAGAAGAGAGAGAGGACTGAAGATATGCAGGCATCTGTGCAATGTTTTCATCAAACAGGGCGTTCAGTCGACAGCACTTGGGGCTTGGCGGATTTCGCAATAATTCTTCCCCTTCTCTGTCGCTCTCGTGCACAATCATCAGAGATGCAAGAGCTCCCTGCCATGCACAGTCAATATGCCCACCTCCCCCCCACCCCCACCACACACATACACACACACACACACACACACCACACACACACACTTCTTCCCCATCAGCTAATCTCTCCTTCTGATCCTAGCTTGACAGAGATGGTTGGGAACCAAATTTATGACCTTTGGGAAAGAAAACGAATGGGGCGCTGCAAGACTGATGCTTCGGTGTGCACTGTCGAGTGTGAAGGCATGGGCAGGAAGACGAAACAGACGAGGCAAAGAAAGTATGCAGAAATGCTATTTCTGGCCTCACTCAAATGCAACTCCTCTGAGACCATGGAGGAACTGCACTTCCTGAAAGAACCGTGGGGAAGGTTTATCAATTAACTCTGCCAATGACCCATAATGACAGATTCTTCTCTTTAAAAGAGACACATACAAAAGTTTTGCTTGAAAAATGAATATGCTGAAAAAGATTTTTCTGCCTATACGTTTTTTCAAACTAGTAGACCTTACAATCACACTTGTGTAAAGTCATCAACAGTACTACATTGCTACAAAAATGGACCCAGCTATGGTGGCAGAATTGCCAATAGTGTACACCATAGCTGTATGTAACCATGTAAATTTGAATACACAGTACGTAGCTAGTACAGTTGCATTTCTCATGCACAGTTGATGGATCATGTGTTTGGTTTAGTTTACTCTCCACATTCCCAGACAAGCACAAACAAGCTGAAAAGATGGCAGTGAATATTTTGAAGCTCCTGGAACTTTTAGGTTTCAGAATGGACGGGCAGTAAGCTTTAACTGAGCCTCCCCAAAAATGAACAAAGATTGAACTTGTCCATCTATTTTTGGAACTGCCACTTCCCTTGGCGTACCAGCTTAACTGTCAGCGATGACAGATCTGCAGAGCTCAAATTTAACTTCTTGTGTGAAGACCATCTGAGAGAAGAACAAAACCCTCCAGAGAAGAGAATGTGACAGATCTTTGGTTTGACATACCTGTACATGATAATTTTATGGAAGCACAGCGGTTTATATTTAAATGGTCAACAGAAAATCTAACACTGTCCTTTAAACATATGCAGCCTCGCTCAATATTTCATGAATCTGATTTGAGAGTTTGATTAACTTAGGTGAATATGAATGGAAAACAAAACTGAATGTGAAACTAGTCTGGGTGAAACCCACAGGTGGGGGGTAAAATTATGATTATAAAACAAAACATTTTTTAAAAGGGAAGGAAAATGACAAAAAAACACAAAAAAAAAACATGCCATACATATATGCACGAGTCATAGAGCAGATTTTTTTTCTCGGGAGACAGGCTTAACCAGTCCGCTGATTTAGTGCAGTGGTTAGCACCCCCAGTGGACATTTCATTGTGAAACTGCAGCAAAGTGTACCTGTGCAAATGTAATCGTGCTTCTGATAATAAGTGCTGAGGTACATATGTTCCAGGAGACTGGGCTGATTTCATCCTTTGTTAACCGGAAGGAATACTGAACACATTATCGTAGGAGTCCTTCATTTATAAATATATACCGTGGAGAAAACCAACCCAATAGTCAGATTGTCAGTTGGCATAATTCAGAAACTTAATTTGAATAAGTATCCTTGATCGTATTATCAAAATGAAAAATAATTCAGTATATCAACATTAATACATTACCAAGGATAAACATGTGGGCAATAATACTTTAAGGAGAGAGGGGCTAATCATTTCAGTATTAAAGGAGGTATTTGAGGTTATATGAATTTGAATAAATTACCTTTACATAACTGTATCCATCTTAGGGCACATCATACACAGGAAACAAACATAAGATCTCTACAGAAGAAGAGGAACACTACAGGTTTAGCTGAAGAAGGAATTCAGTCTGTCCTACACTACCGTCAGCCTTCAATGAACAGTTTTTTAAATGCAAAATGATAAATCAGTAATAGTAATTACACTAATTTTGTCAACCACTAATAACAAGGCTTATGAAATTTGCTCAAATATATTCAGAAGCAAGCTTATTTAACTCCACTTTCAGAATTTGACAGAGATTTATTATTCATTCTTGTGGAGGCCAGAAGTTTAGTTTGCCATCATCTGTCGTGAGCTGCAGTGTCATGTTATGAATATCTATGTTTTCCATTTAATTTTTCCTTCAGCATGACACATACTTTCGAAATACTGCATTACATTTTTAGCTTCCTCAAAATAGTGAACACAGGGCTCTGTTATCAAGTGGTTAATTATTATTGACCTTTCCAAACTAGGTTTTGAAGAAAAAAGCAACACTTTGAATTTTAGCCAAAGTTAAGGACAAGTGTTGATAGAATCCAATCATTACTCTCTTTGGGCTCAGTAAAAAGAGACTAGTGGGATTTGACTTTGTTCGGCTTTTAAATTGTTCAGGTGGTTTGGAGCATAGATAGGCATTAATGGTATAGTAAATATTATGCTACGAAGCAGTTCTAAGGAGCTGTTTTTTGATAAAAAACTCACAGCTTCCATGAGCTTAAAAAGACTCATAAAAGCAGAAACCCTTGGGAGTTTTCAAGACGAAGTTTCACACAGGGCTGGACATGTGAAGTATGATTACCACAGATGGACTAATAGGCAAGAGATGAATATGGAACTGCCAACTGTACAAAATCTAATAGAAACCAGAAGATGTACAGCTGCACTGCCTGCCTCCCAGAACCTGGAAATGTACAGTGCTGTACGTCCTGGACCATGTATCATCTGACCACGTCCAAGCATAATGAGGAGGTCTAATAGTCAAACCATGTGTGCTGTTCCCAACTAAAAGGAGTCATAATTAATCACTTACAGAGAGAGAGAGAGAGAGAGAGAGAGAGAGAGAGAGAGAGAGAGAGAGAGAGAGAGAGAGAGAGAGAGAGAGAGAGAGAGAGAGAGAGAGAGAGAGAGAGATTCATTATAGCACATTTTAGCACCATAAAAAATAATACTGGACTTACTCATTGTGACATTGACAATTAATTGAATTCATGGGAATTGATGGCCACAGTGCCCTACTTACGTTAGCTTTTATTACTTGGTTATGGGTCACTGCCATCATAAATGTGTATCTGGACACTGAACACTAGAGTTGAATAAGGGTAAAGTGATATTGTGACCTGGTTAAATACATATTTCAAATGTTTTCACCTGTAGACACCAGTAAATTATTATTATACAATTATTTATTGGCATCCAAATAGTATGTCAATAAGATATTTAACACAGGTCTCAAAATTATATTGTATTTATCAATATCAATAGTTTCAGAAATGGTGCAGGAAAGCTCCTACTGTACTTCATCATCGCTATGTTTAGGGAAAAGCACGTTTCAGGGGGTACTGCATACTTCTGCAACATTGGTTTCACTTGAAATGTAGATTTCTAGATTTTTACTTGCATACAGCTTTACAATCAATTTGAAGTATGTTTTTACCTGTTTTTCCCCAGCTATCATTCTCATACAGTGCTCACTTCTATATTTATTTTCTTAATGGACTACATGCAGTCAGGCCAGCTGTTGAAGATCATGTGCCACTTCATTAGATTAATTTTCAATCACCATCATTTTCAGTCCTCTTCACCTGCCAGTTATCTCCATTAAACTCCATAATCGAAATCTAATTGTGCAGAATAACGCAGGAACACATTATGCTGTTTGTGTTCATCATGTACTTCATTGGTTTATATTATCCTGGTGTTTCAACCTGCAAGTTCACTGTATACATATACAACGTGTCCTACACAGTATGTAGGCAGGCATTACACACATGCTTAGCATTTCTTTATGACAAATCCTCTGTTTATGTAGTTCAGTGCCCTTAAAAGTAGTTTTACTACCTATAACTGCAGCTGTTGATTTAATTGAATCTAGGTCATCTTTAAGCAGTGGGTTGTTCTTGCTGTGGCATTAGCATTAATTGCAAAGGATCAGACGGCCTTATCACGTCTCGACTGAAATGATCAGACCTTCACTTTGTCTCATTTTTTAGGGTCTTGTCTGGCCACTATGTCTGGTCTTCTCACCCAGAGAAGTGTCTGCTGGTTTTTTCACGACAGGAACATTGAGAAATTGCACCTCCGGACATATCCCTCATTCATTTTCAGACATCCGAATAAACAGGCTCAGGATACAATACTATGTTTTATTGGAATTCTGCTATTCCGCTATACTTTTTGGGGAGATGTGTGCTGAAAATTTCAATTTATATATGGAATTCATATTCAGCACAGCTTCTATTCTCCTTAGCCTGAATACCAAATGGCTTGGTTCAAATGTCTTGAGATAGGGGGGGAGGGGGCGGGGGGTAAAATTTTATTGAAGGTGGCAAGTGTTGAAACGGGTCTGCAGAGTAAGACACACGGCTAAGGTTCTGAGTGGAATATCCTGAGATGTAAAAAAAAAAAAAGCAAAAAAAAAAAGAAGCAAAACAAATATTTGAAAGAGAGATTACTGGCTCAGCTGCAGAAGGAGAGATGTGCAAAAGACAAAGTAAACAAGGCAGGTCTCATGGGGCCAATAACAAGAGCAAAAAACAAAACAAAAAGAGAATGGCATGATAATAAAGGTGTGAGCACAGGATCAGAACTGGGAGGAGAGAAATGCAAATAGCATTCTGAAGACAGGAGCATAAACAATGAGCCGCCGACCGGCATCTGTTTGTATAATAGCGAGCGGAATAATTAGCAACTTTAATAAAGGAAATAACTTGGATTTTCTTCACTCTGGTCGGGGTGACCACCTGCCCTTTACATCATAGTAATTACAGAGCCCTATGGTCACTCAGGAAACCACTCTGAAGTCTGACTTAATTACACCTGATCTCACCCTAGAAGCATATACTGTCCAATGGGTAAATTATTGTGTTAACCTGTCACTAAGTAACGGTTTTAAGGGGAAAGGGCATACGAATGTTCATGCCTTTATATGAAAATTCTGTATAATGTTAACTAAAGGATGTAGCGGCTGAAATATACTTGGGGAGGAAAAAAATATGAAAAGGGTTTAAGGCACTGAAATATTCTCAAAGGTGCATTGTGACTTAAACACACAGGTATGACAGCGTTTTTTACTGATGATGTGGGTGTTTGTCCACCCCCCTCACAAGATATTATTTCAATGAACAATATGATATGAATACAATAATATGGATGATTATTACAATGCATCCAGGTGAAACTGGGGGAGAGGTTATATGCCACAGTGTGTGTATGTATGTATGTGTTGGTGACAGATCCGCACTGCTTGATCCTGGGGTGGAGGTGGGGGAGCTGGGGATAATAATAGCTGAGAATTTGCAAGACATCTGGTAGTCGTGCTCTAATCAAAATCAGCGATTTACCAGCCACGGAAAATAGTAGCGCACATAATCCTTGGCACAAGCTCGCGCTGTCTTCTGCAGATGTGCGTCTGTCTGCTTTTCAGGAAACCTGTCCCGCTTAGCCGGGGCTAACGTTGCGATGATTTGTATTTGTGTGCACGAGCTTGTGAGATATCCTTGTGTCCAAACAGGCAAGATGACCTTCGCCTACCCTGCAAAACCTTACAGGTCATATTCCTGTGATGAATCACATTAGAAAGCAAAAATCTTCATAGATCCTGTTAGCTCTACTTTATGTGGAAAAATAATACCATAACAGAGAATAATTAAATGTTAAAAAGCTGTAAAATCAATAAGTCACATAAAAGCTTATATCATGTTCAGCTCTTATCCCCGCAGATAGGAGTAAAGGTCAATGAGGAGTATTAAACCTTTGCAAAATCCTCACTAGGGCATGTCTCGTCTTTATACTTTTTATTTGTAGTAATTCAGAAGTTAAATCTGGTTGATTTGGTGTTCTACATGTGGTGTTTAATCCCGCTTGGACAAAGGGATTTAATGAATGGATTTGTGTTCAATACACACACCTCCTACCTAAATGGACTAAGATGTTTATTGCCACACAGAGGAAACGGAATGATTTTTAAAATAAAGCAACAACCCTTTAGGACACACATTTACACATTAGAATAATTAATCTTCACTGCCCTGTTCAGGCATGAGGCATTAGCTCATTGTATGATAATAAGATCTTTGAAACACTTCAATAGTGCGAATGACCATGATATAATCTACAATGAGTCATTTTTATTAGTCTGGGGGACCAATTATAACACTGCCAAGAAAGTGTCACATAAATTTACATGACAGGAAAAAGGCAGGGTATTTAACACTATGTAAACACCATAGAGGGTTGTTAGCGGTATTTTGCACAAGCACATAACAACCTTTAACAGACATGGGAAAACTCCAGGGTGCAGCACGCGTCTGTGCTAGTTTTGGTTAGCGTAGCCATTCAAACGCCCGTCTGTCTAAACACACCAGACCAGTTAAATCTTCAAAATAGTCAACACGCTCTAACATATTTTCATCCAGCCGGAAGTTTCGCAGTAAAGCAGAAAAGCCACAGGGAATTGCGAGGAGCTCCTAGAGAGACAGTCGGACAAACTCACAGATGACACATTAAATCAAAGTGTTGGAAAACAGAGAATTCTCGGCTAGCTCAGGGAGCTCGGCCTCCCGGCTCCCGGCATCCTCCGCTGGGGAGACGGGCTCCGCTGCGGCTGAGCTGCTTGCTCCCACATTGCCCCTGCAAAGTGGGCTGTCAAAGATGATTCCAAAACTGATCCTTCTTCTTCGGCGCACTGACAGTCAAGGAAAATTCCAGCATCGCAGAAGGAAGCTTTCACCGTGACAGAGAGCAATTTCTCCTCCTCTGCCTCGCTCTCCTTATTCCCTAGCTCTCATACGTTTTCGCACTTCTACAGGAGGGCATTTCCTTCCTCTTCAATTATTGGATATTGTCTCTACATAGGTGATTTATTGCACCCATAATCGTATCAGATGACTTGATGTGTAACTCAAAAATGCATTAAATCCTAATTAGATTTGTACTTTTGACTAATTTGTCTCTATACGGGTGCCATATGTTTAATATCCTCTGAGCAAATGGAAAAGCTTTGCAGAACTGGCTGATCTGTTTTGCAATGAAAAAAATTGCATTAGTAATATTCGCCCATCAAACACATGTGTTCACTTTTTCCCCTTAGAGGTGGAATTACATTGATAGCTTTTTTACAGCATTATTGCATTATAAACTTCTGACAGAAAGCTAATAACAGCCTGCAATGGGACTAGGCTTCATCACCTGGGTGCAGATGTGACTAAATGCTGGGTTTTTAATAACGTGCTGTCAATCTGAGCACCATAACCTTCATCCTACTGCCTCTCGAAGAAATATATATGCTACCGGGCAGAAGAAAAAAAACTAACCAAGATGTGATCCTGTAAAGCTGTGTTAACAATGAAAGCAAAAATACATCTAAGATACTCTGGATAATTTAAGTAACAAAAGATGCATTTAGCAATGCAATTAGCAATTGACATACATTACCTCATATAACCAAGGTCTTACTTTATGATAATTAAATAGAAATGTTGGGGTTTTTTTCTTTTTGAGGATGGTGAAGGGTAGTGTTTGGAGGGGGCACATTCTATCATTGTCCTCAAACTTCAAATTGCTCTGTGGTGCTAGATGAAGATGCATACAGCAGTCATTTCATGGCTTACTTCTGAGAAGACTCTGCAGTCAGGGCGGCATAGTGCCCACTTGCCACCATCTGGACAGTACTGGGCCACACGCACAAAGTCCCTGCACTGGGGATCCTGAACGCATTAGATTTATAAAGGCGGTGAGCCCCCCTGCCTGAATCCACAGATTTGACAGATGTGGCCCTGGTCTCCACCAAGATTAGGACAGGGATAAGGACCAAACCCTTTAGCTGTGTTACAAAGACTGTTGGGTGGAAATAAGCAAAAATACGACAACAAAACACGAGAAAAACAAGTCCGAATACAAGAGAAAAAAGCAAACAGGAAGAATGAGCATGCAGTGTCTGCTGGAATCCACCGCAGTGGGAAAAGGTTGTTCATTTAGTACATGTTTTTTTCCTACAGATGAAAAATGGGAAGAGGTAAGGGTCCTCTCAGTGTGCAAATGGGGGGGAAAGCCCCGGCGGATTACGCAGCCCCCTCTGTCATTAGCAGCCCGTTTAAGCACGGGCTTCCAGGCATGCCGACTGCATCATGGCGGTAGACACACTAGATACTCACAGATATTTGCTGTTCCCTTCGGGATGGGAAGGTAGGAGCCCGCACTCCACGCTCGGCCCTGGTAATTTTTCTTACATCTCCCGCAGTCGGGGCCCGTGGTGTTGTGCTCGCACTCACAACTCAGTTTCTCTTTGTCAAAGACGCAGCTGTTGGCGTGAAGGTTGCACTTGCACCTGTCAAGGAAAAGGAGAAACGCATCAACGCTGGTGAATTTTGTATCACGGATTTCGACGAGGGGAAGTGGAAAAAACTGGAGTCTCAAATGCACTTCAAGGCCGCAGTGACCTTCAATGTTATTTACATTTTAACAGGACATATATTTGCATGCGGCGTACTCTAGTTTCCTTACATAGCTTCAAACAGGACGCACAGTAACTTGGGGGAGACGTTTTTGCTTCATTATTCTCTTCTACTGGGAAATATAATTAATTTATAATTGTCCCTGTGGAGAAGGCATAATTGTGGTAAGGTCACGTTTGGGGTGAGAAACAAAATGAAACAAGCTCAGTGCAACTGTTACAGTAAATACTCTGAGAGCACAGGAAAAGGCGTCTTCATAGTCATTTCTGAGTTCCCTAAGAACTCAGCAGAGGATCCTGAGATTAGTGCCGTCAGAGCCTTATGAGAAATTAAAACATAATGATGCTTGTAAAAAATTACTTCAATATCTAAACACTGGAAGGTGTAAAAAATAGGACAAATGAATGTCTCTCGAGAACTTCTCTTCAACTCCTCCAAAATTGTATTTCCATGAAAGATAAAAAAATGTTTTGAAAAGTAGATTGGTTTTCTATGTAAATAAAAAAAGTAATGAAAATTTGTTTCCCATTATTTAACATAATACATGTATTTGTATTTTTCTGCATTTTTTAATTGTCTTCCTACAAAATAGCTCTTGTTTGTTGACACATTCCTATTCTGTGCAATTCTACTAGGGTCAGAAAAACAACCCCATGTATTTCTCTAAAATCCTAAAGACACGTTAGAGAGGTCTTGTATTCCAAATGCTGGCTTTCTAAATATAAAACCATGCCATTGATTTTATTTTAATGTTACAATTGCTGCATACAACCAAACGTACTCACACGAGAAAGAGGAATCGAGGTGGCTGCGGTATTATTGGCAGTATCAGTAATCATACTCTCCTGATGGGAATTTGTGTACAGTTTAATATAACGTATGTACTGGGGTTTATGGAGCACATATAGAGGTCCTGTCTCTTACTGGAGATGAGAGAAGGTCTAACTCACTATGGACCTGCAACCAACACCCCACTGTGAACATGAGACAGACACATTAAAGACACAGTGGGAGGTAAATTCATTTTAATGGACCACCTACCCTTTGTGCCATTTTTCAGAAGAGATGAATAATTCCCAATTTCCAGAAGGAAGAAAATATGAGAATAGCACTCCTGGAGAATTTATTTTTTTACATCCGTATCAGGTCATATGGTCACATACAGCCCTTCTGATAACGAGCCCCCCCCCCCCTTTTAGGGGACCAAAAGTAATTGGACATATTAACATAATCTTAATGGCATACATACTATGCAGGATTTTCACCTTGAAAATACATGCCAAATACATACCAAATCATTGCTATAATACACTGGCAACATGTGTCTATATTCACTTCTGTGCAATACCTTACATGTTTACTTATATTTGTTATTCAAAAAATCCACTCAGGCCTCTTCTGGGCATGAGTGTTTTTAATTTCTGTGCTGTGACCCATACATATCAGCGTTATTGGCACCCCTGGTTTTATACTATATGGAAACACCCTTAGGAATGATGGCAGCCATTAGACAATTTGTGATAAGGTTAGAGAATACATTTGGAGGGATGTTTGACCATTCCTCCAGGCAGACATTTTCAGAATCATTGATATCCTTGGGGTACCCTCCTCTTCGGACCACAGGGATCATGGGATTTAAGTCTGGAGACTGAGATGGCCATTGCAGAACATGGTTGTTGTTTTAACTTGACCATTTCTGTGTGGATTATGTATTTTTGGAGTCGACAAGCTGCCTATGCCCAAATCTCAGCTTCCTAGCAGAGGCAATCAGATTTTCTGGTACTTTGTTGAATTAAGTAGTGCCCCTCGACCACTAGCAGCAAAACAACTCCAAAATGTCAATGACCCACCAACAGATTTGACAATAGGTATTCTCACTGTATGCATTTAATTTTGCAGCAAACATATTGATGGTGTGTATGGCCAAAACATTCCATTTTGGTCTCTTCTGACTATAGTACTCTCTTCCAGTCATAATCCCAATGAGGTCTGGCAAACTCAAGATGCATGGTTTCGTTTATTGTGCTCAGTAATTGTTGTATTTGTGCCACCCTTCCAAATAGTTTGTTGGTATGGAGGTGCCATTTAAAGTTTTTTTTACTTGGTGACCCCAAAACACAACCAATCTCTGCAATTCTTAAACTGCAATCATTGGATTACTTATGTCCTCTTGCGTCCTCTTCCCTGGCAAGTCTGTAACCATTCCATACGTTTTATGCCTTTTTTCTTATTGCCCTTACAGTGCTAAGTGGTGTATTTAACCATTTATGTATTTTTCATACCCATAACCAGACTTGTTATGGTCAATTACCATCTGTGTCTTATGAATGAACAATTCTTTAGTTTTTTCCATGCATGCTTGTAACCTCATTTTTATAGAGTGATAGAATGATACAATATAGTTCCTTTAAACTGAGATTAACTAAATGAAGTAAAATTGTTTTGCCAATTTCACTTTGTTTGATTTAATTTACAATTGTTAGTTTTCAACAAAAAAAAATAGATTACTAAATAAAAAATATTGAAACATGAGAGTAAATGTATTGAAACAAAAGTATATTGTTTTCCCATAAGCCTGAACATAAAATATAACTAATTATCCATGTTGTTTAATACAGTATATGCAACCTTTTTTCTCCATTCTTGCCAATAATTCTGGAGCCCACTGTATATCTTTGTCAGAGAGGAGACTGAGCGGAGAAACGTAAGGATGGAATTAAATCATCAGAAGTTCCTTGGTTGAAATTTGGTGACAGCTGGTGTTGTTTACGTGCTCGGCCCTGCTAGCTTCCAGCTTTAAATGCTTAGACTGATCCCAACAACAATTTAAGGAGCAGCTCTCCTAAACCAAATCAATTGACTTTGATCTAGTATCCCAGTTATCTGGGACACACTTGATTCAGGCTCAACGCTGATTATAAGCATAACCGGTTGCTTGATGTATTTCATTTCATCCATGCATGTAAAATTCACACAGCATGAATATGGGCCCATTATTAAACCTATTATCGCGCCGTGTGGAAGGATGAGCGTGTAGAAATTGATGTGCATGATGCACTGAACTGCTCTTCGGTGACAAATGACTCCGGTCTCCCTGCAGGTATACATGGACGGCATAAATGATGGGTCATTATTCTCCAGAGGGGCTGATTTGCATCTCATTATCAAAAGGTTTTCCAGGAGGCTGTATCAAGCACAAGATCTTCTTAGAAGGCAACAAGGGTTTTCCTACAAAAGACCACTCTTTATAAGCTTCTCAAAGTGACTATGATTTTGAAGCTGGAACATTTAGTAAATGTTTCCAAAAAATGTTCTCATTTTCCTTGACAGACTGGCTAGAGAAATCATATAATGACTGCCGCTGAAAAGTGCAAGCTCGCTAAAATAAATTACGAGGCTTTAAAATAATACCAACTGCTGGACATCCGGAGTCAATGTTAATGTTTCTTTTGATTAGCCAATTAGGCAATTATCAGATGCAATTGTTGAAATTTAATTTGAACTACTTAAGATGGCTGAAATAAAGTTTCAAAATGCATTTTATTTTTGTATTTTTATAAATAAGATACTGTCCCTACTGGTCATAAGCAGTATTGGTTCATATATTTGATAAAATATATGAAGTAAGACCACACAACACAAAACCCTCACATTGTCACCATAACCTTACTGTACCTAGTCTTTGAAAGAGATTTTGAAAGGAACAACAAAATCTAATAGGATCATTTACTACTATGTAATCAACTTGTGCTCTCCTTTTCTTTTTAGTCAGAATTAGCATTTTGAAATGTCAGTCATCTTGTCAATTAGAAACGAAAGCCACTAACAACCGGTGGAAACCACAGCTAAATAAAGAATCAACAGCAGTTTTGCATAGGAGATGCAGAATACAGAAAGCTCTTGCAATTTCTTTTATCTAGCTGGGAGGTATTCATTTCCACAAAGTTCTCTTTTGTTTTAACATTTTCCCTGAACGCCTGGAACATTTTAATTATCAGGCCAAGATGATGCAGCGGAATACACGCGGAATGATGACAGCGCGCAGGCTTGGGCCTAAGGTCTTTGCCGTCGGCATGTTTGTACCGAGCCCAGCAACCAAATGCTCTCATTTCACTCTTATCGCCAGGGGAGGTACAGCTCAGCAACAACTTAATGGGTAACGCTGTAAAACTGTATTTAATATGGCTTTAATGGCATTTTCCTCTCATGGGTTCTACAACAATGAATGCCCGTCTTTAATTAATACAGACTGCTACCTCTGCCAGTTAAATAGAATGTGCCACATGCAGATCCACTCTGTCCTTAGCCTAACATTTATTGTGGACATAAAACTTTTTCTGTGATGGTTTCAACTATGATGAGTAAGGAGGTCAAAGGGTCACATGACCTCTCAATAATTGCTGTGAGGAGTCACTGCCCCCCCTCCCCTCCCCAAAATAGTTGGGACAATTAACTCATAGTATCAAGTGTATACTGTATATATAAATATATAAACTATATATATATATATATATATATATATATATATATGCACGCACACACACACACACACACACACAGTGCATAAATATGTGTGCTGTAAACTAAAGATGAGTTACCTTGTTGGCTCTAAAAATGCATGAATACTTCCTAGCAAATAGTATTAAATAAATGTTGCTTTTATATCTGTCAGAAGACCTCCTCAGTATGCAGTAGAAAAAGGAATACAAATTGTTAAAGCGTGATTTATTTATTTATATACTTATTTAGAAATTGAAGTGCTGTGCCAGGACGCCTACACCCCGCTCGCCCGGAGCAGGAGGCTGTGACCTCCACAGTAATGGAATTCTGATTGGCAATGAGAGAGCAGGAAGCATTATTGCACTTTCCCCACATAAGGTAAGAAAAGTAACAGATAAAACAAACCGCACAAATGTTGGTGAATTCCGGATTCTGGACTTCCTTGGAGAACAGCAACTCTAAGCAACAGAGTTGATGAACAGCAACATGAATTCATGCTCATTTTATTTGTTTATTTTTTATATATATTTTTTATAATTTTTTTTTTGGCAATATTAGAAGAGCCCAGGCTTGTTATTCAACATAGTGTAAACTGTCATCATCAAAAGGGTATTATCAAACAATCAATCCATAAAAATGTATTCATAAAGCACATTTCCTACAGCGGGTACAACACAATGCGCTGTACATAAAAGACAGAATGCAAATAGGGTGATTGAAAGATACAAAAAAACATTTAAGACCAGAGGACAGAACTGAAATCAAGATAAGAATGATAAAAATGATGGCAAACAGCTGCAGTAGTAAAAGTGGTGCAACAACAAACACAACAGACAAACAAGGCCAGATAAAATAAAAATGTATAAAAGCAGAAGTAGTACAAATAAATAAAATATATATATAAAAAGTAAATCAGAGAGGGTAGGAAACAAAACAAAACAAAATAAGAAAAAAACCCCATTAATAATAATAATAATAATAATAATAATAATAATAATAATAATAATAATAAAGTGGTAATTGTAATGACAAAAATAAATAAAATAAATAAGAATAATATACACTCACTGAACACTAATACTAATACTGGGTAGGGCCTCTTTTTGCTCTCAGGACAGCCTCAATTCTTTGTGGTATGGATTCCACAAGATGTTGAAAACATTCCTTTGAGATTCTGTTCCATGTTGACATGATTGCATCACACAATTTCTGCAGATTTGTCAGCTGCACATTCATGTTGTGAATCTCCCTTTCTATCACATCCCAAAGGTGTTCTATTGGATCCTGGAAAGGCCACTGAAGAACATTGAACTCATTGTCATGTTCACGAAAGCAGTTTAAGACGACTTTTGCTTTGTGACACTAGAAGATGGGTACATTGTAGCCATGAAGGGATGCACATGCAACAATATGTGCAGGCAACAATACTCAAACAGGCTGTGGCATTCAAGCAATGATTGATTGATAGTAAGGGGCCCAAAGTATGCCAAGAACACATTCCCCACACCATTAGACCAACGTCACTAGCCTGGACTGTTGACATAAGGCAGGTTGGGTCCACGGATTCATGCTGTTGGCTGACTATACCATCTGTATGTCACAGCAGAAATCGAGATTCAACAGACAAGACTAAGTTTTTCCAGTATTCAACTGTCCAGTTTTGGTGAGCCTGTGCCCACTGCAACCTCAGCTTTCTGTTCTTGGTTGGAACCTGACATGCTCTTCTGCTGTTGCATCTCAGTTTTGCATTCTGAGATGCTTTTTGCACACCACAATTGTGCCGAGTGGTTATCTGAGTTACCATAGCCTTTGAGTCAGCTTGAACCAGTCGGCCATTCTCCATTGACCGCCCCTTTGCTAAAAGCCATTTCCGTCTGCAAAACTTCCAGTGGAGTTCATTCTGAATGAACTTTTACAGTTACAGAAGTACTCAAACCAGCCCATCTGGCACCAGCAATCACTAAGATCACATTTTCCCCCATACTGATGGTTGATGCCAACATTAATTGAATCTCCTGACCCATATTTGCATGATTGTATGCATTGACAGCTGCCACACGATTGGCTGATTAGATAATCGCATGATTAAGTAGGAGTACAGTTGTTTCTAATAAAGTGCTCAGTGAGTGTATATATGTATAAATATTAATATAAATATAAAACCCAAGTGAAAGCTATGCTAAAAAGGTGTCTTAAGATTTCTTTAAAAAATGTCCATGGACTCAGAGACCTCAGAGACCATGGCCTCAGAGACCTGGCAGGCTGTTCCAAATTATTGGGCCACAATAGCTAAAAGCTGCCTCTCCTCACCTTTTAGCTCTGGACTTTGGAGTTAAAAGAGGGCCTAAGGGCTCTGTCAGGGACATACCTAAAATGCATTTTTGATAAATAAGTGGTTGTACTGCTATTTAGTCACTTAAAAACCAATAAAATGATCTGAAAATCGATTCTAAAACTGACCGGTAACAAGTGCAGGCACTTTAAAATGGTGGTGATGTGTGCTCTCCGTCTGGTCTTTGCGTGCTGCTGCATTCTGTACACACTGTAACAGACTAATTGTTTTTTTCTGTAGACCAGACAAGACAGCATTGCAATAATCAAGCCTGCTGGTAATAAATCCATGCACTATCAGCCTGAGAGAGAAACAGCCAAACCTTGGCAATATTTTTGAGATGGTTAAAAGATAACATTGTCACATTTCTGATGTGAGTCAATTATGACGCCAAGGTTCTTGACCTGGTCCTTGGTGTTGAGGGCAAGTACAAGTACCTTCTCTCTGGGTTTTTGCCTGAAGGACTAAAATCTCAGTTTTGTCTTGGTTCAACTGGAAGAAGTTTTCAGACACTAACTAAGGTGTTGATGGGGCTAAAATCATCTGGGGATACAGAAATATAGAGCTGAGTGTCATCAGCATAGCAGTGAAAATTAATGTTGTGTTTTCTGATGTCACTGCCCAGTGGTAGCATATATAAATTAAATTAATAAAAATAAAGGGTGGACCCAAGATAGATCCCTGTGGAAGGCCACATGTTATGCTTATTTTTCCAGGGAAATGGTCACCTAATGCAACAAAGAAATATTGACCCTTCAAGTATGACCTGAACCATTGTAGAACTGTGCCAGACAGACCAATGTGTTTTTCAAGTCAGTCTGAAAGGGTATCATGATCGATAGTGTCAAAGGCTGCACTGAGGTCAAGGAGAAGTTTATTGGCATCGGTGTTCATTCTGAGATCATTTATGATCTTACGTAGTACAGTCTCTGTGCTATGGTTCGCCCTAAAACCAGACTGCAATGTGTCAAGCACATCACTACTACAGAGGAACTCATTCAGCTGATTAAAAAACTATTTTTCTAAAAAGGGAAGATGTGATAAGGGCTGGTAGTTCCTAACAACAGTCAAGAACAGTCAACAACTATCAGAATTATTTATCTTCAAAGACGTTTAAAAAAAATGTGCTTGGGAGGGGATCGAGAGGGCAAGGGGTTTAAATTCTGAAACCACTTTATAATGCTGCACTGGGTAATCTATGCAAACCTCACTGATCAGACTACAGTAGGTATGAAGTTATGTCTATGGTAATAATGTAAATACTAATATTGGGTATAATGTGCCATGCAAGCCCTAGAAATGGAGATTAATGCATGTTCAAGTAATATACAGTAACTTGATGGGCCACTTCAAGACTGTTTCTCTGTTTCAAAATTTCTCTGTGCACAAAAAAGCTGTTGGCAGTTGATATCCTACAATTAAGACCGGGTGTCTACCAAGGAATTCATGGGTGTCATGGATTCCATGATTTTCATCATTTTTTCAGCAGTTCTGTGACTTCCCCAATTTTAGTACTGTCTCAGATTTTGGATGGTATCTATCAACCTTAACATGGCCAACAGCTTTATGTGTATACTGCAGGTCTACGCATTCAAACAATATTGCCAAATAATGTGAGAAATGTGAGAAATGTGTGCAACGATTCCAATCCCAGAGTTCCTTCCCTCTTTACAGTAACACCGTCAGTGACACAGGTGCTCCATTAAAGACTCAAACCTCACAATGTACAACATGTTGTACTAATACAAACTCCGAAGAAAGACTAAATGCACGGTCATTGGAGACCTTCTCATTGAAGAGCCTTGCATAACTTGATGACCGGCCTGGGGGTTTGTGTTGAATATCCCTGCAGTAGGTGCATTTAGTTGGCACATTAGTAAGTCTCCTGCAGTCGGTTGAGCCTAGGTGAGCGTCTGGTGAATATCCAAAGTTGCTGACTTTCCTAAAGTCAAGTGGTGTAGAAGGTCACTGGAGAATCGTACCTCTCAGAGGAGAGCTTTTGCAAACTCGCCCATAAGCTTGGGGTTCTGTGTCTGAGACCCCTGTGACCCTGTCGCTGTTTGGGTACACTTTGCGCCTATGTATAAACCATCCTGTTTCGTCAGTTGAATTAGAGTGTTAATGTTTTTTGTGTATGCTAGTATTTGGGTTAGTATTCCTGCTGGGTCAGTGGATTTAGAGAGAGGTTGTCTAGTGTGTCTTTCGTTATCAGTTAGCCGTTCCTCGTCCTAGGTGGGCTATAATGCAGTTTGAAGCCTGCATAGTTTTCTCCCTGGCACTGCTGCAGTTACTGCAGTTATTGCTCGGCTCATTTTTCCTACCGCCGTAATCAGTTGGACGTGAGGTTGAGTTTGTTATTTCCTTGCCCAAGTCAGATTAGACTTCTTGACCGTTTTGAAAGGTTGTTTTATTGGTTGGCTAATTGCCTGGGAGTTATTTAATCCCTTTCTTGTTTTCCCCTTCCTCTTCTTGAGTGTATCCTTGTCTCTAGGTATGCCCCCCAGAAAATATTAGTGGTTATCTCACATCTTGTGGATAACTTTTAGTACCCAACTTGGTCGCGTTTGGTCCTCCGACCCCCGCTCCCTTACAAATACTTTGCAGCTTGTCTGACAGATAACAAATAATTTTTGTTAAAATGTGATTGATGTCATTGACTAATAAAACACTCAAATAGTTCACTACCACTATAGAACATAATGAACATAATGACTCATAAAATTGCATCAATACCTGTACAGCCCCCGGTGCCCCCACCCCCACAGATTCAGCAGAGTGAATGTAATGTGGTCCTTAAATTAGCTAAGTGGTTGGCAATTAAAATTAATCATACATGCAGGTGTTATTGTAATCAAGCTAGTGACATCAAATTAGGTCAAATATCCTGTAACTAAATGTTTGTTCATGTCACCATGAAAATAATCCGGCAAATGGAAAACAAAAGTGTCAGCTGCATTACAATTAACTGTAAAAAGCTAATGTTAAAAGGCTTTGTCACATCCTGAGGGTTGATTCAGATGTTTGGTTTGCTGATCACTGAGGTGGAGAAACTCAGTGATTACCAGGGCAACCCCTGAAACAAGTTTCATATTTATAGCTTTGTCACACACAGCAGCAATCACCCCAACACATGCACACACACACACACACACACACACACACACACATGTATGCACACATACACTTCCTCACTTCAGCTAGCATTAACAATAAACAAGTCTTTGTTAAGCCTTAATTCTTTCCTGGGAACAGTCCTGTGGCCTGTACGATCGGATGTGAAAAACAGTTGATTTATTTGGTAAAACAGCCCTGCAGAGTGAGACTGACAGAGGGAGTGCTGCAGTTATAGTCCATGAGAATCTCCAGAGGACTGCAGATTCACAACTCTCATTCCCAATTCAAATAAGGGAAAAAGTGAAGCCTGAACCATTTCAAACCTCATTACCAACCGCAACAGTAATTGTTTCAGGTACCTTTGTGATCTGTCCTGTGATTTCCGGTGTACTGAATTGAATCTGAAGATTTGAGGCTGGGTGAAAAAATATGCAGAGACATGCAGAGACACACAAACACATGCATATACTGTATGTATACACACACACACACACACACACACACACACACGTGCGCACACCAGTATCAGGAGAGCATTTACAAGCTAATACGTTTGAAGAATATTACATTTGCTTTATTGGAAATCTTGTCCAATGAATTAGTCAATTGAGATCTCATGTGGAATAAAAGGTTGACCATGAAGCTTAACTTTCGTGGCTCCTTGCCTAAGCTTTTCCACTCTTTGGATTCAGCAGTTAATGATTAAAGGGGAAAATAAATAGAGAACGTGTGCAAAATGTTTCTGTATTATTATGGATTATATCATAATTCAGTGGAATACCATATACAATATAAGACAAAAAGAACTATATATAAAAGAGATCTATATATAAAAACAAAGGCAATGCAAGACCTCAAATCAATCTTGAATTGAAACATGATTCAATAGGTTAATTTGCATTAGTGTTTTAATGATGTTACATATAAATTCACTGGGTACTTTATTAGGTAGACCTGTACACCAGCTTGTTAATGCAAATATTTAATCTGCAATCATGTCGCAGCAACTAAGTGCATACAAGCATGCAGACATGGTCAAGAGGTTCAGCTGTTTTTCAGACCAATTGTCAGAATGGGGAAGATCTGGAATTTTCATGCACAACAGTCTCTTGAGTTTGCAGAGAATGGTGTGAAAAACAGAAAATCCAGTGAGCAGAAGTTCAGTGCACATAAAAATGCCTTGCTAATGAGGGAGGTCAGTGGAAAAGGGCCAGACTAGTCAAAGCTGAAAGGAACACAAATAACCACACATTACAGCAGTGGTATATAGAGCATCTCTGAACACCCAACACATCTAACCCCTTAAGTGGATAGGCTACAGCAGCAGAAGACCAATAAGTCTAAAAAATAAGTCGAATAAATACCTAATAAAGTGTTCACTGTGTGTATACTGGCTGATATACAAATGTTACTACATCTCTCACGTAAATCAGGTGAATGCACATACTCTATGTTCTCATACACCGTAAGTCACTCTGGGTAAGGGCATCTGCTAAATTAATGTAATGTAATATGATAGGATCAAATGAAAAATTCTAGCCCATACATTTTAAATGTGAATGCATTAAACAGACTACTTTTAATGTATGGCGTTATACTGTATGTATTGCTCTTTAACAGGAGAAGCAAACCGAGACAGAGGCTCAATTCCACCGTTGAAGAGATCAATGTCTCCTCTTTCCCCGATGGCCCCCTGGGACAGCCTGCACAACCTGGGGGGTTAAATAACCTCTTGGATTTTTTAACGAAGGACACAGCAACGGCACAGTAAGCCACCTATATGCTTTCACCTGTGATTCTATTTTTTTTTAAGCAAGAGGAAACAGTGCGGAGGAAGTCGATGCTTTTCGCAGCTGGAGGGTGAGTCTCACCGGGGCTTCGTAAGGCTGCCATGTTGAAGGGGGGGGGGGGGGGGGCATCGATCAGTTTGGGGTGGGACGCGGGAGTCTGTAGCCACGGCTGCGTCTTCACCCGGGAAAACGCCGACGCGCGTCACGTTACGCCGCGAGGGTAAGGCGGCGGGGCCAGAGCGCCGCGCTTATCGTTCGGAACGAGCGATGGTGGAGGAGCGGTCTCGACACCCGCTATTCCCCGTGGCGGCGATACTTTAAAGCCGTATTCCAGCTCATAAGAGGAAATGAAGGGCCGGGGGCACGAGTCCTGTTGAGTAAAACACAGGGAGCCCTCCTCGTGACAAGATTAATGAGGTCAATGCCAGAGGTAACAGATTGAAAAAAGGAGTCTCTCGGCTCCATATATCAGGGAGACGGACTGGCACCACAGAACCGGATTTAAAGACCCTGAATACTGGGTGACAACTGACCACGCTGCACATTTTCATTATGTGTCCAACCTTCAAACATCAGACAGAGCATCGGAGGGGTTTTTACGATTCTACAGCAAGCGTCTTTGTTAAGCTTCCTTTCCCCACTGCTACAGTATGTCAGTGCCATATTGTTCGTATTCAAGATATTGTTGATATTTTGTGTTAAAACTAGAACTGTACTGTATGCACACTGGGCGGGGGTTAATATTACAGTGTGTTCTTCTTTTGGATATTAAAAAAAATATGCGACTGAAATGATCATATAAGGCGCTTCCATTTGCTTCTTTCTTTGCTTGCTGATTGTTAACCGCTGGTTAAATACTCATCCTGCTGAAAATATAAATGCAGATAATAAATGTATCAGAGATGCAGGAAGCTTTAAAAAACTATTAATATGGCAATTTTGCATTATAACTACAGGTCTGCAACCCTGGTCCTGGAGAGCCACATGGTCTGCTGGTTTTTGTTTTCATCTTAGTCAACTGTATAATCAACTACATTAAATTATAAATGAAGTCAACAATAATAACCATTGGAAACCTTTTGATCCAGAACATAATTACGTCATTTTCCATATTCGTGACCTCCAGTTTATCACAATGATAAAGCAAACGCGGAATAGTACTTTAAATCATGTCAAAATAGCAGTGTTCTCATTGAACCCCATGTCTTAACTCCTCATTTGTTAAGAAGAACTGCAAGCAGCATCCACTTTGTGTTCCAGCTGATATCTCCTGGAGCTGTCAGGCAGCAATTTGCTAATTTCCTGAGACGAGTGAACTGATCTGTAATGCAGATGGCTCTGTTTTCCTTTGGAATTGCTTTGCATAGTTCAGGTAGGCAAGAATCTCGCTGTCACACTCCTGCCAAATAGGGATTTTCTGCGAGGTGTCAAAACAAAGAAATGGCGCTTTACTGGAGTCATAAAAAGCACATAGCTCTTAAAAATAAGGCAGGAGGCATAAATCCCTATGGTACCGGTGATCATAGTTATAATGCTGCAATGGAGGGAAAAACTCCTTCTCTACAGCAATTTTCTGCCAGGGTGACTGACAGTTATTGCAATGCATTGTGCGCCAACTGGCTTCTCAAATTGGTCATTTTATTGTGTTGATGGATACTTAGTTTGGTGTAGTAAACTATGTGATTGAAGTATTGTGCTTTCTTTGTCATTTGACTTTAAAAAAAGCGGGTAGCAAAATACGAAAGTGTCTTAGTAAGCATTAAACCATGCATTTGGGTGCAGTTTGATATTTAACCATAATTTCATACATGGCTTATTTTCAAGGGCAGTGGCTGTTTTATGATATAGAACCTTCTTTGAATCAAGAAGTTCCTGTGTACCAGGAAAATAACAGAATGTGAAAATTGTAGCATCATTCTTAGCTTCCCCTGATTTGAATATTACTTTGGAAATAGTGGTAAAGATGTTGACATACGGCCGTATCTCCACTTGTATCTGATAAAAGATAATATCTCATGAGATCCGTGTCATGTTTATGTACTTGGAAGCTGGTTCGGCCACACAGCTATAGCCAAGTCTCTGCGTTTCTTCTGATTAAAAGCACTAAATCCATCACAAAACCTGTAAGATATGCACAGGACCCTGGAGCTCTGTTAGATGCCCAGAGCATCATGTGCCAATGAGAACTTGGTCTCTAACATCCCATTGCCCCCAAGCCACAAGTTTACTCATAAACTCCACTTCATTCTGTTTTCGCACGGAAACCAGAACAAGAACAATTACATCCGGTTAGCTTACGATACCGAAGCGTAAAGACCTTTGGTTAAAAACGAAAGGTTCATTTAATCATTTATCATCGGGTACATGTATCGATTCCTCGTTCAGTGATTGTGTATTTTTTTGATCCAAAAAGGACATGATGGCCTGGATAAAGGTGTAAATTGGAGAACAGAAGAAAAGCCTGTCGTGTTGCACCAGGGCAGAGGGAGCAGGCCTGTGTCGCATTATCAGCACTCTCCTGCCTTCTGGTGTGGCTCACTCTATATCTTCCCAAGAGGCCACGGTGATGGCAGGACGTGGCTTAATGGGCACAGGTTTGCGTGTGTGTATTTGTGTGCGTGCGCATGTGAGTGTGTGTGTGGATTGTGAATGTACAGTAAGTGTATGTATTTGTGTGCACTTACTATATATATGTGTGTGTGTGTGTGTGTGTGTGTGTATTACTGGGAGGAAGGGAAGGCAGGCAAAGTGAAGGTGAGGTCAATGGGAAGATTAGTCATGAATATGTGACAAGAAGGAACATTATGTAGTCTGAAACAGGACGAGAAATGGCTGGGAAAAGCGCTGCTACATGTCTAAAAGTGCTCTCCATTAATTATATGGGTCCCTCCATGAATCTTGAATGTAGTCCCAAAAAAAGAAAAAAAAAGTGATGCTTCTTTTAATATGACTGGTCCCTCTCTTTAGCCTGCTGGAGAACAATGGATGAGAAGTGCTCAATTTTAATGAGAGACTAAAGGACATTATAAAAATGAGCCAGCAGCTGACTGAATTCCCTCACAGAACAAGCTTTTTCATAAAAATTAAAACTTTATACATGAATTTCAATAGAAACGAATAGTTCCAACAGCATCAAACATGGAACATCTATACTGTGTAGTTTTGTTTCTGCCAAAATCTTCCTGAAACTGGGAGGCTGTCTTTTGTTGCAGTTCTGAATGAAATCTGTCGGTCTCAAAGGTTTTATTTGACTTTAGGCTGGGAGAGACTTCCCTCCCCAGCTATTTTCAGTTCCTGTTTACTTGCCAGCGTGAGGATTCCAATTCTCCGTGTGGGGAGACTTGTCATTCAGGGCACATCGAGTCTCAAGCCCCAAACCCACAACATAAAAATTCAATTACAATGTCTGTGAGCGCTGCTAATTTCACAGTGGGATGCTATAAAAAAATCAATGTATAAAATCAGAGCCCTGTTATCGACTCCACTGTTTCTCAAATGAGACAATTAGTGATACTTGTGATGTGACTGCGGTTTCAGGCGTGGGGTGTATGTTTGTGCGCCTGTGTCTCCGTTCGCCTGTAGGCAGGAAGAAGCGCGCAGCGTACGGCTGGGAGCCTACAGTACCTGCCATTTGTATGCGAGATTGATCAGAGGAGAAGGGGGGGGAACGGCTCGATGAGTGAGCTGAATGTAAATGGGGTGACGCGGTGAGAGCACCTGAATTTATCCAGCCTGCGAGAGTTGAGGCTGCAACTCCTGTCGAAAGGTTGCTATCTGTCAAGGCGAGGCTGTGAATTCACCGCGCTAATCTGGGACCTCAGACTCCGATCTCCAAGGACTCCGAAACAGAGTGTTTCCGCCAAGCGACTTGCATCTGACACCCTTTCCCCGAAGACACAGATGTGGCACTGTTCCAATAGGTCGGGCTGATAAAAAGCTCCCCCTTCCTCTTATTCTCCTATTTTCCAGTGGCTTAACATTCTTCCCAATGTGTAAAGGTTAATTTGTAGGTCGTATCCATACATGGGTGGAGATGTCTCCCTCTGCTCTGCCACTTAACATCTATTTGTGATAGAGAAGATGTGAAATAAATGAGATGCGGTGTAATTGGCATCATGAATGAATTCAGAAAAGCCGGGGAAGCATTATACTATAATATTTTATCGCAATTTAAGTGTTCGCAAACAAGTGTGGTCGGACTACAATTGTGTATTATGATTTTGTGCTCTGTCAGCATCACCTCTTTGAGGTACATTTCAAACAGACTCCTCTGGAGAACGTGATTATTTCCGAACCTGGCTGCAAGAGCTAAACACGAATCTCTGATATGCTGGGGAATTATCCCTTTCTTCTGTGCAGCAAGGAGACAACCACACTAACATTTGACTCTTTATCCTTTCAGCCTTCATTCAGAGAAAGAAAAAACTACTTTTGAAAAATGCATGTTCAGTGCATGGGTTGATGTATTACATTAGTAATTTCTTGCCTGTATAATGTGTTTATTTCCAGCATTCCAGACAATATTTTTATACACCTGGACATGATGTCATACATCATAACATATTTGCTTGTTCCTAAGTAATAATTGCAACCCTTAGCAGGTAATTACCAGGGAAATATCAGGGAAAGTTAAAAAAAAAGTATTTTAAATCATTAGAATATTATCAGAATATTAAATTAAAAAAATATTCTGATTCAATGAGAAAAAGCAGGAAAAGAAAAGAAACCCCACACTTGAACGGTAGTGTGTCTCATTCCTCACAAACTATGTATCTGTGGAACTTGTATGTAGCTAGCCTATACACCGCCCATCTTAAAACCAGGGAGGGAAATTAAATATCCGTCACTTAGCAAGCTAACCACGGACTTGCCACTTGTAATAAATTGTAACCATGGTCTTTTAATGTAACGGACAATGGCTGCTTTTCCTTAATTTTTCGAAATAACTGCTTCAGAGAATGAAAATCACAATTGAAACGGTTCAGTGAGGAAGTCTGCTCTAAGCACAGGATACCTTCTTCAGTTACTGTACATGAATATTAACAATGTAAGTAACTCAACAGGGCAACGGAGAACCAGTGAAGAGATATTGTACAAAGTGTTTGTAACTTTGTATCGTCTTAAGATAACTTCCTATTTATTGCTCCTTCAACCCATTTTTCTTGACAGGCAAAACGTTTGTATTCACCCAATGAACAATACGCATTTAACAACTTTCCTAGCAAATATTTTAGAGCAAATCTGCTTGCATGAGTAATGACTAGAGTGACATGAAAAAGAAGCATGAAAAGGAAATGGGATGAAAGGTGTCAACAGCAAGCTCTTGAAACTCGTTGGCAACTGATGGAAACCATACAGTGAAACTGAAGTGAAGCCAGTGAATCCTCAGTTTAAGGGGAAAAAAATACAAATAGATGTTGAAAATCACCAAAAGTAAACAATCACTGGCAATACATTTGTGTTTAACAGTGATGATTGTTGAGTTTATTGATGTGAGGTGTTGAACGATGTGTTTCTGTATCACTATTGGTGAGATGAATCCTCATTTTAGAAAGACAGTATTTCTCTCTCTGAGAGAGAGTGTCAGCATTTCTACAGCTAATCTGTTAATTCCAATTGTATGTAACAAAATATTTTTGTTGATGGCAAGAGAGGAGACAGGCTTATTTTTTCAAGCAAAATTATTTTTGGAGCTGCGAGAGGCATTGATATTCATGCTTGTGATTTTACCTCTGGGAGAATTTATGTGTGTAGTGTATCAAGTCAGTCATTTATTATTTACCAAAATGCAAAGCTTCTAATGAGAACTAATTAAACATCTGAGCAGAGTCATGATTGGCAGGGAACATGTCTGCATGTGACATGCGTCTCGTTGAACAAGCAGAAATAAACCTGTCCCTTCAATTCACGATAAGAAAGAGGCGCGCTGGCCCGACGCTGCCAGGCGCCATATGCAAACGACTGGAATCTGGCAGCTGGGTCTTCTAGATACAGCACGTCATACTCCAGTGCTGCCAACCCACAGAGGTGGGAATTTTCTTCCTTTTTTACCTTCACGGTTCACAGGTGTAGCGCTTGAGGAGGTTTCAGTGCAGGGAATATCCAATTAGAGGAAGGCGAAATCGGATGTGGGCCACACTGTTCGACCTCAATACCGCCACTCCGTTGCTTGAAAATCGACATTTTCGTCCCACAAATTCCCCATCAGCTACTTGACTCCCGTGTGCTGAGGTTTTTGTCAGTTATCTGGGAGGTAGAGGTCTTGTGTGTGGGGTGCTACAGACGTAAAACAACTGAATATTGATAGATAAAATCAGTTGCATGCAAAGAAATACAGTTTTGCTCCTTGTTCAAGCCCTGTAATTAATGGTACCTTCCGGGCAAGCAGTGTGACGGATGAAAAGTCAAATGGCTTCCATTTCATAGGATACAGCTCCTTATATCTGTACTATATCCTATCAATTTACCGTAACTAAACCATTTATATTAGTCCAGCAATAACTATTTGTACATATGAGTTTAAGTTCTGGGTTGCCGTAATGAGAAACTTCACACAGTGTTACAGTATCATGACTACATTACTGAAATTCCCATCTCAGCAGTGCATGTTGCGTGCAATTCTCTCAATCTGGCTACCCTAGCCACCATTCACTATGTTAATGTTTTTGTGTAGCTGGCAAACCATCAACAACATATTTTCAGGATGTATAATGCTGTATTAATTTCTTATGACACAATGTTTTCTATGCCGTTATTCTAGAGTGTTTTTTCTGCCACCTACAAGAAATATTTACAAACAAGGGCTCCTTTATGAGTATTTTTTCACCAGGTCATTTCCTCGCATGCGGATGCCAAATTAAACGATACATTTCCACGCAACACCTCACACTCTAAAACGGTGATTATTAAAAACCATCTGCCATATTTTGAGCTCTTTTCCAGACATTGCTTCCATGCCAGCTACAGGGAAGCAGTTGAAATACGTGCGGGGAGATCAAAGTGAACCATCGGTGAGTGCGGGAAGCTACAGCAATCACTGTGCTAAAGTCACAGGGGAGTCAAGGACAGAAATTTCAAATCTCAATGCGGAGGAAACGGACATAATGTCTCCTTGAGATTTGTGTCAACAGAGGAGGTGCAGATTGACTGGTTGAAAACTATCCATCACAAAGCAGAAAAAATAAATCCTCGAGTCGGCCTACTGAGGACTACTGCAGTTATGAAGGTAAATCCTTCACTGAAGTTTCGTTAACAACTCAAATCCTAAAATCTTTTAATGCATTCTTTGAAGAGTTGGAGGCTTTAGTTTAGAGACGGCAAGGGAAGAGTTCAGATTTAGAAGGTAGATTCGGGCCAGTGGAACTGATGTTGGATCTTTTTTCCTCCGAGGGATGGAATTTCACAGATCTTGAGAATAACTGATCGGGCAAGTGTACATTTTTACAGATTCAATTGTTTTCTCAGCTAAGATTATGTAAGAAAATACTCTTTGTAGATAATGAGATGGCAGAATGATGAATTTGATGCCGGAATCAATTGGGTGTGTAATTGTGTGCTACCCCAGTGGAATATTAACAGTTTAAAGGTTGCTAAAATTGTGTGACAAAATGACTCAGTGTGATGTGAATGAGATATAATGACACATACAGGCATGGATGCTCTTCTATAAATATAGTAGGTTAGAGAGGATGTCTCTTAAAATCCAGAGAAGGTCATTTAAGGTAGGTAACATCTACTGTAAATTGAAGGTAACATACATTTAAACAGCTCACTTTGTGTACTTATTTTAACCAAGGCCCATTATACAATCAGTGAGCACTTTATTAGGTATTTCTTAGACTTATTTTTTAGATCTATCAAGTCTTCTGCTGCTGTAGCCTATCCAGGTTTGAAGTGTTGTGTGTTCAGAGATGCTCTTCTGCATACCACCGTTGTAATGCGTGGTTATTTGCGTTACTGTCACCTTCCTGTCAGCTTCAACCAGTCTGGCCCTTCTCCTCTGAACTCTCTCATTAACAACAAATTTTTGCCCACAGAACTGCTGCTCACTAGAAGTTTTTTTTTTATCTCTGCAAACTCTAGAGACAAGAAAATCCCAGGAGATCAGCTATTTCTGAAATACTCAAACCTGGCACCAACAATCATTCCACGGTCAAAGTCTCTTTGATCACTTTTTTCCCTATTGTGGCATTTGGTCTGAAAAACAGCTGAACCTCTTGACCACATCTGCATGCTTTCATGCATTTAGTTGCTGCCACATGATTGGCTGATTAAATATTTGCATTAACAAGCTGGTGTTCAGGTCTACCTAATAAAGTGCTCAGTGAGTGTACTGTAAGTAGATAAAGATTCTGCTTGAAATAAAACATATAATCATCATTAATAATCTGATAGCAACATGCTGTGTAATTATCTGCTTAACCTGCTGGTTGTGTATCACAGCATTAGATATAATGAAGTAACTGATAACCGATAAAAACACTGATTAAAAAAAAGCGCAAATATGGAAGAAATGGAGACTGAGGAGAAAAGCAAAATGGCTTATTCACATGTGGGGGGGGGGATTCTGGAATTAGTACAAATGGATTATATGTCCTCTGCTCCCCTGCCCAAGCACAACCATCAAAGAAGAAATAAAATAACAAATTGACTTCTGAAGCCCTTCCAGCTCAGTCAAGTGGGAATTCAGGTTGAACAATTAATCATTTTATCACCATTCAATCAGAAAAAATGCATTTAAAGCAGAAGTGTCGTGGGTCTTTAGTCAGAGCAAATAAACAAAACAGTTTGTCATTGCTTTACATTTACAGTCACTATGCTGCAAAGATTATGTTCTTCATGGGGTTTCCTAACTTTCGGGGGGGTACCTGTATTTGGAAATATAGGTACGTGAATGGTTTCCTACCGTATAGGCATTCGATATTATCAGATCTTCTACATCTCCACTACGAGGGGCTCTGTGATAATCTGATTGTCAATCTTGAATAAAATGTGACTGAAAACTATAGTTGAAAACTATGAGGTGTGTAGCAAAATAATAAACGGCAATACCTGGCTGTCTGTTTGTGTAAGAATCAATGTTTGGATAGCATGTGTGGCAGTGACACCATGAAAAATGGAACATTTCAGGACTAAATGATTTATCGTAGTACCAATTGTGCACGCAGTTGCTCTGTGAGTCTATTTGTAAGTGCTGAACAGACTATTTTTTCTGTGTACTTCAAACAAGAATGCTCAAACTTTCCTTTTTGTTCTTTAATGGAGGACCTCTCTAATAAAGACTATGAGATCAAAACAGAAAAGACAAATTTGACGAATCATTTACATTATTAAGTTATTGAGACAAATATAGAATATTTAAAAGGACAAAATCATTTTACTTTCCATACTCTTTTATTAGTATTTACTTAGTATTTAATAATGGCATTCACTGTAAGTGTTGAACTATTCTTCTGTATGTTCACCAACAATCCTAGACATTTTATTTAAATCATGAATGACCTCTAAAATAATGACTATGTGGTCAGAAAGGGAAATTAATGCATGTATACATTGCAACTATTTTCTTTGTCACATCAAAATAATAGTATTTTTGATCACACTGTGAAAATGATCAGTTAGTCCTTTGTTTTACAGTAAATCCTGTATCACTGAAGGCTATCTGAACACTGTTACATAATGTATGAGTGGAAATTTAATCAAATCAACATATATGATAGTATGTGGCAATACGGTGTACATTTCAAATTTTCAAATTTCAAGAATTGCTGTTCCTTTATCAAATTTATAGAACTAATAGCACACATTATTGAGCCACTGATTAACCATTTTTATTCCACACCCTCTGTGAAATGTCCAGGGATTAGACCCAAACACTTTTAGGTTTTTGCCAAATTAAAAACTATATACACATAGAGCAAATATGTTTAATCCAGAAAGAAAATACATGTCTGCTATGACTAAAGACCATTGGTACAGTTCTAGGACATTCTTGTAGATTACAGTTCAGTAGAAAGCAGTGGGAGTGAAGCTGTTCCAACATGCCCAGGCTATGGGGCAAGTTCCGAAATGTCACAAAACGGTCACAAAAAAATCTAAGTCAAAAGCTTGTGAATCCAACATTTCGTACCATTTACATTTTTCATCTGAAAATTGTCTTGTAGAAATTGTTCATAATGATGTCTGTACTAACCACATATGACACCATTTATATGAAATTGATAAGAGCGAGTGCTAAATCAGACTGAATAAATGCTTGGTTTACATGGAATAAACAATGTTGCATTAAAGTTATTGTGGCTGATGCATTTATAACAGGCAGGGGGGCATACAGGAACACAGCATTCAGTCTTATAACCCACAAGACAGTGATTCAAATTAGGTATATTTGTCTGTGCCGGTCACATATCTTCGGTTATTCTAAAAATACTTGGTGAAAAAACATTACTTTAATGGTGCTAAAACACATATTGATTAATAACTCTTGATGAAGTTTTCAAATCGTCTAGTCACTCACACCTGAGAAGCGCCTTGCTAAAGTACATCGGTGAAAGCAAACCCATCATTCTTGCACAAATGCAAGTAGGCAACATCCCCATGTTTCAACATGCCCAGTGTTGGTTTGTGCCCCAGTCTCCCCTACTAGTGTAGCTCTGCACCACAGAATCAACCTTTTTTTCTCCTGGCATATTATTCAATGCAAAAATGCCTCTTGCATCAGGTAAGAAAATCACAATGCTGTGGATATAAAAACCACATGTTAAATAAACACAGCAGTTATCTTATCCCTGGTACTGCAATGAGGAAAAATTCCACTTTGTAGGTGTTTTTCCAGACTTAACTTTTGGAAGGGTAGCATCAACTGCAGAATTGCCACTTATGTAGCATGATGTAATCGAGATTTTCATGGGCTGAAATAGCAGTACAAAAATAAAACTAATGTCACAATGTAATTCTAAGAATCTACATTTTTATATGAAATCAAGTGGTTTCTCAAAAGCCAAAAAATAAGAAAAAGGAGGAGCAGTACATAACGGCTATCCCAGTATGTTTTAAAATGTGCTTCCACATGAACTGTAAAATCTCCAAGTTGATATTTTCATTCATTTTGGACTAGACACACTCAACATAGCATCAAGAATATGTTTGTAGAAATGCAGTGTGGGTGAAAGCAAGAAATAAGCATGCATCTAAAATAGCAGACAGTGATGAAATATGATCAGTACCAGGATTGATCATTATTGAGCCAATACTGAATGTGTGCAGACTTTCATTTTCAGAAGAGTATTTTGTTTTCATCTTTTTGGGAAAACATGTTTGAGAAGAATGACCAAAACGTACATTGTATAGACTAAAAGGAGCAGTCCGCTCAAAACAATGGCATCTCAATGATGTTCCAAACAGAATTTTGGTAAGCCTATTGTTTGGCCTATGTCTCTGACAGTTTTTTCTTAGTTCTCAGCCTCATAATGACTTTAATTGCCAAAACTCTGGTCCACATGTTGACAAATGCCAAAAACAGACTCCAGAAGTAATCAAAAGCCTAGAATTAAGTCTAGAAATCGAAAGCTCTCTTTTACCTGACTAAGGAAGTGATCAACCACACCTGACACCAGAAACACCAGCAAAGCTATTTGTCCCAAATATTATGGTGCCCTGAAACTGGGGGACTGTGTATAAAAAGTGTGGCAATTTCTGAATGGTAATACCAAGTTTTACAAAACCACTATTTAATAAACACTGAAAATGTGCACCTTAACCACATGTGAATTGTTTGATTACATATCTAATATTATGGAGTACAGAGCCAACTAAAGATATATATCTATTTGTCTCAGGACTTATGAAGCTCACTGTATATCTGAAGCTACTGGCATGCTTGTGGAGCCAGCTTGAAATTATGCATGCTTTGTGACATGCAACATTATTCCAGAGAGTTCTCCAAGTTCCGAAGTAGTCAGCCACAACTGAAAGGTAGGCAGCCTGGGGGGTGGGGTTGGGCTCTGTACAAATTTGCAGCATTTCATGAATGGATGTCTGCTGTCCCTTTTGACTTTCTCATTTTCTAATGGTCTAAAATTCTGTATGGCCATTGTATTATGCATGTATTATGTATTATAGGTGGCCTGTAGTGTAGTGGTTAAGGTACATGACTGGGACCCGCAAGGTCGGTGGTTCAATGAACCAGCCACAATAAGATCCGCACAGCCGTTGGGCCCTTGAGCAAGGCCCTTAACCCTGCACTGCTCCAGCAGAGGATTGTCTCCTGCTTAGTCTAATCAAATGTACGTCGGTCTGGATAAGAGCGTCTGCCAAATTCCATTCATGTAATGCATTGCGCATCATCATAAAATAATAATCCAAAGCGATTTACAGTTGATTAGACTAACCAGGGGACAATCCTCCCTGGAGCACTGTGGGGTTAAGGGCTTTGCTCAAGGGCTCAACAGCTGTGCAGATATTGTGGCTACACCAGGCCTTGAACCACCAATCTTCCGGGGCCCTGTACGTTAACCATAAGGGCATAGGCTGCCCCGTCAGCTTAACTGACAGTGTAAGGAGCTTAGTTTTCATCAAGTTTAATAAAATGAAGCTCTTCAGCTGGAGATATGATTTTACTGGCTGTGCTGCCTGTGTCTGTAGGCCTACATCATCTTGTGAGATGCTGCCTCTGAGGATGCACATCTGAGACTGAGTGACTGACATATCGCTGTCTGTGGAGCTGGATGATGAAAGTGATCCTACCTCTATTCAAAAATTAATTTCAATGTATTCATACAATAACTGTTCAATCTTTAAACTGTACAATGTTTAAATTATGCAGAGAACAACAAAGTTGGGAGAGATAAAGCTTAATAGGCTATACGTATGCGTATATGACTACATATTCCATAAGCTACCAAAGATTGTGTTGGCACAGATGGTTAACAACACCATTTTTTTGTGTTGTTCACATTCTCATCAGTAAGCGAACACGCTGCTCTTTTTTTAGCAAAGCCAGTGACTGCGATGGAGCTGCAAAAACTCAAAGTGAAGATTGCACGAGACCAGGAATTTTGGAAAGCACACACTACCAGTACTGCCAATATCAATGCAAACATTTTTCTGAATGATTGCCAACTAAAGCAGTAGCATAGCTAGGATTCCATACATACTATGAGCGCCTAGCTCCATTCATTTTCTTTGAGCTGCAGTGGAGGCTGCATAAGGAAAACATCGAGACAGAACAGAGGAAAGTGGGGACTTTTCTCTACTTAATCAAATTACGAATGGGATTCTGTTTTGACATCAGCAGCGAGTTTGAGTTTGTTTTGTGTTTACTCAAGATACATTTGTCTAATATTACATTTTGTCTAAAGATCTGAAACTATTCAGTGTGACAAATATGCAAAAACACTTTTAGATAAGTGAAGTTAAGAAAGTATACTAGTAATTTGATATCCTAGGAAGAAAAAAAATTGCCACTTTAAAGGAGCACTATCACAAATTTTTCAGTTGAGCTTATTTGGATGCTTAAATTATGTGTAGGCATTTTTTAAATCACCGTCAGTGTAGCCGTTTCCTAAATATGGGGCAAAATCTTTCAAAACAAACACGTCCTGGAAGGTGTTTGGCGTGAATCTCCAGCCAGTGTTACTCAGAAGGCACTCAAACTCCACCCTTGAATGCAGAGACTGGTTTATGTATGGCCAACCATCTAGGCGAGTCTGGCGGTGGACTGAGGACACCTCCAACTCAAAAGGATTTTGAGAGATTGGAGCTCTCAACAGAATTATGAGAGATTGGAGCTAGCTAGTTAGCTAGCTAAATTAGCTGGTTACAACTGAACCAGAGCATCCTTGCTTAACATAATTAATGAAAACATCATAGCTGTCGACATCCAATGTAAAGTGAACTAGCAAAACACAACAGTAGGCTGTCAGATTTATTGATGGCTGCAATGGAGCCGGTAGAATGGCGAAATGATGGCTGATAGCGATTGCTGACGTTGATGACTGCAGTGGAGCCATGCCATAACACTTGCTCAGGCTACCCAAGATAGGTTCCGTGGTATGCTACCGTTGCCGTATTTTTGTTGGAGTGTCATGTGATCGCCTGGATGGGTGGCCATCCATAAACTAGTTTCTGCATTCAAGGGTGGAGTTTGAGCGCCCATAACCTTATGGGTAAAACAGGCTGGAGATTCAAGTCAAACATGTCCACTGACGGTGATTTTAAAAATGCCTACAAACATAACTTAAGCATTTAATCCGAATAAGCTCACCTGAAAAAAGAGTGACAGTGCTCCTTTAAGGATCATATTTACTAAGGAAATAGTCACAGTGCAAAAACACTGTTTTTGGTCTGTTTACGATCGCAGATACAGACATATTAATGGCCAGTTTATAAAACAGTGTTTCTACTTACAAAGTCATATAAACAAGACACGCTCATTCGGAATTTTGCAGTATGAGATTCCCATAAAAAAGGTTCAAACTTCAAAACATGAGAAATGGATGTGAGGCAACTAGGCACAAGTTGTGAGGGAAACAAAATAAAATGTACAGGTCAGGAAATATACAGCACTGTAAGTAGCCTATAATATTCCAGTAGGTACAGTAGCTAGCTACAAAAACTTTGGCAAAACAACAGCAACAGACACAGTGGTGGGGAAAGTAAGAAACTGTGGTAAACTTACTTTCATATTCGGAATTTTGGCTTCCAAACAAAATGTTCAAATAACACAATCCATTGAAACTGGGAGTCCTAATATCCCAATACTTTACTGCTGTAACTGAGTGAATAATATTAACATGGATAGAATAATAGGTGGAAAAATCATAAAAAATGAGCAAGTCATACTGGGGCTGGAAGGAATAGACACAGATTATCTTGTAACGGGAGAAGGCCACGGAGCATCTGAATGTAAAACTCTGTACTGCATATTTATACAAACTGCTTGCTGATGACTTCATGTGTCCTTACAAAGACAAATGCTATCTGCCAAATTCGAAATGATGAAAATAACTAGGCTCATAATATAAGGCTAATTAACGTCTGCTTTCAGGAGTTCTAAAAATGATCATGCGAAGATGGGAGTTGCAATTAATGCATGTTTTAGCAAATCACACAGAATATGTATAGCCTAATTTACATAATATCCACCATGTTTTAGCACATTCTCTCCAGGTGTACATATATTTGAACAGATTTACCTATGGAAAGTAGATATTGCAACCTTATACTGACTGCTTCTCCTACATAATCTTTCAGTAAAATATTTGCAATTCGGTATACTTATTTGAAGTACACTAAGGCATGACTTAAACCAAAGTATACTTTTTATAAGCAGGCTACACTTGTACAGTTGAAACATTTTTGTATACTTCCATTTTAATTTTAATACACTTAAGAGTATTATTGGTTCTCTTGAGATATGTAAAAAATAACTTTTAAAAAATTAAAAGCAAAATGTACAGTATCTCATACAAGTTTAGTTTTTGTTTCAATTCATAGACAAAACAATTTCCCCATTGTTTTTAGGGTTATGTAACTAATTGCAAGGACATGCTTTCATGCAGAGTGCATAACCCATACCATAGCAAAAACTAGTAAAACATTTTTTACAACTTTAACATTTGCATGTTCTCAATGAATTCAATAAGCAGGCAAAACAAACCAACAAAAAGGCAAAAGATAAAAAAAACACTGCTAGGACAATTACACATAATTGCCATCTGCCCAACTAAGAAGTTTGACCGATATACTAATGTACTGAAACATTGGTCCCATTCTTTCTCACACACAATCAGTCACACATTTCCAAATCCACATGCTTGAAAAATATTTCTGACTGATGATAATGTAAATGCATTTTTTTCACGTCATTAACTTAGTCTACAATATTCTGAAGGAAGCCAAAATGGTAAAATACTGTAGTTGTTTACTTTGATCGTTCCTAGAAAGATTTCCATGCTTTTCTCTGTTTCCTAACAACATCAATGGCCACAGAAATATATGAATGTATGTTAATATGGCTGCTTATGAATTTCTTTCCAAAGCAAAAAGCCTTGCCCATGTGATGAACTGAGAAACTTAGTAGGCTTGGACCCACCTTTGAAAGAAGGAAACCTCTTCTGCAATACTCATGACAAAATATTCTGAATAACCCTGAATTTAAAAGGTTGGTTTTAACATTCTCTGGACTTGGAGAGGGCCCTATGGACAGCCATGGAATAAAAATAACTAATTTTGAAGGAATTCAGATGAATGATAATTGTGTTTGAGAATTTATTTTTTTTGAATACCCGCTTTGCAAAATAATAATAATAATAATAATAATAATAATAATAATAATAATAATAATAACAATAATAATAATAATAATAATAATAATAGAGAACATCCTGTATATGCATTCAGCTGAACAACAGTGCCAAACCATGTGTTGGCATTTTATCTACTGATTAGAATAGACCCAAATATACTAAAATACAAAAGGTATTAGTAGTCATATTTAATTGACCAAACTACTAATGTCTCACTGGCAGGATTGAACCGGTGTGGGTTTTTTGCATTTGTTCCTTTTTTCACGGTGCAATTTTCAATCACTAAACGGTTCCATCTGTGTAACCTAATTTAAGATGCCATTGCTTTAGCGACAACAGTACCTTATTTTATGTGCGTAGCAAAACAAGTGTGGGGGGACCTCACTTTCGTTGTACTTTGGAAATCCACATACTAAAATAAATATGGTAATGTCAGTATCCTTTTCATGGCAAGGGTCTAGCGAACCAAATGCATAATAGTTTCTAATTCTAAAAACAGTATGAGCTTCTCTGACCAGTAGCCAGAATACAGTTGCTAAGTATAGGTGCGCAATCAACTTCTATCCAGCAAAGAACTGATTACGTGCATGTTATTGAAGTGACAACTGAAAAGCATTACATTTCCAAGGGTGTATAGTTTTTTAGGCTTGCCTAAAACAACACAGCATTTTTTTGCCTGCGTAACGATACCGTAGCACTTTCAAAATGCACGCAGAGACTATTGTGCTTCGGCAAAAACAGCTCTTGAGATTTCTACGTCTAAATAGAGGACTTGCAAGGAATCTCTTGTCTGAATGAATATTTCTGAGGAAGACAGTGAAAACACCTTTGACTCCACAATAGAGGACATTTTCAGTGACGTGAACCCATTTTACATAGGGGGAGCATCTAAATACATTCTCAAAATGTATTATTATTTTTCAGTATGCTTATAAATAAGGAACCAGCCTGCTTTTGAATAATAAATAATGTGTGAAATTGTGTTTGATTTGTTGATGGGGGTTGGGTATTCAACAGAAATTTCAATCAATGGACCTCAATTATTATATTAGTATAGAAGATGTTATTATTGTGATTATTGTACTTATTTTTTATAATCTTCTCAACCGGTTGCCCATAATATCCATATGTCCTTTTGGAGTCTCCACATATCCTTTTTGGAAAACCGCCTAGACATGGCTTAGAAAAAACTATACAGAATGCTAATTCTTGGTGATATAGTCATCAAATCTGAAAAGGGATTTGTCCAGTGTTGTGTCTGTGGCTACATTGTGTTTCTAACTGCATTAGCCACAGCCACAATAATCTGTAGCCATGCAAAAACTGAAAATAGAGAATAAAAGCTTCCTCTTTCACTGTGTTTGGGCTTTAGTAACTTTGCTATAAAAGTTACTATAGTAATATAGTAATATGTAGAGTAATTTTGATTCATGGCAAACAAACACCAAACTGTTACCTTTCCGAAGAGACCAGGATTATGCCTGTAGTCAAAAGGGTTCAAGAACAGTAACCTTTCTCTATTTCAGTATAACATTTTTAATTTTGTGTCAAGAAAATGGGCAATACTTAAGGGGTTAATTTGTGAATATGTTTAGCAGCATACTGTACATGTGTAGTATTTGATTCATCATTCCATGTTCTGTTCATTGCGTAAATACACAGTGTTTGCTCATGTCCAGAAGGGAAATAATTTCATAAATATTCCACAACATGCAAGGGAATCATTATTCATACAGTAATAGAGATAATGGAAGCCACAATATGGTTAAATCGGCAATATACAGGACTGATAAAAAATGAAATGCTGTAGACGGTTACAGCAACACACTGTTGGAACAGCTTGTATTATGCAAACCTACTAGAAAGGATATAGGGGTCTAGTGACTCATGCTGAATTCCCACCTTCCCCTCCCCCCTCCCCCATGGGAAATTGCTTTCACAGTATCAGGCAGATTAGAATGTCAGGTTAACAAGTTTACCTTTTCCTGCAATGCATGAGGTATGGGGAGGAATGGATGCACAGTTACTCACTTAAGAAAAAATGATAAAATGCAAAATATAACTATAACATTACCTTCACTCCTAGTGAGTACTGAACTCATTAGCAGTGATGCAAATTGAATTCTGAGGTTGTCCTGAAATGACTTTGAGCCAGCATGGTTATACCTAAATGGGTTATAATATTTCTATTGTATTTACTATTTTGCTTTAAATGCGTTATTATCATTATTATCTCCCCGTTATTAAGTGTCTCGCTTCAGCAGTAGCCATTTGTACTTGAATTTAAATGGACAGATAAGACACTCTTACCACGAGACCGCTTGAAAATGGCAACAGATCAATAACAACAACTATTTTTACAACCAGCAACTAAACAGTTGGATAAGCACAGCCCTGTTTTACAGCATTGGGGACATTACCAATTCTGTGGGATGGCTAACAGTAATAACCACAACCCAGTACAACCTTTTACTTTGTTCTAGATAAGAATTAATTAGGCAGAACAGGCTGTCTGCTCCGAAAATATCCACTTCTGTGGCCTCGTCTGACCCCAAAAGGATTGTCATATACCCACAACCTAGGTGAAATACCTCTTTGTAGGCATAAATATATTCAAGGAAAGTGTAGAATTACTGCTCAAGAATTTTGATCTCTGTCTGACATTTGGAGTGCTGTATCCCTGCAGCCCATAATAACTTAGTCTCTGCTTTAGTGATGAGATCTGCAGCAGACTCTTCCAGTCAAGAGATTAGTTCCCTTCTGATCAAGCACAATTCTAATTGTTCTAATCCACTACTGTATTCTGAATTCAACTTTTGATGCGTCATGTCTGAGCTGAGAAGCTATCATCACTGGCAACGTGACTAGTGATCCCACCATGAACCAGCTGGAGCCTGAAGTGCAGAAACCGAGGGGACATTTTTTTTAATTAATTTTGAAATAGTAACTTGGCTTGCACAGAATTCTATTATTTATGTTGCATGTTTGTAGCATATTAATGCTTTATTAAGAAACCAAGGAACTCCTGAATGCTATTAAATACAGTACATTATTAAGGATATTTTTGCTGGCCTCATGAGTCGTTGTCAGCAAGGTATCAGTTAGGATAGAAGTGGCATGCCCTGATGTTTTTTCTGCAATCTTATGTGCCTTATGCCAGATAACAAATTACAAAATGACATAGTTTCTAAATTAAAGCAAGATATATAGTCAAAAGGAATTACTTTAATTAAGGATCCTGCCAAGAGTGGAGTTGTGTAAATGATTAGAGGAGGGATTCCCTGACTGGCAAAGAGGATGGTATGAAAAAAAAATCTGTTCAATGGGCTATTAAATCTTTGCACTAATAAGACTATACAACTGCAGCTCGACAGCCCAAATGGCAGTACCTGTGGTGAGCCATCGGTTGTAGTGAGCCCTACCCTTGGAGGTCCGCTTAATAATGAGCCCTTGTGGATAGGTGAAGAATGTAAATGGATATTTTAGACTTCTGCCCCTGGCAGTTGAAATCAGTTCATTTTTTCATTCATTTTTTTCATTTCGATGCTTATTAGAAATCTTTTGCTTTGCAGTTTGAACTGAATTAACCCCAGTGTTTAAATACACAAGCTTTGGGTTTCTTGGGATCAATCTGAAACAATGTCACAGTAATGCCATTGTCAATATTGCCCAGAAATAGTCCATACATCTCAATAGTGAATGTCAAACATAAGGATATGTCAAAATTGTGAAAGCCTTGTATATATTTCATGCCACACCTTAGTATCTTAGTGGTTCATATGAATACATGTAACACATTTACAAGTGAAAGACAAAATTAATATTTTATCAAATTCAATTCAATTCAAGAGCCAAAGTGAGAAACATAAAGCAGTCTTACTGGGATATCCTTTCTAGGCTAAAATAAAAGTGTATTTGTGCTCTCAGTGGTTCTACAGCATATGTGCTCTCTTTCATTAATATGGTAATAGATCTATCCTTAGAGTTATCAAAATGTTTAATATCTTTCCTAATTAATTTGTTTGTCCCCCAAGGAGTCATTAAGCTTAATACATTTGATTGCCATTTTCTCTCTAGCAGTTAACTGGATTACCTTTGCTTTAAAATAAATTGACACTGTAGTTCTAACCGTGTTAGCCCACCTCTCCTTTGGTATCTAGTATTCAATTACTAAAACACACATGCATGCACGCATGCATGCACACACGCACACATACAAACAGACAAATATAAATATGTGTTTTTGCAATAAATAACAGATACCTCACTTTCGATTTATCTGCTTTAAAATTCATATTGTTTTGAAATGGCATTCCACCAAGCATGACTATAAAACAAATGGAAATCACTGCAACAGTGTTGGATCAGAAGCAGTAAAAATGTGAGCATGTTCAACAGCCACATGTAGAATACTGTACCTCAATCAAGCTCACAGCAACCTTCAGTGACTAAAGCCTAGCCTAGCAGTAAGCACGTGCCTCATGTTGTTTGAAGTTTCCTGTTTTTCTTTTGAGGGAACTGATGGGATGTTCATACATTTCATTCAGAAGAAAGCCATTTCTGATGGATCAAAGGTCTGGCTTCAAATAGGCTTGAATCTATAAAATATGACACTGGAAAAACCTTTTCACAAGATCTTACCTTCCTTGCACTTTGATGTCAGATATGGCGTAGAAGTATCTGGACAGGTTGTTCTCATCCACCATGGTGGCCCCGGTGGCTGGCCTGAGGAGTTTAATTCTCAGGTCTGTGATGGTGAAGAAGTCCCTCAAGTTCTTTGTGGTGTCCAGCTGCCCATACAGGGAGGCCATATTGTGGAGCCGGGGGCCAGCGAAAAGCGCAAACCTGTCCTTGATCTCAAAGCGGACCGTTTTGTCATACTTCCAAACATAGCCCCGGGAGTAGTCCTCTGTGCAGATGATGTCCAGCAAGGTCTGCTGAGTAAGATCCTGAACCGTCTTGGGCTCCATGATGAAGGCATCCAAGCAGTCTGTGGCGTAGAACTGGTATGGCTGCCAAGTTCGACCGTAGTCCAGGGACTTCTCCAGGACCATTTGCTCCGGGCGACCAGACTCAAATGTTATTACGATGTCGTCTGTCAGCTCTATAGTTTTGTTCCAGGACAGGGTGATGTTGACCAGAAGCAACTTTGGGTATTTTTTCCAAGAGGAGGACTGCCAAAATGTTGTTGGATTTCGGCCTTCGAAGTCGAACATGAGTTCAGGAGGGTGTGCTAGTTCCTCGGTGCTGGCATCACACTCATTATTGCACATGTAAGGATTTTCCTGGAGAGGGAAAGAGACACAGAAAGGAGGAATTATAAGATGACAATAATTTAGCTGCATACTCATTTTATGAGCCGTTTAGTCTTCTTTTAGGATTAAAGATATCAGTGGTGTTCAAGGGAAGAGTTCCAGTAAAACAGTGGAGGCCTCCACATGTTCAGAGTGGGGTTGAGAAAGTGACATGATTGTAACCAAAATTGATGTGCTTACTGGGCTTGTGCACCAGCTGTGGAAGGAGGAGCTCCAGAGGAGGAGGTGTTATAAAATACCCAACGCCACATCTATTTTTTATGGAGTCATTTCCCATGAAAGCACAACCAGACACAGTAAAGCCAAACCAAGGCCTCACATTTTCATCACATCGACTTTACAGTGGATCCCCCTGACATAATTTAAAACAAATTTAACTACACGTTGCATTCATTTAATCTGTTTGTGGGAAAACAAGGCATTTATTATATTATAATCATTACAATACAAATTTAATTTCAATTTAAGCAACAGATTTAATAAATTGTTACTTCTTTTCCCCCATAGCATACTCTAGCAGTCAGTGAAATTAATGAAAGACGTTGTCTGAGACAGAAATCAATTATTTTGTCTGCATCATTATGGCAAAATTAGTGGCATATCCACAGCTCAACATAGAGTATTTACAGGGTATGTTCTGAAAAAATACAAATATACTGTCAGCCTTTCTCTTGCAGTGGACAGAAACAGCTGAGAACAACTCTAAGCATAACCTGCAAGTTTTAGACTCAGCTTTTGTCGGATGTATCAAGCCCCTGACATGTCCTCTTTAAAACATTTGTACATTTTGCCACAAATCATTACACCACATTGTACAACAACCTCTGGGGCTTCATACCGACATCTGCTGGCCTATTAGCTGTGGGCTACGGGAAGCACTTCAAGGAGAGGCCTTTCATGAGATAGTCGGCCCAATTTATCAGGACAGGATAATCCGCCACTTGATGAGGCGAGAGATGTCAGCGTCTTTGTGGGACTTGTGGCCATGGTGATTGGAGTTGTTAGCTGTGATATAAAAGGGTACGAGCTAGTGGGGAGAAGACAAAAAGGGGGGAATATGTTCCCACTAATAAGCTTTTACTTTACCTTGTCCTCCAAGGCAAGGTGAAAATGAAATGCTGCACTGCCAGCCATTTAACCTTCCAGCTTGTTGAGACTTACATTAATATCCCTATTCAACAATTCCCCAAAGTCTGTTTGGACGGAGAGTCTGTGAATAAGCTACATGTACAGCGCACTACAGGCAGAAATGTCCATGTCTGGGTCTGCATTTGAGTTTACCTTAATTAAGGTTATGATAGCCATGATTTACCCTCTTCTATATCAGCAGTATATATTCTAAAATTTCTTGTTCATTTTAAAAAAATCTGTCATTTTAATTATTAATACACTCACTGAGCACTTTATTAGGAACCCCTGTACACCTATTTACTCATGCGATTATCTAATCAGCCAATCCTGTGGCAGCAGTGCAATACATAAAATCATACAGATACGTGTTAGCAGCTTCATACAATGTTTACAACAACTGTCAGAATGGGGAGAAAATGTAATCTAAGTGACTTTGATCATGGAATGATTGTTGGTGCCAGACAGGGTGGTTTACGTCTTAACAGGGGATTTTCACGCACAAAAATGACTTGTTAATGAGAGAGGTCAGGGGAGAAGGGCCAGACTGGTCTGAACACACAACACATCAAAACTCTACGTGGATAGGATACAGCAGCAGAAGATTTAAGTCTAAAAAATAAGTCTAATAAATACCTAACAAAGTGCTCACTGAGTGTATAGGATGAGCGAACAGTGTGTTGTTAGTAACTGGAGCAATATAGCTGCTGAAAATAGGGCTTTGCAATCATACTGTATGTAAATATTGAATTAAAAACATATTTCAAACAGTAAAAGCAATTTGTAACATTATCAATGTCATGGCTGTATTCAATTGAATGTTACATTGGTGAAAAGTATGAATTTCTTTCAGAAACGAATAATAATTCAAAACTTTTTGAATGGTAGTGCATGTATACAGTAAGAGGATGGTGCAAAACATAAAAACATCCAGTGAGCTGCAGTCCTATGGGCACCTTGTTAATGAGAGAGGTCAGAGGTGAATTGCCAGACAATTCAAGCTGACAGGAAGGTGACAGTGACTCAAATAACCAAGCACTACAACACTGGCATGCAGAAGAGCATCTCTGAACACACAACACATCAAACCTCAAAGTGGTTGGGCTACAGCAGTGGAAGACCTGTAAGTCTAAAAAATAAGTCTAATACCCAATAAATACCTAATAAAGTAATCACAGGGTGCACATATATACAGTAAACTCCCAAATTATTGGCACCCTTGATAATAATTATATGTAATAATTATATATAACTGCATATAATACAGAACAAAGATAGTAATCTAATGGGCCCAAAAATACATATTGAACATACCACATAGACCTATACGGGTAATCATAATAATATTTTTAAAAATATGGAATAATTGCAAATGAGTGCCAAGAAGAGGATGCAAGTGCATGTTGTCCCCACGCACGGTGAGGAAGATGATGAGGGAAGCCATAAAGAACCCTGGGCACATGGTTTAAGAATTGCAGAGACTGGTTGCATCTTGGGGTCACCAAGATCCATGAAACATTACTGTACCTACCAGCAAACTCTTTGGAAAGGTGGCAGTTTGGAGGTGGATTTTGCCAAACTTAATTGGAATTATGACAGGAAGAGTCATAATTGCTATGGTCAGATGAGACCAAAATTAAACTTTTTGGCCATACACAACATCGACATGTATGGCAGCAAAATAGGAATGCAAGGAGAAGCATCTCATACCTACTGTCAAATGTGGCAGTGGGTCATTGATGACTTGGGGATGTTTTTTCTGCCAGTAGTCCAGGGGCCTGTTCGACAAAGCAGGATTTGTTAGCTAGTTAACTGCGCCAGGTACTAACTGTGTAATCCTGCTTTGTGGAACAGGCCCCAGGTGCACTATTTAAGATGAATGGCATAAAGAATTCAACTAAGTACCAGGAAATGTTGGCAGAAAATCTGGTTGTCTCTGCTAGGAAGTTGAGACATAGTCGCAGGTAGATTTTTCAGCAGGGCAATGGGCCTCATGCAAGAACTACACATACGAACGGATTTGTTCTTAAATCGCTCGTACGAGTCATAACCTCTTGCTTCTCAATTTTCTTCCCTGAGGCTTCTTCCCCTTCTCCACCCTGCGTTCACAGACTGCTCCAGCCCTTTACACTCATGGTTCAAGCTCATGTAGCCTGAAGGCTTATATGCATGACCCTCCCCGTCTATATTGCATACATTTCTTCGATTGGACTGCCTATTTTACCAGTGAGTGCAGATACCTCTGAATATCGCACCAGGCCGGCCAGTGGAATATGAGCCCCTCCTCTATTGTTGGATTCCTCCCAAGATTTCTTCCCATTTGGAAGTTTTTTCTTGCCACCGTTTCCCTCCCACTGGGGTTTTTACCTCAACTGTTTTCTCAACTGGGTTTACAAATGGTTTTGGCCCAATTTTTCTAGTAAATTCTGTAAATTATCTTTGTGGTAGTGCCTCACACACACACTCACACATGCACACATGAACACGCATATTGTCCACACATGCATACACACATGCACATGCACACATACATACACACTTTTGTGACACTAAGAATTACGTTAAAACCTTTCATTACAGTCTCCTCTGGTGCTCATTTAACAACAAAATACTGCCTTATGAAGATCGATACCCTCTCTGGTCATTCCAAACCAGCGCCCACGGAAAAGTGCTGAACACAGCCATTGAAAATCAATGGGAATGCTCCGTTTTATTTTACGGCGCTGAGTGCTCTATTACGGGATTAATGGTTTGGCACACATTAAAATAATTGACATCACTACCGCTGTAGACCAGATCTGTAATTATAGAAGATGTTTCTATTAATCCTAATCTGATCATCAGAGACAAGGAATCAGATGAAGCCGTGTATTTCACAGATGATGAGAGTCGCTTGATCAGAGAGGTCATGCTAAATTGCTGCTAATGATGTCTTCCCCCCAAAACAGGCGAGGTTAATCCAATATCCTGTGTCATTGATGAAGTGAGAAAGAGCTGTTCTGTGAGTGCGGTATTTCTCAGAAAGGCAGTCAGCCGCACTAATCTTGCGACTGTCCAGCCCATTGAAAGCGTTCTAGGTAATTTCACCAGCTGGCTACACAAGTAATATAACAAACTATGACATTCTTGCCCTATTAAATGCTTGTTGTTTTCTCTCCCTATCGACACAGATATTATTTGCATTCCTGGTGAGTTTTAAAAGCATTTTCATAACAGCTAGCCTCCTAAAGCATTGGCTTAGCCATGTAACTTCACATAAAGAAACAAATATAGAGCTAATCCTCACAATGAGTGAGACAAGAGGTGTTGTTATTTCTTAATTTGCTTTGTCTTGTTTTAGACTATTACTGCTTCTTTAATGCTTAGCCCTATACCTATAGGAGATATTCTATAAGCATATATGTTTTAGTGAATAGCATATTTTCCATAAATAGTAACACATATAATTACCCTGAAACAACAGATAAAACAAAGGTAATTTTTCTGATGTGACCCCAATTTGAATGTTCTCAAACTTACATGACCCCAACACCCCACCCACACACTTCTTGCACCTAACAACACCTTTTTGCCAACTATACTGGAAATATACCACAAGTTCTCCTGCCTCATTGCTTTATTATAGTTGGGTTGTTCTAATGTTAAACATGTAGTGGCCTACATTCACATATTTTAAAGAGACAAAATTGACATTTTATATTTTGAAAGATTTTCAGTCGACCACATACTGAAATCAGACGACCCGACACGGGGTCCCGACCCACAGTTTAACGGAATTAACAGAAACTTGAAATGTATACAGGTATGATACCTTTCCCAATGCGTGCAGTGCTGCCGAGTTTTAAAGGGAAGAAGATATACCCTTTCAGAATGACAGCATTTGCCTCCCGATTCACTGATAGTGGATGTGGATAGGGAATATAAATTTACCGTCCACTGACAGGAATGGCTGATATATGGGTCGAACCAATCAAACAAATCCTTTTGTGTGACAGATGTTTCTGACTTGTAACCCAGATCACAGATTGCTCCTCGCACTACCCACTCCTGGCACCCCCACCCCCTCTCACACACGTCCTCTGTGCGTGCATATACATCTAAATAAAACCACCGAAAGAAAGAGGCAACCAACCACCTCCGCATTGCTTTAAATGCCCCACGTAGTCAGTAAGTACATTTAAATACAGCTCAGAAATGTATGCATTAGCCATCCCCTGTTGTGCAGATGCATACATTTTCTTGGAGATGGTACACACAAACAAACAGGCTTTGGGAGGTTTGGCATCCATATAATCATGATTTACTTCCCATCTGTCAAAAAAACTGGGATTTTAATGATGGCTCTGCTTAGTCTATAATTCATATACCTGGACCACTGAGAGAGGGATCATCTTGGGAACATGACAGTCAGTTTCATTTTGTTCAATGGGTTTCATTTATCTCTTTTCTTTCGTGGGCAGATGAGGAGCAGGCATGCAGTGTTGGAGACATCTTGATATGACATTTGTTTGCGAGGCATATTTGACAACATTTGCAGGTGTCACCAGATGAGAAACTTCTCTATGTTGTTGTTTACCGAAACCATCCTGGTGACAAAACCAGATTCAATTCTCTGTTCCCGTGTGGGAATTGGTGAAAAAAAGAGTATTTTTTTCTCTCTCCAGCAAGGCGAGGGTTAAACCCATAGCTCCTGCTTAAATGAGGCCTTGTCTGCAAGGAGAGATTTCTGCCTGCCATGGGACGTGATTGAAGCTGTTGCCGGTTTCAATCTCTCCCTGCTCACGTTAACTCCTTGTGGATTCTCTTCCCTCGCTCAGCAACAAAGGCCTGCAGGCTTAACCTCTATGTGGCGTGAATATTGGAAGCTGTACCACAGATTAGAACTGGTGATAGACACCAGACTAAATCCCATTGAGGATTACTGTTACATTTTCAAACTGCTGTGGGTCACCCAGGGGTCGTTTAGAGAGTGGCCGGCAGCTCAGGAGCCCCCAGCCACACCTCCCCGTCCCTACAGGCAGGTTTTCATAATTCCGGCCCGACCGTAGTTACCGTGATGATACCGACCCTTCTGATGGCCTACGTGGACTGAAAAAAAGAGATGTCTCATAGGTGAGTTGATGAAATATTGAGGGTGCTGGCGGTTCAGCAAAAATTCAATAGCACTCTAATGCCACGTATGTCTAGATGTGTTTTACTGCATTGCGGGCTACCTTCTGACCTCAGAAGTTATGATGCAGGACGACTTGTACATTCAAGCTGTTAAAGGCTGTGACACGCAGCTTCCGTGATTTGTGGGATGCTTGAAGCTTAAAACAGTTTAGGGACATCAGAAGCCCCTCATCGTGCTTGTAAAAAGAGAAATATTATGATACTGTATTACCCTTAAACACAATTGAAGAGCCCATTGAGAGAAAATGTTAATATGGATTGGAGACCCTACTGCTGCTCACTGGAAAGTGAGGGAATATTTCTGGTATGGGACATTTAACGCATATGGGACACTTAAACATATCTAACCACACACCATTTCATTTCAATCTCTGTACCACACTACACTGAAAACAGCATTGAGTTAATGTGGCACTTGGCCATAATGCAGAGTGTGCAAATAGTCAGATAGTCTTTAGATATCTACTGAGACCGAATCCACAATAATATTTTGTTGTCAGTAGAGGAAACATTGAGGGGAAACTTTAAGATGCAGAATTTGGCACCTGAAAGCAGGGTGTAGCACCTGTTATTATGATGCAAAGAAAAAAGACCAACACATTACAGTAAACAAAGTAACACTGTATTCCACTGAGCATCTGTCAAATTTCTGTCAAAACAACACAAAACTGCGTGGCTCCTAGAATGCATCTACGGTATTACAAACCTCATTGGATCACAGTGACACACAGGACCTGCGTCGCTATACTGCAATACTAACATTAAAATAACTGCAGTACACGGATGTAAAACCTCACATGTGAAGGCTTATGCTTGGTTAATGGTTACAGACACAGAGTAAGCCAATGTTTCTGTCAATACACTGTGGGTGGGGAGCAGTGAGTCAGTCTTCCAGACTGACAGAGGCGTTGCTGTCTGGTGCAATTTTTTGTAATAACAGGGTCATTGGTTCAATCCTCACTTTCCTTCTTAGAGCAGTTAACGATAACTGAGAGCAGGAGTCTTAACCCCAGGGTTTACTCCACTCGCGTCTCGAGGAGCTCAGAAAGGCGAGTAAAACGGAGCCTTCCACCTGATACAAATGACGAATAGTGTAAGTGAGTTTGACAGAACATACGATTATTATTATTTTCCTCGTGATTGAGAGATTTTCTGCTATCAAGTACTACCCACACTTAAGTGCACATCATTTTCAGGGCAGGGATATTTAATCAATTTTCTCCACACAAGAAAGAGTATGCGTTTCTAAACTAAAAATTGTCACCTTCCCAGCTAATTTCCTTCCGCAACTAATGAACCCCATGAAGGACATCAAACCCTGGCCCATGTAAAGACTGACTGCTGTGTGCATTATCCTATGGCATGCTGTACTGACATCTACTGTCACAATAGGATGTTAGTGATGGAGATGTACACACAGCATTTCAATGTGGGGAATCTGAAATCAATCTGCGGCCTGACCTGGCAGGGGATGCTTCAGTCATGCTTCGGTTCATGCGGTGCAGGCTGGCCTGTTGCTAATGCATTAGCTGTGTCCTGCTAGCTTAAACAGCTGCAGAAACAACACTCTGTAAAGGTCTTTTAAGGAATAACTTTGCAGTGATTTGGCTCCTAGTGAGAAGCTTGACTTCTGCTCCCTCACCTGAGTAATAAAAAAAAGATATAGATCCTGAAAGCCTGCCAAGTGGGCATGACTTGCAGTCACCTTGGGCCAAACAGAAACCTGACCCACAGTACTGAGATGGCTGCTGTGGCAGCGAGTCACCTCTTAGGAAACAAGCTTCCACGTGGCCCTTCACATCATTAGTGTGCCGTTACATTACCTGTAGTCATGAGGAAAGATACTTCGGTATACATAAGGCTCATCATTCTCTGTGTTTATTGTATATTTAAAATTTATCGGGTTTTATTTTCCATTACGAAAATCGGATTCAAAATATGACAGAAACAGATACGATCCCCATGATTCCTATTGATAAATTGATAAAATGAGCTGTGATTTCCTGGAGTTGAGCTAGGCAGTTTGTATTGGGTATACAAGTAATAACATTCAGCACACAAACACTATTCATATACGTGGTGTTTTTGAATGGAAGTTGAATGCATCTGTTTCGATCACTGGGGAAATTAATTTAATTTTATGTTACTATTTTTTTCCTTTTGTAAGCCATTTTCTTGAGTAAATATCTCAACATCTAATCAGATATACTGCATCCATTTATCAGATTCGTCATGTCCCAGAATGTTATTTTATTAAAAAGCCTTCAAAACACTTAATTCAGTATGCGTACATACTGTTGCTGACACGTATATCGCCCTTTGGTGTAAAGGTCTCGACACGTAAGGCTCCTTGTGTAATCTACAACTCATCAGAGCTTTGATGTGCATGTCATATTGCTATGCCTTAATTAGAATTCACACGGCAAGAGCAGATCTAGAAAAAGCCTTTACTGGCATCATTATTTATCCCATGTCGAGTTTCGGGCACATTTAGCACCATTTCATTATCTTGGGGATTTAGCTAAGGCTGGGGGATGGAGGCGTAAAAAGATCAGCTGCTCTCAGTAACATTTTTCCTTTGCTTTTTCCTTCCTCCGTGACCAACACCTCCTAGCTTTTCAAACGACTGACTTAAAAAAATCTAATAAAAAGGATAATGAGTATATATGAGGTCATTAAAAGTATGAACATATGACTTGAAATTCTGGCCTTGGCGCTGCTGACAGATGTCAGGAGGTCCTCTTTGGGTATTCCACAGGGGAATTTACAGGGGTGTGGGGAGCTAAATCAGAAGTGTGATTGACAGATGACTTCAGGGAATAGCGCTCGAGCCTGACTTCAGTCCTTTCCTTTCTGAGAATTGAAAAATGAAGACACACATATACATGTTCTGACAGAGACCAACAGACAAACACATCCCTCTCACCACACACAGAAACACACACTATCCCCATGCCAAGCACGCTGCACTCATACCACACATACACACACACACATACACACAAAAATAAATCTTAGCATTCTGCAACAGCTCAAGGGCATATTGACATATGATGTTTTTTTTGTTTTTTTTTGCTGGCAGTTAAACATTAGTATTCCAAAACAATCATTTTTATTATTGACTGTTCTAAAAGGTGCTTAAGCAGTCAAATTCCAGCCCAGTTCAGTTTGGGAATAGCAGTTAATGGACTAAGATTTCCAGTCACTCTGCCTCCTTTTCCGAATGAAATTCCAAATTAAGACACAGCAGGATCTCTCATTGCTGTGAGTGTGGAAGCCATGATAACACTGAGCAATGATAACACTGCTCAAAGTATCAAGACATTTTGAGAGCACTGTGTGTATTTTACAGGCATGGTGACCCTCCTTCTGCATAATCAAAGTCCTAATGGTGTGTCGAGGGCACTTTGGGAGCTGATTGTCTCTTTTGTTGATGAGCAGCCATTAAAATCTTAAAAGGCTACAGGGAACTGTTCCTCTAATCAACTCCACTCCATAAACATAAAAGATGAATCAACTACTCCAATACTGGTGAATTAAGCCATGAAACCCAATTAATGAGATCACACAGCAAAATAGCAGGCTTTTTATTTGAACCGATCACACATTTTTTTTAATGAGTTGTCAAAACACAGTGGTTTCTAAATAAGAGCCTTAAAAAGTTGGGATGTAATCGTGTATTTCAAATCCAACCCATTGAACATATATTCAATCCCAATGGCAGTAACTTAACCACTTTCACAAAAGACATAGAACCCATACTGATTATATGAATTATTTTAGATATTAAGTTGACCCAAGTTAACGTCACAAAGATTTCTGTAGTTTGCCATGAAACATGTTACTGATTCTTATAGAAAAAGTCATTTTGCTGAATTCACAAAGAATGTCATATAAAAATGTATTCCAATGGTCTGGGTAAATACACGATTTTTATTGGATGCTAGGTGGTGATTAAATTTGTATAATCCTTCAACGTTTGGCAGGTAGTCCAGGTCAAGGCTAATCACCGTTCTAAATTCATATGCTGTCTGTTTGCTGCAAGGAGAGAGCAAAATCCAGCAGTGTTATATGAGCTAAAAGGTGTTTTTTATTGAACACAATGTTGTCATGCTAATAAATCTATGCATGTCAAAATTGTGAAATGGCATCTGATATAACTGTGAGTGGTTTTGTGAAGTACAATAATGTTATGCTAAGATATTAATAGCCGTAAGCTCTGTAATGTTTTGTTAGACTAGATTGCCAGCATTGCTATGTGACATCCTGAAATGGTTTACCTGAAATGGTTGTTTGTAAACGGACAACTCTCAATTAGCCATTATCTTTTCCTTTAGTGGCAAAAAATAGCAAAAAATAGCAAGAACCTGGCTATGTTGGCTAAATTGTGTGATGTAGTTGTGTAATGTGTGGCCCAAGACAACTGCCGTTGAAAATCGTTTCTGTGAAATTGCTGAATACAAATGTATCCTTCCTGAACACACATGTATCTAGCTCTACCTTCAGAAGGTGCATGGATCAGTGCACTCAACCAGCAGAAGACGGAAGAGGATACATGTGTGTTCAGCTTCAGTTCAGTTCAGTTATAGTTCCAACCATCTAACTTCTCCGAAAACAACATCTCTCGTTTTTTTTTTTCCCCGCACGTGTATTTCAAATACACATTATACCTTGTGTAAATAAGACAGCTTTGGAGTTGTTGTAAGGTGTATTTCTTCACTTTGAAGGAGGTAGGCTACTGTCTCCTATAGGCTCTAAGTCTTAAAGTCTTTATGCTAAGCTAACACGTTATGCTAACATGGAAACCGAGCCAGTGAATGCACGAAAGTGAAAATGAAATTGAATATCTCGTCTGGGTAAGACAGAAAAATGGTATATTTCTCAAAATGTTGGTGTTCCTCTTGCAGACCAGGGGAAGTCCCAAATCTAGTGTAAACAGCAAGGACCCAAGAACTTTCCCGTGACCATCGTGCGGTGTGAATGGTCAGTATCCCATGTAAAACCTGTGCTCAGTATCCCATGCATATTTTGTGTTTTGGAAGGGGTACAAGAATTCTCTTTTGGGGAAATTGTGAAATTTCCAAGCGATGTCTTGAAATTGGGCCTGAAGTAAGTTTTGCATTTTCAAGACACACCACTATCAGGAAACTCACCCCAGTTCAGTTTCCTTAATAACACCCTTAATGAAAATCAGAGCACAAAATCACCTCTGGATATATCATTTTATCTGCCAATGGTGGGTTGGCTTTCTGGAAGTGAAAAACAGAAAGTGCATCTGTTTTGACTTCCAGTGGGGTTTAAGCCCGGGAGAACTGAAGTCCAGAAATCCATCAGAGTGTCACTGGTGTTGATCAATGTCATCTGGACAGAGGAGAGCTCAAGGCCTTCATTAGCACCTCTGACACATTTGTTGTGTTGGGGGCCGCCCTACGTCAAATTGTTCAGCGTTAGGCTGCTAGGGTTCTACTCAGCCCTCGTGGTGGTAAGTGTTGTGTCAAGGAGACCCTATTGTGTGAGTACTTAATCAGTGGCTTGCATCTGGTACCTTGTAATAATCCCCACGTGAGCCTTCGGGATGAAAATATAATTATAATACAAAGGAAAAAACCTGCAGATGGTATAATATGGTAAAATCATGGGTTACATCTGTCTTCTACACTTGATGATCTGTTTTTAGTAGTCAGGGCAGTAAAAAATAGAAATGAGATTTATTTCTTGAACCATGAGCCAGTTGTCTATGTATTTCAGCCAGCAACAGGAGAGATTAATTGATACTTCAAAGATGGCAATTCTCATTTCACTGCACAAACGTGTGTTTAGACTTGTGCTTGATTGCTGCTTTGATGGCAATTGGTAAACAGACCTTTGATCTATTTGTTAATTTGCTGGTTGGCACAAGCCCCAAAGAAGAAAAAACAAACCAAGCACAGAAGGTGCATTTCAGAAAACTGACCATGATCTGCCTCTAATGTACATGTCTGACTGAAATGTGAAGTGAAATGGCTGACAGAACTAAAAATCAGTTAGTTAGCCAAGGCTGCTTACATGCTAAAATTTAATTACAATAGAAACAACTGCTTAACCCTTTATTTTCAAACATGGTTCAATTGATTACTTTTTAACTGATTACACAGCCTAGTCATGGCTTATGGTAAGACTGTATATCGAAATAAAAATCATTTCACGGTTTAAGTCCATTTCTACTCCGTATTTTCCAGAGGTATGAGAAGGACTCTGGGAAATAAAGGATTCTCTACAGGGTTTTTTTCTTATTCTGGGTTGTCTATCTTTCATGGCTGACAGATAAATAATTCAAAATGAAGTTAAACCTGAAATTCCACAGAAAAACACAGCTTGCCGAAATAAAATAAAAAAACAAACATTCTTTAAGACGTACATTAACTAGCTGTGGCTGTATTCCGTACAGTCTCCCATTTCCTTTCTGCTACTATGTCTGTTATTTGGAGGATCTCAGCTCCCAGAACCCGCTTGTTTTCGTTTCAGATTGACACACTCCTGCTCGAGATCGATCATTCTGACAGCAATGACTGAAGTGCACAAAGAGTTTGTGGTTTTTAACCATTCTCATCTCCTCGGAAAACTCACCCTTCACAGATTTCTCTTCAACCCAAAGAAATAAAATATATTCTAGCCAGTTTTTGCTTTTTTTTTTTTCTCTCTCTCCCTCTTTCTCACCACTTTCATTCATTAAGCAAGACTGAAAAAATATAAACAGCCTGCACACACTCAATAAATACGTAAGGACTAATGGTAAAATGTTAATGTGGTATTCCAATACCCCAACAGGCTTGACAAGCTTGGAGCAGCACAAAAAAAACATCCTATGCTTTTACCTTTGTTTTTAAGAATTGACAACAAGCTTTTCAGTCAGAAAAACAACTCAAACTTTATGTTTTCACATGTACACGTGTGTAGATGTACCTGTGTGGGTATCCATGCAGAAAACGGCATGCAAAGAACATGGCCGTCTGCATAATGGAGAGGTGTGTTTTGTAATCAAGAATGATCTAGGTTTCTAATATTATCACGTGATTCAAGCTGCTTCACTTTCCCAGCTGGCAGTGATGATGGATCGTGTTCCCTAGCTTCCTTCACTCCAATTTCAGCAACTAGATACATTAGGATAATGACAAGCATCAAAACACATTTCATCCACTGCAGCAAATGGGCAGCAAGCCAGGCCGGCCCAAATTAATAATATATGTTGATTGCTATAAAAGCGGTAATCCTGTAAGTGTGGTTTTTGTGTTCTTGCTCATATAGTATACATAAATGTAAGCTTCTGCACAATTACAAACAGCTTTTAAAGGCAGATTAATAGCCTTTTCTTTCCAGGAGGCATGGAGGCATTCACTTGGGGCATTAAATTCTACCGCAAGTACTTCTATACAACACACATGCACACACATGCGCATGCACACACACACACACACACACACACACACGCGCACACACACATACATACAGGCACACATTCAGTGCTGTGAAAAAAGTGTTTCCCCCTTCCTGATTTCCTTTATTATTGGTTCCAAGTAGACAAAATGTAGCTAAAATGTAGCTAATATTACACAAAAGGAACCCGAGTGAATAAATATTGAATGAAAAAAGTTATTAAACAACCAAATCACCCCTGTTAGCTAGTAATCACCTTAAACATAATAACTAGTTGCATCCCTTTTAGTCACAATACTTTCCAAACCATTCCTATAATTTGACATCAGTCTTTCAAATTGCTGTGGAGGAATTTTAGCTCAGTATTCTTGGCAGAACTGCTTTAATTCAGACAAATGCATGAACTGCATGAACTGCTCACTTCAAGTCCTGCCTCAAGTGAAGACTTTGATGAGGCCACTCCAAAGCCATTTCTAAGGCTGTGGGACTACACAGAACCACAGAGAGAGCTATTATCTCCAAAAGGAGAACACTAGAAACAGTAGCAAATCTTCTCAGAAGTGGCCAGCCTGCTAAAATTTCTCCAAGGGCACAGCGACAACTCATCCAGGAAATCACAACTGATCCCAGAAGAACATCCAAAGAATGGCAGGCCTCTCTAGCCTCAGCTAAGATCACTGCTCATGATTCCAAAATAAGGAAGAGACAAAAATGGGATTCATCTCACATTTGCAAAAAAAAAAAAAAACCCTGAATAATCCCCAAGCCTTTTGGGATAATGTTCTATGGACAGATTAATCAAAAGTGGAACTAGGTGTTGAGACCTTAGAAATACCTGTCAAGGTATGTGTCCCAAACGTTTTGGAGCCCTGAAATGGGGGGACTATGTATAAACACTGCTGTAATTTCTATATAGTGAAACCAAAATGTATAAAAATACCCTTTAATAAAATTGAAGAATGTACACTTTAACCACATGTTAATTGTGTGATTCCAAATCTAAAATCGTGGCAAATGAGAGGCAAATAAAGACAAAATGGGTCTTTGTCCCAAACATTATGGAGGGCACTGTATGAGCAACATTGTTGTTCTTTAAATACATTTATAATAAATTTAGATGCTGTGGTTCATTGATTTCTTTGTGACATTGTGTCACACTGATATCGACAAAAGGAGCTTAGCCTGTCATTTTTTGGCAGAGAAAATATCACTCTGTTTGCCCTGGCAATCTTAACCCCTCAGACACATCAGGTACACAGATCAGATGGCACTCCCTGGATGATCTCACTCCAAGCTCTCAGTCTCACAGAAAAGACCCTCACACACACAACACACATGCACCTATAAACACTTGTGCTATGTACATCATGTGTGTGACATGCTACAATTCACAAGTTTGCCACATTTAAATACTTGATTACCCTCATGATGTGGGTTCTTTATGTATTTGTAATCATGCGATTTGTGTCTATTTAAGGGACAGATGAAAGCCAAAATATCTTTTTGACTGCTTCAAACTGATAAATACATAAATGAATGAAGAGACTGTATGTGCATAGGATTTAGTTTTTTTGAGGGCAAGCCCTTTTCTGAGTCAGATTTTATGGTTATACACAGCACACCAAGCTGCTTTTTTTTAACTCTGTGGATATAGTACATTTAGAATAATTGAACATATATATGCATACTCATAACTGCTCTCCTTCCCTCTCTCTCTTTATTTCTATTCATGTGCATTTGTGTTTCACAGAACTATGTTTTGTGTTGTGTTATTGTATGTGAATGGGGATCAGCCTATAGCCTAGTGGCTAAGGTGGCTAAGTTGCTTTACTGGGCCAGGGATGGTTGATGGTTCAAGCCCCAGTGTGGCGACAATAAGATCAGTGCAGCTTTTGGGCCCTACTTGTCCAATCAACGTGCCCAAATGTAATACTAGTTAAAATGTATTCTTTCCAGCGCTGGTGCTCCAGAAAAGGTGTTACATTTGCAATGAAAACCTGATTGTGGTCAGAGTGATGACTTAGCTACAGGTGAAAAGGTCAATTAACCAATTTATATCAAGCCTGGTGACATTTTTCAAGGGAACTCTTTTGGGCAATCGGCATGTTGGAAGCTGGACCAAACTGCCACACCACCACAATCAATAGTATTCAGTTCCATTCAGCAATTACCTATGTGTCAAGATATTACAGCTGAGCTTCAAGGTCCAGAGAATGCAAGTCACAAGCCACTAAGATATGACATCCTTATTATTTGCGATGATCTTTTCTCTGCCATGCACACTGCAAAAACATGAGCATCAGCAGTGGTGAAGAGGCAGTACAGTTACTGGACCACACAGGAGCAGTGCTCACCTATGCTCATCAATGCAACATAATGAAATGGGATCAAGGACTGATCATGTGGTGGACTGGCCAGCAATCGGATGCCACATCGAAGTGTCCTTTACCGATGAGTCAAGGATTTGTATGTACCTTGCTTACAGACATTGGTGGTGCAATATCAGATGTGTACAGTAGACTACAGACTAAAGCATGGGGGCATCCAGGAATTATTGTCTGGTCAAGAGTTGAAGAAAGATTTTATTTACAATACTGTGAAAAAGTCTTAGGCACCTGTATAACATTCTGTACAGATAAGATTCTTTAAAAAAATAATTCAATTAAAGGTTAATAGTTTTCAGTATTAAATATTTTTTGTGACCACCCTTTAGCTAACCCTGTCCTGCAGTTCTATAAGACAATCAGCAGGGAGGTTGTTCCAAGCATGTTAGAGAACTTGCCACAGTTCTTCTGCAGATTTTGGTTGGCTCCTTGTAGTCAATTGCTTACAGTAATATGTTACTTTTTAAAATTAAATACACAAATGTCTCTGTAAAATTAAATCTTCTGGAAAATGAATATTTGGAAATCTCAAATATGTTCTTTTATACTAACACACCCAAAAAGGAAACATATATATATATATATATATATATATATAATAAAGCCTAGGGTGCCTAAGACTTCTGCACAGTTCTGTATAATAGGTAAGAAACCTTTGTCAAGTGCACTGGTATAACAATTAATAATATTGTACACCCTTTAGAGAGTGCCGTGCATATTTGTGATGCTGAACGGTTTTAGAGCTTAAGACATGCTGTGTCATACTTCTGGGTTGTTTAGGTTTGTTTGCTAGATAACATCACGTTGATTTTCCCAGAAAACTCTGCGAACCCAGCTTGTTGCAGTTCTACTTTGAAGTGTAACAACAAGCTAATTTGTTATGCAGTTGCTGCCTAATTTTACTTACAGTATCAGCTACCTAACCTTTGATTTTCAACAAACAGAAACTACCTTGCTAACTAGCTAGTTGTCTTGAGTCAGATGTATGGCTTGACATAAGTGCACTGTGAGACTGGCATCAAGGCTACCCAGCTATGTTACGAGGTAATGATATGTCACAGTGGAATGGCAAGTATTCTAGCTAGATCAGTAACCTGCAAGTTCGCCAACTGAATTTACGGGAAGACTGCTTACTCTGTACTGTTTGTTCTGTGTACGACGAAAAGTAAAGACGAAAAAATTGACTTCAGCATTTGAAAAATGTATTGCTTTTGTCGCAGTTTTTTTCTGATACTTCCAGTAAGTAACTTCACCCCCCATAGCCTATCCCTATTTTTCTTAAAATTTTATCTCTATAATTAGTATATTTTATTCTATAATTTGGGCTTCTGTCATAGAGTAACATGCAACAACAATGGACATACAGTATCATGCATATATGGAATATTGAAAAAACTTGTACCGATGTGTTGTTTGATAATCGCAAATCACATGGTCCCTGTAATTGATATACACACTGCATTATGCTGAATCTTAGATCAATACCATGCTTTGTTGGCACTCGTTTTTCTTACTGTATCTACCTGCAATCTCCCCCATTGTCATTTGCCAGAAGGACATTTGAGAGTTTTTGTTTGAATAGAGAAAGTACTATAAGTAATTTCTCGTCATGTTAAGCTAATATTTTATATTCTACGGCTGAATCCATCTGTATGATAATACGGTGGGAGAGCAGAACCAGATAGACAACCTACAGTTAGAAGCCTATTGCAACAGAAATGGTTGGATCAAATATGGTAGGATCATATCTCAATTGATAATCAATGATGATCTTTGCCCATGATCATTTTTTAAACTGTGAATGTGAGACAATGCCTGTAACAAACGGTAGAATACCACAGCAAGTGATTACTTTCTGAAGGCTCAGACCTCCACAAAAAGCTAGTGGTGCTTGCCCTGATAGCAGTGGTTCAGTGTGTGTTTCACACCCTGGGGATTCGGAGAGGGAGAGAGAAGGCAGATGGAGTGGAGAGAGAGAGGGAGGGAGGGAGAGAGAGGGGGGAGGGATGGAGGGTGTGTGCGAGAGAGAGAGGAAGAGAGGAAGATAGAAAGAAAGGGAGAGGGAGACTGATTATGAGTATGCACACGGCATATATGTAAAATTGGAGGTAAAATAGACCTGTCTCATGATACCGATACCCAGATTTTCCATTGGGGGAGAGAGCCTAATCAAACCCGTTTGCTGGATTTTGTAACAGACTCCGCCATACCTCTCCCCCAAGCAGACTGCCATTTGTCCCATTTTCCCTGATAGGTAGTTATACAGCTGCAATGATTCCTCCAGATGCACTGACATTTATCCACTTAGCGGCAGCGGTCTCGTCAGCCGGCAGTCAGCTCTGAGAGGTCTGAGTTTAAAGGTCATGACCCTTGTTAACAGTCCGCTCTTCTCCTACTCCTGAACTCTACTTCACAGGATTGTGGATCTGGCACTACTCGGTTTCTATAGTACACTACAATGTTGTTCAGACCCATTACTGCAGCCATTTACTTCCTAAGGCTATTATTTGATGAAAATATAATACTAACTATCTCACTCAAAAAAACGGACTTTGAAGATACTGTAATAATGGCTAAAATAATAAGTCATGCATATGGTTTGTCATACTGTAAAAATACAGATCACATACTGCAATTACTATCATACTTCAATAACACCCTGAATCAGAAGGTGAACATAGCCATAGCATTATAGAATGAACTATAATAATTAATATCACAGCTTGGTTAAATAAATACATACGTATATACTTGATTCAAATTGGTTTAGATGATGTTGATCATGTTGCAATAACCTGTACAAATGAACATTATAATGCATGGCTGTGAAGTAGTCCCTGTAAAAGTGGCCAGCAGGGACTGATGGCAGGATTTTCCCTATCTTTCCCTATTTATAATAAAGGGAATTTTACCCTATAATTGAACTGTGATTTATTTAATTTTTTGTTGGGATGGAGGTAGGTGACGCAATAGATATATTATGTAATGTAGGGCACAATTTATTTATTAAATAAATAATGCAGAAATCTGCTTTTTTCACATAGAGAAAGAACCAAAATGCCGGAAAGATTACAATAGACAATGACCCAAACATGAACCATAGCAAAATAATGACTCCTGTTTCTTTAAGTCAATCATCTTCTGTGTCTGTAATCTGTATTATTTATTGATCATAATATTCTATTGGCCAGCGTGACCACTGATTTCTAGCTATTCTTTAAGCCAATCCAAGTCTACTTAATAGCATTACGTGCAACCACTATCCGATCCATATTTTTGTGTGTTGTTGTATACCTAGTGCAGGGCTGAGCTAGGTTAACTACATTTTCTAGTAGCCTACCATATGTAACTATTTCCATGAAATAGAAAGTAGAATTACACCTGTATATAAATCGTTACATGCCTATTATTACTGCACAAAGGGGAGGGAAGGTCTTACATATAAAATAATCCTGTAATGTATGCACATATCACACAATATGGATGTAAATATCAAATCAGAGCTAACAGTTTGCACTGTAACCTTATAGTTATTGTCATTTCAAATTCAAGGTGGTGGAGTACAAAGCCAAAATACACTGTGCTCTGAATAAAAAGTCCCCCCCCCCCAACTGCTCCCACAATCAAAGCAGTCTTGATTTAACCTAAGTGTAACTGGATTGCCATGCTACTGGTCCTCCAAATAAATACATATTGAATTAAACTTTGTTTTTGAAGTTAAAACATTTTCACAAGACCAATTAAATCCCTCCACTTAATATTACCAGTTTCCCTCATGAGGATCTCTTAATCTGACTTTGCAAATTAGTGTGTTATGAACAGCCTCGTGCAAACAAGGATAAGGTGATTTGCATTGCTTTTTCAAGGGGTTAATGTAACAATCCAGCCCAGGAAAAGGTTATAAGACATAATGAGCATATCAGTAAAAATTGTGCAGGCAAATCAGAATATCCGTACAATGCAATTAAAGAGAGATGGGCTAAAGCTTTCTTGAACTTCCCAAAAGACTTCAAAAAGTATATATCAAAACTAATTTGTATAGGAATTCAGAGCATTCATCTTTATTAATTAAAAACCAGAGCTGACTCCGTGACAGCTGTCACAATCAATAACAGTGTTATTATCTGGTGAATTTTTAATTGTCATGCTGGAGGCTGGAGACATCCGGGTGGGGTTTATTGAAGATGTTTTGTAGCTGCCAGTCACCATATCTTCAGCATTTCATGAGACCTTCAAGTACACAGTATTAAATATTTATTAGCTGGTGCTTAATATAAAATAAATGTATGCCATTGGCTATTTTATCAAAATGGCTATGCCCAAGCGGTGTGTTTATTAGCACCTGCGAGATGTTTATTTTTTTTAAATTGGTTGGTTTGGTTTGTATACAGTTGCGAGAAGAGCTGTTGAGCGATTTGGGAAAGAAAAAAAATAATATTCTGACCTACAGGTAATCTAAGGTTGCTGTGGGATCTTCGACTCCTGTGTGACTCTGGCCTGACACTTTAAAGGACCTTCAAATGAACAATAAAAATATAATTGCAGGATAAACAGCTATCATGCAACTGTTTGGGTCAGATGCAGAAAATATGATCCGTGACAGATCACTTTGGCCTGTGAGATGAAAAGAAATACAACGTATAATCAAAACAAGTGAGGAAAACATAGCAAAGGTCGCATTTCATGAATAACAAGCACCCTCTTCCTTTTGGATATTCCTAGTGCCCTATCATCCCAGCTGCTGCTGAGGCACTGACAACCCGTAATTATCATCTATTTTCTCACCTTTGCCAAGATTGGATTCATTACTTGATTTCCTCCAGCCTTTTTCACAGTCTGGTCCAAGTATCACACATAGCGTCCAATGTAAGTTAATAATATGGTATACTGTATATATTAAATGAATAAATACCTCATGACCTTTCCAATGATTTATTTTGTATTTTTATACATTTTTAAAAGTGCTTGCCAGAGATTGTGATTTGCCATTGTCTACTGCACTGCCAAAATATACATGTAAATCTGTACTAATGTACATCTTCACTAATATGTAAAATTGTATTCACTGACCGTGTATTGGGGAATGTCAACAACTTGCTTTGTTGCAGGCTGCAATAGGCACAGGCAACATTGTTGATAGTCTTTCCACTGTTTGTTAGGATCACCAATTTCTCAACTGTCCACCTTCAACTTAAGTTCAATGAAAACTAATGATGCAAATTATGAGCATTTTAGGGCTTTATGCTTCTTTCAATAAGTAAAAAAATAAATAAACAACCTATATAAAGTGAGCTCCATAATCTTTGGGACAAAGACATATTTATTTCCTTGATTTGGCCCTGTACTCCACAATTTATATATAATCAAACAATTTGCATGTGGTTAAAGTACACATCTCAGGGTTTATTTAAGGGTATTTTTATTTTTATTTAAATGACATCACTACTTATACGTATCCCCCCGTTTCAGGGCACCATAATGTTTGTTAATCTGTTAGTATTTGGACACTGACAATTTTTGTGGTTTTCACTCTATACTCAAGCAAACAAACAGTTGAAATAAAGCAAAGTGGTTGAAATGCATCTTGTAAAACATAATAAAAACATTATCCTGAATGTCTGAAGGGGGATGTGTTATTTTTATTGCATTACCCAAGCTGAAGACACACTGGGAAAGGTGTCTTATGGATAAGACTACTCACAGACTAATGCCCATACTGTAATGTTAGATGGACACACATTTATACACTACTCTGCCTATTAATAACAACAGATAACATGTTTAGTCTATGAACTGCATTTAGCCGAGTGCTTAAATCACATAAAGTTAATTTGTCAAATGCACAGTTAACATTACTACATGCAGTTGTGCCGACAATGAAATGTCAGCCTGAGAGCGTCCTTGTGTATGCGGCGGAGAACCTAGTAGAAATGATACAAGAAACCACTGAATAAAGTGTAAATAAAACTGCCCAAAATTGCACAAAGTTACACTGTGCAGTTTCAATACCCCAAAACAGTAGGACTAACATTAGCTAGCTAGGTCAAACTAGCTTTAGAAGGCTATTTTACATTAGGGAGCACTGGGCTAACTAGTACTTTTTGCAAAACTTGCAGTAGTATTTTTATTCCATCATGGCAGATTACCTTTTCCAGCACCATTCGATGGAATTCACCCACAATGTGAATGTAAGGAGTAAGATTGCCACACTGTAAAACAAACTTTTTACTGTTTATATACATAATTTACGATTCTATCAAACAAGGGTACTTTTCAAAGATATTGAATTATAATTGTTAATTCTAAAAACCATCTGTAATTTGTTGGGGTAATTCAAAAGCGGATACTGCCAGCTGAATCCACCTTCTTTTGTTGGACCGTAGCAGCAATTGTTTTAAGAGGGCAGGACTTGCAGAGATTTTACAAACGGTCAATTCTTCGGTTATCAACTGTACAGGGCTTCGTAGGCCAAGGAAGACCTGTACAGTTGATAACTGAAGAACTGACCGTTTGTGAAAACCAGATGTCATTATAGTGGACAGGAGCAAAAACTGTAAAATATGACTAGAATGGCAAAGAACAACAGATTGCACTTGCCATTGAAGTAGAAAATGTTTTCACTTTTCACCATTATATTCAACAGAATTCCAAACAGGATGTGACACAACAAAATAAAACAAAAACCAAATGGACAAGCAAAACTGAAAAAAGAGCGATACCAAACGCAATTCCTTTCCATGTTGGAAACTGCCTGTATTATAGGACAATTACCAAGCAAAATCATCATCGTAAACTGTATTAGTTGTTGTTCCATTCTGCCATTTTTTCCCATACCATCCCAAAAGTGCTGGTCTGCCATCTACTGTGATCAATGTGAATGCAGCATAAGCCTTGGGCCATTAAATTAAATTAAAATTGGCAGAGTATTAATTGACAAACAGGCTTTTGTGTCGGGGGGTAGAGTCAACAAGCGGTAGCCTTCCCTAGCTGAAAATGCACTCACCGCCTATGGTTTGGCATATGTCTCTAACTATATTTCCCAGTCTCATAATGGATTCCTTGACATTCATTGGCACAACTCTGGTCCTCCTGTTGACATATCCCAATAACAGAATCAAAAGGCAATTAAAGTCCCAGAATCATGACTCGATACTGAAATATCTCTTATACCTGCATTAAGGAAGCAACTGAAGACAGCTGAAAATCTGCATTTAACCACGTGTGAATTGTTTGATTACTTAACTAAAAATGAGTACAGTGCCTTGAATCATGAAAAAGTATGTCCATGTCCCAAACATGGAGCTCACTGTAACTATTGGTTTGAAAGGCAGGATGTTAACATATTGGAAGCATGAAAACAAAGAGAGATAAGGAACATATTGGATAAGCAGTAATGTATGTAGCTCAATTCCATCTCTGTGAATATGAAGATCAGATGACATCTGATGCTAACTGCCAAGTGCATTAGAGCTGTGCTTTGACAGCCATGGGCATTTCTTAAAAGTGTCGAAGGCAACCCTGTCTGGGTGAAGTGTGGGGGGGGGGGATAATGTCTTAAAAGACAGAATATTCTCTAATTGATCCATCCGGTCCCCAAATTAAATAAAATAAATGAAAGAATTCAGAGTTTCACTGGGAAAAATAAAAAGTATGTGTACACAAATGAGTGTGATCGTACTGCCATGCTAATACCACAGACACCACCCTTCACAAACCCCAATGCACAAACTCCTTTTCCATGCCCCAGCAGCCTCCAAGCCTTTTGTGCCAAGATTTTACTGGCTGGGAGTTTCTCTTTCGCATCGAAGTAAAGCCAGCCAATCCACCAAAACACAGTGCAAGCTTGGTTTCTGCATTAATATACTTTTAAAATGGCAAATTACAGACAGAAATTCTTTCAGAAATCTACATTATGCCATGGTCATCAAATTAGACTATACACCAGGTAAAAAACTCTATTTCAGCTGCAGTAATTAGCTACACTGCCTATAAAAGCTCTCCAGTTAAGAGTGAAGCACTGTTGTTTATCACCACTTGACTATCACAGAAAAGAGGTCTGCCATGTAATGTTTTCTTTTCAGTTTAATGTCTTGACCTATGATGCTACCGAGTTTAAATAAAGTATATTATTATTATTATTATTATTATTATTATTATTATTATTATTATTATTATTATTATTATTATTATCATGGTGACAGTTACGGCTCAGTTCATTGTTTGCTCTCTTCTTGGACCTCAGTATATTTTATTGACTACGTCCAAAATATTTTACAAAACTTGGACATGGCATACAGTAGATATAGATAGTGTAGTGTAAAATGGCTACAAGAGGGCAGATGTGTCAGTGCTGTCACATATATCACATACAGTATATCACAGCATTTGGGTTGATTGTTTGGGGCTATGCTATGCTCCATATCAAGCAAAGCACTGCAAATGTGTGTCATTGTGTGTGAAATGTCACTACTTGTCCTTAAACAATTCAAGGGCAAAAATGACAACATGACCACAAATACACGGGATTCAGGCTAAGATGAAAGAACACCTCATCCACTTTTTCTGAAGTTCAATATAATGCAATTATAGACATAGGAAAAAAACTGCATTATAGACATAGCAATTGCGAAATACATTTTTTTGTTTGTTCGTGTGAAGCAACAGGGAATTGTACTGCACTGAAAGTATGAAAGATTCAGTGGATGAATCATATATGAAGAGTAAAAAAGCAATGGTGATACCATTAAAAGGCTACCACCCCATGGCCCTCAAGGACACCTCTCGTATCCTCGAGATAAGTCCTACCACCAACACTAGGTACAAATGACTGAGCACGTTTTCGTAGGAGCAGTTACAACAGACAGAATGGTAAATGGCAGGCATTTATATAGCGCCTTTATCCAAAGCACTGTACAATTGATGCTTCTCCATTCACCCATTCATACACACACTCACACACCGACAGCGATTGGCTGCCATGCAAGGCCCCGACCAGCTCGTCAGGAGCATTTGGGGTTTGGTGTCTTGCTCAGGGACACTTCGACACAGCCCGGGCGGGGGATCGAACCGGCAACCCCTCAACTGCCATACGACTGCTCTTACTGCCTGAGCCATGTCGCCCCCGCTCTTCATTCATAGTGTGGAGTTACCTACAGTACAGTTACCCTAACAATAATCACATTAATTCAGTGTATGAGCACAGCGGGTCTAATTCTAAAAAAATCTAGAAAATATTATTGCTATTCCAAAAATGTTAAGATGGAAAGGGTAGTGTTTTAATCACTGTTGTTTCTTAAAGGAGAGGTTTGCAATAACATTTGAAATGCCCTCTGTCTTCTGCTTCAGAGGTCTTGAAACACTTCAATGAAGAAAAACAAAAGGTCTAAAGCTTTTTGAAACATGATTGGTTTAATGTGGAACCTAATGAGCCAATTATGTGGCTTTCCCATTATCAGTAAAGAGGACACAAAATATGTTACTTAACAAATGTTATTTTTCAACCACAAAAACAATACAACATAACATTATATTTATTTTGACTAATAGGTTCACTAATATATGTATGTGTAATTAATTTATTATTTTAAATCCGCCAATGAAATCTTGATTAGGGTCAGAACAGGACAGGGAAACAATGATGCAAAATTAGGGAAATGAATGGAAACTGGTCAGACTAATTTGAGGACATAAACCATGCGAACAAATTGTATTTTTACACCGGACAGGTTTATCAGCCAGTATTGTTTAATTGCTGTGAAATTACAAAATTACTTCAGAGAAATAGTTCATTTGTACCATTTCATTGGATATAAAGTATTATACAGTACCAAATAAACTGACAAGATAGTTTCAGTTTACAGTACTATAACACTGTATTAATGAAAATAGATGTTAGAAACAAGCATTGCTTTGTTCACTTACAGTATATTATTTACTTTCACAGCTTTGCGTTATTTAAAATTTAGCAACAAAAAGGCAGAAGTTGCACTGATACAAGTAAATAAAAATATAATTCATGTTCCCTCTTTAACACTTTATAATTTGTACACCATCAGCATAATACACATAAGCAACACAGGGGCATTGGCTAATTGGGCCATCTATATTACACAATAAATCAACATATGATATATGAATCAATAGACTAGTTTTATTTTACAAGTGTCTGAGAAAGATTTGAGTGTGCCCACACAGGGCCAAAGGAGTAGAAGGTAAAACAACAGTAAGACTTTCTAAATTAATTTTTGATTAGAGTCATTAAATGATTTTCTTCCTTTAGCTTTCCTCTGCTTCGTGCACAGTAATTGCCAGCACCACACACACACACACACATCTCTCTAGTGGAACGCTAATGAAGGCCCCAGGGTCAAAAAACACTCCATGTTAGATGAGCTGATTGCACTAAAAGGCTATATATGGACGGACTGCACACAAAAAAAACGCTTTCTGTCCTCTCTACATACACCAGAGGAATGGCTTGTGAAAAAATGCTTTAGAAGAACCAATTAGGATTATTAGTTGGGTATAATTCATTAAATTGAGAATAAAACTAATCACTTCAGTGGTTTCTAAGACACATCTAAAGAGGAAATAAATGGTACTATATAAGGAGTGTTCTACATTAGATTAGCATTTGGCTCTAAACTGGTTTTATATCACTTAGGGGCAGTTCACCCAAAAATGAAATTAAGGTATGTTTACCTTTATTACCCAGAGTATGATCTATTCATCCAGATAGTTCCACTGAGAATTGATGGGTTTTGTGTATAGTTGCTGTAGCTCAGCTCAGACCTAGCTTTTGTGGCCTCAAAGACCCGAAAATGTACATGTGAAAAAATCAACAACGTCTCTTTCCCAAATACAACACAACAGTTACACACGGACAACCACAGAACTTAATTTATTGAAAATACTTCAATTAAGTACTTCAATGTATATCCTCACAGCAAAACTATCTGGATGAATAGACAGTACTCTGGGTTAGTGGAAAGATACTGTACCTTAATTTCATTTTTGGAAGAACTGCCCCTCTAATAATAGAGAGAATATAAACAGCAAATTGCAGCAAGTTTTGGCAGCCCTGGTTTAAATGTCTTTAACAATGAATCTGCACGTGACTGAAAGCAAACCTGAACTCTAAATGGTAAAAAGTTAAACATGAGACCTTTCTGCAAATCTGTGGACAGATCTGAAACATGCCATGTATGCAAGAAGGCCAAAGAATATTTCTGAGCTAGAGGTGTTCTGGCAGGAAGAATGGGGAAAAAGTGAGAATAGAAAGACTCTTAGCTAGCTACAGGAAGCATTTACAAGCTGTTATATTTGCCTGAGGAGGAGTTGCAAAGAACTAACTGACAGGGTTCCCAAACTTTTGCTCAGGGCCCTTTCCCTTTTTTTTACATTATTATCTTGCTTTAAAATGTAAAGAACTGTGTCATGTTTAACTTTGACCATTTAGAAGTCAGGTTCGCTTCTGCTCACCTAGATACTATTTGTAAAAGGCTTTTTGACCAGGGGCACCCACATTTTTGCACACCACTGTAACATATATGAATGAGCCCATCCATGAGTACCACTTTTAATCTGTTTGATGTGCTTCAGTTAAGTAGAATGAGAGAGAGAGAGAGAGAGGGAGAGAGAGAGAGAGAGAGAGTTTAGTTTTGCACAATGCTAAATCTACAACAGGTTTACAATTGAGATTTGCAGACTGAACTTTTCTTTCCCTAGTCACCTATTGTGCCTACTCATGTGTAACATACTTGCAGGATTCAATGAGCATTGGCCCTTATCTTTGACTCACAATTACATGCCAGTACAAAGTTCCCCAATGGCTTTGCAACTTTAGTGAATTATGCATTGATAAAAGCAGCCCTTGAGTGTATTTTTTTTGTCAATCTTAGGGACAAATGTTGATTGAGTACAGGCCTTTGTGTGCACAACATTTGAAGGTAGGCCTGCATCACATTGATAAATCCAGATTTTCCTTTTCCCCTTTTTTTGTGGCACCTTTAAAATATGAACAGTGCCAGCATACACTTACAGAAGAGGGGAGTGGTAGAGGGTGAGGAGATCACTTAAATTCAGATTAATTAGTGAAGCCAAAAAGTTTCTAACCAAATAGAAAACAAAGAAACATTGGAGGCTATGTAGCTGATTTAGAAGCTTCATTAATTTGAACCATAAAAGTGACTGCTAATTAAAAAAACGGACTTCATGTCCTGAGGACTAGCATGATTAAGGTTGTTGGTTCAAATGCCAGACATGCAAGGGTTCAGCCTCCAGGAGGTAGACCTGCAGACACTGCAGTCCATCCTCAAGTGGACTCCATATATAGATGAGTCTCAAACTTATAAATTGTTAAAGATTGCAATCAGTGGGTAGCAATTCTGTAACTACACCTTGGCACGTTCACATTTTTTTTTTTTTTTTGCCTTTGTTGCATTTCCCACAAGAAATGCAGCTAATCAATAAGTCTTAATTATTAAAGGGAGGCTCTGGGGGGTATATTGGTCTGGCAGTGGTTTCACTTATACCGTCAATGAAAATTTATATTCAAATTAGTATTAATGAGAGCCTCTTGTTTTTGTCTCTTTAATTAAACAACATGCATTTAAGTAAGTGCTGCTCTGGCAAATGATTCCACCACTATGGAACAGCAATGCGCATTACTATTGCCTTATAAATAAAATACGTATTATTACTGTATCGCATGGTGCAAACTCTCACTAGCCCACGAAGAAGCATGAAAGCTGAAATCCCAGTTGGGGAACTACATTTGTACCCTTGACATTGTACTTAACCGTAATTGGTTTACCTTTTTGTTTTGTGTAGTTTCTTTTTATAAAACATTATATTAAAAGTTATTATGTTCTATGAATTATTATATTAAGAACTATATTTTATAAATATGTTTATTCACCATATGTAAATGAATAAAATTTTAAACAAAAATCACTTTTTAAAAAATACAAAAAAATACAAAAAAAATTATTTTCAGTACAAAATTTTGTAGAATGCTGATTTTGTTTACAAAATGAATTGCTCAGCACTTGCTCTCACTCTTTACACAGACAGTAAAGCTTGAAATAACTTGTTCATACTTTTCATCAAACAGATTTTTTCATGGGAAGTAGGTAACAAATGAGAGAATGTATTTATCTTAGATTATCAGCCTTCATGATTACTCGAATGGTTTGAGTTCAATAGTCACATCCATGAAATCGTAGTACGTACACCCCTGCTCAAAAGAGTGGAATTACCTTGCCTTTATTCAGCTTTTTCTGATTTAATATTAGATTTTCTCTGTTTGTAATCAAACAATTCACACGTGTTCAAAACGCACTCAGGGCTTATTTGAAATGTCCCATATTGTGCATTTTCAAGTGTTATCCATAAGAAGGTGTTTGTGTGGTTTTTACGTACTAAATCCAGTTTTAAATTCCATTCTCCAGCGCCTCTCATGAGCTTTACCAAGAACATGCTGTTTTAGTGACTGTGTCTTTAAGGCTCATTGACCTCAACGAACCTCTGTTCTGATTGGATGGCTGGCTCCAGCTAACTGAATGCAGTCTGTGCAGAGGCTTGGATTCTGACTACCAGGTGGGCCGTGCTGAAGTGTATCGTTATGATGTCACTAATTCACGGAACTCCAAACAGCTCGTTTAAATGCACATTTTCTTTATATGGATTGTGTGGATTTATTTGGGGACTGGATTTTGATACTTTCAGTGTTTTTATGACTCCATCTCTTTTATAGTCCTCATAGCAAGATAAAATTCATTTTCCACAATATGGGACCCTGAAGGACAATATTTTATATCATTTTGGTTGCATTCAATTTTGTATTAATTACAGCACTGTTTATTTGTAGTCCCCCATTTCAATGTTTGAGACAGTCAAATATGAGTCATGTTTTGTATTCGGTTGCATATCCTTTGCATGCCGTGACTTCCTTATGTTTGTGACCCATCAACATCATCAGAGTCTGGATATCTCCTTTTCAGGTTGTCCTGAGAGTTTATCTCTTTGGGAATTAGGGAATGGGACAAGATTCAGCGGTAAACTATGCTGATACATTATGGAACACATTTGTTGACTAAATGGCTTTTAGTCATCAAGGGTCCAAGATATCAAATGTGCTTCAAACCACTGTGCTGGTGCCAGATACTATATGCAGTAGATACAACAATATTTTTCTCCTGAATATTCATTCCATTGAGTTCAACAGGAAAATTAGTCAGGAGAAACTATTCTTGTTGTATCTCTCATAGATCGAGGGTGGCACATAGTATAAAGGTAAGTGTCCTCTCTGTTAGTGTTCAATAGCTTACGTTTTTGTTTTGTCTTGCACCACCGAGCATACTATACAAACATATAGTTTGGAAGCTAATACCATGAAACCTAAAATTAACGCTCATCTCTTCCAGGAGGGAAGTCACATTTTTGCATATAGCCTAAGCTCCAGGTCAAAGAGAGTTTACCTAAAGCCAATAAATGTTGACACCCAACAGAAGCATCAAGCAGACAAACATTTAAGAAAGCCACAAGAAATTAAAATAATAATGTAACGTTAACTCTGACCAGTGCATACAGACCCTGTAAAGCACACACACATTAAGCTATCTGAAGTATCGGTATATGACGTGAAAGAAAGAAAGTTATCCAACCATTGCACTGTGTGATCCGATCATATTCTTGCTAATGGCCGCTTCCTTGAACTAGACAGCTATCCATATCCATTTTAACTGCACATGGCAGACCTAGCTAGCTAAGTAGCTAGGTAAAAACTAGCTTGCTCATTTCTCTTCATGGAGTGAGTCAGAAAATTAACTGCTGATTTTAGTTATTAGACAAATCCTAATAGGCTACGCAGAATTACAGAAAGAGCAGAAATATCTGAAAAACACTAGTCATAAAACATATCATATATGTAGCCTATATTTTCACTGTGCAACTTTGGGGATGCAGGGGTCTTATATGCATGATGTGGCCAGTGTCGCACTATTTGAAAAATAACCAAGTGCCTGCTGCATTTGCTTGTTGAAGGAAATGAATGGCACGGCAATTATTGGATATTTTACGCTAGTTTTGACATGACATATTGAAGGTGGCGTTATCACTTTAAGGATATTCAAACTTCTCCCTTAAAAGAGAACAGGGGTGACAAGCATTTAACAGGGGTGGCTGTGGCCACCATTGGCCATCTTCTAGAGCTGTCCCTGCATTACATGTGATTTACATTTTACATTGCCCTTACATTGCTAAATGGTATGTATACCTGTTTATGTGTTTTTTGTACCCATTACCAGACTTGTGATGGTCAATTACCATCTGTCTCTTTTGAATTGACAGTGCTTATAACCCAATTTTTATACTGATATAGAGAATACCTAAATTAGATAAAAACTTGTATTGCCAATTTAACTTGATTTGTTTGATTTTATATATGTTATAATTGCTAGGGGTGCCAATAATTCTGATGCCTATGCTTGTCAGAAAAGAATAGATTACATTAATAAAAAACATTGAAACATGAGAGTTAATGTATTGAAAAAAAGTAGATACACTGCTTACCCATATGTTTGAACATAGCATACTATACAGATTATTACCTGTGTTGTATATGATATGTAGCCTTTTTTCTTCATTTTCATGAAGGGTGCCAATAAATCTGAAGCTGACTGTATGCCAAAAAAGAAAAATGTAGACGAGACCACTAAGAGGATAATTTTTGCCCCTCCCTCAGCCTAGTACACTTCAGTGATCCATTGAAGTTATTCACTGTGTGAACCTCTATTTACTAAAAATTGTTCAGTGTGAATCCTTTTTAAAACGTGAATGCTATAATTATATTGAGCCAAAAAGTTGCTCGCTGTGTGAACACAGGATCAACCTCTATTCACTCAAAATTGTTGAGTGTGAATCCTTTTTTAAACGTGAATGCAATAATTATACCAAGCTAAAAATACCCAAGCACAATTAATCTGCCAGCAAAAATGAAGCAACCAGTGTCAGTGTTGCATACAGTACATCTGTCATACTGTAAGTGCACTACTTAAAAGACCTCTACACTAAACCTAGCAATCTCTTCAGTCAGAAATCAGATACAATGTCTACAATGTAGTGCAGATGTGCATTACTTCAAAAAGCTTTCAGTTAAATCTGTGAAGAAGATGTTGAGTCATCCAGTGTACAGATATAATATCAGTGTCAGAAAAACACACAAGCTGCTTGATATTCTATTCTCCACCCACTAGAGATAATGAACTTGTTTGCACAATTCCAAGAATTAATGCCATGTCAATGAAAGCACCTCTCGAAAGCATCTACCATCCCACTTCCCACATAATGTACTGTAAAACACAATGAGGCAGGACTACAAAAATTGTTCTGAAGTACTAAAAGATTTTTTCGGCATTAGCTACAACTTTTATGTATGAAGAATAGCAAAATATATCTTCTATCCCTCTATCACACACATAAGTTTGTAAACAACTGAATGTGATTGATCCTATTTTTTTTCGCAGACACATCCCTTTAATATCCCATTTTATATTTGTGCTTCTCTGCACTGAAATGTATTGCAATTCTATCTCTGATAGACTTTGATAGGAGAGAACCACAGTTCCGTCCGCCATCTAGCTCTTACACTTGACTATGGTTTCTGTCAATAAAAAAACACATTAGCAATTCATCAAAGAAGCAAATGTCATTATGCACAGGAAGTCCGGGGGAATTATTTTGCATTTGATTTCAGGTTCCGATAGCATTGTTATTGATTTAAAATTTCCCTAACACTGCATAGGCCAGACACAACAGATCATTGTATTTTTTGAACTGTCAATCACAGTAATCCAGAGCTGTCTGGGAACTGACAGCATCAGGCAGGCTCTTTCTTATTCCCTTCTGAAGTCCCAGAGGGAGCGCAAGGCCTTCAGGCCAAGAGTGAGGTGCTAACTTCCCCCCTGAAAAAGGCTTCTTCACCCTTTGAAAGCTAGCACTGCATCCTCAAAGAGACTTGTTTTCTGCTTTTGCCCCCAAAATGGACAGGCCCATTAATTCTACTCTGCCCTCCACCATCAGCAGGGAAAACACAGCTTACATCCTGTTCATTTGTTATTTTCACTTTTTGCATCTACCTCAGATGGGCACGGCACCAGGTTGCAGTCCACTGCCCATTTAAAGGAATCAATTTGTTTATCAATAAGATCGTTCCTTCGCTTGAACGAAGTGACCCATACATTTTCCCTTTCTCCATTTAGTAAATGGGTTTGTTTTGACATCCAGTGACCACACACAATCATTAATCTTTCCTCCTGTGCCGTTCCTCCAATGGGTAGTTAATGTGACTGAGATCGAGCGGCGTGTAGTCCGATGCAGAATCAAAGAGCCCCACCCCACCCCCCACCCCCCCCGACCACCGCAGCCCGCATCTCCTCAAATGCACTCCGTGACCCCGGAGCATTGATCTGAATGAAGAATGTGATCAGTGATGTCTCCATTTAAAATGCAGGCATTAATCTTTTCATGAGCGAATTAACATGCCACCGAAAATAAATCAAACAAAGGACCCCCTTATCCCAATTTGTCATCCACTGCAGCAGAGTAAGTACGTGTGAGTGCGTGAATGTGTCTGGGTTTAGCTCCGGTACGTTATGTAAGACATATTAGTTCAGTTGATGACAAGTCCAAGCCCTTGTCTCTATCGAAAGGCAGTACATATAATAGCACTGTCAAAGAAGGATAGGGATGCCTGATAGGAGTAGCAGCAATTAAGGCCGATGGATCCCTAAGCCCTATTTAAGAAGTGCTACTTCTGTATTACAGCTATTCTTGGAAGCTGTATACAGAAATGGTTTCAACCAATAATTTTCCATGCGTGATGAACTGTGAAATGTAACAAAAGCCCTACTGCCAGGAGGGGGATCCGAGTTCATTCTGAATTACAGCAAGGGAGAACCAGTGTGGGGGGGCGTAAAAAGAAAACCTTGGCCAAATGGAATTAGGTTAAATATCTCCTGTGTCTAAGAAATAACACGGAAAGCAAAATACTGTGTAACACTGCTGATTCAGTGCCATGTGCGCATAATAGCAAAGGGAATAATTTGTGAGCATTTCAGTAAAGGTGATATGCTTCATAATAGCAACGAATGTCACAGTTGAGTAGTCACAGTAACTCGAAGGCACCATTAAGGAATACTGGGAAAGTTAAGACGCGGGAGAAACCACTTTCTTTAACTGCATATGTTTAATAGGAAGTATAAAGGCAAATAGCTGGAGTATAAAGGTGGCAGCTGCTGCCAGTTTTTCATTGTTTTCTGCTATTTTCAGGTTCAAATACCTTCTCTGCCCACCTTGTAAAAAATGGCAATGTGTGGGTCAGATAATGCTTCTTTCCACAGTTTGATTCCGTCACCTTCGTCATCGTGCTGGTATGTCCACAAGGAGAAAAAAACACTGACAAAACGTGTCACGAACACGCCATGGGACACTGACCTGAGAAACTACTTTCTAATCTTACTGTCGCAGAATATACTGAATGGCGCCCAGCCTATGCCCTGATGGATATCTGCTAGACACGCTCTGCAGGTACAATGGAAATACAACTTCCTGCCAGCGCTTGCGGCGCAGATAAATTTGAGCGCTCAGTTAATGTCGCCGGGCGCTGAAATCTACGTGACAGAACACCTGTCCGGTGGGTGGCTCTCCGGTAGCGAGTAGCTGACGCCGCCTCCACCCCCACCGCACCCCGCGCCCCCGACCCCGGCAACGGCGGCTGACGGATTTTTCGTAATGAGCGTGTCCTGTAAATAGCCGGCGTGATGTCATCGGCGGCCAATCTGCCGTGACTCTGCGGTCACCTTTCGTTGTCGGGGGCGGAGCGCGGCGGTCAGTGGCCGCAGCCTCTCCGGTGCCGCGCGGACTGGCAGCTCCCGCCTCGGCGCAGATGCCGAGGTGTGTGTCCGAGCGCGGCCGGGCAGGGACACGCCATTAAAATTAAAATGTGGAAATTTCCTGTCACCGTGTTAATGGGTTCCTCTAGTGCCTGGCAGAGCAGATGGACAAGAGAGCCCGGGCTCAAGATGGAGGTTTTATAAATATATATAAAAGAAACACCAGTCTACTGCCTTGCGCTCATGCAAGCTTTATCGCTGTGCACTCAAACGCCGACAGCACCGCCTCTGTCAAGTCTGTGATCAGCATCAACTATCTTTGACAGCCGGGTTTATTTATGGACTATCACACTGTGTTCCCCTTTCTTATATATATATTTTAATTTAGTGTGAAATACAAGCATCTGATTGCTGGTAATACGCCTGATACTGACATCTTGACGTTTCAAGTGCAATGTAGGACATTATATTTCATAAAGACATCTCATTGAATGTGATATTCCAGTGTAAACAGGATTTCCTTCTGGGCTGGTTGTTGTCATGAAGCATTTTATATGGCCCGCACATTAAATATGAAATTCCTGAAAAGAGCATCATAACTACTATGTCCGCTTAGGTTCTCGTAATTGTTGTTTTGCTTTATTTTCATTCATTTTCATATTACGTTTCCTAACTATACATTTGTCTGCATTTTCAAAATGAAGAACTGCTGATGAGACAAGAGAAAAGGAATGAGTTTGGTACAGACAGCATACATTAGGCTATTACATTGTGAACGTCCACTGAATACATAATTACGTTTCAATATAGTTAAAATGCAAATATTTTCGTGAGTCCACTCTTATTCAGAGAAGTCAGCAGTTTTCCAAAGCTGCCTACTAGCTTATTTCGAAAATTTCCACATGAATACAGTATGAATAAACTATTTGATTAAAATGAAATGTCACCATTTGTTTGTCTGAAACAACACTATCTTAAAAAAGAAACTTCACTTTATTCCTGAATTTAAATGCGTATTTAAATGTGAAACAAGCCGTATTGTTGCTGAAAGCAGTCTAATTTCCCTCAAATGTCAACTTGCAACCACCTGAGGAATATCGGTTCTTCGAGGAAGGTGCGATGAGCTGAAATATTCTCTGCCAGTCAGTGCAGTATAATATTAGGAGATGGCATTATGAAAGGTCAAAATGGAATATCAAAATATGAAAAAGCAGAAGAACAATGAGTCTTATTAGTTGTGTTATTTGCGAAAACTCTCTTAAACAGATTCAAATATTGTCCCGCGAAGCCATCAAGGCCCTGTCGCGAAACCCATACATTTCAGTTTCCTTCCATACGTTTCCTTCCTCTGTATATTTCAGAGAAGACACCAAGCTCCAAGCACATTTATTTAATAGAGTCATTTTATCCTCTAATTCTTCATTTAACATGGTTAAATAAATGAAACGAGGGGGAAACATTTAAACGGCGTCGCACACAGAGGGAGGCGTAGCATGTCCTCACATGGCAAGATGAACCTTTAATTAAGACAATGTTGCATTAGTGATCAGCCGAGTCTCTGCGGAATGCGTTTAATGACTGTCTCATAATATTATGCCAGTGCTGGTGCACGGAGGACTTTTTAATAATCTCTTTGTTTCCTAATTTAGTTTTGATTGGCTATGAAATCCATAGCAGCACTCAAGGGCTCGCATTTCACCCGTCATCAGCACTTCTTGGCCATAAACCGTACAGTCGCGCAAACAAGCACTTCCGTCCGGGGGCTCTTTTTCAGGTCTTCTGTTCAACCTCCCCCTGGCTGTTCACTGCGGCCGGGATAAAGCTAACTGCAGATAATTTCACAGGAGCCCCCTGCCTCTGCCCCAATCTGACGTCTGGAGACCACAATGCCCAGGCCTGCTCATGCCCCATTCCAAGAGGTATCTCTGCTGGGGTTTTTAACACACAACAGAGTTCTTCCTAGAAACCACCTGCCTGAATTGTACTGAGCGGACAAACGGGTCACGCTTTCACAAACAGCAAATTCCTATGATAAATAAAACACTAATAAATGTTAATAGTTAATAGTTAATAGTTAGAGACAGCCTAAGCTTTCTAGTCATACATATTTTTTCAGCATTTGTTCAAGACTATCTGATCATACATGCATCGTTTCTGTAAATGTTGCTGGTTTTTTCCATTTTACGTAATATTAAACTCTATCAGTCTAATACGTCACAAAGAAAATGTACAAAAACAAATCATGTTGATTACACAGGCAATGCATGAACTGCTGAAGGCCACCCAGTGTCTCGGTGCTTCACTGTGCACCCAAAAACCTGGAGTACTGTTGGACCTGTCTGAAGGCCCTGGAACCCCCACAGTGACACATAACACATAACCGCCATTTCCAGGGTCCCCCGTGCAGCCTAACTACTTAACTACAGCGGCTATCAAGAACAACGGCTAAGAAACAGGGGGGAATCCTGCCTTGTTCAGGAAAACGGCAGAGCAGCACAGCTCCTATCAACACAGCAACCGCCCAGCCCAACAGCCCAGAGGAACTTTAGGTCCACTGGATGGATTGTGCTGTACGTATGAGTCATGGGCCCAGGCAGCTGAGCTGAAACAGGGATCATGCATTTATAAGGTTTGCACTTGACCTAAGATAAGCCTACCTGCCTGTCTGCAGGCAGAGATGCCTGATACGGCCTCAACCGCAGGAAGCAATCGGAGGCAGCAGAAAGAGCCATATGCCCTGAGGGTCAATGGACAGAAATCAATTTAACCAGATTGAATTCTCAGACAGGGCACAGTGTAAGGACTTGGTAATTGCCTGCATAAATAACTGCGGTACTTATGATAAAAAATGCTATTGACATAATCGTGATATTGGTATTGTTTTAGTTGCCATTTCACAGCTAATTGCTCAAAAATTGATCTCTTCTGCTGAGAACTTGGGTGCAAAAAAGAATGAAAATAAATCAATAGTGAAGAGAGTGTTTTTTCTTTCTTTCTGGTTGCTTTAATATGCAAAATAATTATTAACAACTAAAATAAAAATCACATTTATCAGTTAGTAGCTTAGGATCATTGACAGACCAGACTGAATTAAAAGTATAAAATGTCTGTCAAGTAACACTATTTATGTATTAACTAGACGTTATTTTGACAAAAAAAAAAAAAAACATAATTTATCAACAAACATAAATCAAGGTCTCAATACTGTTTCTGCAGAACCTATGAAAACAGTTTTCTCTGTTCTTCTTTTTGGAGATTTTGGTAGGAGGGATAAAGAGCCACCTCCTCATTGCTGCAGTCTCTTCCTCAGGTGTAAAGAGTGAAAATGCAACTCGATTGCTGTGATTGTTGGTAAAGGATAAGGGTCCTTTGAGTGCACTTTCTTTGTCTGGAAAGCATTTTTACAGAATGTAAAATTATTGAACAACTGCCTAGGAGATTATTGATGGATGACTGAAGCCCTTTTTCACGCTTCGGTCAAGAGCAAAAATCACTCAGTTATGGGTGGCTTTTTTCCCTCCATCCAATAAAGACACTGGCTTCAGTTCGCATTAGCTTATATGATGTTCACTGTCCTTGGAGACCAGGAGGCTGAATGCAAGTGTGACGCTGACCCTCAAAAATACCAGTTCACCCTTTTTCTAACCTTGAAAACCTATCACAGAGAGTCAGCGATTTCAAAAGTGCTCCTGAGAAGCAAGTTTGAATAATGTAACCTATGAATAAAACACATTAGCTACAAACATATTGAATAATTCACTTTTCAAAGCCCCTGTACATGAGATATTAGGTCTTGGGTCGCTCTCCATATTTTTATCCTTGTGCCAATGCTTGCTGTCTTTTTTTATTACTCAAGTAGTACAGTAGTTCCTTTATTTTTCTGAAAAGCTTTTGAAATTTTTAAGAGCACATTCGTTCTGATACATTGTTCGACAGAACAGTACAGAAACTGAAGACATATTCAGCTTTCATGTCTATGTGTCACTTAATGTGGACAACTAACTGTGGCTTTGAAAGTACAAAGCCAAAACATGGAGCAGCTACATTAATGCTTTACCAACTTGACCTCTTTTTCAAAAACAAGCTGCACACCTAATCTTTGCTTTACTTGTACTTACTGTCACTGTTCTGCTGCAAATAAAGCATGCTATGCTGATCATAATGGCCTTGTTCAAAACCGACAGGAATACCTTTGAGCAAACGTGTATTTTACAAGATTCCAATCATGACCATTACAGAAACATACAGTGCTGTGAAAGAAAGTATTTGCCCCCTTCCTGATTCCCTTTATTATTGTATATTTGTCACACTGAATGATTTCAGATCCTTTGTCAGAATGTGACATTAGACAGAAACTGAGAAAACACAAAACTCATTTACTTAAATGGTTATTGCATGTATTTAATGAAAAAATACATTTCTCAACCAATCAAGTAATTAAGCTAATTTAAATGATAATTAGATTTAGCTGACTGAACACAGCCAGGCAAGACTGCAGCCAGCCCTACTGAATCTAAGCCTCACTCATATTGAATGTTACCATCAGACTCCACCGAACCACAGTAAGAGCGATTATCTCCAAATGGTTTTGAATCTTCTCAGGAGTGGCTGGCCTGTCAAAATTTGTCCACGGGCACAGCAACCACTTATTCAGGACACCGCAAAAGATCCCAGAAGAACATCCAAAGACCTGCAGGCCTCTGCTAAGGTCAGTGTTGATGGCACCACACAAAAGAAAGAGACTAGGCTGAGAGAGAGACTGAAGCAATGGCCCTTTATCCCTTCCAAAATCTCCAAAATTACGTGTAGAAATGAGGGTTGGGGGCTTGGAGTGGGGTTAAATCGGATGGGTGGAAGAGTAGCAAGGTGGAAACCACTGCTAACCAAGAGAAACATCAATGCTCATCTCACATTTGCAAAAAAGCACCTCGATGATTGCCAACCCTTTTAATAATGTTCTATGGGCAGATGAGCCAAAGGTGGAACTTCTTGGACGACCATTTGGATGACCATTATGTCTGATATAAAGCAAACACAGCATTTCAAAGTAAGAACATCATCCCAACAGTCAAACGTGGTGAATTCTGCCCTGTACAAGAAAATTATTCCAGAAAATGTCTGGTCATCTGTCTGTGAGCTGAAGCTGAAGCGTAATTAGGTAATACAGCTAGACAATGATCCAAAACAAAAGCAAGTCAACATCTGGCTGAAAAGAAACTAAATTAAAGTTTTGGAGGGGCCTAGTCAAGTTCTACAGGATCTGAAACAAGTAGTTCATGCTCAAGAAACTACTAATTTGTCTGAAGTAAAGCAGCTCTGCAAAGAACAGTGGGCTAAAATTCCTCCCCAGCAATGCAAAAAACTGATGCCAAATTATAGGAAGCATTTGGTTATTGCTGCTAAATGTTTAACCAATTATTAACCTCAAGGGGCCTGTTTGGTAACTTCTTTCATTAAATACATAAAATAATAACTTAAATGTTTTGCGTTTAGCCAGGTTACCTCTTTCTATTATCTCATTTTGTCTAGAGATCTGAAACCATTCAGCATGATGAATATGCAATAATAGAGGAAATTAGGAAGGGGCAAATACTGTTTTAATGGCACAGTAGATATCATTCTATCATTGTACAAAATTAAATGAATTAATTCAAATGTTTTGGCTTTGCCTTGACTGAAATGCTCCACACAATTCTACTTTTATGTGATTTTAGGTTATTAGGCACCTCTCCCTGTAGACAAACATAGAACTATGTAGTAATGTAGTGATGCATAGTAATGAACAAAAATGCATTTGGTGTTTCTCAATACAAAACAGGCTAGAAAATTATTCATTATTAAAAGCCCCCTAGCTTACGCAATTCACAAACAAGTTAATTTTCCCTTTTCTTGAGTGCATATTAAAATAAAATCCATCCCATATTTAAAAAATATGAATAGTGGTGTGAGGCCAACTGCCAACATTTCTGTATTCACTACATTTATGCAGAGGGGAAAAGCATGTGCGTATTTGTGTGTGTGTGTGCAACTACACCCCGACAACAATAATGCATTAGTATTTAAGCAATAGTGAAATCTTTGAACTTTAAAGGTCATATAGAGTGAAAAAGCCGCATGTCATAAATCAAACAGAAGTGCCAAATAAGCCCATCCATATCCAAGAACATTCTAGACTCACCAAAGCGCAGTATGTCTCGGGCGGGTCTCCGCATGTGATGTTGGGAGGGTCGAGTGTTACTTTCAGGTGTTTGGTCATGTCGGCTGCCTCGGGCTGGCAGGCCATGTAATCCCAGGTCAGGCCTTCCTCGGTGTAGACCTGCGACTTGCAGACGTCGTAGTGTCCCCAGGCCGCGGGGTAGTTCTGCATGGCGTGGCACAGGCCGGCCCACACGGCCTGCAGTGTCAACAGCACGGGCAGACGCATTGCTGCTTCCTTTGTGAGCCTTCTCTAAATGCCTCTCTAAATACGTTACCCCGCTCCCCAAACGAAAGAGAGAGAGAGTAGCCCGGGCAATCTTATAAAATAATCCAACTTCTGTTGAGTGGAGAGCTTTGGAACCGTGCCGGCATGCCAGCTTTGTGTTAGCTGCTTCAGAGGGGAGGGGGGCGGGGGGGCTGCTAGCTCTGCCTAATTCTGCGCTAAGTCTCGTCTCCCAAGTTCTGCGGTTAGAGCCAGTGTCTCAGCTGACAGGTCGGTGGGGTGGAGCAGGGGAGAGAGGGGCAGGAGGGGGGGGGGGGGTCCCCGGCTGTTGAGGTGATAACGGGAGAGGGGAGAGGAGAGCGCGGGGTCATTAAATGCCGTCTGTGACACTCAGGTGATCCGCTCACTTGGCCCCGGGTGATGAGTGACAGCCGTCTCAGGTTTGCTTCCTGTCAGTCATCGCTGTTCACTTCGCACCCGTGTTCTGCAAGAAACAATTAGAGGAGATGAATATGTTACAGGGGTATAATGACAATGTATATTTTGACAGTGAGTGAGAATTTATATGCAAGGTGAGAAGGATGTGCAACCTATGCAGATATGCTATGTAGATGTCTTGTGTACATCACAAATAAATATCATATATCCAAGTCATATCCTCCACAGACTTGGGCTACATATCCCTCAAATTGTTTGTGCTTCTTGATATTTATACCCAAAAATCTTTGCGAATATGCAACTACTTCAGTATCCACAGCTATACAAAAAGCTCCAATACAGCATTACAAAATAAGCATTGAATTTGAATTGCAATCGTGGAATTTGAAAAATGCTTTGTAAAATGTGACTTCTGAGTCACCAGACAGAAATGCAAAGCGTTTCCAATGCAATTACAATCAGGCATTATGTCTCATCAGCCTTTCACATGTGACATAGCACAGAGGTCCTGACACATTGGGGCTATCTGATTCTACAGTCATTTTGAAAAGGCCAAATTCTCACTATGGCCCTTCAGTCTGTCTGCATAATAACTCCCAAATTCCACATACATATATACACACACACACACACAGCTGACTGGCCACCTTATCCAGGCATTCACTACCTACAGTACCTTATTTCCCAAGGTCATCACAAAAGACTGACGGGTTCCAAGTAGGATAGCACAATATGGAAATTCTGGGGCTGCCGTCAACAACCCATATTTGTCTGGCCAAAATGGCCTACGCTAACAACAGTGCAAACACATCCGTGTTTTAGATTGTAGCACAAACAGTGCAACCAAGTACATGAGCAGAGACACCATTGTATGAAGGACACAATGTTACATATTTTATTTTCAAAACAAAATGGTCTGAGCTGATCTTCCTCACTGAATAAAGGTTACAAACCAAAAATTAGCGTACAGACATTAAACAAGAATAAATAGGGCAGCCTAGTGCTACGTACAGGTATTCTCTTGCTGACAAAGTGCAACTGTAAGAGTGATTCTGTACAGCATTCAAGACCATGAAATTAGGCCATGAGAACTCCTGTCTGGAATGTCACTTTTGTACAGAATCATAATAAGGGGACTGGTAGGGACATGAGCTTGATCTCAGTTTCCAATTGCACCTTGCAGCTGCATTCTGAGTAAAATTTTATGAGAGCAAGACCATTGGTTTCTTTGGCTTAATACAGACTGCACAGAACCCAGAATCCACTATGGCTCAAAATTAACACCATGATTCTGACTTTCTTTTGTCTCGGTCGAAGCTCCTCCTTCAAACAATTCAAATGGGAAAATGTAATGGTCTTTCTTATTCTCCCTTATCAGTGGGCTGAATTCATGGCAGTGGAATCCATTAGACACTAGTCTGTTCACCTCTGACACTGTGGCTGTTCCCCAATAAATGCTGGCAGATCTTGCTTTCGTTCGACCCCGTCACGCAGTTGAAAGCACCACTGTGAATTTTTGAACAAATCAAAACAGGGGATGCTTGTCACGGTGGCTGCTTTGATTTTGGCCAATTTAAATTCTATGGATTTTTGTGAATGTTTGGAGTTCTGCGGAATATATATCAGGAGTTGTTGTTGCATAGTTTGAACGGTAGGTGATTAGAGTTTGAATGCCCACACACTTCTGCCTGGTATAAGTCCAAGGATACCCAAAATGCAATAAACGCAGCATTTAGAGGAGATGACTGTGATTTCATGTGCTTTTATAACAACTATTACATTGCATTTTATTTGTATTTCCTTATTTTATGCATTTGCAAACACTAGCCGCGTTCCTCACACTGTTTTCATCTTTCTTGTTTGTACTCAGCAGGGAGTCAAGAAACCATTCCACATCTACAGATCCTGCATAACCTAGTGAAACAGAGGATATGGGACCACACATATAAAACTGCTTCTCTCTCACACACGCACACACACACACACACACACACACACATAAACAAACACGCACAAGAAATACTGAAAGAAGCACCATTCCGAAAATACTCACATAATTCCATAAAACCAATGAAAAATGCAGCTTCCACATAGATTGTTTGCTCTACTCGCTTCTACTTACTTGGGTCTAAGTAAATTGAGAGCTACAGTTTATCTAAAACATGATTATTTAATCAATATTAGGGGCAAATGCTCTCTGTGCTTCCAGCTGTCCAGAGGCAGCACTATACTGCTGGGAGAAAAACGAAACAATGTAAAGGTTTTAATTTTTGATGGCAGCTCTGGTACCAGAGGGGTAATTGCTGATGACTCACCAAACACTTCTGCAGATACAATTCGTCTGTACGTTTCAGTTCTGGTTAATCAGTCAGGGAAGTCAATAGGACTGCTGACCTGGCACACCTACTCCTAAGTGATCAATTAGTCTCCAAAACTCATTGGAGGTTTGTCTGCTCAACGCTGTCAGCTGCATTGTACTATACAAGCAATTTTGCCCTTTAAAACCACCACAGCAATCGAAAAGAAAATAATGAAGCCTTTGTCCATCTCTGGAAGGAGAGATTAAAGAAGGTTTAAAGTTTAATATATACCATTGAATTTACATGGGGGTAATTACGCTGATTAAAAATGACAAGACACAGAAAAAGAAAAAATGAAATGTCTGCTCTAATTTTTCTTACTCACATTTGAGTACACCTGTGGAAATGATATAGGAGGAGTGTAATAACACCTTTCTTACTCACATTCTGCTGCTGTTTATGGGAAACAAATCAGCAGTGCACATTTGATTAACCTTCACCTTCCCTTCCTTTCACCTCGGGTTTCCAACTACGGAAGGAATACGTTCGAAAATGCCATAATGTCATTCTTTCTTGGAGTACATTATTATTTTCCCATATTATTTTCTTATTCTCTTCTTCTCTTGGTGCGAGTTACATGTTTAACCTTACGGAAGAGCGCTCATGAATACACCCAGGGCAGAAAAGGGATATTTTTATCAATCTGAAAGTATAATGCCATTCTATTAAAAACCATCACATCCATCAAAATGACCATTATCAGCAGTTATGGATGGAGACCTTGATTGGATCCACCATGCTGAATAAGAAGTGACGGAGATGAAGGGAGGGGACCCTCTCCGTTAAATGGCGGCACGTCGAAGGAGCGGAGACGTTCCGGGCAGGGGGAAGCCAATTACGGGTAAGAATTCTTGGCATAGAACCTGTTGTGATTAATAGTCTCCCATTACATTACAGACATAATATTAATGCGTTGAAAACGTCAGAGCTTGCCAGGGAGTGATCCGGAGCTAGGACTGCTTGAGAGAGGGAGAGATAAGTGTAATGAGACTACACTGATTCCGGGGTAGATAAGGGTTGGGGCATATTACAGATCACAGGCACTGGGTCATTATCACTTTTACAATTTAGACACAAGTCCTTCCTCTCATTAGTCAGCTCTCGGATTTTGGTGTCACAGAAAGAGGAATCGAGTGTGTCTCACATTACGAGTGAGACCTGTGATATTTAAGACTGGATGATTCCTGAGCCATAACCAGGGTCATTTGTATTGGTTTGCACAGTACATATGAGAAAATCCAGAACTCCAAAGCCACTCTCCACACCATAAAGCTGAAGCTGATAACAATCACTAAAGGTCAACTCAACATGCTTACTTGGAAGAGGCTTGAAAGATGGAGACACTGCTGGACACTACTAGATTAAGGGATCCATGCTGTTGTATGACAGCAACATTGAATATATATATCTATTTTACTCTATCGCTGGTTTGTTAACGCTTTATGGAAATGAATCAGCACAATGATCTTGGTACATTGAGTGCTTTCTGTTCACTGACCCAGATGGGGGGTGTATTTTTGGGTTAGGATTCCACCAATGAGTTAACATGCGAGCGCATCTTATATTAAAAGCCATAAATGTTTCACGGTATCTATATGACCTGGAAGAACACACTACAGGACAAGCCTTTCCCCCCCCCCATCTCTTAAGTTCTGAAACACCCCCTTGCGTCCACTTCAATATCTTCCCCCGGGTCACTCGAGCATGGCAGAGTGTTTAAAACTCCACAGACAGACATGCCTGACTGCTGTTGGTTAGCATCACTTCAGTAGCTTCTGGGAAGGGTTGTGTTTATATACCCTGCTTACTTTATCCGCTCTGTCTCTGTCTCGTCTTCCTCCTCACCCCCCCCCTCCACGTTTGTCTTCCTTTTCTCCACCCTCTTGTTCTTCTACTTTGCCCCATTCCTCTTTCTTGCTCACACTGTTTAGCTCTGTATTTTTATTCCTCACTGTCTCGCCCCACCCTTTGAAACTCACTGTCTTTATCTCTGTCTCTGTTTATATTTACAAAACCAGTGATGTGAGCGCTCCTTGCTTTTTATGAAAAAAGTAAAGGCACATAAAGATTTAAGTATCGTAACTACTAGCTCATGCCCTGAGCTCATATGGATACTTGGCCACAGAATCACAACCGTCAGTAGCCCCAAATAAGTACACTGTAAATTTCTCCCAAAAACAGGAAAAGCATAGGAAACATCTCTCTAATAACGCACAATATAACATTATACAGATGTAATATGACTCATTTCCCTGTAACGCCACCATATGAAATACTGTATATGGTCATTCTTCTCAGAAACATCCGTAGCTGTAACAACAGTTTCAGTGATTTGTCCTGGCAGTGAGTGGTGAAATCAGAGCGGAGGCTCGTTTCTGCCCCCGGTACACCTCAGAACGCCCGGCCCCTTCTAGACACAATCTGATCGCGAGAGCCTGACAAGCCCTGATCCTCTGAATAAAGCATTCCCCTCAGTGCAGCTGCCAAGGCATGCCTGACTCAGCCCACAGCTGCGTTCAGGCTCTCCCCTCACACGGTTTGGAGGCTGCCACATGCAGTTTACCATGTGTGAGCGACCGGCCCTTTTGACAGAAGGACTCTTGTGATACCGTTTCTGGTGTCTCCATTGCTCAGGAGAGGGTGCGTGTGTGTGCTGTGTGTGTGTGTGTGTGTGTGTGTGTGGGGTGTTTGGCTCTTTCGTTCTGACATATGAACAGCAGCGATGGGAAAAAGCTTCCCTTCCCCTTCTTTTCTCTCTAAGGTACTGTCCCTGCCACCAGCCAGACACTTCCCGGTGACATCGGAAAACTGTATACATTATTTAAACGCTTTTCCTAAAAGGCTACCATATTATTCAGCTTTCACGGTGACACTGGCTGACTGCTTGAAATGTTCACATCATCCACTCAGTGAAAGCAAACCCGAGATATTGCATTCAGAGGGAAAAATGTAAGGGCTTCCTCTGAAATAAATGCCTACATTCACAATAACTAGTACAAGACATTCCAAACTTCACCATGATTTTTTAAAAGTAGAAACTATAAATATGCTGGTGGTTTCTTAGAATGCACATTCATGTAAACTGGCTATTGTTAAGGTGAAAGTATTCCAGGCCAGTTATTAACTCTTTATAAAAATGGAGGCCCATTCACAGCGTAGAGTATTATAATGGTAACTGGCAAAATTAGTTTGTCACTAATTATCATCATCATTACAATTTTGCCTTGATGATAACAAGTAGATCTTGTAGATCTACAAGAATGAGCTATCACCATTGGACATCATAATAATAATAGAATGCAATTTACAGTTGATTTGTAGAATATTATTGAGGCCAACGCATCCATGCCAAACTATAACTTTCAATTAAATGCAATTCAAAATATAATTAAGCTGACTACTTGTTTATTATCGTTTATTAACATTGTTATTATTTCATACTGGATATTCTCTTGAAACATATTTTAATACAGATATTTCATAAACATATACAAATTGGTGTAGAACTTTAAAACAATTCAATCACATACATTAATATGTTGCATGGCAATAATATATTAACTATTTCCCCGCGGTTTAAGTAGCCAACTAGTTATTGCTACATCCAATATGCCTTTCTGCTACAGTACATCCATTATACCTTTTAATTTACTCTTAAAACACTGACGGACAAATTGCAATACATCAGTCAGGGCAGCCCTGCATCCATAATGGTTCGAATGAAAACTTTTCGCCTTTTTCTCAAGTAGATACCCCGTCTTAACTTCTCGTATTATCGTATCAATTAGTATGATTTCAATGCCACTAAGAAAATAGAATTCAATGTATATTCAAGGACAAAGTTTCATACCAACCAATACAAAAAGGACTGCGCGTTATGTATTACGATTGCAATCGGCGTTGCTATGGCCTGTTCTTCTTAAAAATAGTTAATCTCGTTCAGTCAAACCCCAAACAAAATAACATTTAAAAACTGTAGCCGATATCGTAGCCTGATGTAGCCTCGTAGCTTGTTGGCCACGATGTCACATTCTTTATGTGCGCTGAGAAAAACCTAAATACAGTCTATTACCTATGTTCTTGTATTTAAAGTAATGAAATGTAATACTGTTAAATATTTTTCCATTCGTATTAATAAAGATATTTTCAAATGCACAACAAATAACAATATAAAATAGGATGATTATCCCCACCAGAGGGCGCTGTAAAAATCGGCCTTATAATGTGCTTTTCTAAATGAACGCTGTACCCCAAAGAACGTGGAATTAAATAAATGTAAGCGTATAAACTACAGTCCTAACAAAATGAGTAGGCTCAATCAGCAAAGCAGTGAATGCGCCATACAATTGTTGTTTCCCTATTTGCAGGTCCTTGGGATGCACGTTTATATTGAGAGATACTTATTTATTCTGCAGTCAAATAAAGTTAATGTCAGTTGGTGTCAAATGGGGAAATCCAGACAATACAACATAAAACGCCAGTTACGAGGAACTCCCTCATAACACACAATTACAGTGAATAGTTCTACTGCCATAACCAGTGGCAGGGTTTTCAGCACCACACAGGGTGTCAAACGGATGCATTGCAGTAGCCTACAAATACAAATTGAAACATTTACGGCAATAATCTAGACTACTTACATTTTTTAAGAGTCCCTCTGTGTTCGTGGTACGAAGGTCCAGTCTTTGTGAGTGTTCAACAAGTTCCGGAATGACCACAGGATCCTCTTTAAGATGCGCGAGTTAATCTCAATGTGATGAGTTCGGGGAAAATGTGATGCTAAAAGTTGATGATGCTCGAGTTTAATGAGCTGACTAAATGAACAGATTTAAGCCGTTTCTTAACACGCGTCAATCTTCGTTGAATCACAGTGCCACCTTCAAATAGCTTCAAATCGGGATCGGGGAGGAGATTTCAGCCACTTCAAATAAATGACTTATCACTGTCCGGGGAGCAGGGTCAGCGCGATGACATGGGGGATATAGAATTTCGTTAGTGTGTTCCGTAGCCTACAATGTTGTTCAAAAATCCGCTGCTTGCCTCTCCATCATACCGCCAGTAGCCTATTGTACAGTTTCCCCAACAAGGCTCTTGTAAAACTTTAAATCGTAGCGTGGTCCCCCCTTCTCAAGCATTCTTCATTGTGTTACTCCCCATATCCACACGCAAGATAAAAAAAAAACTCCTGATAGCGGAAATGTTTTCAACCATTGAGTCTTTAAGAACTCGTTTCAGACACTCAGTTGGGACAAGAATCGCGCCAATTAGCCCTTGTGCCTAGAATATCTTCTATAGTTTACTCAGCACGCTTCCTCCACGCATTCCTCTACTCTGTGCGAGGTGTTAGTGTGCAATGTAGATGTGTTGACAGATACACATTTGGAGAGTCCATTGGATGAAACACACAGCACAAAGATTCGTCCAGACCTAATTTCTTTAGAGCATCCTCTCTAGTCACACCGCCCTGATGGCTATCTCAGTGGGACATGAAGTTAGAGAACAAAGGACATAGCAGAGGAAATTAAGGTTTTCATTGCCAACACCTAACACTGTACGGAGAGATGTATGGGAGATAAGCAATCTTCTCCAAATGCGAGCTAATATAGGGATTGGAAGCAGTCTTCTGCCTCAATACTTGCGCGATCCGCAGGGTCCTAAAGGTAGCATTTACCTGCCCCGCTTTATCAACTTTAATGATTTGTTACTCTGGGTAAATGTTTAAAAGTAAAGAATATATATATATATAAAAACATAATATGCCATAGAGTAAAATGAATGTGCTTGCACTAGCTTGCGTAATAACAACGTTTTGATAGTCACATGTGTTCCACACCATCTGTGATAAGCTCACACATCATTTTGGGAAAATTGAACGTATGTTTGAATTAACGAGTCGCCTGTTCAATGTCTCGTACTCAGCGTAATTGGATATGGGCGGCTCCTCGACAGTCCCTGCGACGTTACGCAGTGAATGGTTTTGCCATAATTAACACGTATCTTTTCAAATACCCAGAAGTAGCCCACATGCGCACTCACACACTTTTGTGCGTACCGTGGTGCTTAAAGCCTACAGTAAAATGACCGCTTACCAGAGAAACTGGAAATATGGCAGTAAGGTCCTACACACGAAGGAGAAAAAGTATACGAATTATGCCTTGACGATTAAACTATTGCTTCATTTGGGTCAGACCTTTTATTTCATTTCTGTTAAAAATAAGATACACAAACGATATTTACATTTAAGGCTTTACATTTTCGCAGTTAGGGCCAACAATGACAACAGCGAAACAACTGATTAATATTGGGAGCCATTTCCGCAGCAATCCCTCACGCTGTCATGTTAGCCATCGGGAGAACCTAGATGATATTAAAATTCGATCAGTCCCCTGACAGTAAATCCAGGGCTGATGACTATTCCATAGCGAAGAGCATTCATCCAGCTCAGTACAACATTTTCTTAGAAGGTGTCTTGTCCAAATATCTATTTGTACCTACTAGAATGTCTGCCAGACAAGAAGTTAAAATGTTAACACATAGCCTTTACAAGTCTACATTACTGCCTTTTTATTCTACACCCGTTATATTAGATGTTCCCCTTCAATCCATAGATTCCGTATCAAGAAAGGAATACATGTGCAGTGAGTAGCCTGTCATCAATGGATATTAAAGCATGAATTGTAGTGATGGAGGATCTTCAAATAAATATTTACGTATAAATAGGCCGTGCGTTCAAACTATGAAAACGGCCTCAATGTGACTGTACTGTAGGCCTATATATTGGGGGGAAATAACCAGCCTATATAAACGAAAATACCTTTGCTAATTGTGCGCAATACCTATCACTATAGAGGCCCGCGTACTTGCTTGTGTGTCCTATAACAACAAAAATCTCTTATTGATTTAAAATATATTTTGTATCTCCTATCACATCCGATTTCAAATGTAGGCTATATTTCCTGAGTAGGGTGACGCTTTCCATGTTCTGCCAGTGAATTACAAAACATCAAAAACTCTCGGAAGAAATCTGGTTTGGCCCTGTCAATCAATATGACTTATTATATAACTCAGACTATAAAATAAGACAAGTGACGACCAAAGTGACAGGGCAATCCATTTAGAGTGTGTAATAAACAGAGCGTGGTGCTAAACGGCAAATACAGGGGTGAACTGATATTTTTAAAATTAATAATAAACGCGTGCTTGATTAAGAAGAATATGGGAACAACACAGATTATATTTAAACCAAAAGGAAAAGGATCCCTAGTCTGATATGCAGATTCAGCACTTCGTCAAAACATGAAAATCAACCAGCATCTAAGAACTAGCCTACTTACTCTGTGAATAAATAAATAAATAAATAAACTACATACACACATAATGTACACACACAAAGAACAACACAATTATTCACAGCCACCAAAAAGCTTACAAGTATCTGCACTGCGAATATAACCACATCAATCAACGGCTTAATTGACATATCTGTAGATGTCTGTAGATGGAGAATATTGCCTCGTCCGTTTGCAGACATAAAGGATCAACAAGTTAAAAGCATCAAATTGGCCGTCCATAGACTACAATTCTGCAGAGAGGGAAAGAGAGAAAGAAAGAAATCCAATAGTAAAGGAAAAAATGTACTTCATGTAGCCTATTCAACGGGCCTAATAATGATGTTTCCACAATATTCCAAAATATTTAACCACTATGCATTCATTTGAATATAATCACAGGTGCTTGTCCATATACTACGCGCATAGGTTTTCCGTGAAATATCGCGTCAAAAGTTTGTCTGAAGGGTTAGTTATATCATGAAAAAAGTTTCCTGCACCTCACCTTTCCTTTCAAGGCGTCATTCCATCAGATTCGGAAGAAGGATGTGAACTCAAGCACGTGTTGGTTTCGCATTTAAAGCGGGGCATCTTTGCGGACGGTCAGAAATATTTTCCTCCGAACGACCAACTCTCTCCACAGCTCTCCAGGAGTGAGAGAATCGAAGACACACGCCACTCCAGTTGTGAAACAACAATACAAACAGATGCAGTGTCGGGCTGATGCAGGCAGGCAACCACTTTAATTCCGATTTGATATTCACTCAGAAAGAGTGAATATGAACGTTTAGTCCCTCGTCTAGGTCGATGAAATGCATGCATTTAAAAACGCAATATCGTAAATTCACCCACCTTAAAGAGAGATTTGTGCCGGATGGTTATTTTGTATTTTTTTACGTTTCTAAGCGTACAGCACTATTATTAAAAGTCACACACACTTACATAGCCTTGTCTAACGGGGCTGTGGTGGAGGGTTAGTAAAGACTGATGATATTATTGCTTCATATCGGCACTGTTCATCGCTTGTGTTGGATAAAATGAGACTATCAGGTCCAGAAATATGATTTATTCGTCGTTTCACCCGAGAGCGCTGCTCGACAATGAACGTGCTTAAAACAAGAGTGATAAAATCCAGGAAGTAAAGAATAGCTTAAAACGTTTGTCTTATGATCATTACGAATACAATGTAATGGGACCACATTGCAGCCGCCTCAAGCAATTAAACACTTTACGCAGGCGCCTGTACATGCACGCGAATTTCTAAGTGTAACTTTGTTGTACAGAATATATACTGCAGTGTATACGGGAATTTCAAATGTAGTCAAACTAAGCAACAGCAGTGTAATTTTAGGTATTAAAAAAACAAACAGGATATGCTTATGCTTATGCTTATATACCACCGTGCTTGCTTCACATGCTCTCTCTCTCTCTCTCTCTCTCTCTCTCTCTCTCTCTCTCTCTCTCTCTCTCTCTCTCTCTCTCTCTCTCTCTCTCTTCTTCCTACAAGTCTCTCATCTGAGAAGGTTTTGACACATGCACACACGCTTGGATGCACGCACGTTCGCATGCACGCGCGCACGCGCGCGCACACACACACACACACACACACACACACACACACACACACACACACACAATAATCAAAAGGTACAGTACCGAATTTTAGGACGCTTATCGATCTTAAGTAAAATAAAGTGGGCTACAAAGTTTGCATATTCTGCCAAAAAATAAAATAAAGAAATAAATAAACTAATGATAAAATAATAAAATAACAATTATACAAATAAAAAATAAATCCAGTCATTGCAGTTTTGCTATTAAAATTGAATAAATTATAAAACAAAATCAAACCAAAATAACCGATACACAAGCCAATTACGAAACTTATGCAAAATTCAGATTTGGAAAATTGAGCTGACAAAGCATAATGCCCCTACAGACCATAGGTGCGATTTAAATAGAAATCTACAACCAAACAAATTAACTCTTAAAAGCACTTAAACAAACAGACCAGCATTTGTTTAAGTTCCAAAGTTCCAAACGAATTGTTTCAGAAGCTACCACAACATTTCCACATTAGTGCATGCTCTCTGTGTGTGTGTGTGTGTGTGTGTGTGTGCTTGTGTGTGTACATGAAGCTCATTAACACATATTACCAATTCACACTTGTTAACAAACAAGTTTGTAGGTCATCATAGCTATATTATTTTGCCATTCAAATGTGTTGACACCATGATGTAAACGCAGAAACACATTGTTAATGAGAAAGGTCAGAGGAGAAGGGCCAGACTGGTCGAAGCTAACAGGAAGGTGACAGTAACGCAAATAACCACACATTACAACAGTGGTATGCAGAAGAACATCTCTTAACACACAACACGTCAAACCTCTAAGTGGATAGGCTACAGCAGCAGAAGTCTTACTAAGTCTAAAAAATAAGTCTAATAAAGTGCTCACTGAGTGTATATAACAGCCTTCTTGTCAGCTAGAACATATGAGCTATGACAAGTTGAAATTTGGGATAGGTGTTAATTATCTTCATATACAGATTATCAATACTACAACTGAAAAATAGTTTACAAAAAGAAAGTAGCCTCAGATGGAGCCCCCCAATATGGAATGTGGGGCGGCCTGTGCGTTGTGGTTAAGGTAAATGACTGGGACACGCAAGGTCGGTGGTTCTAATCCCGGTGTAGCCACACTATGATCCGCACAGCCATTGGGCCCTTGGGCAAGGCCCTTAACCCTGCATTGCTCCAGGGGACGATTGTCTCCTGCTTAGTCTAATCACCTGTACCTCGCTCTGGATAAGAGCGTTGGCCAAATGCCAATAATGTAGTGTAATGTAATGTTATTCCCAATCATGGTCATATACAGGCATTTGCTCTCCTCTGAAACACGTCAGTTGCTGTTTCATATCACTTATGAGTACAGAGGATGACAGTTCATGTGCGGCTCAACAGATGTACTTGCAGGCACTAGTCATCTAGACAGACTGAAACTCTCACATCCCTAGGCAATGGGGCTGCTGACAGACCACCCTGCCATAGACCGGATTGAGTTCCACACCCAGGGCTCATCCGTGTATCAGAACACAGCTTCAACAGGATGGGCCACCAGCAGCACAGCGGTCCACATGGCATTAGGAGAAATAGAATGAGAATGGCAGGCAACAGTCAGGACAATCATACTGTATACAGTGTGAATACAATTATAATCCAGGAAACTGAATACAATTTTTAAAATATCCTTCAATATTGTAAAGTTACCCTTCTGAACTACAAATAACTGTGAATATATAATTTATCCATCTTACATAAAAAGATGACACAAAGCATGTTGACTTGTTAAAAGTTAGAGTAGCACCTCAGTACACTACAAGCTGGTTTCACAGACACACATTTAGCCTAGTCCTAGACTAAATTCATTTTTGAGTGGAGATTCTCCATACAAAAACATTAAGAGTAAGCTTGGACCATGTCTGTGGACCCAGCTCTCATATAGCAGCATGTGTATTAACATTAGCCAAAGATGGGCATCTCTTTAAAACCGAAATAACTGAACTAACATCACTGAGGATGGTGGTTTTTATATCCGGTCAAATTTTTCATTGTTTTGGGAAATATGTACCATTTATATATATATATACCAAAAATATATACCATTTAAAATATATACCATTTACATGTCGAAGAATCATCACCACAACCTTAACAAAACACACCTTCATCCCATGAACACACCTTCATAAAACAGAAGAGGCATATGCTTTTAAAAAGTATTTTTGATACTGTATCCAGAAGCATACTCTGACACAACAGTATTATTTTTAAGTGATTGAAAATACTGAATAAACATAAATATATAGTAGACACAATTTCTGTTACTTAAAAATAAATAAAGATATCTACACTTTTCTATATACTGTAATAGAGGCACTGTAAGCATGGAATAATCCTTGATCGCTTCGTGATCAAGTGCCAATATAAGAAAATAAGACTGCCAGACAGTTTCCCTATTCAAGGTTTAGCAAAACCTTTTTCGGTAAAAAAAAGAAGAAGAAGTAATTTTGGCCAGTGCCCAGTAGGATAGACAGTCTCTGCTGATCTTAGGGATGAGACTCAGGAGTTTCCTGACAAGGCCCATATTTCTTCTATTATGATGGCTACCCTGACCCACAGTAGGATCGTGTTAAACACAACACTTCTATATCGGTTCACAAGGATGGAATGTGGTCTTTCTTTTATGTTACATTATTTTTACTTCTACTGCTCACAATGCTGTAGCTTGACCAGTTCAATCACACATTGAGAACAGCTGTATTTTTTCTCTGTGTGTATTTGTGTTCAGGCACTGCTTTCTATATCACTGCGATCTTTTTCATATTGTTTTTCATTGTTTTTCATATCTATTTATGCAGTAATCCAATATGCCAATTCTCGGAAGTATTTCATAATTCAGAAGATCGCAAACAGCGATTAATTTACTCGTTATGCTTACTTAAGCTAGTTGGGCTGAGTATGGGGGGACTCAACAAAAAAAATAGCTGTTTATGTAAAATGATAAAAACATATACACATTAAATAAAAGCTGATTGGTGGTACTTTTATCTCATATTAATCTTTTGATCTCAAACCCAAATTCCTAGTACGTTACATGACATTAATGGCATTTGGCAGATGCTCTTATCCAGAGCGACGTACAACAAAGTGCAAAGTGCATACCCATAACCAGGGATATATAGCTTAAATGCCAAATTTCACTCACTCACCCATACTTTTGGAGGGCACTGTATGCATTGTAATTAAAATGAAATCTGAGCATGATGAATCAGTGGAATGACATACAAATGTTGTACATAGTATATCATAGTCATGCAACATAGTTATTTATGAGACTGCCTCCACCTTCTCTAGTAAAATACTTATAATATAAAATAGGAGATTCATGAATATGAATGAATACATTGCTCTAATACACACCATTAAATAGCAGCAAGTGAAAGATCCATTGTCTACTAAGCTGTAGATAATTCATAGTACTGTATATACATTTCCTAAAATACTCCCCTACAGTACTGACAATATGATGAACTGTAACCCCGAGGGAGCTCGACTTAACCATAACGTTTCAGGTTTGAATCCAAGAAATTGCCGGGCTGTTGTACCCTTGAGAAATGTATACCACCTGAATTGTAAATACTCAGCCATTTTAATGGATAATATATGAAATGTAAGCCACGTAAGTAACCCTGTATTGAGGCATCTGGTAACCAGATCAATAGCGTAATGTAATGCACCACACACGCAAAGACTCCAATTCACTACCTCCTCCATTGACTGAAAAAGCTTCTGCACCATCGCTGCTTACTATTTTGCACTCAGCAAAGCTATGCATCTAAAAATCTATGAAGGAGTTCAATAACTGGCACTGTAGTTGACATGGGCCGGCAGTCACGTGGGAATGCCGTCTGTTATTAGTCATCTACAACATTCTTTGTTTACTGTAATATACCTATTGAGCATTACAAAAATGATGCTGACTGCTGTTTTTGCATTGAACTGCCTCAAAGACTCGACGCAAAGGGCATTCAGACATTTTAGGTCAATTCACTGCATGTTGCTACCATCTGGCAACAAATCACAAATGCATTTTGCAGGTGAGGGAAAAACATCCTTACCCAAAATTGTGTCTCAGCACAGACCTGCATTTACATTTTACATTTATTATCCTCTGCACCCACACAAGCTCATGTCAATCTATGGTCTATGGAACTTGTTTCATAAGGTGCTTTAATCCCCATAACTGTACTTGCCTAAATTGAAATATCATATTAAGTAAAACAATGCTTGATAAGAAATAAATAGAACTATAATCCAAAAAGTGCGTGATTGAAAAGGGATTACGACGGGCCCACACAGTTTGTGGATTTGTACCACACTCGGGCAGACTTGCCTGTCTGAGGCTGATTATGATGTAGGCTTGTGTGCAGATTGTGTACACATTCTGGAAATGAGGTGGAATCTATTTTTCTGCACCAGTGACAACTGCCCTAGTTTTGGTGTCTACCCATCCTATTTTCTTCAACAGTTGAAAATTCTTGACAGTTTCGTTTATGAAAAAATGTAAGAATTATTTTCATTCTGTCTGTGGTGCTTTAACATTACAATAATGATGTTATTTGCTTAATAAATTCAAATACCATGTTTACTTATCCTCACTGGATAAGTCATGCTGAAGCCAACTGTTTGTATCCCATCCACCTCTCCATCCACCTCTCTGCCCTGCCACTCCTGGACTGCCACCTTTGGATGTTTTTTTGCTACCTCTCTGAGACTGACTGACTTGTGCACCCACAGCCAGAACCAGCCAGGGATCGCCCCCACCAGGAGGTAAGAGCAGTCGTCTAGCAGTCGGTGGGTTGCCGGTTCTTTCCCGTCCTGGGTGTGTTGAAGTGTCCCTGAGTCCCTGTGTGTGTGAATGGGCAAATGAGAAGCATCAATTGTATAGCGCTTTGGATAAAGGCAGTATATAAATGCATTTACCATTTTCCAGTTCTTCTTTGCCACTGCTGCCCCGGGCTTGAACTGTGGGAGTTTAGGCCACGGTAAACGGCTAAGTATATTATGACAAATCCTTTGTAAAATATGCTATATAAATATAATTTGATTGCTTGATCTTTAAATATTATGATTCCAATGACAACTAAAAGCAATTAAAGAGTAATAATTTACGGTTAGTACACAGCTCAAACTTAAAAGCACAAGTTGTCTGAATTAATCTGACAATCCTACAATAGATAGGCTGTACATAAGTAATTTCATATAAAAATGTAATATTATTAATTAATGATATTGTTCAAATCAAATTTTATGGCACTCAGCTTGCTACAAATACAGAATGGGCCCTGTGGCCATAGATTTGAGCCTATGCAATTAAATGTAATTAAATGTAATTAAATGCTAATTATGACAATTAAGTAATTAAGTCAAATGCAACAGTTGATAGGGCAGGTGTAAATCAGTGAGTTTTACTTTGTGGCCTGCTGCTCATTGGCTTGCAGACGAGTGCATCTGTGGGGTGTCCATACTTCATCTGTAGTCCTACTGCCACACTGATGTAGGTGACGCAGTGTCCATTCAACAACCATAATTGGCCATTCCAAATTAAGGATATGGAAGAAATGTATGTACACTTGCATTATATTTTCACATGCTTCAGGATACATGCTTAAAAGCCAGCAGCATTATTAATGATAATGTGGACAGCTTACCTCTCTGCAAAAAGGTCAACATACAACTTGGGGAATTTGTCTTCTAAATGAGTCAAAAACAGTTTGTTGACCTGTCTTCAGTATACAGTATACAGTATACAGTAACGGTCTCGGTGCATAATAATTCCTGGCATGATTACTGTACACATCAGCATTATGAGGTAAATTTGATTTGTTGATTGTCTTTTGGCGAGACCAAAGGAAGGGATTTCAACTGTCAAACAATATTCTGACACTGTCTAACAATGTTTCAAGATTAAACTACTGAGTACAGTGGATGCTATGAATGCCAAAATTCCATGTCAATTCTTAAAAGGCTCAGTAATGTGCTCTTTACTCTCTGGATCTTTCTTTTTTTAAAGAGAACCTTGTGTTTGTAAACATCCAGCCAATTTTAGAATTGAAATGCAATGTTTCAGCAACATTACACGAAAGGACCTCTGTATTAAAAGGATCATCAGTACTACATTACATTACAGGCATTTGGCAGACGTTCTTATCCAGAGCAACGTACAGTTGATTAGACTAAGCAGGAGACAATGTAGGGTTAAGGGCCTTGCTCAAGGGCTCAACGGCTGCGCAGATCTTATTGTGGCTACACCGGGATTAGAACCACCGACCTTGCGTGACCCAGTCATTTACCTTAACCACTACGCTACAGGCCACCCCACATGCATGTTGCAACACAGAAGCGAACAATTCAAAGATGAGCAAAATAAGCTGTATGAAAAGACATTATAGGTAATGACCATTTTTTTGTATGGCAAAAAGATGGGAGAAATGATTTTCGCTTATAAAAACATTGATAAGATTGTTTTAAGAAGCTATACTAATTTGGTTTAAATACAGCCATTTGAATGGTGAATGTCAGAGAACTGACCAAAAGGCCAGCTAAAAGCTGATAGAACTGCCGAGCTGTTGGCTGAAACTGGAAAAACTTCAGACGAACAACCTCTTCACAACTTCACAGATTCTGCCTCATTGGGAGAGCAGCTAGATGGAAGCCACTTCTGAGAAATGTGAACATTAAGTCATACCTGGAGTTTGCCAGAAGCCATGTGGCAGAGCCTGAGACCTTCTGAAAGAATATTCTGTGGCCTGATTAGACTAAAGTTAAACTCTCACTTGAAAGCAAACTGCTATGTTTTGTGCCAACCTAACACAGCCAATCACCCAGGTAATCGCTCCCCGGCAAGCACAGTGCCAAATACAGGCAAATCCTTTAGGAAAACCTATTACCATTAAATGAGATCTGTGGTTAGAGATTCTAACAGGAAAATAACCCAAAGCACATGGCAAAATCTAGAAAAGAATGGCTTATAAACAAGAAGGTCAATGTGGAATGTACATGCATGTGCGTGCGTGTGCGTAAGAGTACAGAAGCAAATAAATCAATGATGGGTCTTTATGGAGGGCACTGTATATACAGTGCAATCCTTAAATATTTGGACAGTGGTACAATTTCTGTTCTTTTGGCTCTGTACTCATGCACATTCAATTTGAAATGAAATAATGAGGTTAAAATGACTGTCCCCTTTAATTTGAGGGTATTACATCCATATTGGATTCCTTTTTATACATAGTCCCTCCATTTTAGGGGACCAAAGGTAATTGGATAGTTGGCTTCTCAACCTTTCTGATTAGTCAGGTGTATTCAATCGCTTCTTTGGCGCAGATCAAATAAAGCTTTCAGTATCTAGTCTTGAAGTTTTTGATTGCCTCTGGAGTCTGTTATTGACATTTGTCAATATGAGGACCAGAGTTGTGCCAATGGTAGTCATGGAAGCTATTATGAGGCTGGAAAATAAGAAAAAACTGAGACATAGGCCAAACAATAGGCTCACCAAAATAAACAGTCTGGAACTCAGTTGTTGCGAAGGGACTGGTAAGCCAACAAAGACTTTGATAGTTGATGACTGAAAAATGTTCATCATAACAAAGAAAAAACCCCAAACACCTGTCAGGTTAGAAACGCTCTCTGCAAAAGACCTCATGAACAGATCTGCAGAAGGCTACACTGCAAGAAGCAAAGTACAATTTAGCTATATAAAAAGGATAGGCATGTTACAGTTTTCTAAGTAGTACCAAAAATTGCCTTCAGAGTTCTGGAAAAAGGTATTGTGGACAGGTTAGACCAAGGTTGACTTGTATCAGTGATGGCAAGAGCAATGTGTGGAGGCTAATAGTAACTGCCGAAGAACCAAAGCACCCCCCTTACCTGTGAAACACGGTGGTGGGGTGTTTTTATTTAGTCTCATAATGGCTTCCTTAACCTTCATTGGCACAACTCTGGTCCCCATGCTGACACCAAAGGCAGGCCTAGAATCAAAACTAGGTACTGGAAGCTTTCTTATACCTACACGAAGGAAGCAATTGAATACACCTGACTAATCAGAAACAGCTAAGAAGCCGTGTTGTGTGTTCAAAGATGCTCATCTGCATACCAGTGTTGTAATGCAAGGTTATTTGAGTTACTGTCACATTCCTATCAACTGGAACCAGTCTGGCCATTCTTCTCTGACCTCTCTCATTAACAAGGCATTTTTGCGCAGTTAACCACCACTCAGTAGATGTTTCTTGTTTCTCTTGTTTCTTTATGCATGTCTCAGGTACTCAAACCATCCTGTCTGTCATCAACAATCATTTTACAGTTAAGGTAACTTAGATCACATTTCTTCCCTATTCTGATTTTTTCTGATTGAAAAATGAGAATAAATGTATTGAAATAAAAGTAGTTTACAGTATATTATGAAGACTGTCTATGTTTTATTTGCAGTTCTGTTTACTTTTTGGTGCATAAAAAACACTGGAACACAGTATTAAATACAATTCACTGCTAGCCCTTAAGGGACCTATGGCTTTCCCCTTTGCAGCCTTAAGTTTAACATTAATCTTCTTGTCAGACGTGCCTTCACTCCTGGATGAACATTGTATAAGTTTGAACAGATGCACGGCAGTATTGATTCTTCACACAATTACTATGCAATACAAGCAAATAATCCTATTTCAGGGCTGCAATGTAATTTATATTCTTTTAAAAGGATTAAAAACTAGCCGAACCTTGAATAATAATTAGTTTAACATTTAACTGAGGTAAATGACTCTGTGAGGAAGTCCAGTACACAGTTCAGCACTTGCTTGAAGCTAATATCATACTTGACATTTCCATTAAATCTGAGATCTTTGAGTCCAATGGGCAATCCAGTGTACTGAACACCACCGCATACCTGTGGCAACATTGGTACAATTTAACAACTAAAGTAATGTCATTAAAGTTATTTTAAGACAACAGTAAATAAATAAACACTTTCAGTCATAAGATGTTTTGTCATGGTGTGTGTAGCAGAATACAGCTGTGCCTTCCCAGCACTATAAGTGTGCATTTACACAATTGTGGACCCCTAGCCCAGTGAAAGTGGGCAAAAAACCTGGGAAAACACATGTAATTATCACATAAATAATCCCTTACAAATTACCACCATTTTCCAATAGAATTTAAGTAGTAACATTACTTGGTTCACAAATATGCTTGCTCTGAGAAATGAGGCTACAGAGGCTACAGAAAAATTTCTGAAAGGAGTCCCTACAGACAGCTTTTTTTTCATTTTTTACATTTGGAACATGTAAAAAACGAAATTACGAAATTATTCAAAAAAACATTCAAAAAACATTCAAAATGAAATTATTAAATGTACCATTTATTTTGGAAATAATCAATGGAAATACGTAAATTCTTAAATAATAACCTGCTTTCGCAATAATAGTGCTGCATTTCTTCATTTTACATTTCATAATAACATTTAATATTTCCAAATGATGTTTTTCATTATAACAGACCTAATTTCCCAATGACTCTCATCCCACTATTTTTAAACAGCTTTTTCAAAATAATGGGACTTTTCAGACGTCGATCAACCGCAAGGCAGAGACCAAGACTGGGGATGCCAGTACAAACATTTTAGAGAGGAGAAGGCCAGTATGTCAACACCAAAAACCAGGGATCGTTTGTTTTCCTGGTCCAAATAACATTGTCCCCAGTGAGTTCCAGGGCTACGTGAGGCAGCCGAAGCTTGACAAGTGCTACAAGTTATTTTTAGTGATTTATTTTTAATTGTGAAAGAACCCTGAGGCGTGCAGGAAGGATTGTGGCCGACCCCTCTCACCCCGGACACAGGCTGTTAGAAACACTTCCCTCTGGCAGGAGGCTGCGGTCCATCAGGACCAAAACCTCTCGAAACAGATTCTACCCATCTGCAGCTGGCCTCATCAACAAGGCCCGGGGGACCCCCCACTGTCACAGAACCGTTACAACTGTTACAGACACGTTACATCAACGCACTGTCTCCCTGTGATTAATGTCAACTAGGCCCGGGATCCCCCATTGTCACAGACTCTTATCCCGCCCCTATAGACTTTATATTTTATATTTTGCACTTTAATAATACTTCACATACCCCGCTTCAGCATCATGTTGTATTGTAAATATTTATTTATAATTTTTTTTTTTTATTACTATTTTTTATATTTTTTTATATTCTACATTACATTCCACCTTATTTCATATCTATGTTTCTATTTTTGGTATTATTCTTTATGTTGTCTGCATGCACCCACAAACCACAGCAAATTCCTTGTACGTAAAAACTACATGGTGAATAAAGTGATTCTGAGGTAGGCAGAGGAAAGGCTACCACTTAGCCTGGGTAACTAACTAAGTCCTCCATAGTAGTATGAAAACTTCCTCTTCTATCAAAGGTAGTGATACCTTCCAGGAGAAAGAACATCTTTGGTACTTTTCAAGTTATGTATATTGCCATTTTCCTATCTATTATATTACAACAAACCAACTTCAAATCCAAATAATTTTATGAAATGATCCCTTTTTTAAATCTCAAATTCCAAATCATATTTGTTGGCCTGTCAAATTGAGAGAACACAAACTTTCTTTTCAGTGAAGTCATTGTGCCACCAAGACATCACTTCCTGTACAGATGACATAGCCACATAGCAGCTGCCCAATTGTGTTTTTTGGGGGGGGTTTTTTGCAAACTGAGATAAGGGCAACCCCTCCAAATGAAATGCTTCCTGTCTGGGTGGACTACAACCACTTACTGTGTGTCCGGTCCTGCAGGGCTGTTAAAACAGGCGTTGATAAACAATGATGTATTAATATACAGCTAACTTCTGCTACCTGAGAGCAAATTTGCTATAAGAGGTGGGGCTTATCTTCTGGTCATACTGTTAAGAGTACACCCTTTCCCTGCAGCCTCTGTACCTATTACTTTCCTTTACTCGCATTACGATCTTTCGTATTGTATCTAAAGGTTAGACAAAAACAATTATATAAAATGTAAAGGTCAATTTTAAAAAATGCTTCATGACATAAACTGTGATTTTATTCTGCAATAGCATTTTGAAGCAAAAGGCCACACGGCCATAATCTAAGGCAAGACAAGAATTGCCTCCACCCATATGTACCGTTAAATTCTGTAGACTGAACTGAGAGCAAAAGACGGCTGGACTGCATAAGATATCTGCATAATTTCCCTAGTAATTATCATTCCTGTGCCATCACTGAACATCTTCCATATCGAATGGCTCTATGCTGAATATAGAAAGAGGTATGATTTGCACACTGACTTATCAGTGCTGACATTCACGCATTAGACATTGTGCTGAAATGACATATATTTGCCTTCCTGGTCTTTATGAAGACGATTGTGTAAATGGTCCATGTATGATTGTATGGAACATCGCCGCCATTAATTTCTGAATGCAGCTTAGTTTCAGTGGTTTCAGTATTTTCTTATTTTCTGATATGCAAAGACTGCTGGGAAATGTGATGTTATATGTGTGTTGTTGTCCCATGTCAAGTATCTATTGTTTATCGCGTGACGATGCAGAACGACGTAGATAACTTTTAATGTCAGGTAGCAATAGGCACTGATGATTGAAAATGTGTACAAGCTCAAGGTTTAGGCTTATGTTTCTCTATGTCTTAGAAAGGTCTGTCAATTGAGGCGTGAAGTGTGTTCATTACACTACATTTGAAAAGGAAGCCCACCTGATATTTAAAAATGCCCACCCTGTCAATATATTCTAGAACCGCCCCTGACAGCATGCGAAAGCATTATACAAAAGGTCTTCCTTGACATAATTCAATGCAACCTTGGCTGTGGGCTGCAGTGTGAAAGGAAGCAGGCTGGAGACAACACATGTATTGGAGGAGAATTTCATGTCTACATGCTCTAGAATTGGCAGAGGGATCTGTGTGTGAGTGTGGATGCAGTTCTGACACTCCAAATTAGGGTGGAATTGGACACGTTCAGCCCCACATTGGGCATCAATATTGTTCAAAGATAATAATAATAATAATAATAATAATAATAATAATAATAATAATAATAAGAAAAAATAATTATTTGTATGTACGAGAAACAACCAGTTTTTAAGTGAAAGCCATCACCAACATTTGTGCTTTTCACAATTTCCTAAAACATTACTTTCAGCCTAACAAGTACCACTTCTTCAGTCTGGAATCTTAAGTCTTATTACTGAAGGATTTGTATCAATCACTCGACAGGTCATCCGGTGTGACCTGTGCATCAAACATGCATAACTTGATGGAACCAACCTAGGTTACACACACCAAAAGCAGGCTTGGAAACATAACTCAGTGGTAAACAAAAGTAATTTAATCTTGCTACTATTAGCGTGTAAAGTGTGACACTGCCACAACTCAAGATGTGCTGATAACAAAGCATTTACAGTGATGGTAGAAAAAAGGCAATTTATTTTAGATAAGGCAAGTTTTGGCTCCTTTTCTGTGAAGAATCTTTCAATGCATCTACTGTACAATATGCAGGATGGAACAGGCATCAACAACTTGTACAGCAAGAGACAAATTTTAAATAATCTCCAATAAGAAATTGCTAGAGCACTACTTAAGAAAACACTCACTAATCCACTTATATGAATAACATGATTACAAATAAACTAACATTTTAATAATCATAATTCAGTGTTCAAATAAACTGCTATAACGCATCACATCATTTCCAGTTAAAATGCTCTTTCAATTAAGTCAGAGCTGCATTTTCAAATGTTTGACAGCACACATTCAGAAACGGTTTACATGGGCACAAAGTAAACACGATTTTAAAAAGCATTTTGTTCATTGAGCATCTGCATAGCCGTCGGGAATGGAAAAAGTCTTGGATTTCTTTTTGAGGTTTCCTATTGTGTAGTCCACGTGGACACATATGTGTCTAGAACTTTCCTCAGAGGGGTACATTGTTATCTCCCCTGTGATCTTCGTGTCCTGGATCACATCAACCGGCTCATGTAGATACAACACCGCCTGCTTCCAGTGAGTTTCCGGGTTGAACGGGGATGTTGACAGGACTAGAGGTTTCTCTTCTCCCGGGAAACTTACGGTAAACCACACGCAGAAGGCATTGACACTGGAGGAACCGAAGCACTCGAACCTAAAGTTACCTTGCAAACGTTTCAGTTGTTCTTCCGTCACCGTATGCAAATCTAACTCGGCAAATTTTGAAGGGTGGGAGAGTACGTCCTCTACGGTCACCAGGTTCACAGTGATATCGTTGTTCATGATGCATTTTCTAGCAAAGTCAGACATACAGGACATGTCTACACCATACTGGTCTTTCACTGTACTCCAAAAATGTAACCGGTCCTCCACCACCAAATCGTTGATTGGTGCAATGTAAAGATCTGCCTTGGATGGTAAAATGAGGCCCCCAGGTTTTAACCATTTATCACGCGCAAAAAGCACAGAGTTCAGCATGGATTCGTGGAGCAAAGCATACCCCATCCATTCACTGACTATCACATCCACAGGCTCCGGTAGATCGATTGTCTCTAACGTACCTTTAATGACATCGATTCTATCCTCCATGTTATTCAGTTTCACGATCGCGGTCGCTTGATCAGCGATTGAACTTGCCTCGACCGCGTATACCTTTTTGGCTCCAGCTTGAACACAAAATATACTGAGAACTCCGGTTCCTGCACCAACATCCAAAACGACTTTGCCCTGGATGGCATTACTGTTTCTCAATATTCCCATTCTGTAAGTATTAGTGCGAACACTGTCTGCAATCATTTCTTCATGGATAGTTACATCCGCATAACTATCGAAATATAAGTTATCCTGAACACTTTTGTCTAACTTCCTTTTCTTTGTAAAGTGAGACATTTTTTGTTTCCACTGAACGCTTTCCTCAGCCCAAGAAAAGTCACGTTGGCTTTCACATTCACCGAACTTCCTCAAGGGAGGCTATCAGTTGCATTATGGTACTTGTAGTTTTAACAGCAGCTTATCTCACGTTGTATCGTGGTTTCACCTATTGAACTAGATCTTTCTTAAAAACTACATGTCCAATAAGTGCGACCCTTATAGGGACCAAGAAGACACAAGGCGCACATAAATATACGTAGGTACACTCTACTTTGATTACGTTAGTGGTTCAGATGTTAAAGCCGCCCAAGGGTGTGTAAAAATAATTTAAAACACTACTGGCAATTTATGAAGTTGTCTCCAGTGCGATTGATATGTTGTCATTAAATCAACTGCGAATAATCCAGTGTTTTGAAATAAACATTTAAATTACTGTTGGATTCCAAGGAAAAAGTACGAGGCAGGAACTGTAAAACTGTAAACAAATCAATACAAAGGGCAGTCGGTTCACAAAGCAAGATGTATGTTTGAAAGTCCCACAGAGGGGCACGTCCAACCTAAGATTAGTAATCACTGGCACTATTTCACAACCGGTAAAACAATGCAATTAGCATTATTACTTAGCTGCTGAACATTCCAGCTAAGATCAGCTAGGATTCTAAAATGGTTTAAGCTGTGCTTAAACCAGTCTGTGCCTGGTTAAAGTTGGTTAAAGCTGGTATAGTAACCTGGTAGACCAGCTGATGATAGGCTGGTCAACCTATAAATAAACTTTACTCTTAACTGGAGTAGGCTGGTTTAAACTTTGTTTATTTTAGATTTCTTCCACTGTGCTTCACAGATGTTTTGGTGAAGGAGATACCTTCACCCCTGCCCTGTGGAGATGTTTGTAATGTCACTGACTGTTTTGGGTTTTTTTCTTCACAGCTTCTGCTGTTGTTTTCCTTGGACGACCTGTTCAATGTCTTTTTCAGGACATTCCAAGTTGTTGTACAAGCTATCCCCTATCAATTTACTAAGCTTCAAAATGGCTTGCTTTTCTCCCAAAGACAGCTCCTGGTCTTCATGTTGGTTAATCGTTTCTAATGCAAATGCAGTCTTCACAGGCAAAAACCTAGACTAAAAAAAGATTAGACATTCAGAACTATTTATTGTTTAACCAATGAATCTAACAGGACACAGTCACATGTCACATGTCCAATACTTTTTGCTCACCCAAAAATGGGGTGTTCTGGTACAAAAGGTGATATCTTCTTAGTTATTCTAGATAAAAAAATACCAGGAAATAAAAGCAAAAATTTGGGACTGTCATCTCATGTACATATATTGACCTCAAAACTCAATTGTCTTCAGTGTATAGCAAAAGCAAAGGAATTGACCTTGCTGTTCCAATGTAGAGAATTCCAGCTCAGTCCCCCCAGCTGTCAGTTTGTGGCCCCTAGGTGGAGAACAAGAAAGATACAGAAATACTTTATACCTGCAGCCATTGCACTACTAAACAAAGCTAGCACAAGAATATGCACTTTGCCCATGCATGGCCTTTGAGGGAGTGGGTGAGTGTGTGTATGTGTGTGTGTGTGTGTGTATGTGTTGATTGTACTCTTCAAGGGTTCTGAATTTCTGTATGTTTACACTAGGACTCGGAACTGTACTGTCCTCCCAGGTCCACTTTTGCACGTGTTCTTGTGTTTGATTTGCACTTTGTTGTACGTCGCTCTGGATAAGAGCGTCTGCTAAATGCCACGTAATGTAATGTAATGTAATGTAATGTAATGTAATGTGTGTAGAAGCACTTTGCCATGACCTTCTCAGGAGTTCTTATATTTCAATGCTATTTTGATACTATATTGATACTTGTATTTGTCAGGACGTCTTATGGATCTGTACCACTGTGACGTCTTGTTTTCAACTCTGGCTTCCCGAATCTCCTGTTTACACAAGAAATTTACCTTTGGGGACTAATAATGAAACCTTGAACCTTGAACCTTGAGTACAAGCCTCTCCTAGCCTAGTATTTATTCTCTAATGCACTGCTTTGAAGAACATTACATTCATCATAGAAGCACTTTTGGATTCAAATACATAGAAAATATGATAAGGTAATACATTACAAAGACAACCATAACAATAAACTAAAAAATAAATGAATCCCTCATAACAACATGGAAGAAAACATTTTTCTTATCATTCCAGACTATTGTTCTCACCGATGATAATGAAGGGCCTATTCAAATATATTTGCAGATTCCCTCAATGGTGGCTCTGGAAAGCTGCAGTTTCCATTCTCGGCTATAATTGAAGCTTTAGGCTTCAGACATTGATGCCCGTCTAAAGTGGTACATGAATCCCTTCCCTTTTCAGATGAACACAAAAGGCACACAGTGCCAGGTCCCTTTTTGGAATTGAAATTCAGTAGAGTTTAATGGTGTGGATATGTTTGAAAATGTGCCTTCTTGTTCAATTCCAAACATGACTGGCAAAAATCTGGCCAACTGCAAGGATCCCCATGATCATGCTGGTTTAAAAAAAGTAATGCTTTTTTTCCCTGCGATTTTCCTCCTTTAGCAATGCATATTTTAAATGGAACATACCTATAAGGGAAATATATTTTTTAGTCTAGACTCTGGAGGAAGAACACTAGCTTATTAAAACTATAAATTATACTGCACATGCAATTAATAGAAATTATGATAAAACAGCATGTGTTTTCTCTGTCTTGGAACCCTCAAGTGGCATATAAAGTTAAAGCACTGATTCTCAGTTCAGCTACACTTCCACTAAACATGAACACATATCCCAGTCATGCCATAGGCAACTGTAAATGGAAGTCCTGCTGGGTCACAAATTAGAAGTTCAAGGAAGGAGGGTCAGCAGGGTGTTTTCCAGTGCTTTGTTCAATAGCAACTCCTCAGTTTGATTGGGTGCCTGCAGCCTGTCTGTATCAACCTGGCAGGATATGTATCCCACTAGTGCAATGGCAGGACATCATCACTGGGAGACAATTCAATGCTTAAAATTAAGCTGGGTTCATGTGTTTCTGAGTGTGGCTACCACTCTGTGCTCTCCTCAGTTGATAGAGGTTATAGCGTACCTTTGCAGCCGAACATTAAAAATTGAGTAAAGGAAAGTTGTGAGTAAGGACCTGGGGCCTCATTTATAAACGTTGCGTAGGCACAAAAGAATGCGTACGCCACTTTCTAAGCAAACTTTGGCATTTATAAAAAACAAACTTGACGGGAAAATGTGCGGTCCTCCACGGAAACTCTGACCCATGCGTACGCACATTAACTGGAGAAATGAGAAACTGTGCCTTTAATGCTCGTGACGTAAGACCAGGAAAACGGGAAGTGAAACAGAATTTAAAAAGGTATAAAGATTTGCCGGGAGTTCTGGCTGGGTATGGCTGCTGTAAGGACGTGCTTCGTCCCTGTTATACTTATTAAAGTGTTGTGTTGTTGAATTTCGCTATACGGGTTCTCTCCCTTCCTAAGTGCAACACAACATTTGGCGACGAGAGAAGTTGAAAATGATACACAAAAGATACCACTGTGTAAAATAAATCGAAATTGATTGTTGTTGATTGTACTCTTAAAGGGTTCTGATTTTCTGCATGTTTACACTAGGACTCAGAACTATACTGTCCTCTCAGGTCCTCTTTGCACTTGTTCTTGTGTTTAATTTGCACTTTGTTGTACGTCGCTCTGGATAAGAGCGTCTGCTAAATGCCATGCAATGTAATGTAATGTAATGTAATGAAATATTACCTCTCACGTATCATATACGAAGAGTTAATTTGCAAAAATGGATAAAAGCCTCTCACAACGAATAAACAAACAGCTGTTTGATTGATGCTCCCTGGAGTGCCCAAAAAATATGATTTAGGATGATAAATATAAACGGAGATGTTGTAAAATAATCCCTCAAATATGTAGACGAATTGTTAAACAATACTTCATGTTATTAAATGTATTCTCATAAATAATATGGTGAACAGTCGGACAAATTGCGCTGCACTGATGCCGTTTACAATGCGTCAGTCGGGCAGATACGAGCATAGTTTCATATATTGTTATCATATTCATATATTATGTTTTTTTTCCAATGGTGCTAGACAAATAACGTGTATTATTATTATTATTATTATTATTATTATTATTATTATTATTATCATCGTCATCATCACATTCGTTGTGCAGAACTGTTCGTCATTTACAATCAATCAGGATAATTCCCACACCTGTAGCTTTTCAGAGGCAATCAAATAGCTGAAATACCTTTTCTTCGTGAAATGCATATTCATTAGGGGTGTTTCACTGTGGGCGGGACATGAAGCTGGCAAAGTTGCGCCACATTTAGAGTTGACTGTGATTTATAAAGGAAAACTGGCGTGGGACGTGCGTATGCGCTGTTTTATAAATCAGAATATTTTTTTGCGTACGCACGTCCTAGGTTTCATGCTTACGCAACCTTTTGACGTGAATCCTAAGCACAGTTTTATAAATGAGGCCCCTGGTGTTAAAATTGTAACTTTGTGTAAAAATGGGCATTTTAACATTAGGCCAATGCTCCTCTGATTGGATTGGAGGGGAATTAGAATTTTTCCCCTCATGTTTTTTTTGTTGATGGAGAATTCATTTATTCTTAATTGCTCATCGATTTCTGTTCCTCTCACTGGCTTAACACCAGCATTGCTTAGTCAAGGCACAATTCCTCTTTTTTGTTTAGACATACAAATAAATTCAGCAAACATCTATCCTGCATTGTTCCTGCTTTAACTGTTTTCCCACATAACCTTCACTAATCAGATTTTATTCCCCTAAAATATAGGTGTATAATTATTTATTAATGTAAGGACAATTTTTTAAGGAAATATTTTCAACATTGAAAATTTTTTTGCTCACAGAGGCTAGTGTAATTGCACATGGACCAGCACAGACCAGAATAAAATATAGTCGTGTGATGTTTTGTAATGTTGTAGTTTGTGGCTTAATTTGCACCATGTGTCTTGCTATAATTGTATAGCTTCTTCTTTTGGTCTCATCCTCTTGGAAAATCATTGACTTGAAGACACTCAAATTAAGGTTTGTTGAACACCAAGGTGTTTTGCATATATTTGAAAATATGACATTTCAAATGGATTGAACTATCTTTTCTTATTTGATATTAATTGGTATAGCTGTTCATTAATTTTATATTTATAGCTTACCTTGACAATATGTGGAATGTAATGAATAGGCAAGCCAAATTCAATAACATGTGCTGTACTTTAATGCAAATGCAAACTCAAATACACTATATTGTGTATTTTGGTGGTGAATCTCTGCTTTTCAAGACCTCTTTCCAAGAAATTTGCATACACTGCAATATTTATTGAGGCACTCTACTGACTTATGAGTGAAGTGCTTTGGAATTATTTATCATTTTTCAGCCACATGCCAAGAAACAGATGAAGGTATACCTGTATATGCACATGCATAAAAATTACAACATTTCCTAAAACAACAAAGTCAATGCAAAATATTCAGTGGTATTTTAGGACTGCTGACCTCTTTTGGTATGTGATAAAATGCAATTCATTGGTTAAAAAGGTAGAACACACAGTATATTCTTTAGAAAGCTCAAGGCATCATAAGACATGGTACTATAACCAAAGTAACATTGCTGTTCCCGTGAGAAAGAGTATTCATGGCCAAGAAAAATTACTACGATATCTGTTTAGGAATAAATAGGGTGTCTGTCCTACTCCCTATACCCAACTATCACTTTAATCTCCTTTTCATTGAAGAAACACTAAACCAAGCTCAGAAGGTTTGTTTGTGGTCTTCCACAGTTTTCATAGCTGCATCAGATATAATCACTTTTTATTTGTTCAAATATTCTCAATTATAAAGCACTGTTGCCGATTTCCCAATTCTCTGTATGTCTTTGTGTGCTATGGCAAAACTAAATCACTAGGCTGAGGTTATGAAGAAAAAGTATAGCATTTACTACTAATTCAAAGTTGCGGGGAAATGTTGGTTGAATACAGGCCTTAGTTTGAATTTATATGTGATCTGACAAAGGATTGCATGTCTATGGTGGGGGTATATAAATTAAATATAATATTATATAACATTGCAATACAATATGACAACGGCACTTACAAAAGAAGGCACAGAAGGCCAAATTATAATTAATAAGTATAAAATTAACCCAACAATCCCACCGGTTGTATTGCAATAAAAAGCAAATACCACTACACAGTTAATATATCACATCACTATTCTTAAAGGAAATCCAAAAATAAAGAAAGATGATAGCCTAAGAGTGACAGGGGAGCCATGGTGCAGTCTGAATAGGTGGGTTTTTGGACTGCCTTGGAAGATGGGAAGGGTCTCACTGCCATAGGAAGCTTATTCCAACAACAAGGGGACAGGAAGGAAAAGTGACTGGAAGGTGCAGCATACAGAAGCAAGGGACTGTATGCCATCTCAAACTTTACCCAAAATATAAGAATATTTGTAAAAAATAATCTTTTTTTTTTGTTGGGAGAAGTGCAGAGACTGAGAAAAAAAACAAAAGAGCGGTCTTTGGAAAATGTGATTCTCAACATAAAAATCAAGCCAAGTTTATCTTAAGTAAACACAGCTGTAGTGGCTTTGACATAAAAGTGGGGGAAAGCACAACATGTCCAAGGTACTCTTTTTGTACAAAAGATAAAAGCCTTTAATAAGCCTGCCTGGAAAAGAATGTTAAGAACAGACTTGACCCACAGTTTGAGGCTCAGCTAGCCTTCAGCAGGATTCAAAATTATTTTGACCAATTCACTGCAGCATAACTTAATGCAAACTTTTGAATATATAGGACTATATTCAAGGGTTTAATATGTTTTTCAGAAGTGATACAGCCAAGTCAGTTGGGGAAAGGGGGGAAGTGGTGGGATGAGGGTTTTATGATAAGGTAGGTGTTCTTCCACTGTCTTGCAATCAGGGCAAAGCAGCTGCTTGAGCTGACTGTTCCCAGCTGTGGATACACTGGCACAGTGCCAGCCCCTATCAGAGCCAAACCACATTTCACAGTATGATGGATGACATGATTTGTCTTTAACCTTAACAAAATGACAATATATTACCAACGTCTGTTGTTCCTCAAGCGTTAAAAGCTGTCTCTGACAAGAGGTAATTCTTTGTGAATCTGTGTTCTGTTGTTTTCATTTTTCCAGCCATAATGATAAATGTTGATATATTGGGTATCTCAGTGGCTTTATTTTGTGGATCATTTGAGGTGTGTTTTGTTCAGTTATGGTATTTTATGACCATTCTTTTTCTTTACTGCATTCAGAGAAATGTGGACCTTTTATTTTGAAATATGTGTTTAACAAAATAAATGAGGAAGTGTTGAACCCCTCTTTAGCATTTTGAAAAGGACATTACTCATTCAATGGCAGACCATTATAATGCCAAAAAGAGATTGTCGTGAACGCAACTGTTATGAATAAAAGAAAGGTAGAGTGCGAGACAGTGCAGACATTGTAATGGAGAGAATTAAATGAATGTCACCAAAGTAAATAATAAATGAAAGTGCAGAAGCATTGTATGAGTGGGAAGTTAATATTAAGCGGACAACATATTGCTGTTTGTTTAAATCTTCAGAACCACATGTGTGGTGCTTGTATTGAAAAGTGAGAGATATCTAAATATTTAGATATACTGTATGATAACCTCATCATAAACATAGCTGATGAATAAGTTTCAGTTTATTTTACATTGCTTATTCCACCAAGAAAGACACCACTGGAAACCACTTATTACACGTTATTTTCACTGAAGGCACTTCAGAAGCAGTCTTATACTGTATATACAACCCATGTTAACCCCTTAAGTATCACCCCTTTTCTTGACACAAGCTTGAAAAATTTGTAAAATAAAATGGTTTATTCTTGAACCCTTTTGACTACAGGCATAATTGTAGTCTTCTCTAAAAGGTAACCCTTTGGGTTTGTTTTCCAAACTCTTCAAATTACTAAAGCGAAGTTGCAGATGCCCAAACACAGTGAAAGAGGAAAAGCTTTTATTCTCACTGAAAATTGTTTTTGAAAAATGTTTTTGAATGGATACAGATTATTCTGGCTGTGGCTGATGTGGTTAGAAACACAATGGAGCCACAGCCACAACACTGGACACATTTGGAGACTCCAAACAGACATATGGAAACTAAACCATATTATGGTTCTCATAAGGTGTAAAATACTGCATTTTCCCTGTTAAACTATACAACATGAAAAAAAGTGTTTGCACTTCCCCCACCTATCACCCTCCCCTACCTCTCAATTATCATGTTTTTAGAATGAGAAACTGTTATGCATTTGGTTCGCTGGACCCTTGCTGTGTGCCAGTGAGACTTAAGGAGTTAATATTATATTAAGTAAATCTGAAAAAGATTGTTTCATATTGTTTTTTATCAATATCATAATAAAATGTTTATCAAGCATGTATTCTTCTTCTTCTTCTTATTATTATTATTATTAGTATTATTATTATGTCAACTTATACTTAAGTATTTTGTAAATCTATGTGTGTGCAAGCATGCGTGGCTCATTAACTAACCTTTCAGTTGTCCATTTTAATTCCAATATATTTATTACAAGAAAAGTAGAGAAGTGCTTAATCTACACTGAAGCTCACTGACATTTGACTCGACTGACACTTCTGTATCAATAAAAGTTTCCAGATAAGGGTTGAAAAATGTGATGTTTAATGTGCCCAGCCTCAGTTTGTCCTGGGCAGGTCAAATGAAGAGTTGCTCTGGAGGCATCTGCTTTTCAGCAAAGCAAGCTGAGGGGCATAACAGCAGCAGGAAATCTTTTCCACCATGGGGATACAAGGATAAAATTGGGCAACTGCAAATTGAGTGTCAGGAACCGGTTCAAAGACACACTGCTGGTGGACTCCAGCTGCCAGATGAGATTTTTTTGGTAGCTGTGGAGTGATTTAGATCCCTAAAACAAACATAACAGGTTACTCTCAATTGATTGGTTGAAATTGCAGCTCATAAAATATACACCTCTGCCAGAGAATAAAATATCATAATACAGCACACACAACATACCTATCACAACAATACTCATAATTTTTACAAATATATTAAGTGAGGTCCATTAATCAAAGTTTTTGTGAAATACCCAACCCCCATCAACAAGTCAAACACATTCCATCATTTCACACGCTATTTATTATTCAAACGCAGACTGGCTCCTTATTTATAAGCATACTGAATAATAATAAAATATTTTGAGAATGTATTTAGATGCTCACCGATATAAAATGGGGTCATGTCAAATACTGTTCAGAGACAGTTGTACTTGGGCTCATCGTGTTCAACAGAGTCTACACAAAATGAGATAATATAATTTCTATGTACAAGTACTTTTGTAGAAGTATACAATGAAACAGACAAGAATGATAATTCTTGGACATTATATCAACATTTAGATCTAAGTTATTTTAGAATGAGAAACTATTATGCATTTGGTCTGCTGCACAATTGTCGTGAAAAGGACACTGACATTACTTTATTTCTTGTAGTATGTGGATTTTCCAAAATGCAGAAAATGTGAGGTCCCCCCACACTTGTTTTACCAGGCACATGTTACAAAACAAGGAACTGTAGTCGCTAAAGCAGTGGCATCTTAAAACAGGTGATACCGATAGAACCTTGAGTTTTAACGCTTTCAAACGGTATATGCTGTTACCACAGTGAATGAAAATTGTGCCCTGAAAAAAGGAATGAATACAAAAAACCCCTCACTGGCCCACCCCTGGGCTGGTGGGACTCAAGGGGTTAAAATACACATCTTTTTAATGTAATATACAATTCGTAATTATTGGGGGATTAAAACCCACATGTTTGCACAGTCGTCTAGACCTGATCTCTCTTTAATTAAATGTGTACATCACTGTTTGCCCATCTAAACCACAGCCTTGACTGGAAAATGATTGACTCTGAAGGTAAAAAGGAATTTGTTCAGCAGACCCAAAACATGTTTGGAGAATCCAAAGATAATTTCTAAGCTGAGAGATGGGTAGAGCAAGGCTGGAAGTGATTGGATGTTCAAGCATGAGTAAGAAGCCAGATCTCAATCACTTTAACAGAGAGTGGAATCCATGGGAAAAGAAAAGAAAGCAATTTCTACAATACTTTTTAAAAGCATCCCCCCCCCCCCCCCCCCCCCCCACCTAAAGTAAGGTGCTATTTGTGTGGCAAAAACTGAATTCTGTGAAAAGTGTGCCTTATCATATTTTCAGGTCTGTTTTCTTCAAGGCAGGAAGGGAAGAAACACATTTCTAGAAGATTAAAGCACACACTATGGTGTCAAACAGGGTATCTAAAAATGTTGCTAAGGGTTATCACATTTTTACAGGGTATCAGTGATCTTATAGGAATGCATAGACAAAAAACGGTATTTGTATTTTGTTCTGTGCACTACCCTTTCTATTTAACCAGCCTTCCAAACCATACACGTGAAGCTCAAATTTAAGTTACTATGTTGAGCAATATCTCAGTGGTGTTCAATGTCCTTCTGCATAAAACTGTACTTGACATTTAAAACTTGACTTTCAGTGACAGTTGAATTATTGAATATGGTTGCTGGATACATTTGATCAATGCAACAGTAATTCAATCTTATCTGCTCTGGGAATCAGCCTATCATATGCATTGGCAAGCATAATGGCTATTCTTCATGCATGATAGGAGACACCATAACCCACGCCCATTACTGCACAATCTCAGGAGCTGTGTATTGAGCAGCTCCCAAAAGCATATTGGACACAGAGATTCCTCATTAAATGAATGCAGACTTAGTTACAGTTTCACAATTAAATTTAATTTATGTGATGACAACAGAACTTCTTATGAGCTAGCATTGTTTTTGCATAAGAACCATTAGATGGATAACATCAAAACATCAACACAGCCTGTTTCTTCAAGCCATGAAACTGAAAATGTATTTATTAAAAATGCTGTATTATGCATGTGTATGTGTGCAGGAAAACAAGAAGCTGTTCCTTTATTTGGGCAAATGCTGCTGTCTGTCACCTGCACCATCCCCCCCCCCCCCCTCCCCGGGGCGGGACAAGACACAGTGCCAAGAGCAGCGCAGAACCTGTCACCTGACCCCCTGGGACAAGCCACGATGCAGGCAGCAGGACAGAAGCTGTCACCTGTCTGTGCTCAGGGCTGAGAAACCAGCTTCCATCAACCGAGAGTCAAGGGACTTGCCAGTCAGTCACAGCCTTCTGGTTTTCTATTGCAAAGAATAGCTAGAAGAAAAGGGGATACATTGACACAGAAGGGGGAAATATTGATTGGAGGGCTTTGGCATTTCGCTTCTGTAGCACAGGGCACAGCAGTCAAGAGCAGTTCATGGAATTGGCTGTTTTAAAGGAGCACTGATTATTGTCTCGATATTTCACAACATTGATCAACACAATCCCGACAATTACATTTTCAGAAATAAATATGCTTATACCCATTTCTCACAGAAAACCCAGGATATACACTCAGTTATCACTTTATTAGATAGACCTGTACCCCATTATTACATTACATTATTGGCATTTGGCAGATGTGTCACGTTTCAGGTCTGTCTCACCATGTTTTATGTTGATTTATGTTTATTCATGTTGTCTTAGTCACGTAGTGTTTTATCATGTATTATGTTGTCTAGGTTCGTCATGTTGTTTAGTTATGTTTCGTTACGATTTATTTTCTTGTCATGTTTAGTTATGTTTTCGTACGATTTTATTACCTGGTTATGTTGAGTGATTGTCGTCTTAGTTTCGCTTTGTGTTATGTTTCGATGCATGTTTATTGTTACGTTTAACTGGTCGTTGTTATGCATACACTTTTACATGTTTTTCCGCAAACCTTGCGTTCCGCCTTTTCTCTCTCTCTCTCTCTCGCTCCTTCTGTCATTCACTCCCTAATTATTTCCATTTGTCTATTTACTAAAACTACTAACGCTAGGTCAGGATTGGGTAGAAACTAACAAGACTAATCATGTGTTCATGTTACCTTACGTTTCTCGTGCATGTCATTTACTAATTTACTAATGCTAGGGCAGGATAGGTTTATTACTAACGATTACTAATCTCCTTGTTAAACTTGTCATCCATCGCACCTGTTTTCCATTTCCTTGCTACGCTCTAGCTAATTGTCTACACCTGTCTACACCTGCATTTATAGCCCAGTCGCACTACTGTTCACTGCGAAATTGTCTGCCTCTGTTTTTTCACGCAACTCTTGAGCATTATTTTCTGTTTGATTACACGTTACGATCCACGCCTGTCTACTGACCATTGTTTATTGATTTCTGTTTTGTGACCATCCTTTGTTTTTTTGACTACGTCCTCGCCTACCGTTTTTGTACTTTTGCTTCGCTGATTGTTTCATGGTTTCGACTCCCGCTTCGCCCACGACTACGCCTCTGCCTGCCGCCCGTCTGTTCATCTGCCCCGCTGACAGCTCTCCTGCTACCGGACCTCCCTGCACGTCTACCGACTACGAGTTTGCCTCTTCCCTCGGCACCGTGCTTTTTGTTTGTTTATTTTTTGTTTGGCTGGATCTACGTGTATGGACTTTGCTTGGATTGACTACTCTCCTGGGATTCGTCCCGAATAAAGCCCTGAGGGGTCTTTATATTACTATTGTTTCTGAGTCGTGCATTTTGGGTCCAACCCCCACGCACCCGTCTCAAGATGCTCTTATCCAGATCGACGTACAACAAAGTGCATACCCATAACCAGGGATAAGTTAGCTGAAAGACCCTAGAGGGAAGTACAATTTCAACTGCTACCTGTACAACAAAGATAAGGACAAGGGCCATTTATTTTTATTTTTTTTTATTTTGTTTTTTGAACAAACAAACAAACAAACAGAGCAAAAGTGACCAAAGTTAACTATCCAAACACTGCTTACCTAGCCAACTAAAAATACCGATACACAAAGCAAGTCACAGAGACACCAATTAAGGTTCACAGGGAGGTAGGGAGGGATGGGGAGAGGTGCTGCTTGAAGAGGTGCGTCTTCAGCTTGCGCTTGAAGGTGGGGAGAGATTCTATAGTTCTGACCTCAACGGGGAGTTCGTTCCACCACCGTGGAGCCAGAACAGACAGTAGTCGTGAGCGTGAGGTGGAGGTTCTGAGAGGGGGAGGTGCCAAGCGGCCTGTGGAGGCTGAACGAAGAGGTCTGGCAGGGGTGTAGGGTCTGATGATTTTTTGCAGATAAGCTGGGGAAGACCCTTTAACTGCTTGGAAGGCTAGCACCAATGTTTTGAATTTGATGCGAGCCATGACAGGCAGCCAGTGGAGGGAAGTAAGCAGGGGGGTGACGTGTGAGTATTTGGGAAGGTTGAGGACCAGACGAGCTGCTGCATTCTGGATGAGTTGGAGGGGTCTGATGGCGGACGCTGGGAGGCCAGCCAAGAGGGAATTGCAGTAGTCCAGGCGGGACAGAACCATCGCTTGGACCAGGAGCTGGGTCGAGTAGGGGGTGAGAAAGGGGCGGATTCTCCGTATGTTGTATAGGAAGAACCTGCAAGACCGGGTCACCGCCGCAATGTTCTCGGAAAGGGACAGTCTGCTGTCCATCACCACGCCGAGGTTCCTTGCACTGGGTGACGGTGGGACGGTAGGGACGGTGGGACGGTACCCCAGCTTGTTAATGCAAATATTTAGTCAGCCAATCATGTGGCAGCAACTAAATGTCCATCCATCCATCCATTATCTTAACCCGCTTATCCTGAACAGGGTCGCAGGGGGGCTGGAGCCTATCCCAGCATACATTGGGCGAAAGGCAGGAATACACCCCGGACAGGTCACCAGTCCATCGCAGGGCACACACACCATTCACTCACACACTCATACCTACGGGCAATTTAGACTCTCCAATCAGCCTAATCTGCATGTCTTTGTACTGTGGGAGGAAACCGGAGTACCCGGAGGAAACCCACGCAAACACGGGGAGAACATGCAAACTCCACACAGAGAGGCCCCGGCCGACGGGGATTAGAACCCAGGACCTCCTTGCTTTGAGGCGGCAGTGCTACCCACCGCACCATCCGTGCCACCCAGCAACTAAATGTTCAGCATATTAAAAAATATATATATGCTCGTTAAAAAGTTGTGTTGTTCTTTATTGTAATAACAAGAGACAAACAGATTCTTCTAGCAATTGACTGGAGAGATATGAAATTACAAATTACTTTGGGTGCACCTTGATACATAGCTCCGGGTTGCCCTTACATTTCCCAACCCCAATTTGGGAACTTTAACCATCGTAGCCTACAATAGAACATGAAACTGATCATCATTTTTGAGATGACGGTTTAAGCCCCGAATTAAGTTATGAATATTTCTAGTTTACTGTATTTTTTAGACAGCAGTTTTGGTGGAGTTAATGGACTGTTCGGCCTATATCAAAATGCGAGCTGCCTAATGCCTCTCCAGTCATTTCCAATGACTTCCTTGATTGAATCCCACGTCGAGTAACCCAGGATTCTCCCTTTCATACCAACGGCGAGCCGTGTCCATCCCGGATAATTCCCAGCTCAAGAGCAGGGTTGCAGGGATATCCCGAGTTCACCCTTTCACAGGAACAGCAAACACGGGACATTCCCGGGCCGTCGCTACTGTCTGAAAGGAGCATTAGAGCTCAAACGCTCTTGAAATAAGACATGTCCACTGTGTTCCAGTTTCATTATGGTAGTGGATGAATCTACCAACATTTATTAGCGCCTCCGCATTCTCTAAAAACTCCTAACGCAGACAGACTTTTGAAAGACAACGCTGATGTGTGCGTCTGGCGTGGGGCGGCGGGGGGTTTGGGGGGGGGGGTGGGGGGGGGATGCTCTCAACCAAAGCATTTATTTTACCTTCCTCTTACACAGACCATTCGGCCTGGCAGGATCTTGGCTTGTCACTCCCCAAGCCATTAATCAATTTGGTAATTACAGCCCTTTCCCAGAAGACATGCTTACTATCTACCATGGATCAATTACATTACAGTACAATTAGATTAAATTACTAAGTACAACCTGCAAAATATGACAGCCACTGAGGAGGAGGAAAGATCTGCTGACCACATCAAAACTCTTAAATATAGTTTGTAGGAAATAACTATGCTTGATCATTAATGGGAGGATTATCAGATATCAATATTGCTCTTTCTTTTTTTTTCATCCTTGTCCAAAACTGCATTTTGCAGACGATGATATTTAATATCCGATTGGGTAGCTGGCACGCGTGAGACTTCCTACTGTCTGGCAAGGCTGGCGGTGATGGCAGAGGGTGGAGGTGCTTCTGCTCTTACTTTATAAAGATATAAGGGCATTTAAAAATAAAATAAAAATGTATACAATAATAATGCCAACAAAATATAGAAATATATAAAAACTGATTTAATTTGTGCTTTTGCTTTTTATTACTCTTGAACTATTTATATACTGTCTAAATATAATGCATGTAATTCTGTGGCTGTGTTTGATAGATATATAGATACCATCATCATATTAGGAATATTGAGCTTGCCAGATCAGTAAAATTACTTCACGTTTGCAAGCAAACCCATAACAATTCATATAAGCAAAAAGTTAACAGTTTAATTCTAGGCGTGTCATCATGACTTCATGTTTCTTATGGAGGCCATTGTGTTTCCGTGGGTAAACAGCCTTAGCAGTTTAGAAAACATTAGCTTGCATACCTCAGGGCAGCCACTTAAAGTGAGATGAATAATTCATCAACTTACCTTGTTTGCTTATTTTTGTAAAACATATTTTCAATATTTTGCGACAGCAAGTGTCTCACGCTTTCTCCCTCCCTGAGCAATTGCTCTTTTCATCTCACAGCATCTCACGTATGTACAAGTACTTGGAGGCACAGGTGCGACAGCCCTGTATGGTCAAAAGTAGCCTTTTAATCATCTGCAGGTTGTATGCCTCAACCCGCCTCATAATGAACTGGCCGACATGTGGAACCGACATTTGCTTTTTTGAGGAGGACATAAATATAAGGGAGCTTAAAAGATTTCCCGTGGATTTAAGTGCTCCGGAAAGATTGTGGGTATGATGGTGTGCTTAAGGGCAGTTTGTTACTGTTGTTAGCCATAAAACACAGTAATTGCTCGAAGGATTGCTTTTTAATTGAAAGGCCTTTTGGATTTAAACAACTTGATGTACTTAGTCACAATTACCCGCACAGGCAGTTCTTATTCACACTTCAATGGCTGCAGTTTATCACATCACTTTTGTAGAGCAAGAGACACTGTTTCAGTGAAGGCACTTCTTTTTATATCCCACTTATACTACCTCTATAGATTATGTGCCTCCAAATTTTAGATTCTCCCAGATCGATTCTTCTAGTTTTTAACTGCTTAAAGGAAAAGAGATGACAAAATTTTGGTGTTGCACACTATCCATGGACACCTAAAGCAGAGCACCTGCAATGCTCTTTCCCCCCTGGAAAATAGTCTCTAGAAGTCTTTTTTATTACGATTAGGCTTTTTCATCATGCATCACCTTCCGGTACATATGGTATTATAAGCTGATGATAACATTATCAACATGTTTTGCCTCCAAGCCGGATCATAACCCACCAACTCATGATGACCATGAATTTGTGTATCTCTATGTCTCCTGCACAAATATGTTTTCTACACACATATTTAAACCATTTAATGATATCCTGAGTTTGAAAGTTCAGTTCACTGTCACAAATCATTGATGGGCATGTGCAGGGCTGTGCAGTGACCTTTTGAATGGCAGGTGTTCAAAGTGAGAAAAGGGCTCACCAACCTGGACAAATGTTTTCGGCATCCGGTTAACATACAGGACAGAGGTGTTGGTGGGATTCCTGACTGTCAGGGGCTGAGCCCATACTGGTCCTCCCCTGAGTGAAAAAAAAAAAAAAATCACTTTTTTCTTTAATATGAGTATCTAAACAAAACCTGCACAGATTCTACAAACCTGACTGACAATATCATTGTTAATTTGGAAATGTTACTTGTAAATGAGCCACAATGGAGAAATTAGAAAAAAGTGAGAATTTAAAAAATTGTCAAATAATGAAAATGTAAATGAAATATGTTCATGCTATGCCCCCATCACAGAGAATTATAAATTGTATCATGTTCTGGCCTTATATCCATGCGCACACACTTTGCACAACTTTAATTAGCTAGCTCATAGCTGCCAAGCTCTGCCTGGGTTGATGTCTGAACGTACAGAGGAGAGTAAATGCTATTTCACAAACAAACAGGTACATAAACGCTGTTCATATGCGTTTTTCCACAACTACGTCCATCCTGCTCTGTCCTCTGTCACACACTTACCATTAAAAAATGCAGAATTAACTGCATATTCATTGCTGTTTGCAGCTCTGGTTATTCACTCACAGTCCCACAGTCTTTAGGAGGTGGGGAAGGGGCAACAGCAGTTATTGATGGTAAGAGCTGGTAGAAGGGGAAACATTTTCTGAAGTTTGGAGCTGGAAAGACATATTTAGAAATTTGGGCCCTGAAAGCCCAGGCAATGCCTGGCCTGGAATGTATTTGACTATAATTGATGAATGAAAATGAATTATAGCAACAATAATAATACAAATATTATATTTTTATAAGATAAGGGGCTGAATTGGGCATTTTTAGCCCGGGCACCAAGAGCCAGAGCCACCCCCTCTGCACATGCCTGGGCATGTGATGCCTCTGTGTGAACCCCAGGGCGTAACATTGATTGAGTCTTTCATTTATTTTTTGGTCAGAAATCCAAAGGGCCCAATAACTCCTGGGCAGCACAGAAGTGATTATATTATAGAACCGCACCACACATATAGAGACCTTGACAAGTAATTTTGTGATATTTTTACATTCCATTGTTCTATAAAGCATACGCGTTTGGGGTGGATCCATGGATCCGCAATGCCAATAACGGCAATTTATTTAATAAAATTAGCAGAAGAGAGATTTGGAAAAGGTGGTAGCATGGTAGAGAATGTGAGAGCGCTGCACAGAAATTTCCACTGACTGTAATGGAAAGTGATGGCATGGCCGGAGAAAAACCAGCCATCATTGGGTACGAAATGTAACGGCAGGGAACATTAAACTTGAAACAGTTCTGAAGTCAACAAAACTTCCAGCCGTTCTGCCGGCTGCTGAACTCATCGATTTACAATGAAGTGACTGAGAAGCACTCCCAAACTCAAAGGTCTGCCAGCGAGTTGTTTGATACAATGTTAAAATGCACATAAAATCTGCCTTTTGTTAAAATGCTATAGCACTATGCTGGAGGCTATGGTTCTTTCGTGAGAAATTCATTCAGATGACCAAGCCAGCAATTTGGCTCTATATTCATACACAGAGTTCATGCTAAACATCTTTCATTTGTTTGTTTTGTTCATAAATTCAAAGGGTTCAATAATGTATGTGCCCTGCAGAATGTGTTATAGCAGTACTCATAAGTCACTGACAATTAATTAAGGATGGTCATGATTGTCAGCTGGACTGCCATACCAGTCTCATAAAATATTTGATTTTGGGGCTGGATCCATCGATCTACATGAGGCTGCTCAGGTAAAATTAGCACAACAGAAATTTCTCCCAGGTGGTAAACACAGGTGACAATGTAGGATGCTGGAGACTGAAATCCTATTGACTATAAAGGAAGGTGACTGCATGTCCAGAGAAACCACCACCATTTGGTATGAAACGTGAGGGACAGAGATCAAATAGCATCATTCTGAGGTTTGCTATGAAGTTATATGCATCCATCCATTATCTATCCATTAGCCTAACCTGCATGTCTTTGGACTGTGAGAGGAAAGTGGAGTACCTGGAGGAGGGCCAAACTAACGTGGGGAACATACATCCAGGCCAGGATTCAAACCTGGGACATACTTACCGTTTTCTCCAAAGCAAAAAACCTCTTTGAAGCTACTTTCCTTTCTTAAAATCATGGTGCTACGATGGAGGCTTCTTTTCTTCGAGACATTCATTCAAATTACCAACCCGGCAATTTGTCTCTGCTTTCAAATGCAAATGAACCTCAGTATGCTCAGATCATTCAGCAACATTGCCTTTCATAAATTACATACTTTACTGAACTGTCAAAAAAAGGACGTGTTTGTCCTCGTTTCAAATATTTGAATGATTCTATAGAGCGTGGAGTGTTCATTCACTATAACCTTTCTATTATGAAGCAAACGGAGATTGTGAGATTAAGTGTGTCAGCAAGGAGATAAAGACTGTAAACAGGGCATTGAAGGCTGATTCGAGATAGAACGATCATCATATAAGCACTGATAAATCTAAACAGATATGCCGCCTCAGCAGTTCCTAATTTGCATTTAAAAAGCACCCCAATCAATATGACGTCTCAATTCCTTCTTGCTGGAAGTAGCCGCTTTCATGTTTACGGAAAATTCTCACTGACAAATGGTTATCATGCCTGGAAAATCGCTATCAACACCAGCAAAATAATTATTTAGGAAAGACTAATTTAAACCAGTAGCACTGTACAATTGACTACTTTTATTTTCGTGACTTTGTTTATTTTAGCCATGAGGGGCATGGCTGGTATTGTTCTCCTGTTCTTAATTTTTTATTCAATTTGTTTACAGAGAAAATACATACATTGACATGTTAATTAATGTATTGTGGTATCAATGGCTTAATTCATCTTTATACTGTTTTCAATACAGAGCTCAAGATCAACATGTCACTGCATTTTATACATTAGAGACTGTGCACAAGTAATGGGCATAAGCTTGTTGGATGACAGCTTTCAGAAATTAATTGTTTCCCCTTCAATGCTTTCTTGTTTGCCTAGAGTACACTTTCAGAATTGGAGCTGACAGTGGGCCATTATCAAAAAGGAAAGGCTAACTATACATTTGTTTTCATCCTCAAACATTACTGACTTGTCCAAGCTTAATATATATATTGGTAATTAAAATAATAAAACATATTAAAATCAATGAAACAAGTACAAAGTGATTTCTCAAATCAATGGTACAGATGACAAAACAAACATTACATAAAAATAAAAAATAAATATTTCACATTGTTCAGTTAATAATATATTTTAATAAACAAAGACAGGCAATGTACCTGAACAGTCAGTCAATTGATTTTTACCAAAATAATGTATCATTCTTTGCAAGCCTCAATCATATCAAATGATGTCATTAGTTGTTATTTAATATTAATGGCCCAAGGCTTAAGCAGCTAGATAATGTTTGCACTCTTAAAATCAATGGCTTTTCACATGTGTATTCCTCATATAACAAAAGGCTCTATAATTGTGCCAAATTACTTAATCCATTCCAATTACCACATCATTTGGCTTGATTAGTGCATTCCCATGGGTAGCCAAACACAGACTAACAAACATGTCTGGTTAAATAATTATATTATGTCTATTCATTAAAATGTCTAAAATACTGATCAATCTTTATTTGTAATTTATTTAAGCAGCAAAATGTAATTGAGTTATGCGGTTTACACATATGGTACGTGATATATTTGTGCACTGTCCAATGAGTTTGGAGGCATTTGATTGAATGTGAGCAGATAAGATACTTCTGTATGCTCCAGAATTCATTCTGTTGCTGCTATCAGCAGTACATCATCAATGAACCCAAACTATAACACCATCACCAGCATGGTTCTTGGGCAGTTCCTTTTAGACTACACACTTTGCTCTTGCCATCACTCTGATACAAATCAATCTTGGTATCATCTGTTGGTATGCCTATTGTTTGACTTTTTTTCTTTCTTATTTCTCAGCCTTATAAGAACTTCCTTGACTTTCATTGGCACAACTCTGGTCTTCATGTTGACAAACACAATAACTCACTAAGGCAATTAAAAGCCTAGAATTAAGACTAGATACTGAGACTCTTATACCTGCACTAAGGAAGTGATTGAACACACCTGACTAATTAAAAACACCTGTGAACCCATTTGACCCAAATAGTATGGAGTCTTGAAATTGGGGACTATGTATAAAAAGAGCTGTAATGTGAATTGATTGATTACAAATCTATAATTGTGGAATACAGACCCAACTCAATAGTCTCAAGACTTATGGAGCATGGAGCTCACTATATGAGTGCATTCGGACATGTGTATCACATCACATTGCGAGACTGTGATGAGCAACCGCGATGTGTCAGTCATCCCTAAAATTGGTCTTCAACTCGGAAAAAAACTCTCCCTCCAGGAGCAGGACTTCTGAAAACCATAAATATGACTGGGGACACAAAGAGAGAAGATTAAAATGCAGTGATAAATCTATCATAAGTAGGGAATAAAAAAGTGAGTGCCCAGTCATTACATTATATTTCATTTTGATATGAGGAATCCTCATACCTGATGCTCTTACCAGGAGGGCATTTCTCTCAATTAAAGCACTGCTTGTCTTAACCAATGTGAATTCTGAGAAGACCGGGCATCATGCTAATGACATCCTTCTGCAGATGATGGAATGCAATACATTGATGTTGACCGGGCCTGGGCAGCTGCTCCTTCTTCAGAAAATAATTCCCTACAGCACAATAAAATGAGAACTGAAGGGAGAATTGAAGGGAACGGTGGCCTACGTAGTATGTGATTTGTTACAATGGAAAAAAGCTGAAGGTCAAAGTATAGGGGTTGAAGCTGAATGGCGTGTGGCTCAAACTGTGCCGTTAAAGTAGCAAAATATTGTGGCATATGTGACAGATTGTACAACCTCGATGTTAACCTTAGCACCTGGAAATAACTGGGCTCCCAACAACAAACCATTCAGTTCATTCAGTAATGCTATTGACGTCAAAAGGCACAAGAGCACGAAAAACAGCCGGAAACACTCAAAACTTCACTAAGAACCTAATCTCTTTGGCTTCTGACATTAATGCTCATGGTTCTTCCTGCTCATCAAAAATGCACCCCGCAATTGTAGTTCCTGTATGACAAGCAACAGATGAAACTTACTCCGTTGATGCTTCAGGGAATACTTCATTCTGAACATTTTCCACTTTCCATCACTGTGTCAAGGTCTGTCTGAACATTGTCAGTCACCATTTAGCTGACCCTGAGCATTCATTGGCTGTTCTCCAGACAGCGGAACAATCAGTCTGTCATCAGGCTCAGAATAGGTCCTGAATGCCAGAGCAGCCCAAGCCACTTACAAAATGGCTGACTTACCATTTGTGCTTTAGGCAAATGGTAATGAGCGCTAAAGGCTTCAAATGGCAATAAAGCAGCTGTCAACTGTTTGGCAGTACAGATACATACAATGTTGCAACAAAAAGGAACAGCAATAACATACAATAACAGCAACAACAATAACAGTACCATGACTACATTCATTACTATGACTACAACTATTAACTATAATAATACTTTGCATTTGCCGTTTGATGGTTTATTTGACAGCCACCCGTATTTAGGATGATGAAAAATACAAATTTGCAACTTCAATTACAACCTCCTCTGTATATAAATAAATAGTATATTAGAGGATATACTGTACCAAAAGTGTGGTACAGACACTGTCAATTCACATCCACATAGAAAAGAAGGAAAGACACTTGACAGAATCCCTTTCTCTCCCTTTCAGAAAAATCCATTGCACTGCATTAGCAAAGCACCTAATTGGTAGGCACACATCGCTGTGTGTCTAATTGCAGAAATTGATCTGCCCATGACCACCCACTGCTGCAATAAAATTAAGAAATTAAGGACAACTTTATAAGAATAAATTGATTGCCACAGAGGAAAATGTTGTTTTCATACTCAGCTAAACAGCAGTTGATGTAATATGCTTGTGCGGTTTGGAAATTAACAGTATTTCCATCACATTCAAGGAAATGTTTACACACAGTTTTTTCGCATTGCTGTTGTCTGCAGTATTTCAAAGAAACCCTGTCACATCCTTTCACATGTGAGGGTACTTAAGCCCGTAAGGCACTTTTCCTATGTGACAAAAATGATGGCACAGGCACAATACCACATAAGTGCAATGGTGTTTTATTAAAGTTAAAAAAGGAATAGGAAAAGAAAAGCTATTTACAACAGTCTGCACACTGATACATGCCAGCACTTGCTTCGGCAGTTCAATATTTTCACAAATATCCACGAGCATAGTGTACATTCATAAATACCTATAAATCGTAAATACATGCTCACACAACTTGTGATTAGCATAATTTGGCTCCCCTAATATACCATATAAGGAGCTGTGGAATTCAATTGCAAGCTATTTAAGGAGATGACCAAGAAAATACAAAAGAAAAGGGTGCTGTTGCTGGAAGTTGTTACAAGGCAAAAAAACATATTTTATTCAGTAGTGTAAGCAATGGAGTGTCAGAGCTGGCAACGACTAAAGCCTGGCATGATATGCTGTTGTTGTAAAGTTCTATGTACTATGCAACAGCTAAAACAGAAATCGTAAAATGAATTAAACTGGAGGCAAAGAAAAAAAGCCTAGCCCACAAATTAAGCACATCACCCACTGGCGGAGGTCTGAGTTTTGCCCAGTTATTTACACTGGGTTGCCAAGGACCGGAAGCACCGAAACATGTTCTGGAATTGCATATGGATCTTCTTCTACATGGAGTTCTGGCTTCAGTGTGTTGCAAAGCCTCAGACGTGTCTGGGCAGTTCCAACTGACTCTTGAGCCTCAGCAAACAAATAGGCCTTTAAATCAAATAATTATACTTTTTTAATAACTCTTTCTCCATCAAAATATGAATGAATGGGACCAGGGCCAGAGCTAGCCTGTCATATGCATGGGTGCAAGACAAGATGAGAGGCCTCCCTCCCCCCTTTGCCTTCACCCCTCTCCCCGCAAAAAACTTGATTTAATAAGGGGAATGTTACAATGTGGTTTGTTTGTTTTTTTCATTTTTTGTCAGAATGTCTAGGCTATGATCATATGCAACTGCTCAGTCTCATAAAAATAAAATATATCAGTTGCATTAGATCAGTCATTTTTATCATACAGTAACAATACAATGAATGTTCTTCAAGAACCTGTGGGCTGACCAGAAATGACATACAGGGTATAACACTTCGACAAAGAACATAAATGAAGGGCACATTTAATAATAATAATTATAATAATCATCATTAAGGCTGGGTATTTACCCAATGCTTAACGGTATATTCCCAACCTTTGGCAATATTGCTAAAATGCATATATGATTATACAAATCACACTATATGCTACATTAAGATTGAAGTATCATCCACAAAATGGCAAAAATCTATGACACGTGACTTATTTTTTACATTGGCTGTAGTAGCTGTAAATCTGTGACGAATGCATAGCATTAAGTTAACACTTTATCGTAATAGGCCAGTTCCTCCCTGGTTCTTCCCCCTTCGATGAGTAAAAATGACTGCCTGTCAGCCATTTCCTCACTCCTCTCTTGTGCATGTCAAGAGACAGTTGCGTGAACTTGTTCCGATCGTAGATTAAGGATATACCGGTAACTACAAATCATACATTATTTTATTTTGTGCATTGTTTATCAGTTGCCGACATTTATCATCAGCAGCACCAGTAATTTCACAAGCAGGTTATTGGAGCGATCTGGCAGTAGGAACTGTTAGCCTACCTCAGCTTGAGCCTTGCATAGTATCCGCAAAACCTGGAAGTAGTTGGCCGCAGCCATTTGTCGATTTTTGTTGTATACTGACTTAGCCACAGTCATTGAATGGCCACAGTCAAGAAAAGTAAAAGTAAATATAATGGGACAGCAAAGACAGCAAATAAAATGAAATGAAATTGAAATTTTGCAAATGAAATTCCTTGATGTCTAGCCATTCTTCACCTACGTTTAACTACTCAACGCCTCCATTTCTGGTCCTTCATGTTAGTTAGTTGGTGAACTATAACGTTAAATGCTTATCTTGGAGGACCTTGTTGGCTTATCGCTGTTGTTGCTACATGTATAGCATTTTAACTACAGTATCTGCTGTAGCTAGCAATCTGAACTGCTGGTATTTGGCAATGCAGGATTACTGCACTGAATAAACCTATAACACCGAAAACATTTCAAAACTTCATGGTGGCACTTTGTATTGTCCTTATTCTACCTATCCATTGTCTTTTTTGTATGCTCTGATGCAGGTTGTTTGACTGAAAGCTTAGTTTAATGAAGTAAAACATAGCATTTGGCAACAGTGTGTAGATACATGCATCCTTTATTTGTACCATCCTTAATTTTTATTAATTGATCAAACATTATGTAAAAGAACTACTTAAAATTTGTCTAAATTACTGTACAAAATTATTGTTGATGCTAATTTTAAAAACCCAAGTGTTTTTCCTTTTTTCTTCCTAGTTCAACTTCACCTCTGCTTTTCTGAAATATATTCTAAATCAGAGATCTTTGAATTATGTAATCTCAGTGGTCTCTTCCTGCTGGCAGCCTGGCTATCGAGAATATTCTCTGTAGAATTCAAGTATAATTCAATAGGTCGGCAATGTTGATATTCTTGATTTGTTTTCCGTCTGGATAACTGCGCTTGTTGTGAGAGCTGAAGGAGCCAAATCCTCCTGAGTAGTGATTGAGCAAGGTTTTGCTGGCTATGCATGAAGACTTCCCTGCACACTGGGAAAAACACTGCCCAGTGAATGATTCTGGTGCTGGTGCCAGCTTGCCTTTGGCTCTGCTAACTGTCCACTGCCTTACAGGACTAGTCCAACACAATGGATATGGATTGGCAGCAGCCATGGCACACACATGCCTTTTAAAGGCTCTGTACTGTAGTGTACACCCTGGGCTATGTCCCCCTACAAGAGCCTTCTACCAAAAGTGAAATGCTACAAGATCATGGCATTGGCTTTCGAGTTCAAAGAAACGACAGCTGTGTGCTCAGCAGAGGTTTTGCCTGCAAGCTTGTTGACTTTGCACCCACCACAGTCGATCATGAGTCACCTCTCCTGCAGTTGGCATGTAGACAGCCACCCTCCACTGTGCTGCTGTCTGGATTAGAGGGTAGCAGGCCCTATTTGTCTGTCAGACTGCTTTTGAATTAGGCTTGACAGTTTGGACATAGTTTTGAGACCAGGTTTTCTCGGTCGCTTATTCAAATGTTCCACTCCCAGTTTGCACTTTGATGAATACAAGCCATTTTAGATGCAAACAATGATCAGATATCTGAAATCAACTAGTAAAAAAATTAAGAAATAATTTAAAGGTACAATAGGTAATTTCGGAGTTCTAACGGTCAAGAGAGGAATTGCAGCAACAAACACGCTCAAACCACAACACTGTTTATCCCTCCCATTTCTCTGTGAACATGCTGGTGTTGACTGAATGACTACAAATTGACTGAAACCAGCTGGTGACCGTGTTGGAGCAGTGAATATTGTGTGCATGTTCAATAGTATAGCTGCTGCTATTTTGTGGCTAGTTAGCTAGCCACCGTCATGTTCGTGAGCACCACCCACCGAGACATTGCCTAACTAACATTACATTCAGTAAACATGGACAATCCTGAGAGATGTATCCTTTTGTCGAGTAAGCTACGTAAATGTTGCACATTTTGTTGGGTTGAAACATTTAAGCACATTTTTTAACTTGCTGTTGCTAACATTTGCAAGCTTGTTCATTTAGTCACTGAGCACTTTATTAGGAACATATACTTAATCATGTAATTATCAAACCAACCAATCGCGTGGCAACAGTGCAATACATTGCAAATCATGTAGATACGGGTCAGTAGCTTCAGTTAATGTCAGTAGCTTCAGTTAATCAACTATCAGAATTGGGAAGAAATGTGATCTTTGACCATGGAATAATTGTTGGTGTCAGACAGGGTGGTTTGAGTATCCCAGAAACTGCTGATCTCCTGAGATTTTCATGCACAACAGTCTCTAGTGTTTGCAGAGTATGGTGCGAAAAACAAAAAAACATCCAGTGAGCAGCGCGTTGTTAATGAGAGAGGTCAGAGGTGAAGAGTGAGACTGGTCAAAGCTGACAGTAATGCAAATAACCACATATTACAACAGTGGTATGTAGAAGAGCATCTCTGAACACACAACATGTCAAACCTCTAAGTGGATAAGCTAAAGCAGCAGAAGATGAATAAGTAAAAAACAGCAAGTCTAATAAATACCAAATAAAGTGCTCAGTGAGTGTATTTTACAGAAAAAAAAGTGTGGTGGCAATTAATAAATTAACATTGCACTGGCTTGTTATTACTATATCTACATACAGTATGCATCCTGCTTTTGAATGGTGGTATTGGAAAGTGTGACACAATGTTGGAAAGGTGGATGGTCAGTGGGAATGCACCTTAGAGAAATTTCAATTTCTTTAGGTATGCAAGGCATGTTTCAGGTACCCGCAAACCTCTGAAATATTTAAGAATCCTACCTGCAGTTTTTTCTTCCCTTTTAATAATACAAGACAGTCACAAACTCCTGTCCATTTGCTATCTGTGTCTGTCCACAAGCATTTACATTTTGGTCTGTGTTTGTCTACAGCCAGCAATGATCAGTTTATCATAATTTTATAATTAGTTATATTCAAATCTACTGTACACTACTAATTGCTACTACACTTCACAGTAAGTATATCCTGCTGCACTACATTACTTTACATTATATTTCCGTAGCAGATGCTCTTATCCAGATGGCAAAAGTGAAAAACATTTGTGTTACTCTCAGGAATATACAATTCATGATCTCATATTAAATGTGGTACTAGAATTCATGGTACGAACAAAAAGCTGTGGTAATATAAATGGAAGAGAATCCACCAATTGTTTGTTATTGCACACAGAGTCAGTATTATGTACAAAACTTTTCTTTTTTTTCAGCCATATCCCATAAGCCACCTGCTCTTCCTCATCCCGTTGATGTTGAAAACTGGTCTTACAACTAGCCATAGCTCCTCAAAACACTTTAAAAACCAGAAGTGGAAAAACAAGAAGATCTTGATACACTCATAAGATCACTTATACAATCTTGTGAGTGTATCAATGAGTGATTTAATTGTTTACTAATTGCAGTCGGTGCCCAAGCAAACCCTAGTCCACTGTCGAAAGTGCCTACAATGGGCACGCAAGCATCGGGACTGGACCTTGGAGCAATGGACAGTGGTCGCCTGGTCCGACGGGTACTGTTTTTTCATGTGGATGACCAGGTATGTGTTCTGTGGAAAGAAGACAAGCCGATGGAGGGAGTGTGATGCTCTGGGCAATGTTCTGCTGGGAAACCGTGGGTCCAGGCATTCATCTGGACATGAATTTGACACGTGACATCATTGCAGACCATGTACACCCCTTCATGACAACAATATTCCCTGATGGCAGGGGCCTCGTTTAGCTGGATAATGTGCCCTGCCACACTGCACAAATTGTTTGGGAATGGTTTGAGGAACATGACAAAGAGTTCAAGGTGTTGCCCAGGCCTCCAAATTCCCCAGATCTCAATCCCATTGAGCATTGGTGGGATGTGTTGGAACAACAAGGAGGCTCCACCCTGCAACTTACAAGACTTGGAGGATCTGCTGCTAACATCTAGATGCCAGATACCACAGGGCATCTTCAGAGGTCTTGTAGAGTCCATGCCTCAGTGGTTCAGAGCTGTTTTGGCGGCATGCGGAGGACCAACAGCATATTAGGGTCATCGGTATGTATAAATTATAAAATGGGTAGGACACCAGAATCTGAGTAGTTAATAGCAGTGGTAAAATAAAAATACACCACGGTTATGAATTCTAATGCTTCTCTACTGTTCTATTTTAATAATCGCTCTGTGGCTAAGTAGTCATTCAACTTCAAGTCAAAGTAAAAAAACACTAGATATATGCGGCTGATGTGTCAATGTTGCCCAGAATTTGCAAGCAAGTTTGTTTCCGATAGTGGGAAAACAGAGGCAATGGTTATTGCAGCTCTGTGTCCCTGCAGAGCTGCAATAACCACTGCCTGTTTTCCCATGATTCAGTAACTATCTGATGCGGGTTTTGAGGTATCCGTACACAGGCAGAGGTGTGAATCTCCGGCTGACTGAAACTTGGGGGGCCGGAGAAGGCAGGGCAGCACTCGCCATGCCGAGCAATGCACCTTCTCCAACTAACAACATGAGTAGACCTACGCAGCGTGTTACTTTTTCAGTGTTTGCACAATGGGAATTTACACAAAAACATTAAAAAGGCTGTTTGCTCACTAACAGTTATTGCTCACTAATAGTTAGCTACCTAGTTTGGCGGAACAAAATAATTGACTAATCTTGCATAGAAAACAGCTGGCATGTGCGGAATTAATGACTGTATGTCAGGCATTTCTTTCTCGAAAATTATTCATGTAATTACATTTTAATTGTATTGTGTATATAATATCTATATTATCTTATTTGGTAGCCATTTTATTAAAGCAATAACTCACTCCTGGACATGGCATATAATGATTTTATCACAGTTAGGGGTTAGCAGTGACAAAATCAGAATCTATGCCTGTTAAATATCTATCCATCCATACATATTTTGGCTATATACTTTACATTCACATTATTACACTGCAATGGATGTTGATGTCTCACATTTAATTTAGACATGGTGGACCTACTGCAAACTTATATAGCTAAAATATCTTAAAGGAAAAGTATGATATTGCATATTTTTAACATATCTCATGCTAAAATGCATGATTGAAAATGATGTGCCATCAGCATAGAACTCAACCCTCCTCTTCCATGAGATCATGAGATCATTTATTTCAATATAGGCAAGCAAAAAATGCTAAATAAACACTATGCCTTATAAAAAAACAATGGAAAACCCATGTTACTTTTCTGCATTTTATGCTGGGAATGAGAACTTTCAGTTAGAAATAAAAGTGGAACAAAAAGACATAAAATTATGTGTTTTTGGTTTTCTGTGAGCAATGCACCCTAAATTTTGCCTGGAGGATGGAAAATTACAATATAAACTTTGTGTTGGGATTATCCCTGAGGACATTGGTATGCATTTAAGCCTTAGTCACGCAAAAAAAGAACATTCCCTCTTTTGGATGTAAATGTGTTTGTTGCTTACTGTAAATGTAAATGCATCGGCTTGTTATAAAGAAAAATAATACACTGCATTTTCCGAGAAGCTTCTGATGAGTAGTTGCCTGAGGGATGTCTGAAAAGGAAATTAAATGTGAATTATAAAAGGAGACAGGTTACATGCTTTACATGAACTGTTCAAAAGTGAACAATTTTCATGAATCACTTACTATGTATGAAGAGTCTTCTTCTTTGTTAACTACATTGCCAACAGCCCTATATGTGCATCAAAAAATTCCACCGAAAGGGCAGTATCCTGTCTTTTTCTCCCGAATGTTCAGGCAAGCTTTGCTGACTTAAGTTACGGTTAAAACACATTTTGAAACAATTCTAACATGAAACATTTAAAGCAACTATGCCGTTTTAAAAGCTCTTAATTAAAAAAATGGTCAATATTTATATTGTGCAAATTAATAATATTTTAATAGGTAGCTTTCAGTCCATTCGCACTCAACAAGACTGTCCGATCTGATTTTAATATTTCTACCGTATGTCTCTTAATAGGAATTGCACTGCACTTTCTCTAAGAACGAAGAATTGTTGGCAGATTGCTGACTCCATTTTGACCCTGAATTGGTATTGTGTAAGTGACATTACAATGTGATGCTTAACCACTGCCGAGGGGCTTTGGGCTGCACAGTTAGTTAAACACAGTCTGTGTCTATCCCCGAAACGACGGTTAAAAGGCCTGCCACTTTGTCTTTAAAAACTGCAAACGCAGAGAGGACAGAGCTTTATGTGACAGAATTATGCCTTGAGGTATTGGGATCCAGACAAGATGGCCAGCTTCGCAGCATGAAGTTGCATAATATCCCAGTGCATCTGGCTAATAAGCTGTAAATAATAGTCCATGTCTGGCTTGGCTTGTTTTTTTCTGGGAATTTGTCCAGCATAATAAGGAAAATCAAACTGGATCAACCCTTTTGTATTCAAAATGTTTCCCTCGAGTAACACATCTGAATCTGCTTATCCACCAGAGACTTGGAGTAGAAAAAGCGCAAGGGGCTAAAGATAACAAATTGAATTCATATAGCCCAAAGATCACAGAGTGTGTTTTGTCATGGTGGTGCTTTGACTTATTATTGTGTAGGTTGGTGTAGAAAACAAAAGGCCAGCTTGAGAAAAAAGAGGATTGGCCAAATTGAGAGACCCGTATTGCTAATTTGACCAGTCCACAAGGTACACCCCTATTTCTTTCAGTGGAAGCTGCAGTAGCAAGTTTAATGTCTCAAGACAGACACTACATCATATAGTACTGTACTCCAAAAATCGTAATAAGGAATTTGATATCATGAAGAGTGCCCCATACTAGCCCACCAAACATCACATCTTGCAGCAATCATCTGTTTGTATTATATATTTTTGGTAAAATATATTTTTCCTACATGAATTAAACACAGCCCTTCTGTAATTTAATTACCATAAGTATGGATTACCATATGTACCAGAGATAATAAGATGATTAACAGTGCCATTTTAGACAGTCTCTACAAACATATGGGTATATGTTTGTGGCAAATGGCTTGGTTTGCGGGAAGGAGGCAGGGCAATCCGAGGACTACGCCCACTGGACTACATTATGAATCAATCCAGGTGCTTATTGTCACAGAACAGAATTACTGGAACCACACGCAGACTCAGAACTGAGAAAAAAGAGGTCAGATCAGACAGTTCAGGTACAGAAGCCAGCAAATAGGTGCAACACAGGATAAGCTGATAATTCACGACTGGACAGGCGTGGGTCAAAACCAGGAGATCAGTCTGAGAAATAGGCCAGAACAAAGATGGGGCTTGGAGGAGGAGAAGGGCAGATGACCATGGGCTGGGCGCAGGAACCAGGAACAGGATCGGGGAAGGGAAGTGGGCAGGTAAGAGGAACAGGAACAGTCACAGCCACAGGGAAATAACCGTGAGAGAGCAAGACGGCAAGGCACAAGAAGACAATCTGGCGAAGAACAAATAAAACAGGGTATAAATACACGACTAACAAGGAGACAATGGGGATCAGGTGAGTGCAATGAAACATGAGGTATGCAGTTTGGGGGGGGTTGGTAATAGGGCAAACTCCAAACATGAAACAAAACACGGTACTCAAAAATACATAAAAAGGGGGAAACTATGACAAGGAGGCACGGCATGTAACAGCTTGTAAATGTGTGCTTATTTCCACGACAGGCGGCTGAGACTGGGGAACCACTGTACGGGAGTCCGAGCAGTGTGTGCTAAGTGACCGGAGAAGCTACGGAGCTGAAAAGCCACTGTTTGGTTTTGTTTGTCTTTATTATTTTAGTTTGCTGTTTTCACCTCGATCCTGTGAGAGTGAAGGAAGAAGACTTTTTGTTCATTTTTAGAGTTTGCTCTCGCTCCCTCTCCCTTCCCCACTCTGCATTCTAAATAAGACGCCAGTGAAAACCACATTCACCCCTGTCTATTTCTTCTGTCCGCCCAGGGGTGTGTCACGGCGTGTGACAATGTTATCCAAAGTACAGTATGTATTGTTATTCTCTTTACGTTAAAAAAAGGCAGCACAAACTCAACATTTAACCATTTGTTCAACTCTAGACAGGGAGGTCTGTAGCCCTTCAAGACTAAAGGGATTAATTATGTAGAGACTGCAGGAAGTTAATTATTCTTCATTAGGTTTTAATCTTCAGAGAGGACATGTTTGCACGCACGACTAACCTGAACATACAAGCAAAAGTATCCACATACAGTGCACTGAATTGCATTGAATTCCCTTCACCCTTGTATAGTTTTAACATTCTGTATACTCCCCTTGTCCTAAGGGTAAAAATGACCTGCCTTCTCTAAACCCCTAAAATGAAGCAGCTTAATTGAATTTTGAACCCCAAATATATTTTACATCAATAAACCACCTGTCACTCATCACAAAGTTTGTCATAAAGAAAAAAGATCATTTAGGAGGTTTTCTCTGCTGTTAAACATAGTGGCTGGTAATTTTTGCCCCTTAAGACAACACAAGGGTTAATACATTACATTAACCGGGGATTAAGCCTTTTATCCCTGGAAAGAAATATTTTCCATTTCATCTGATGCACTTATTTCTGAAGAGCCACGTCAATTTAATTATTAAATATAATTAAAGATACTTGATTTCTATGCATAGATGGTCTGTTATGAAAGCTCACCGGAAATGGTATTACAAAGACAAAATATTGCTGAGTCAGTTTTTGAGGCCCTGTTTAATAGAATAAAATGTTGGGCCACTTCAGTAATCATGTGCAATTACAGTTCATTTATCAATCAAAGTTACTATACAGCTTAATTATAATGCACATCAAACTCTACAGCATGTAATGCAATGTATCATTCACAGTTCAGCTGTCAGCCAATCTTTAAGTTCAATAGTTCCCCATAATATGTTTGAAGACGTTTTTGCTGGTAATTTCACAACTCAGTAATGTGAACTGCACTACAAGTCTATAGAGACATTTAAGTTACATTGCATTCCTTGCCCAAACCAACAGTTGAACTGTTTGAAAGGTCAGCAAGTTGGATACTTAGGAGCAAGGGCTGCAACATGCGTGTCAGTGCCTCTTGTTTAGCCTAAATGCATTATTTGACACACCCACAGCTCTGACCTCTTGAGTTAATGTCACCCCATTAGAATGTCTTGATCCATATGCATCTAGCTGTGGAGATGTGTCCACTGTTTGTGATGTCCATTCTCTGATTGGGTGGGTAAGATGGAGGCCAGAGTGGGCAATGCCTAACCCTGCTCCCAACATCCATCCATCCATTATCTGAACCCGCTTATCCTGATCAGGGTCGCAGGGGGGCTGGAGCCTATCCCAGCATACATTGGGCGAAAGGCAGGAATACACCCTGGACAGGTCGCCAGTCCATCGCAGGGCACACACACCATTCACTCACACACTCACACACTCATACACTCATACCTACGGGCAATTTAGACTCTCCAATCAGCCTAACATGCATGTCTTTGGACTGTGGGAGGAAACCGGAGTACCCGGAGGAAACCCACGCAGACACGGGGAGAACATGCAAACTCCACACAGAGAGGCCCCGGCCGACGGGGATTCGAACCCAGGACCTCCTTGCTGTGAGGCGGCAGTGCTACCCACTGCACCTGCTCCCAACATTTGTTTTATAATTGTAAAAATATTTGCGATGCTATCTGCCGCATTACCCCTCTTCTCTTTGTAGTGGAAGCACATGCACACATCACAAGCATGCACTGAATCCAAATGCACATACCAGTGTTGCCTGTCCTTGTGTTATTGCAAGAGCACTCTTGTCAAGAACATATCGGAAGAACGTTCTTCCCACGAACACAAGAAGAACATTCTAATGTTCGTGGGAATTGAGAAACAGCCATAATATCCCCATTTCAGGTCTGATTATTCAGGTGTGTGCAATTGTTTCCTTAGTTCAGGAGAATTAATTAGCAGTGGAGTGCTTTCAGTATCTAGTGTTGATTCTTGGCTTTTGATTGCGTTTGGAGTCTGTTATTGGCCACAGTTGTGCCAATGAAAGTCAAGGAAGCCATTATGAGACATAGGCCAAACTTTAGGCTTACTAAAATCAAAGGTTTTTAACATTTAGCTGAGTATTGATTTCTTGCCATTACTCTGATACAAGTCAACCTTGGTCTCATTTGAACTTTTAGGTACTTTGTAGCTAACTAGTGGTTTTCAACTTTGAGTGTGGCCTCTGTAGATCTGTTCACTCCTCTGGGAACAGTGGTAAGCATAAAAACGGTTGTAATTTCTACATTTACCATAATGCTTAATAAACCCTTTAATAATAGGAATATGGAATCAGCACTTCAACCATGTGTGAACTGTTTGATTACAAATTTAAAATTGTGGAGTACAAAGCCAAATCAACAAAATAATTGTCCAAGAATTACAGTATGGAGCTCACCGTATATAGCATGGTGCTACAATTGAATAAAAAAATAAAGGTTTGCAATGATACAATCACATGAATTAATACATTTGTTAATGTCTGAATCAGCTTTTTTTGTCCATCGTCAATGTTTAAAAATCTGATCATAGGAACACGCAGGTTAACTGTTTTATTGATCGCTGTGCTCTTAAAAGGTTTGGTTCACTGCTCAGTGCTGAGTGGGTTGTTAACTCAGTGTTTAATATTTTCTTATGAGGTCTTTGAAGCCCAATTCATCACAGTGTCCTCCTGCTTTTTGGCTTTTATTATAAAGTTTTCAACCCAGAAAGAATCAAATTTTCTTTGCTGATCAAGTGGTTTTCACAACTCTGCTATTTCATCACAAAGACAAAACCAAATCAAAACCAAACTAAAACCATATATTTTGAACCTCACTGTCAATGATTATACTGTCAACAGATACATGAGTGATCATATGCTAAGAAGGATTGGTTTTGCATTTGAAAGCCCAGCTCCAGCAACAACCTATAACAACCTATAATGTTACAGAACAGAGTTTTGCTGTATTTTGGGTCTGGTCAGCATACTAGCCTGTATTATGCTCAGCAAAAGCTGTCCGGAAACGTACAGTACAAGAATCCATTATATTCAGACACATAAAACTGCTTCCAATAAAACACATTCAACTGTACCATGTTTAATAGACCTTATTGATAAAAACTGCTGTTTTATGAATAAAAGTGTTTGCTTTCATTTCAAATGTTCAATTAGTCGCCTTAATAAAGAAACAATCATGAGGCAAAAAATAAAGAAGACTATCCTTTCCACTTCCCTCTACTGGAGCATAGCCGCATTCTTCTTCAAGGTGACTAATTTAATTTTTCTCATTTAAGTGACCTTTGCTAGAAATGTTTTGACTGTAATGATTTCCTGTCCCTTTTACTCAGCAATTGGAGCAAAAGGACTAGCGGAGGCCTGTTTTATGTTCCTTGTGCTAAAATGAAATGTGAAGTGAGCTGTAAAGAGATCCTTGTGTAACTGTGATAACACTGGAGGGAACTGCTTCCCCAGTGTATTTATTTTATATGCAGTGGAAAACTCCCACATGAACGAACACTCTAATCTTTTAAACATAAAGTACTGTGCTGCTATTAACTGCACCATATTGTGTTATGCTCGGTTGCTCAAAGTCAAGAGTCATGCAGCAAGTGTCACTTTCCTTTTGCAGGTTGCAGTCATTAATGAGAGAGTCAGGATTGCTCACAAAATAGCCTTGTTCTACTCCCTCTGAGAAACTAAAATTGTATTTGCATGTGCTTTTGTATATAACTATTTTAGCCAAATTTCAATAACACACAAAATACTAACAGATTAAATACTAAAATATTAATTCTGCAACACCCACATGCTTGTTATATGTATCCTGCTGAATCATTTCTTTTCCAGGAGTATCAATTAAAATAACTCTGATAAAACAGATTTAGACTCACAGAACCATTAATGGGCATTGTGCTCATAGAATCTTGCTGCATCTTTAGGATATTGGCGTCACAAACCACAATTCACCCAGACAATGTTTTGGACCAGAGTCGGTGGAGGAGACCAGAAGACCCATCAGCATTGACATATTAACTATAATATGACAATGAATGGATGATTTCATTGAAAGCAACAAAACATGTTAAAAGCTGTTGGTTTATATCACTCCCTTTAATTTTTAATTTTTGAGGAAATATGAGTGAGCGGTGGGTCTTGAAATGCTAGCTCAGGACACAGCCCTAAAGACCACAATGCAATTAGACATGTAGCCTGACGTTGCCACATCCTGCTGAGTTCATGCAACTGCAGCTTTACTGCAATATCAGACGAATCCTGCACAGCTGCCACTGGTGAGATGAAGCACACAGGGCAGTGCGGCTTGCTTACATGAACAGTTCTTAGAGGCACTTAACCACTTCTCAGTAACAACTGATTTCACTACAAATGAGAAACGTGCTTAAGATCATTACCTTGAACCTACCTCTCTCCACATTTCTAATATCATAGTCAAAGTTGGAGGTACTATTTAATGTTAAGCGTAGATACGTATCTTGGGGGTAAGATCTTGTAAGTCTTGTATAATACATTGAGTTACTATAAATATAAAAGTTTGTATAAATATAAATAATATGCAAGACCAAAAAACAAACCATTGACACCATTTCATTACATTATTGGCATTTTAGCAGACGCTCTTATCCAGAGCAACGTACAGTTGATTAGACTAAGCAGGAGACAATCCTCCCCTGGAGCAATGCAGGGTTAAGGGCCTTGCTGAAGGGCCCAACGGCTATGTGGATCTTATTGTGGCTACACCAGGATTAGAACCACCGACCTTGCGTGTCACCAGTCATTTAGATTAACCACTACACTACAGGCTGTAGAAACAGGGATGTAAAATTGATGCTAAATGATACAAATTTGTTTTAAAAACTTGAATTTAAAGCATGTGATAGAAGGGTTTTTTCCAATTGTTTGTGAACATGTAGTTTGTATTATATTAGTCAGAGAGAGGAAATGAATAATTGCTTATCACATGCTTGTGATTGTGCCCTTTTGTACATTAGTGAGATGTCCTTAAGTTTCACTGACCTCCAATATGAAAGCTCTGGTGCACTCTTCCCCAGTGGCCAGGTGTTTTATGTGCTGCGCACAGTTCAACTGACTCTAAATGAATGTTTTGCGATGCTGGAAGAAAATGGCCGGGACCCATTCCTCTTGGGGCACTGCTCTGTTCTTTAGGTGAAAAGAGATATTTGATGTCAGGATCCAACAACACACTGCATTTGAATTAATGTGGGAGAAACCATTCCGGTCACATTTCAGTGTGTGAAGCACATGAAATGAGAATGGAGGCTCTATATTTAATAAGGTTAACATTTAATTTGCCATGCTGCCACAAATTATTTAGAAGTATGGAAGAGGGTTGGGGGATATTTCACACATGAAACCATGGTTTTAAAAAGCTTTGTTCCACATGCTTGAGCATCATGGGTATTTAAGCTGTAAGCAATCTGGCAACCTGTGGGGGTATCATCTTTAACAAAGGAGCCTTCTTAATGAGTGCTGAGCAACTAATGATTTCATCTCCGAATTTCAAAAGCTTTTCATGGAATTTTGTATCCAAGTGGCATTTTGAATCTCAGTTCTTTTAATCCCTCTCCTCTAACCCTAAACAAGCATGAAAATGCTCTTCAAATTTTAGCCTTCATATTCTCCACCTCTATTAGATTAAATCGCTCCCTACTCCCAGTAAGGTGTATAGCCTTCCACTCACCAGTAAACAGCCCTGTCCTGCATGTATGTAAGCCCTATGTCAGGGAAACAGTCTTACAATGATAGCCCGGAAGATTATGAAGCGGCTGACTCTGGTCGTTTTGAAAATGTTTCCTGTCCTCTTTTCTTGATCTGACATATTTTTGCTCAAAGTGATGATTTTTGGACATTGGCCACCAGGGGCTAAGTCTGCTGAGCTGGTGAACCAAAATAAGCTTATGTGAGCTATAAGGATGAGACCGCTGAAATGATGTTCGACTTCCCATTCAACTTAGCGCATTGGGAATTTGTTACCGGGCAATCGTCAAGGACACCATTACGGCTGCAAACATCCATCTGCCCCTAACAATCGTGATAATGTTGTGGATAGATGGTACGTAGGGTGACACCAGCATGAATTATTCACAGCCGCATTGTTATTTTACAAGCTGGCCACGGTGTGGAATCAGAATTTTTCAGACTCGCTGTCACAACTGCTGTTTTAGTGTTGCGGGGATGTAAATACAAAGTCCTCACAACATTTTGTGCTGCGATATCCTGAGGAAAGAAATTTTGCGCAGTGTTGTGTGCAACCTATAATTCTATAAAAACAAATAAGCAGGTCCACATCTGGATATAATGTGATATGGCTTTTGTTATAAGTTGATGTTATTGAGCCTTTGTTTTATTTCCTGTATAGGCTTGGAGATTCATACATATTCATACATATTATCATTATAATTATCTTTATTAGGTTTTTTTTTTAACTTAACTTTAACTTCTGTTGCTCTGGCCCATCTACTTCAAGGTTTGATGTTTTGTGTGTTCAGGGATGCTCTTCTACATATCACTGTTACATACTCGTTGAAACATGTTGTTATCTGTGTTACTGTCCCCTTGCTGCCAGCTTGAACAAGTCTGGTCATTCTTCATTGACCTCACTAATTTACAAGACATTTTTTTACATCGTCATTGTCTGTAAACTTTAGAAACTGTTGTGTGAGAAAATTTCAGGAAGTCAGCAGTTTCTGAGATACTCAAACCAACCCGTCTGGCACCAACAATCATTCCACTTTGATCACATTTCTTTCCCATTTTGATGTTTGGTCTGAACAACAACTGAACCTCTTGACCATGTGCATGCTTTTATGCATTGAGTTTCTGCTATGATTGGCTGATTCGATATTTGCATTAATGAGCTGGTGTACTGGTCTGGTGTGCTTCATGTGATCAGCATGATCAATTATACACGTTGAAATGTGGTCCATGGCTGACATATCCTTCAGTCAAGTTTAAATGAAAATATTTAATTTTTTTGAAAAAATGAATTTGTTCCAAGAGAGAAAATGAACAACAACAATGAACCAGCAACAAATTAGCTCCAGTGATTTCTATTCAATGTCAACTGGCACTCATACTGTTAGCCAGGTAGCAGTGTGATCAGGTGGTTCAGATGACTTTCTAGACTCTTTAATGTAATCAGTTTGATTTCCTGTGGTCATCTACTCTTCCTGCTTCTATGACCCGGCCTTCATGCTGCCTTTAATATTGAGTATGAAATTAACCACAGGTGCATGGTTTTCAGTTAAGCTGCTGCTCTGGGATTGTTCATTTGAATTTCAGTGCCAAGGCTCTGCCACTACAGCGATTTGTCCTTCAGCATCTGTATGAGCTTTTCAATTAGATGAGGTTTCCATTGGGGAAGAGTACATGTACCTTATGGTGGAACCTGAAAAAATAGCTTATAGTTTAAACAAAGTGAAATGAACCAAACACAGGGTTCCTTCTCCCAACTGACAAAGTTGCCTGACAAATATAAAAATTATAATATGGCAATGTTGTTATTATGAAACTAACTGACTATGATTTAAATAGAAAATCTGATCGTGTACTTGTGTTCTGGAAATTGAGGTGTGCAGATAATTTCACTCAACCTGCAGAAGACGAAAGGATACATGTGTGTTCATCAGTTATAGTTCCAACCATCTAACTTCTCCGAAAACATTTTTACAATTTTTTCCTGCATGTGTATGCAAATACACGATACCTTGTGTAAATAAGACGGCTTCAGAGTTGCATTTCTTCATTTTGAAGGAGGTAGGCTACTAACTCCTATCGAATTCAAGTCTTTATGCTAAGCTAACACATTATGCTAACGTGGAAACCCAGCCAGTGAATGCACAAAAAGGAAAATGAAATCGAACATCTGGTCTAAGTTTGGATAAGTGGGGAAAAAAGGTATATTTCCCAAAATGTTGGTGTATTCCACTTAAAATAATTATATTCAGTAGCCACAACATTGAGATTGAATTAAGTGCAGGGAAATATTACTGTAATTTTACAGCTTAGTGAAACGGTTGAAGGGAAATGCCCCAAAATCTGCAACAAGCCCTCAATGAGACAGTGGCTCTCATGTGACATAGATGTAGAGATGTTGAGTTTCTGTGAGTGGGGTCTCCTGTTGTTTATAGCAGCTGAAACATTATTCCAAAGGGACAGCAGAAGTGCAGCTCCTCCCTCTTTCTTGGGGATCTTCAAGAGGATCACAAATGGCACACAAACCGTTCTAGTGTCATTCACAATTTCGTATTTTTCAGCATGATGGAAGTGTCACAGCCACCTTCACATTACTGTACTATATGGCATTGCTTGGTTGTTACCTAAAGGTAAGGCTCTACTGTACATGCAATGAGGGGACTGAGAGGAACAGATGACAGTTGTCTCTATGGAGAGAAATGGCTCTGACACCACATGCCTTTGAAGTACGGGTAGAGAGCACGGCAGCTCTGCTGAAGGCTGACAGCAGGGTGGAATAGTGTGAAAATTCTGGGAGTGTTGATCATCTTACTGAAGGGTAACACTATATTCAATACTGTTGTTTGTTCATGGATGGAAACATGTATATGTACCCAACAACTTCATGAAGGTGAAAGGAGGGCTGTAAACAGAAAGCTCAGAAAAGGGCTTTACCATTTTTAACACCTTTTGTGCAGACGCCAAATCTGGCAACCCCATTTTTGCAGTGTTATATTTTAAGGCTGCATAACTTCATTGGTTAGACTTGAACAATTGCTAAAATGAAGCAAGACACTTGTACCATTTACAATACTAACTTAAATTTGTTTATTTTTATAAAGGCATAAAGTGTTACAAATACAAAGTAATGTAGGCAAAAATTAAGCTGTATTAAGCAATTCAATACTAATGTAAAACTGTAATGTAAAAATGTAAAAAAGGTAAACATATACATTTCCCGAATCATAAACCAAAATCTGTGGGTATATTCAGAACAAATAAAGATTAAACAAACTAGTAGAACTCGATTAAACAAAACGTACTAGTAGTGCACCCTGGTGTCATATATTTTACTACAAGTCAACTTTTCGACTCGTGAAACTCACTTCTGCATCATTTCCACAAGGGAATTACTGTCTTTTCAGTATGTAATATGTAAATCATATGGAATAGTTGAAAACTTGCCAGGTCTAATGACCGCAAATATGTAGCCTAGTAGCATAATAGAAATATTTGCCTCATAACATGGATTTGTATTAATATCTGAATGAAACTGCACATACTTATTGCAATGAAATATGCACTGATTCAGAGCTGTTGCTGAAATGAAAAGGAATATTGGATTATCCCAAAAGAAAAGTGGTCATGACCTCAGTGCCTGTATTTGAAATTCATTGACTGAATGTATTTTGAAGGCCATCCCCAAGCTTAGAATACAAATCAAAGCCCATCTGTTAACATCTGAATTCAGTTTGTCAGTTTCTTTGGTAGGAATTCCAGGTTTCTGTGTTGGGTTCTGTTTTCAAAGCTAAACCCCAACCAGTTTGATCTGGCCTCTGCTTATTAAGAGTGCCGAGCCACTTTTTGTCCATGAAGCACCCCAGGTTGCTATCTGACTGTTCATGCCAGCTTTGATAGTACAATACTTGTCCATGACTGGGAAAGATTGCGGGATTGTTCTTCCATTCTCCACCAGGCACAGGCTCAACTTTAATGTGTTGACCTGCCTCCATGAATTTGACATTGAAACCAAACATTTAACTCCAAAAGCTAATCTCTTATAAATGCTTTGACGCAATGAAGTCAAGAAACAAAATGATGGCATTATTTTCCGAATAAAAACATGCTCATGGATAGGAGCAAGAACAGGAAGACTCCAAACCCTATCCACAAGGTTAAACGATTTAAAGGAGTAACATGGTGGTTTGTCACACTTTCTAGGTTTTTACATGCAATTTGCACAAGAGGGCATTGGAGAAACACAACGAAAGTATTAAATATGTCCGTTCTTTTTTCAACCAGTTGAGAATGTTCTCCTCGTATTGTGGATAACACAAGGATAACCACTCTCCTTATTCCTTCTCTATAACTTGTGGTCACTTAATGCCTTTTAAAGATTATTAGACTTCTGGTTATATTAATTTAGTGTTGTCTACCTAGCTAGTTTGCTTTCATAAGGTGACGTTATAAATAACGTGAGGTAACTAGATTGTTTTCATAAGGACGTTATAGTCATGCTTTTATCTTAACTTGGCTAACTAGCTAGCAAAAAGTATAATTTCATTGGATAAATCAGCATCCTTAACATAGCTATCGATAGTTGATATACCAACTTAGCCAGCTTGTAAAGTTGTGCACATATCATGAAGATAGCTATGGTAACAAACAACAATGTGTGGAAAGTGGGAGCACGGTCTGCCAATCATAGCTAATTGACAGTTCTCATTACCATGCCCAGACAGTTTAGGTAAATTTTTATAGTGGGAAATTTAGGCTTAGAAAAATAAGTTGTAATGCAACGTAATGACTGGATTATGCAAATTAGTTTTGTTGTTACCTAAAGACAACTGACAATTGTCACATTCAACCACCATGTTACTCCGTTAAAGAGCTCATTCATTCATTCATTCATTCATTATCCTAACCCGCTTATCCTGAACAGGGTCGCAGGGGGGCTGGAGCCTATCCCAGCATACATTGGGCGAAAGGTAGGAATACACCCTTGACAGGTTGCCAGTCCATCACAGGGCACACACACCATTCATTCACACACTCATACCTACGGGAAATTTAGACTCTCCAATCAGCCTAACCTGCATGTCTTTGGACTGTGGGAGGAAACCGGAGTACCCGGAGGAAACCCACGCAGACACGGGGAGAACATGCAAACTCTCCCCCCCGTCGGCCGGGGCCTCTCTGTGTGGGGGCAGGATCTCCTTGCTCTGTGGGGGCAGTGCTACCCACTGCACCATCCGTGCCGTCACCCGTTAAAGAGCTGTACGATTTAAACATTTTTAAAAACATTTTAGATACATATTTATTTTTATTTGATTTGACATGCACTTTTAGAATCTTATTATTTTATTAATTTTACTTTTGCTTTTAAATCAATACCAATTCTTGGCCACATGACCCCTCTCTCCCACTGAACTAAACCCGACACGGTTAGCCCTGTGGTTGGGACCACTAAATTTATGCCCTGGTATCTTAAAGTAGGTCAACTTTTACCATTTTTAGTTGAATCCTCTTCTTAAGCCTTTAATTTTATTGTATTCTATTTTATTGATAGGCCTACCCATTTAAACTATTTTCATTCTGCAAGTTCCATCAAAGCTGTACTTCATTTATAGCCTGTAATTCTGTTTTAATTAGGCTATTCACAATTGCCTATTTACTTCTTCTTTTTTTTTATCACGGCTTTGGACACCTGCAATTCAAGTATCCACAGTATGAATGTTGGCAAAGCCATTAAGTTTGAATCGTGAGATGTTGATTGTTGTCCAAAAGGAGGACTTCAACTTAAAATGTATTCTAGCACTTGTGGAGACCATATCCTTGCTAAAGGATAACACCCGAATCCAGGAAGCATTTGAGACCACAATCCTGAATAGGTAGGCTTCATCAGCTGCCTGGTCTAAACAGCTTGGCATCCATGATCTCACAGGCAAGAAACCCACGGACAAACCTGTCCAACCTACGACCCATCCTGCAATCTCTGCCTGTTCCACTCCCTATGGATCCGGATCAATGGACCGAGGTAAAGTCTCGATGACCGCACAGTCGCGTAACCGTACCCACGCACCTGAGCCTGCACCTGTCAAACACATTCCAGGCTCTCAGCAAACTGCCCTCCCCACAGTCGACTCCAACAGAAATGGGTGGACCCGCTGTGGTAATCGGGAACTCAATCATAAGGGATGTGCCTTTTTCCAATAAACGGCATGGATTCGCTGACATCCATTGCTTTCTTGGTGCTCGAGATCGTAACAACATTAATAATTATTTTCCAGGTTCAATATTATCCTACCTAGCCAAAATCCTTGAACCATTAGATAATAAACAGCTCAAAGATTTCCTTGTCAGGTACTCTGTTTTAAACACTCACCAATCAGGTTTTAGGGCCAAATACAGTACCATCACTGCTGCCTCTCTAATTGTGAATAACATTGTCTATACTATGGATAATCATCAACATTGTGCCGCTCTTTTTTTATAGACGTGTCTAAAGCCTTTGACACAGGTGATCATTCCTTGATATTAAAGAGACTGTCATGTATTGGTTTTGATTCTGTAGCCCATCGATGATCTCATCTTGTCTTGGGTGGTTCACAATCAGAGTTTCTTTCTGTAAATAAAGAGTCCCACAAGGTTCGATTTAGGGCCAGTTTTCTTTACCATTTACATGAATGACATTGTTTCATCCATAGGCACTGGTATTATCCATCAGTATGCAGATGATACGGTTCTCTATCGTACGGCTGGCTCAATATATCAGGCCATTAAAAATCTGCAGCTTGCTTTCATTGGCCTGCAAAGTGCACTTATCAATCTAAAACTGGTGCTGAACACAGACAAAACTAAATTTATGGTTTCCTTCAAAGCAAGAAATATAGACTATGGCGACTTAAAAATCAGCACTTTAAACGGTTTGCATATTGAGAGAGTTAATAAATACAAATATCTTGGAATTTGGATTGATGACAAATTCACTTCTAAGGCTCAGATTGAGGCACTTGTCGAAAAGATGAGATTTAAGTTAAGCTTCTTTTATAGAAATAAAGCCCTTTTCCCCAACTCATGTAGGCAGAGAGTTATAGAGGCAACCTTTCTTTCTATATTGGATTACGGAGTTGTCATCGATAGGCATGCATCTTTGTCTACTTTAAGTCGGTTAGATGCTGTCTATCATTCGGCACTGAGATTTATAACAGGAGATGTATATAGAATGCATAACTGCATTTTATATGAAAAGATGGGCTGGCCCTCTCTTTATGTGAGAAGGGAGCAGCACTGGCTAATGTTCATCTTTAAGGCCATTTTACATAGACTCCCATCATATGTTCACAGCCTTATTAATTGGAGAGTTGAGCTTTATCAGACTCATTTACAGGACTTGCTGTTGCAAGTGCCTGCAGTTCATACTGAATTAGGGAAAACTGCATTCAGATACTGTGCTCCACACACTTGGAATCAACTGCAACAGTCCCTCAAACTCAATACTTTGGTACATATTTGTCATTTTAGGAATATGATTAAAAAACCTGATTACATTTAATTGTGAATGTATTAATTCATGCTGCAATTCCATTTTTATCTTGTAACTAATATCTTAATTATTGGTCTCATGTTTTAGAAATACTGTATGTCTTAGTGTGTTTTTTTTGGCACTCTTGGAAAAGTGGGCACTGACCCTCAATGTGTCCCCGATTACTAAATAAATTAATAAAAAAATGAATGAAATATACCAAATCCCAGTCCCAGTTTTATCCATTAAGCCTGGAAGGGTTTTTTCCCAGTGGATACTTTTCATGTTTTGTGGATAATATGCGCTTCATATATACAAATGAATATTAATGATTAATATGTCTTTGTGTTAGTGATATGGGTTCATTAACACAACCGGGAGGAACCTACGGTGGCATGGCACATTATTTGCCCTGCCCTGATGTTAAATATATGTGAAAAAAATGATAAATTAAAAATTATAATATAAACCATCAACCTTTAATTAAAATAAAAAAAACTGGAAAAAATAGATAATATGTTTATATCTAATGATACTTTTTGAAACATGGGATAGAGAAAGAAATATGTAGATTCTGCTCTTATGTCATCACTTCAGTTTAAAAACAGGTGTGTAAATCTGAAGAATCGATTTAGCTGCCACAAGGTAAGTACTCGTTAATAGCCTGCCCGATAATGGATGCTCTCATTGGTAGTTCCTGTCTAATGAACTTGTTCACCTGTGGCGATGCTGTAGAGTTAGGTAAAGAAAACTGCTGTCAACATACAACATCATTTCACTGAAGGCAATGTGCCAAAACATTTCAATCATTTAATCTTTTAGCAGAAAAAAAGGACAATCCATTTCTATTTTCTGGGGCTCTTTCCTAAATGTTGCTGTTGTCATATTTAGAGTATTTTCTTTTTCAGACCATTCTTTTCAATCTGTCAAAGCCATGTTAGCAAAAGTTTTACAAGTTTTGATACTGTATAAATAAAGACAAATCGTCATAAGCAAAACTTTCTCAATATACACATGGTGACATAAGCTTCACAACATGGCATTGTAACACATATGCAATGTTTGTGAATGTATAGTATATAAATAAGTGATAGTGTACACTGAAGTTGGGAATATTGTTTATTTCAGGAGTTTTTGTCTTCAGAAAATATACATAGGAATCATCTTGACTCTGTACTCCGTGGAGTCTTCTCAACCTTTGTGTGTACTTCTTCCCCTCCATGGTAGATATCAAAAGTTCCTTTACCCCTGTCCTTCTACATAATGTATAACACGTTCTGCTTCCCTGCAGTCAGCAAGATGTGGGGCCTCCTTCCTTGACTTCAGTTTTCTTTCTTATGAATGTTTTTTTTAATGGATAATAATGTCCCGGTATCTTAACAAGTCAGGTATGCATCACATCGCTCCAAAACAATACTGCAGAGAGTGCTCAGTGGCTGGTATTTTGGACCTGTTCCTGAGTTCAGTTAAGATACTAATTGGATCGCTGCAGTGGCAAGCTGCATGGTGCGCTCAAGGCAAATAGCGTTCTTCTATTCATTTTAATGACTGACATAAAACAAAATGCTTGTTTTATAATTCAATTGATTGGGTGATGTATCGGAGGATTACACACAAATGTAATTGAAACCTCTTGCATTTCAAACAGGATCGAGTTATGGGCCGATTTGCATGTAAATGGTACATGAAACATAATGCATCAAATTTGTATGACCTACACCTGGGTTAATCTTGTGTTCCTTTCTATTTCCATCCATACCCCCCCCCCCAAAAAAAAGGAAAAAACTGTGTTCCTGATATAATATATGACTGAAATGATGAAGATATTTCATGGCAAGGTGGAGAAAACACAAGGAGATACAGCTCTTATCGGAGGCAGCAGTGGCTTTCTTTGGGGGAACACACGTTTGTTAACTGGTGGAAGGCTGATAGTCATAATCTTTAAACAGGCAGCATTTATTTCCGAGGTCTGGTGCCCGCAACAGCATCATTTGTTCATCCGGATTGGGAAATTGAGTCCTCCGTTAGGGTCCTAAATCAATTTTATAAGGTGGTATGGAGTCAACTTTGACTGAGAAAGTTTGTGTTTTGGGTCCCGAAAAAGTTTTTTTTTTGCCATTAGATTCTTCCAGATTGCACAAGTAGAAATGTCATTTCAGGTTAAATCTGAAGTAAAAGTATGATTTCAAGCTTTTATAAGGTTTGACATTGAAAGTAAAAAGCATCTTGAAACTTGAAACACTAGCTTTAATAAATCAATAATTTTGTGTATTAAATGACTTATTCTTATCGTCAATATTAACTTACTTTTACTTGTACTACTCTGTTAGAGTACATTTCAGCTCCATAAAATGGCAATGTGTAATATTATTCCTTTGTTATGACATGTTTCCTGTCGTGTGACCTCCTATTGCATACGTAGTGAGTACACTGGATGAGACAGTTGTTAAGTAGGCAGAATGTTTATCTAAATGTAAAATCCCTGGGATGATATACAGTAAGCAAGTAGTTTCTATTTTTGAGGACATAATATTCAGCAGCCTGTTTCGATCATGGACATTGTTAGCTTACACAAAGTCCTACCTGTTAAAATCTGCTTCCATCTGCTTCATCTTATGCCTTTGGTCGCCTTGTCTGTATGTATATTTTATTTTGTGCATCTGTATTACTAAATGTATATTTTGTAGAATCTGATTTGTTTTGTAATTTTTTAAGATAATTAATTGGATTCTATGTTAGCTTCTTATAACGCTAGCTCCATTCTATATTATCTTATATACATACTGTAGATTCAGGTTCATTAATCTGGAGCCATCTCCATTTCTGTCATTTTTAAATATGTACATTAAGTATTAAAAAGGTGTTGATTACAAGCCAGGCATTTGTTTGTCTATTGTCAAATATAAGGCAATTGAAACCATTGTATATGCTCATATTTTCAGTTTCATCCTTTTCTTACTAATAAACACATGAACAAGGGAAGCCCTGTCTATGGAGTCTTGGTGGGCATTTATCTGACACAAATCACAAATAGAGGCAAATGTACTCTTCCCTGGAAATATAAAAAAAAAAAAATTAAACTCATATAGGTTATTAGGTTGACACTGTACAGCAATTTCAGAACTGAGATTTGTTGCACACAGGGACTATGATTTTTAATTAAATCTCCTACTTTTCTCAAGGACTTTAACCTTGGCATTTAGGTTATCTGTGATAAACTAACAATATGTAAATGTGCTGCAAATACTGCTTAAATATGGGAAATCATTGATGAACTTCTTGCATTTCGGGTCTACGCTTCTCAAGTCTTCCAGGTAGGATATTAAAATGTCCCGTTTATTATGTTCTTTCGTCCCGGTTATTTCCCAGCAGGATTTACATTCTCCTTCTTTGATGGATAGACGGCCTATCCAGAGGGATTATGATAGCCTAGCCTTGCTTTCTTTTTCATTTCTTTTAATGCCAGGCATCTGTAATCTGTCACCTGAATTCTGATTACATCGACTGAAAGAATAGAAAAGGTATTTCACTTCCTCTGCCAGGTCGTGATGGGCTTTGTTTCTTAACCCCTCCGCTTCTGCCGGCTGCACTCGCTATCCACCAACACCGGGACATGAATGCATAAAACATAAATGCAGTGCCTTCCATAATGATGGCCATCCTAGATAGAAATGTACAAAAGAAGCTGTGTAAAAATACTTATATTGTATCAAAAACACTTGCTTCGTTTATTTAATGAAGTAAATATATTTCCCAAAAATATTAGCATCTAAATTATTGGCACTCCATTTACGTGCTGTACATCCTCTCTTCACAAGGCTAAAACTGAGCTTCCTGGGGTAGTTATAAAAGGTTTATTGGTCAAAATAATACTTGCTGGTGTTCACGATTTCATTGCCCTTAATAAGACTCCTTGGGAAAACTGATGAGAAAATAACCCTATAACATCAAAGTCCCACTACCATGTTTCAGTGTAGGTATGGCATTCTTTTCAAAATAACGATAAAAAACTGATATTTTTGGTGTTATCTGACCATAGCAGGCAGTGCCTTTTCAGCACTGGAACCTCAAATCCAGGATTGATTATATTGTAATCATCTTGTTGAAGGAGACTTGCCACCAACTTAACACAAATGCGTTTTATTATGCTAATTTTCACCCATTTGCTGCATTGTAATTGCCACACACTAAGTGGTGGCTAGTCCAGTGTTAAATTCATTATTGATTTGGGGTGATTTTATTTAATTCAGTGTTGCAATCATCAGCACCAATCTGAAATAAACACTACACAATTTTTTTTGGGTTCTTTTTCAGTGGGTATATTGAGACCCAATCCAGGGATGGTGCTTGCAAGAACCTATAAGTTGCCTGGAGCTTTCTTTAGTTTCACCCCAGTCCTGGGTGATTTAATATTTCCAAACCTGTCCTTTGGGTATTATCCTCCTCATGCTGCCCCTTGTGTCAGTATCTGTGCTTTGCTTACAGATTCCAATGCGCTCAATGCCGTCTGCCAGTAACTTGCCTTCAGCGTGAAACAATGGCTTTTACAGGATGCATTAAAACAACAATTCTCTCTCATACGGATATGCACATTGTCTACAGGGACTGTAATTATAATATCCAAATATAAATATACTTTTATACCATGCTTTCCTGTCCTTGTGAAATGACAAATGGTATATGTTTACAAAGTATGCTCTAATGGGAAAACGTTATTGATCACAGTGCTGAAAAACAACAGCAAACCCTTCTCAGTCTGCAAAGAACACTTATATTATAAAGGTACAATAAATCAAACATAATTTTTTCCTTTTGCCTTTTTAAGTTTTAGTTTTATCCCAAAAAACAGGAACTAGGTTACACTTACAAACTGTTTAGTACGTTATTCCCTTAAAATGACAAAATTAATCAACATATTGTGCAAAGATACTTTAATCTCAGCCAAATACTCAAAACATTGGCTTGCGCAGTAAGAGCAGTCATCTGGCAGGATTGTTGGTTTGATCCCACCCTGGGCGTGTCGAAGTGTCCCTGAGCAAGACACCCAACCCCTAAATGCTCCTGACGAGCTGGTCGGTGCCTTGCATAGCAGCCAATCACCATTGTTATGTGTGATTGGGTGAATGAGAAGCATCAATTGTACAGCACTTTGGATAAAGGTGCTATATAAATGCCAACCATTTAACTACTTGACATCCTGCTTCTGCTTCCTTTCCAGTGTTTTTTCTTTCATAACAATCTGTAGACAATCTGTAATTAGTGTGATTGTGAAGCAACACACTGCTGTAATTTATTATTATTCCGCTGGTTTTTTGTCCGCCTACTCCTCCCACAATTTTCGATATTCCCATTCATTTCCAAGATATTGAAGTTTTCCATGGAAGAAATGGTGGAATGAATGGTAGAATGTTCAATTTCTAGAGTGGTGAGGTTTTTTACATGTTTTTAAAACTGCCATTACTCTCTCATTTTTACACTACATACACTCACTGATCACTTTATTTGGTGGACCTGTACACCAGCTTGTGATTGCAAATATTTAATCAGCCAATCATGTGGCAGCAACTAAATGCATAAAAGCATTTAGTCAAGAGGTTCAGCTGTCAGAATGGGGAAGAAATGTGATCTAAGTGACTTTGACCATGGAATGATTGTTGGTGCCATGGTCATGGGATTTTCATGCACAACAGTCTCTAGAGCTTGCAGAGAATGGTGCAAAAAACAAAAAAACATCCAGTGAACAGCAGTTCTGTGGACAAAAATGTGCTGTTAATGAGAGAGGTCAGAGGAGAAGGGCCAGACTGGTCAAAGCTGACAGGAAGGTAACGCAAATAACCACACATTACACAAATAGTATGCAGAAGAGCATCTCTGAACACACAACATGTCAATTTTTTATTTGCATTAACAAGCTGGTGTACAGGTCCACCTAATAAATTGCTCACTGAGTGTACATCCATACATGGTTGGTCGATTGCTAAAACTCCAACACACAAGATTTAGGTTTTTCTACATCAAAGCTGTGTTTGTCAGGTGTGACATGCAATGCTTTGGAATAAATAAGGATGGGACACGGCTGTGCATCATAACGAAGACCACGGAGCATGACTTGGCATCACATTACAGCTGCCTAATAGGAATCTTTAGCTGATGAAAAGGAATGAGAGAGCAAGACCCCAGCAGCTCTTGTCACTCTCTATGGAATCAGAGAGAGCTAAGCGTGTCCCGGTTCTAAAGGTAAACACAAACATCACAGTGTCTCCCCACTTCAGCTGACAGCCCAAATTCTTTTCTTCAGGATCCTTCCTTTGTCATATTTTTCCGGCAGGCTTAATCGTGAACTGAATCAGATATTTATTTCCCATTGTTGATATTCCATTTCATTTTTTTTTATCACAAAGGGAGAACGATAGATGCAAATGGCGGGATGAGACAAAGAGGGAGAAAAATAGAAAGACAGTGTGATCAACACAGAAGGAGGGGAGTGAAAAGAAAAACAAGAGTGTAGTGCTCACTTGCTTAAATAAACCATTAATACACACTGTCCCCAAGAGGGTATCATAAAACCAAATGAAGAGGACACGCAAAAAGTAGATGTGAATGGTCAGTGCAGAAAATAAAGGGAAGTTGTTCAGATAAATTGGCCTCCATTAACTTGCATACAAATTGCTGACAATATAACAAATTGGCGACGAGGATGGATGCTCCTTTTTTTACCCTGTCCGCATGAGTCAGCGATTCCTTTTGAAACAGGAAGGGCCTTAACTATACTAAACAGTCCTCCCCCATTTCTTATTAGCGGCCTAATAAATGAACTTTAGGAGTCAAAATACAATACATAGTAGTGTTTTTCCTCATTACTGTAACAATATGGATAGGCTTCTGAATACAATTCTGAAATTCAGAAAGAACAAATGTTCATATAAAACACATTATTTGTCCTTTCAGGAACATCCCTAATGTGTGCAAAAATCATTGCATAATTCAAATTATTGCATAATTATTATTCAAACAGATCATGCCAATAAAGAATTTTTAATTTAATTGAACTAGCTGACATATTTCATGTGCACCATTTTCTCTCATGAAAATCTTTTTAAATTAAAGGTTAGGTACAGCGTATATGTTCCCTCATTTTCGCAACTCCAGAACTTTTTTCAGAAATTCCCCACGCCTGGAAAAAGCAGCTTTAAATTTTCAGGTTTTTCAAGACTGTACAAACCTTGACAGTTACCCATCTGTGGCAGGTGGGGCTCGGTTTGCGAGAGGGAGGCAAGGCAATCTGAGGACCACGCCCACTGGTTAAGTAGATACACACCTGGGCTACATGACGAATTAGTCCAGGCTGTTAAATGTGTGCTCTTTCCCACAGTAGGCATCTGAGACTAGGGAACAGACTATGCCTGAAAGAGAGCCGTGTACGAGGAAAAGCTGCCATTAAAGTTTGATTTTCTTTACCCTTCCTTTTAGTTGTTATTTTTACCCTGCTCAAAGCATTGGTCATTCATTGTGAAAAGTGTGTTGTTGGAGGAGAGCGAAACACTCACACCTTGGTACCAGTCCTCGTTTCCTATTGGGTTTTCTGAACAAAATGGCACATACTTGCTGTATTTCTTTACTTATTTTCTGAATTTAAAAAATGCTCTGGTTTTAAGCCTACATATTAAGAAAAAGTTGATGGAAGGAGGATTGCATTGCATTTTCAAGCCATTGCTGAGGCTCCTGCTGAGATGACAGCATTGCAATCGTTCCTTGGTCTCACATGCTGCTTCAGTAAATTTCTTCTGACTTACACCACGATCATGGAACCCCTGAGAAATCTGCTGAGATCTGGATCAAAGACGACATTTTAATGGACTGCTGCAGCAGAGAAAAGCTTCGCTGAACTAAAGACATCGTTTGTTAATAGTTCTGCACTTACCCTGTTTGATCCATTGTATCTACTGACGTATCTGACTATGGATTAGTTGCCGTTTTATCACAGCTGTATCTTGACAAAAGCGATTGTGTTGTTGCTTTTGACTCCTGACACTCTCATCAGCAGTCGTGTCACTCTTAAGACCAACCACCAAGCGGTGACCACACTTCTGGCTACCAAGGACATGAATCATGACAATGACATGACAATAGTAGTCAGCCAGACTTCTTTACGTACAGTATGACGTAATCCACCAGCCAGGTAATAGAAGCTTTGTGCGGTGCAGGAGGGGAAAAATTCAAACAAATTAATTCCGGATAATAAACAGTTACAGTGCAGGACTACAAAATGACAAAGCTAAAGCTCAAGACAGACACTGCACTATTGATATTATTAAAAATATTAAAATATTCAGTGGGGTGGGTTGTTGAGGCTTGATATGTTCTTAAACAGCCTTAAACATTGTCCTCAAGAGTGTGAAAGATATTGTATTACATAATAATAATGACAAACACTGAACCATGCCTTAGGCTGTGAAAGACACAGTACGTTTGAGGTAGATTAGATACCATCTACCTGAACTTTGGAATAGAGAATTTAAAAAAAAAGTATAGCCTATAGAGTATGAAAGCACATGAAACCAGGCATATTCACAGTTGCTTTTCATTTCCCAGTTTGTTCTCTGAAATTCAAAACTGTTTGCTACTTTACTATGTGACAAATTTCAGGTAACAAACAGCAAATCCCTGTGCACCACACCCTCATTCCCATTCTTGATGGATATTTCCTATTGAAGTAGCTACTCAGGAGCCAAGCATGTACAATATCTGCAGTGAAGAATGAAGAATAAATACACAATTTCACATGATAGCCTTTATACATTTTTCACCCACAGTATACACAAACACACAGGTAACAAAAATCTACATGCAAATTATAAATAAAAAAATGGTGTAGGACTTTTACTATTTTATTAGAAAACCTGGAAACCATATAAAACTCCAGTTAGGTATTTGACAGATTCAGATTTAAAGCAGATGTATGTCTTCTTCGGTTGTGTTGTTTGTGGGGAAGGAGAGATGGCAAATACAAATCAATTCAAGATCTTTTCTTCCGAGTGACATTTTGAACTCAAGCGCAGGGTTTCAACCACAGCTATTCACATGCAACTTTATACATTGCTGCTCCTTATTTTGACAGAGGTTGTGAACTCTCTCATACCCAAATACCAGCTTGATTTTAGATTGATTTTTACTCAAATGTATCCAATTGTGGATGGAAAAAGAAACACCAGAAACCCTCCTGTTCAATGTTTCGAGTGAGAATTCAGCCTGTACATTTGAGAAATGCCAGTTTATTATTCGGCCGGCCAATGAACTACTGTTAAAACAACATCTACACTTACAAATTGCTAGTTATCAACTGGTGTGCATGTGTGTGTGTGTGTGTGTGTGTGTGTGACATGAAATGTCCAGAACAATGTATTGTTAAACTGTTACACAAGGATGCTAAGCATTTAATTGCCAGCTAACAAATTATAACAAATCTGCTGTACTGTTAATGGCGCATTTGAAAATAAACATTGATTTGATTTAATCACTTGGCTAACTCCAGTTAATTGACTAATTATCGAATTTTATTAAAAGGCAGAATATAGTTTACCTTTAAGAAGATGTATACAACACTGATGTGTACAGCCCTGACATTAAGCGTGTCACAAAGTCTTGTCTACAAGATACTTTTCCAAGTTTGTCTTTGGCATCATCTACAGAAACTTTGTAACTTGTAGCTAAAGTGGTCTTCCCACAGAGCTATACTGTTGCTGAGGAAGTCAACCATTTATTCTTTGCTCTAGTTCTGTGTAAATTAAACTCAAATGTTAAACAAGGTTGCAGTGTGCCTCATGTAGAAATTATAACTGAATTTCACAAAAACACAACACAGATGATATACAGCACCCCAGGTGTACATATTTGATTGTTTAATTCAATTGATCAAATTCTTAATGGCAAATAATTGATCATCAATTAATCATTAGCATCGCTTCTGAGAAGGTATCAAATTTAGGTATTTCTTTATATGAACTACAGCAAAATAACCACCTCGTGGGTGCAAGCCTCCGCAAACCAGTCAAGTTGCAGTTTACTCATTGGTGTTACCTATAATGTAAAGGCAGAGCAGTAGAATGATATTTGATCATTTACATTTTTATATAAAATTGCACATGTTTAAAAAGCATTGCATGAATTTATTTGAGTTTCACCATCATTTTTTTCTCTAAAATATCTCTAAAATATCAACTAATGATTATATCACCAATCAACTAACAAAATAACCCAAGATTGTTTTCTTAACTACAGAGGCAAGCAAAATATTAATTATGTCACAGTAAAGTTGACCTTTCACCTTTTGGATATAAAACAAATGTCTAATTTTACCCTATTAGACATTTGTGTGAAATGTTGTCATAATTAGCATATTATTTATTTATGGCCAAAAAAGTATTTTTTGAGGTCACAGGGACCTTGACCTTTGACCACCAAATTCTAATCAAGTTCATCCTTGAGTACAAGTTGACGTTTGTGCCAGAAATTCCCTCAAGGCATTCCTGAGATTTTGCCTTCAGAAGAATTGACCTTTGACCACCAAAATTTAATCAGTTCATCCTTGATCTGTGCCAAATTTGAAGAAATTCCCTCAAGGCAATCCTGAGATACCGCGTTCACAAGAATGATGTGAGGTCACAGTGACCTCGACCTTTGACCTCTGACCACCAAAATCTAATCAGTTCATCCAAGTGGATGTTTATGTCAGATTTTAAGATTCCCTCAAGGTGTTCCTGAGATGTCACCTTCACAACAATGGGATGGACGGACGGATAGGGTGGACAACCCAAAAACATTATGCCTCTGGTCACGGCAGAGGCATAAAAATGACGGATTTCCACTAAATATGATGAACCCTGCGGCACTTAACCGTACATTTCATATCCACATATATCCACTCATTTCTTCAGTAAGCTATGGTTTTCTGAGGTCCTGTTCTGTCACTGTTAAGTATATTCACACAATACACTTTTGGGGGGCAAGAGTCTGCCCAGGATTTCACTGGTTTATGCAATATCCAAAAATAATATTTGTACAATGAAAAGGTTCAGTATTATTTTGATAAATGGTGGCAGAAACACCTTTCTAACTGTTCATTTTTACACATCGCTATAGTGATATTGAGTGTTTCTTAGTCTGCTAGGTGACTAAGCAATGCACCTTATCAGGGCTTTGGGGGACTGTAGGAAGGTCGCCCCTCTCTCCACAAACTACATAAATCATGTATGCGCACACCCAGTTGAGCCCTTGCTGACAACCTGCGCTTCTTGACATTCCCCCACACTGCGTCACAGATAAACATCCGCACAAATGAACTCTTAAGGTTATCTCTCATGTACCCTTGACTGTACACGGCACCTAGATTAAGGCACTAATGAATATGCAAAATTTTAAAGGAATATCAGCCTGGCTGGATCAAGTGCAGACAGGTTGATACAAAGTGCTCATTCCCAGATCAATTCACTTTTGGTGCTGCATGGTTTTGCAGTTGTAAATGGAGAGACAAATTTAATCCGTCAGAACATGGAACATTTCACAGCAAAATGTCTGTAAAATCAACTCTTTAATTTGTAATATTGGCCTTTTTGCACTTTGGTAACTGCTCTTTAGTCACATTAAAGTATAGATAATAAAACAACAAAACTAATGTGGCTTTAAAAAAAATATCTATAGAAGATTAAGCAGCAGTCAGACTAGTATTTAGCAATGAACTGGAGCCAGTTGTGGAGGGGGGGGGGATATTGACATACAGTGAATATTTCTCCCTACTTTCTTTTTGTCCCGAAACAGATGGTGGAGTAGTTTACAGAGATGAGTATGGTGACGCCTCTTCACAGCCATACAGTCCATACAGAGACACCTCATTGATCAAACATGTGTCTGAATGAACTGGTGGTGCGGGTGTCCTCTTTCACTGTGGAAGCCAATGAGACTCTAGTTATCACAAACAACTATGTGGCACATAGTGGCATGTGATTTGTCTAGTTATTGCATGCCATTATGAAGCAGCCCTTTTAACCTCATTGACAGCAGTCTCGAAGGTATCTCGCTGAGTGTCACACAAGGTGACAGAACATCCTAGAGAAGAGACATTCCTACTTGTGGAGCATCCCTTTCTATACGTTGTTTCTTTCTGTTCCATACGGTACATCCAAGCAAATCAGTGCGCAAATAACAGCATCCAAGCAATGGCCGCTGAAATATTTAGTATTGAAGTATTTAGTATAGTATTGATTAGACTTATTTTTTTTGACTTATTGGTCTTCTGCTGTTGTAGCCCATCCACTTAAGAGGTTTGATGTGTTGTGTGTTCAGAGATGCTCTTCCACTGTTGGAATGTGTGGTTATTTGCATTACGGGCGCCTTCCTGTCAGCTTTGACCAGTCTGGCCTTTCCCCTCTGACCTTTCTCATTAACAATGCGTTTCTGCCAGCAGAACTGCTGCCCAATGGATGTTTTTCATGATCAAAGTCACTTGATCTGATGGTTGATATGATTGTATGCATTGCACTGCTGCCACACAATTAGTTGATTAGATAATTTCATAAATTATAGGTATAAAATACAGTGCTCAGTGAGTGTATATATTGCTGTTCTTATACATAGCCCCCCCCCCCCAGTTTTAGGGGACCAAAAGTAAGTGTGTAATCACACAATGCTGAAGTATATGGAGACATCTTGTCTCAAATCCAAGCAAATGTGTCAAAACTGATTGGTCAACCCTTCATACAGCAGGACCATGATCCAAAACATACAGCCAATTAAGGAGTTTTTGGGCCAAAAGATAGAATGTTCCCGACTGGCCAAGACAATCACCTAACCTCAATTTCACTTGCTGAAGACCAGACTGAAAGCAAATAGCCCCGGAAACAAGCAGGAGGGCTGTAGTACAGGCCTGGCAGAGCATCACCAGGGAAGATACCCAGCATCAGAGATGTCAATGGGTCACAGGCTTCAGGCAGTCATTGATTGCAAGGATTTGTTACAAAATATTGCATATTGCACTTTATTTTTGTGTTAATTTGTCCAGTTACATTTGGTGCCCTCAAATTATTGGGACTATGTATAAAAATGGCTTTGATTCCTGTTTGCTGGACTACAGAGCACAAACAACAACAAAACTAATGTGTCACTGTCCAAATACTTATGGACTACACTGTATGGAGGTAAAGAGTAAGGAGCAGACCAAAAGGAATGTTTAATATGCCTTAAAGCCTTAAAGAGCTCTGAACCATAACCCACTTTAATGAATGATTTAAGAGGGTTATTAAATAGGTTAAGTGACTACTTGCAGAAGCTAGCTGTGCTTCTTAGTCAAGACAACTTAAGTCTGGACTCATTAAATTCCTTAGATAAAATATATGGCAGTGTAACCTTGCCAACCATTCTCATCCCTATTCAGTAAATAATTGTTTGAGAATTACGGAGACTATGTACACGTTAAGCTAGTGTGCAAAACTCACTCCACAAGCTCATATAACATTACTTCCTGCATGTGAGCTTTCTCTAGTCTTTATTTTATTCACTGTGTTAAGAATTTAGAAGTATCTGTGCAGTCCATGGCCTGCAGCTATATTCTAATATTAGAATTCTTTCACACTAGGGAACTAAATTCTGTCAACCTGATGTGCTTTCTAATGACATTATCCACATTTGTGTGACTTCACGTGAATGTTTCATCCCTGTAATCCATGCAAATGCCCCTGTTATCATTGTGATAGCCTGCCAGATCATTTTCAGCAACTAGTATATTAAGCCAATGTGGAAACCCCTAATCATTGTAAACAAGGGGAAACACTCATTAATTTTGAAACAAATTACACTCTGCTAGTGATGATCATGAGAAGGAGCAAAGGAGGGGGAAAGAAGGGAAAAAAACAGGAGAAAGAGAGAAGGGGATACAAGAAGAAGAAGAAAGAGGAAGCAGGTCTGCGATTAGATCCAAGAATTGAAACTGCATTGTATATAGTATGTGCATGACATATTTTATGTCTGTCTTCCTGAATGGTACGAGCCTCTTCTTTTATGTAAGTGTAACAGGTGAGAAATTGGGATTTGAACCCCGGCCTCTCACCTGTCCAAATTATTTGTTGAACGAACGCGTTACCAGTCAGCTAAAGACGAACTCAATCCTAGCCAAGGGCAACAACGTAATTTTAAAAAAAAAATTATTTTGAGGGTTACGTCATCGGGGAGTGTTGTCGCGATAACCTGCTACCAGCCTTCGCTTTCACTGCACCATCCGTGCTTACTAGCGAACTAGCTGAGCTAACCATGCTACACTCACCCCCCTTTGACTTCCCCTCCATGTGAAACTCCGCAGCAACCATTTCTTTTATTTATTTTTTTACTCCCACCCAGATCCGGGTCACGGCACCAATGTAACAGGTGAGAAATTGTCTGAGTCCGAGGTGGGATTTGGACCCCGGCCTCTCACTTGTCCAAATTATTTGTTGAACGAACGTGTTACCAGTCAGCTAAAGACGAACTCGCCTCTAGCCAAGGGCAACAACGTTCTTTTGAATTTGAGGGTTACGTCATCAGGGAGTGTTGTCGCGATAACCTGCTACCAGCCTTCGCTTTCACTGCACCATCCGTGCTTACTAGCGAACTAGCTGAGCTAACCATGCTACATAAGTCTTCAACCATGTGTGTGCTGTAAATATTTTTTGAAATATTGATACTTTTATAGGACTACTGCAAAATAGGTGGAAATTGCCCTCTAGGGGGGCAAAGTGGAAAGGGTTAATTTGCATTTAGCTGCTCCATTTCGGCATTAAATAGGTAACCTAGGTGAGCAAGCTAAATCCAATCCAAGCGGTCACTTGCAACCTGCCACTAATGCTTTCATTGATTTGCTGCTTCATGTTCCTCACCACAAATCAAAACAAATCTTTATTCAATTGCTAATTATACTGTCATTGGCTCATATGTACTTATTTAACATTTGTTATTATGATTTTTTTTTTTGTCGTGGGCCCCTGGGCACATGCTCAATGTGCCTGTGCATTAATCCATTCATGTTCATAATAGACAGGTTGTCAAATGTCTGAAGGAAATTAATATGATTCAACTTTCAACTTTTAGCAATTATAGTCCATTTGGTGTGAAACTTGGTGTGAAAGTGCACTTAGGAACTTTTGCTGTTGAAACATTTCCCCTGGGCTTTAAAACCCATACATTGGCCCATACATTGACAACTTCAAGAAGCTATACCTTCTTGTGTAATATTGTTAATAAAAGTAAGTTGCCCTGCCAGCCTTTAGGGATATGACCACAGATGTTGTTTTAGTTCAGCGCCATAGACAGTTCAGATAACCCAACACAGTTGACTGACAGGACAGAGCAGCTAACCAGAGACTTACATCATATGAACCTTGTTTTTAGTTGGTCTATGCTCACATTTCGAAAAAAGGAAAAGGCATAAAATAAAATACAATATCCATTCAAACTTCCACTCTGAGATGACTCTCACTAAACAGAATTATGCACAGATAATACAGTACATCTATGTTATAAATGAACATGATTTTAGTGGCTTGAAAAATCATCACAAGCAATAAAATGTTATTATAATGGAAGATAACTCATTTATTGGAATGTTGAATTCTATAGCCACAATAGTCACATTTTCAACATCTTGTGGAATCCATGTAACAAAGAATTAAGGCTGTTTTGAGAGCAAAGGGTGGTCCTTTGACTTCCCTTGGAAATCACCTCAGCATTTGTGCAGAGGATGTATTAAGGCTGGCTTAATTTGTCAGTGGAGATATCTGTATGGGACATTTGTGCCAAAAAACAGCTCTCCAATGTTATGATTGGTTCCAGAACATGAGATAAAACCAATTAAGACATTTAAGACACTTAGTCTTATCTAGGGTGCATTAGTTTACCATCTCCATGCCAAGCAGGCATTCTTCTGCAAGAGGTTTCTGTGCTCTCTTGATTTGCTGTTATTATGCAGAGATGTAGCCATTGCCAAGAAAACTCAGTATAGCTTTCTCTTCACAGAATTCAAACCGAGACAAACTGAGCTTGTAATTGCAGTACTCTAGAAAACCCACAAATCTCTTGCAAAAAGTATCTTTGGCTTTTTCAATGTTTTTCTTTCCCTTGCAGTTCATGCTCAATGTAAAGCATCTTTGCAGGATCTGTAATCTTGGAATAGGAAGGTTACATGCTATTCATGTGGGATCTGAAATTCTAGTGTGAACATGTTGTGGTGGTTCCTCTTCAGTTTCCAGCACATTAGGCCTGGGATGTGTTTTTTCTTATTTCTCAACCTTATTTCTCATGCTGTCCTTGAATTTCATTGGCAGAATGCTGGTCATATTGACAAATGCCAAGAACACTCTCGAAAGGCTATCAAAAGCCTATAATCAAGGCCAGATACTGAAAGCTTTCTTATATCTGCTGTAAGGAAGTGATTGAATACACCTGCCTAATCTGAGACAGCTATGAAGCCAACTGTCCAATTACTTTCGGTCCACTAAAATGGGGAGACTGTATAAAAAGGATGTTATCCCTCCAGGGATCACCCAATATGGATGTACATATCATCAAATTAAAGCTGACACTCTGAAGTACAGAGCAAAAAAAACCTAAATTGTACCACTGTCAAAATACCAAATACTTACCAACTGCACTTCATCAAATGCAAATGATGCTACTATAATTACAGTACATTTCCATGATTATAAATAAAGTACAGATAAGAGAAAGGTTTTACAGGCAGGAGATTCCCAATTACAAATTTACAAGCCTAATTGCTTTGAGGTAGTACCCCCGAATTACAGTCTATTTGCAATCAAGACATCACCAGCACAATTAAAATGAGACACAGAATGAAATAATGTACAGTAACTATTTAAAGATGCCCTTAAGCATGCCCTTATCATTACATATTTCATTTGATGTGCAGTTCATTGTGAGTGCATTGTACATACAGGAGTTTAAATTCTGGGGATTTACATAACAAGTGGCCATTTTGGCTGAGTGCCACAGTCAATGGAAAATGGCTCAGCTGACCTTTTCTGGAAGTTGTTTCAAACAAGGTGTGTGCTACCTGTCAATAATGGTTATTCATGGAACAGTTCATTTGGCTTTTTGCATTAACCTAGATAAACAGGAAGCTCACCATTACCCATGTAAGCTGAGACAGAACTTAAATAATCAAATTATGCGACCCACCCTTCAAAATGTTTTGTCTGTCTGTAATGGCTGCTTATTGATCCAATAATTGTGATTATGTTTAATTATCTTATAACGTCCAAACATTAAAAGAACAGTCTGAAACTTACGTTAAATCCTGCATTGTTGTACACCCCAAATGTATAAATGGAGTAAGAAGTCTAACTCCCTTTAAAAGCAATTGAATATAGCCTATTACAACCATCTGCAGTGGGCTCCAGAATGATTGGATTCATAAAAATTGAGAAAAAAGGCTGCCTATAATAAATAACATGCATCATGATCTATATTTCATGTTCGAACATACAGGAAAACTATATACTTTTATTTCAATACATTTACTATCATGTAAATGTATTGCCCCATTCTCTGCAAACTCTAGAGACCCCAGGAGATCAGCAGTTGAGACACTCAAACCACCCTGTCTGGCACCAGCAATTATTCCACGGCCAAAGTCACGTAGATCACATTTTTTCCACATTCTAACATTTGGTCTAAAAAACAGCTGAACCTCTAAACCATGTCTGCATGCTTTTATGCATTTAGTTGCTGTCACATCATTGGCTGTTTAAATATTTGCATTAACAAGCTGGTGTACAGGTCTAAGTGCTCAATGAGTGCAGATCATTATCCATGTTGTTTATTATATACAGCCTTTTTTCTCCATTTTTATTAAGGGTGCCAATAATTCTGGAGCCCACTGTATTCCCCAGTACTGTATCTGTATGTGTTTTGATAGAAGACAGAAGTATCTGGTGACATTTATTTTTTTATTATATTTTTTAAATGTTATCGATTTCTTATCAGAGTTATGATATTGTTAAAGAACTATACAACACTGTGCCAAGATCATTGAGCTCTTTCTAGCCAACAATGTAGTATCTCTCATTTGTGTAGTTTTTATCACTCCTGAATATTTTTTTCATTGAGTTCAACAGGAAGATTCGTCAGGAGAAACAATTGTTGTAGTATCTACTGCATATCTGGCAGCTGCATGATGGTTTGAGGCTCATTTGATACCTTCGACCTACGTTTAGCCAAAAATGTGTTCCATATCAGCATAATTTACAGCTGAAGCTAGTCCCACCCCACAATTCCCAAAGAAATCCATTTAAATGCAAGGAGTTTAAGATATCCAGACTCTGATGATGTTGATATTAATTTATCTCAAACATTGAATTGGGGGACTATGAATAAAAAGTGCTGTTATTACTAGATGGTGATACCAATAAAAATACTATTGAATAAAAGCTCTTAGTCTGCACTTTGACCACGTTTGAATTACTTCATTACAAACAGAGAAAATAAAATATAAAATTTAAAAAAGAAGAAAAACACAAGGTGACCCCCAAACTTTTGAACGGTAGTGTATATAATAAGGAAAAAAAATATTCACGCCCTCATGGTTTATAGGCAAAAATAGTGAACTGAAATAATACAATAAATTTTTAAACATGTTTATCACTTGGTTGATTTGTTCCCACAACGTAGGTAGCCTATGTGTGCAAGTATATTTGGCTGAAACTGCTCTAGCTACCTTCGCTGGATCGAGTGCCACAAGGCACTGGTAGATTTGGAAATGTTGCCAGTTAACCACGTGATAGGCTTACTTTCAAGTGGAATGGTAAATGGTTGGCATTTATATAGCGCCTTTATCCAAAGCGCTGTACAATTGATGCTTCTCATTCACCCATTCATACACACACTCACACACCAACAGCGATTGGCAGCCATGCAAGGCACCGACCAGCTCGTCAGGAGCATTTAGGGGTTAGGTGTCTCGCTCAGGGACACTTCAACACAGCCCGGGCGGGGGATCGAACTGGCAACCCTCCGACTGCCAGACAACTGCTCTTACTGCCTGAGCCATGTCGCCCAAACTAGTAGCATGGAGACTGACATTTAGCTGGCTAGTTACCTAGCCTAACTAAAGTGACAGAAATAGTGACCAGAGATAATCACTGTGACTTGTGAATCTGTCAAGTGTGACAAGTTCTGAACAACTTTGTGACAAGTTCTGAACAAATTCAACAAGCTACACTTAGCAAGCTAGTAGTAACGTGGTGCTTGCCTAAACCAACCATTTGCCTTCCTGAATGTCTCTGAAGTGACTTTGGATGCACAAGCAGCATCTGTGGCTTGAGGTACGACTACTACAAAACAAAGTACCCCCTGTCCTCATAAAAGCCTTTGAGGAATTTATTTCCCATGCCCATACCAAATTCATTGTACATAAATGAAGCCTCTTTAGCTCCTCAATAGTAAATCTCATTTTGAACATTATTACTTGTTTTCTGTTACTTTTATACGAATAAGCTGACCCTGACAATGACACACGGGACTGTCACAAACACAAGAGGAAGCAAGGCAGTATTTACTTGTGGACGAAATGCAACTTTCAAATTCCGCAGGATTCCGTGCGGGCCTCGTTATGAGCAACTGACGCAATGATAACCCAATGAATTCTGGCCAATTTAAACCCACTATAGTTCTGGTGTCTCACCCCTCTGTTTGTCCTGCCTGATCATGTCAGGTTAAATCTCCTCCTGACCTGTGGCTTCTTGTTAACTGAGATGATGAACAGTGTAATGGTGACAGCTATGGCTGCTGAGGCATAACACGGTGTCATAAGCTGTGTTGTGACCTAGCTCGAATGATGTCACAACGTCTCTTTGTTTTTCTCTCCATGCTGTTCCCTATGGCTGTGATTTCTGTAGGCAGTTCACAGACAAATTGACCAGTCACGTAATTGTAAAAAAATAATTTTTGATTTAGAGGATAATTACTTACTAAGTGCTTGGACATAAGCTCTCAATATGTTTTACCTCTCACTAGCTAAGTAGCCTGGTGTGATATATTAATGCTATTTAAGGGTAGCAAAACTGAGTACAGTGTGATGATCAGTCATAAGCCATGATTCATAATCAAAATGTTATGAAAAACAAAACCTTTTTGCAAAAAGATGCAGATACATTGTTTAAATGTATATGCATAATAAAACCATTGAATTCATGATAGCACTGATCAGGCTGATCAATTACATTCACAATGAGTGTAAAAAGGTGAATGTACTTTAGAAAACAATGCATTTGTACAACGACATTGTTTATGACTGACCTATAAAGAATCTATCACTCATGTCAATTCATAGACAATGGTTGAATAAAAATCAATATGTGGTCATCATTTTGAAATATAACTTGTAAAAAAGACCTTCTGACACTGAAAATGTCAGTCTTCAGAGATTATGTATCAATAATTCATGTCTTTATTGAGCTAAATAAAAATCAATTTTAAAGCTGACCTTCATGATTCAATATTTCTATAAATGATCTTGTTCATGTTCAGACATGACGACAGTGCTCTAAAATGTAGCCTCCACTTGTGCGAGGGGAATATTTATGTATTTACTTTTTGCCTTATTAGGTATTTATTGGACTTATTGCTACTGTAGCACATCCACTTCAAATTGCGTTGAGTGTTTGGAGATGTTCTTCTGCATGCCACTCTTGTAAAGAACAGTTTTTTGAGTTACTGTCGACTTGAACCAGTCTAACCATTTTCCTTCTTGTATTGTGTAACCAAACCATTATCTACCTAATTGTCTTTTCACAGTCCAAAGTGTAGGCAAAGGGGAAAAAAACAACTGGCATGTGGCTCATAGCGTTTCGTTTGAGCTGTGAAAGTTGCAAGATTTGTGTGAGCAGCTTATTAATATTACTAGAGATCAACATGCTCCGTATCACATACTCTACCAGCATTCTGAGTATTTCTTTGTGGCAGATGTTTTGCATATCTGACCTGCCTGATCAATATGTTATTAGAGAACAACCTCTCAGAGCCGTGTCAATTAATTCACAGTTGTCAGCCTTGCACATCGCATTTCATGGAAACTGTCATCAGCCCTGTCAAGATGAGACTCATGGAGGCACAAATGACCTTATTTTCCCCAGTGTTCCTCCTCTAACTCTTGTATACAGATTAGTGGGCTGCTGGTAACATGAAGTATCTCATTTGAACAAGTATAAGTATAGATGGTTTTTATTAAGTAAGGTATTAAACCATGATGTGGGTTGTGGTGTTGAGTTAAAATATACCTTTACGGGTGGTGTGACGGTCTCTTAATATAAAGATAGGCACATTGACCAGGGTACAAGGCAAATCCATAAAAGACTAAAGAACCCACCAGGGAAACAAAAAAAGTGTCCAGCTTTGTTGACTTTTTTCTAAAACCATTTGCAACATCCCTTCCATCATATGTAAGAGACTAAAAAAGGCTCTAGTTTGACTTTATGAAGATCCACTATGGGTCTTGAGGGTGAGGTACGAGTTTGAGTGTGCAGGTTCTACTCTAATTATTATTGTGACATGGCTCTTAACCATCACAAAGTGTTTTATTTTAACCCGCTCACACAGATGCCAAATCTGGCCAATCCTTGCCTATTATGTAATGTTCTATTTAAGGCTTTAACTCTTTATTACAATAAAATAAAAACAAAGGAGTTCATTACGAAGAAAAAGTGGAAGGTTTTAGGCCAAGTCAGTCAGCAGACCTTAACCCAATTGAGCATGCATTTCACCTCCTGAAGTGGAGATTGAAGGGAAAACAAACCCTGAAACAAACAACAACTGAACGAGCCTGGAAATGCCTCACAAAAGAAGAAAGCAACAGTTTGGTGATGTCAATGTTACTTTAATTTACTTAAAAAGTCCCTGTTCCAATACTTTTGCTCACCTAAAAAATGTGTGGTCTGATACCGAAGGTGCTATGTTTTAAGTAGTTTAAGTTGGTGTAAATACCAGGAAATAAAATCTGAAATTCTGAACACTTGTCTTGTGCTCATCTGACAAGAATGTATTCAGTGTATTGCAAAAAACAAAGGATCCTGTTCCAATATTTTTCTGAACTGAAACTTTGAGCAACTAATCCTGTATGTAATTGAAATACCATCAAAATAAATCAAAATTCCATTTCTGGACCACAGCCAAAACAACGTATGAAGTAGTGACACAACCTACAACCTGTCTGACTGCCCTGATACTGCCTTTTGCCAAAAATGCTGTTGTTGCAGTGTTTTGATTCTCCCATTAGCCTGACAGTGTGGAAGATTGAGCTGAAAAAGCCATATGTACACATTCTGTTGCACTCAATGTGTACCCACAGTATACAAGCCCTGAAGCTGACATACCACTTTTTCACTGCCCTTTGCCAAGATTTCAATAGCTGTGGATGACAAAGATTGAGAGAATATTGTTTAAAACTGAGTGGAATAGATTTCCTGCTCTGTCTGCCTTAGAGAGAGAGAGAGCATGTGGTGATAAATGAACTAATACCTGTATTCTAGTCTTTCTTCTTTAGTTGGGGCCTCTGCTTTCAGATTTCTGCTCTTCTATCACTGTACTCAAAAGGGCTAGGGCAACTCTGAGGGGTCTTCATTAGGAGTAGTTCATTTCCATGACTCAGTTAGCAATGATTTTGTAATTATGCTAATTATTTCACCATTCTCTTTACCCCACCTCATATACACTCAACAAACACTTCATTTGGAACATTTTTACTTTACTACACTTATTCATGCGATTATCTAATCAGCCAATTGTGTGGCAGCAGTGCATTCCATAAGATCATGTAGATGGGGAAAAATGTTTATCTCTGACCATGGAATGATGGTTGGTGGCAGACAGAGTGGTTTGAGTATCTTAGAAAATGTTCACACACTCTTGTCTCTAGAGTTTGCAAATACTGGTGCAAAAAAAACAAAAAACAAAAAAAATCCAATGAGCAGCAGTTCTGTAGACAGAAATGGCTTTTTCATGCAAGACATCAGAGGAGAATGGCCAGATTGGTCAAAGCTGACAGGAAGGTGACAGTAACACAAATAACCACACATTACAACAGTAATTACAGCAGAAGAGCATCTCTGAACACACAACGCATAACTCTGAGTGGATAGGCTACAGCAGTAGAAGTAAAAAAAGAAAAGTCTAATAATTACCTAATAAAGTTCTCACTGAGTGACCATTTTATTTGATAGACTTATACCCCAGCTTGGTAATGCAAATATCTGATCAGCCAATCATGTGGCAGCAACTCAATCCATGAAAGCAACAACTAGCTAGCCAGGTAACTAGTCACTCTTTGCATTTGTTTATAGTTACCTGACAACACGAGACAGTTAGTATCTAGTAGAAACTAAAAAATAGTATTTTTTTGATGCCAAATAAAGTAAATCTATTGTTTTCAATTATTGCCTCAAATTACCATACTTAATAAATAGCCTTTTCCATAGAGCTGCTGTATGAAAGCAATATCACACGCGACTTTGTGCTATTATACCGGACATTGGCGAGGCCGCAGGCCAAGTACCGAATATAATCACAGCCATGACAATACACAATATAACAGCATAACCTCGATAGTGATATTGCTTAATTGTGCTTCACAGTCAGAGGTGAACAGGCAAATGTTTAATAAGGGAATTGAGAGAGAGAAGAGAGATATAGATGGGGGGCTGTAAGTGAGAGTATTCCAATAAATTGATGTGTGCTTGGCAGGCACCAGTAAGACAAGAGTAGTCATTGATTGCTTTGTGACAAACACTAGTCTCATGTAACGGGCTGATGAGACACTGAGATAGTGATCACATTGGTCACCTAGGCCTGGCTTGGAGAAAGGCTGCAAGCCTGTCCTGTCTTGCAAAGACAATTACGCTAAATATGCTCATGAGAGCCCACAATACACCTGGCTGACAGTCTATTGAAAAAAACATGGATTCAGTTGCAGAAATTGAACAGTTTTGCACATTTAGAAAGATTTCACTATTCTGTAAGTATTTAAGCAATGACAGCAGTTCTGCAAAATGGCTTATGCAGAATTGCATATCACTGGCTGATGATTGATATAGAAACAGGATTTGGTAACTGTAAATTGGAAAAATGTCTGTGGTTCAAACTGTAAATTCAAACTTGTAAAAAATGTTCACATCTATCACAGAGTCCCATAAAAGGATCGTAATGTTTTCACCACGGAAGAATCAAATGTAACGGAACTGTTCAGGGGTGAGTTTCCCAGTGCTATGCACATTTTATCAGTTTTTCTGAAACATATCATTACAAGTAGTTTGAGAAATTAACCCTCCTGTTAATTTAGTATAATTTAATTTAGGTTAGTTAAAGTAGTTAATGTTTTTTAGGTGTGAGATTCCAAGTATTGTGTGGGCCATGTAAAATCTTTTCATTGGCAACCGGTAGAGGAGAAATCAATTCAGGCTACCCAAAAAATTACCTATCTAAAACTATTTTCACCAGATATGCATTTTCTAAACATTAACGGTTCTGGGAAAGTGATGTTATGCTGCACTACTATTCTGCTAGTTTTGCTGAGTAAAAAGGATATTCAGATTCAGTAGGTTAAATTGATGTATTGTCTGCTTTCAATTATGCTGAAGAAAGTGCACAAACTTCTTAATGACATTTTCATTCTGTATTGCAAACACACCTGAAGACATCGGGTAACCCCAGCCAGCATATTTTTATCTAATCTTCGAAATAGGCCTCCAATAAAATGTCATCAAGGGTATGAGTGTGTGATTTACTTTTTGCAAATGCATCGAATAAGAATGTCCAATGAATCACACATTTACAAAAACACCATCAACCAAGCAAATCAATCTATGCATAAGAAACAGATGTTAATTGCAAGACGCATTTCTGCAGAATGATTACACTCCTCCTGTTGCTGCAGTGCCTGAACAGTTAATTTAAGTGAAGGTTATTTTCACGTAACTCTTGGGGTGCGTCCCAATAGCCGGAAAGTATTTACTCCCTAACTCCACTACCACCCTCCTCTACTCCGTGCCCCGGAAACCGTTCTTTGTGGACTCTCTCCCTCCACTGTCCCATTTTTAAAGTATATGAACAAACTGGCTTTGACTCCACCCTCCTCCACTCCCCCGACGAAGTGTACAACGATGAATGCCGTAGCAAAAGTCTTTTCACATTTCTGGATGACTTCATCATGCTCACGCCCACATAAGATACATGACAACCCAACCAACAAAATCTGGCACTGTTCAAACATCTGTTGACATCGAAATATCAGTTTGTTTTTGTGGCTCATATCCTACAAACATATTCTGCAATTTAAAACAGGGTTTAAATATATCTAGACTTCAGGCGCAAAAGCCACAAAACGCCACTTCCATGAAAAATGAGATAATCATATCAAGTGAAAGCTCTTAGTGCCTAGTATATGATAACCAAATACTTTTACTTCAAGAACAGCTAAATCCCACACTTAAGCTATTCCAAACACGGTTTGTAGTCAGAAACCTCTAAATGGTGGTTGCATTCTTTGGCAAAACATGTTTGCTAATCGGAAGATAGACATAAGATCACATGACATTCAAGATGACGGTGCAGATTCACTGATTCTTCATGCTGAGGTGTGAGATTAAATATGAAATATGAAATATTGAAATATGAATATTCAGTTTTCAATAGAAATGGAAATATTAATATCCGTAGTTGGAAATGAACATGTTTATGGCAAAGACTATTACACCCGTGGATGATTGGTTCATTCTCGTTTCAGTTATGTCAGTCAGTTTTCAAAGTGACTTTATTCCATGACTTGAAACATAATTACACAATCCTGGCAGCAGGCCTTTTTTTATCTGAAGCATGATCTTGTAGTTTCACTTCCCCAGTTGTGGTCAAATTCTTTCTGACAATTCCATTTTCTTCTTTATTTCCATTTTAGGTGTCAAGAAAGGTCGAGTCCAAAACATCGCGAATGGCTTGAGAAGGGCCGATCAATCGAGGTGGACTTGGAGGTTTCTGCAAAAAAAGCACAGATGGCCATAACTGGTTTTACAGCAAAAGGCAATCAAATGTGATAAAAAAGACATTTTTCGAAAGTATGACATTTTATTCAGTGATGAATAACCTTTTCATTGCAATTAAAGTGAAATTAGTTAACCTGGACATTGATACCTAATAAAAATGGCTCATTGAAAACAGAAGATGTCAGGTTGACTTACAGGTTTTTGTGCCTGAAGTCTTCATTTGTTTGTACATAAACCCAGAATGAGTCTTAAAAAGCACGGCAGCTACAATTATTTCTATAGTGTACATATGAATTTATTTTGTCAACCATTTCCAAATAACATATTTATTGGCAATACATTTGTTAAAAGTAGTAATAGTGGGAAGTAATTGTTTTTCAATGTGAACACTGAACACTGGCAAATGATAACTGACATGTGAAGCGCCATATAGGCTAGGCTAATCTACAAAAATGTTTCTGAATTAGCGTACGTGAGATGCAACTGACAATAGCCAAGAACATAAACTGTTACAGTACAAGGTGTTCAGATGGGACCCATCGGGATTCTGGTACTTTTTATTTTTACTTTGATCCAATGTTGCTGGTTACATATTAATTAGTCTTGAGGCAATGTGAGGTACATTTTTTTACAGGCAACTGTATCCCACCATGCAACTTGTGCTTGAAACTTAGAAGCAATTTTATTGGGCGAAACTAACAAAGGGGGAAAAGGGGGGAAATCAGGCAACCGAGTTCTCAGACAAAAGAGTTTTGTTACAGGAGTGGGGTAGTCAGGCAGTCCAGGTCACAACAGTAATTCACACAATACTTTCTCTCACTCTCTTACCAAAACGCGTTCCCCTCCTGGTACTTTCCGACTTCCTCCCGGTTCAGCTCTCCTTTTCTCCCTGAGCCTTGGGCGCATAATGCCCTGCCTTCTGTGTCTGGGGGTGTAGGCCAATGTGCTGCCAGGTATCTGCCCTCAACTACCAATCTGCACACCTCTCCCAGCTGTCTGTCACAATATTTACAGTGCCCTTTTTCTTCTTGATTTGGCTCTGTACTCCATAATTTTAGATTTCATGTTTCAAATGTGGTTAAAGTTAAGATTCTCAGAAGGGTATTTTTCTGGCCAAAATGCATTGCCATCACGTTTAGAATTTAATCCTTATATATACCAGTTCAGTAAATGTATTTTAAGTGAACTTCTTCCTCTATGAGAGTGCCTTGAACCTTAGTGAAGTAAGCCCAGTTCTACTTTCAGTCCACTGTGGCACCCTTTGTTTTTTCTGTTAGTTCCCCTCTGTTCACTGAGCACCTCATTTTCCTCAGGAGCTCTTCTTTTATTTGAGCACCAAGCGATCTGTTCTTTTATTTCTCAGGTATTTTTCTACATTTTGGTTTCTCCATGTATAAATTCCAGGACTGTAGAATACAGGTATCTGATCCTAATCCTCAAAAAGAAGGACGATGTGAGATATTGAGATTACTTTCAAGACTTTATTCTTTCCACCACAACTTCAGAGTCATTCAATTGTAAATATTTGTAACATGGTGTGGTTCTATAGGAAATAAATTAGATAATATAATGATATAATGAGGCATACAGTTACAGCAAGGTATATACATCAGTAGTACAGTATCTGTATAGTATACTTATGTATAGTATTGTCTATATATTTCAATAAATATTAAAATAGTATATACACATTTACATATAATATATCCATACATATACATACACACAAGTACGTACATTGTCAGCTGGCTGTAAATAATAACGCCTGTAAGTGCCAGCATCGACCAGCAAATGACTACAGAGATCGGTTTTGAACAAAATTAGTTTCTTAAACCAGGAATTAGAGCCACCATCTTGGCTGCAAAATTTGGTTACACACATGGCTCATAATTTCTAAATATAACAAGCTAAATACAGGAAAAACTATGAAACTATGGAATTAAGACAACGTGTTTAGCTAGTACTGCCTAGTGACGGAATAGCTTGATTATGGTTGGTTTATTGCTGCTTGGAGTCATGCTCATTTCCCAATACGTTATCGACAGTCTATGAAACTAAAAGCAATACAACAGCATCAAAAGCAAACCGTGACGCCTATTTGTGAAATATGTGTATTACGAGGAAAAATGTGCATACAGATTCAACTGGCCAAACACAAAAAAAGCATACTTGAAGCATTGGTCAAATATGGTAACTGTTTTACTTATATAAAGCTGTTTTTTCAAGATTAAAAAAAACTAATGAAAGGCAGTGCATTGTAATGTAACCAAGAGTCACTTTGTTGATGATGTCACAGGAAGAAGTCCTATAAAGCCTTAAAATTGAACACATTTCACTGGCAACATGTATTTTTTTAACTGGCCTGCCTTTTCATTCACAGGATTTTGTTTTCAGTGCAGCTTAAACTTTACTTGCCACCACCCCATAGCACATGGATGCCTTCATTATAGTAAAGGCAGAGCAGACCCATAATACATTTAAGCTAATAAATAGCAACGTATGCTGGTTACGCAGCACTTTTTTTCTTACAGAGCACTTTTCACAAAATAACATTGCTCAGAAAGTAAAGGCTCTGTTATTAGTCATATTGATGTGGGTGGTAGATTGCTTAGCTATTCATCAGGGATGCCCTGACTGAAGACAGCTGTGCATGTTTACCGTCCTTCATCAGCTAAAATGGAACAAGTGCTGATGTGGTTTAACTTGAACCTGCAAGTACAATGCTTGCTGTCTCACTCCCCACTTACTTTGTACTTGTGTGATGTCGGCCTCACACATACACAGTAGCACTCTCCGAACAGTTTAAATACATCTGTTAAAAGCAGGGTAGTGTAATTGATTCCCTCTTGTTCCAGCGTCCCCAGCCAGTGTCAGCTGTTTAACTTATTTTAGCTCAAGTGCATCTTAATAATTCCTTCTAGGCCCATTGGACTCATTTTACCAACCACCCAATCCCCATGCCCCAAGCCCCCCTCCCTCAGCCTGTTCCTCAGCACTTCCCAGACAGACTGTGAACTCCCTCGGGAAACAACTTCCTGTTAATATGCAGAGCATCCTTCCTTGCAATCAGTATTTCTGAAAGGTTATTACTAATGTTCCCAGAGGACTGGAACAAATCATGAATACATACAAGGCCTTCAAGATGCAGCAAGTATATTGTGCACCTAAGGTATCGTACCTTGTTTTCCTGATGCTACCTAGGTTCAATCGGGGTACAATGGTTGTAAAATGGAAATATAGTTCATAAATCATACATCCTGTCTCTCTCTGTCTCTCTCACACCCATGGAACTTTACAGCAGTTTACTGAGACTGAAACTTTCTGCACATGACATATTCATAAAATGAACTGCAGAACTTAAAAAGTATTTTATAAATTGTATTGTATTGATCTGGACCTAAAATTCAAATATGGTCAATGCACAATACTCACCTGTTCATAATTATAATTATAATAGTATTTTCAGAAATATTTATTCAGTTGCACAAAATAAGTTATGCCATACAATAGCATATGTTCCAGTGGCCTTTTACTATGATTATATACTGTATGTCTATACTACATACAAGTCATATGCAAATATGTATGCTAGCAAGTACCTATAACTATGTTCATTGTTGAGGATCTCTATAGTCTGTATTGTGCAAGGTGAATGTTCCATCAAAAAGTACACACGTGCACTTACATAGTTGCTGTAAAAAAGCACTAATGTATTGTGTTAACAATTATTTTTATTTTTATTTGGTCTGTACTTTGCTCTCTACAACATGTATCTTTACTCAAAACTCTAAATATTCTGAAAATGAGGCATATTAATCCATTGTCACTTGTTCAATTTCTGGTTGATCACATATATAAGATACAATGTGAACTTTATTCAGAATAATGCCCAGTCATTGTTTTTTAATAACTTAATTAGTCGAGAGGAAGTATATAGGAAGAAGGAAAAGTGTTCCATATGTTATACTTAACAACCACTGAAGTTTCAAATACAAACAGTTTGCCTGAAAGAGCTGACAAGGCTATCCTATATACCGGCTTTCCCGGGAAAAGCAGAGGCAGGCAATAATCTTACTATAATTAAGGGATATAAAACATGTCATGCTGCCATTAGACGAAATAGCTGGCAACTAATCAACTATGACATTAATGGTAGAAATGAGGCACAGCTTTATAAATCAGGACTCCTGTAATAAGGGAACCTATTTTAAGATTTTTTTCTGCATAGTTTCTTTTTCTAAATGACTTGCTAACAACAGTATTGTACTGTAAATCCAAATAAATGAAGCCTCAATGCTTTACAAAGCTTTTCTATTTTAGAATATCATAACCTATCATTCATTGTAATAAACAGTTTTAAAGTGGAATCATATTCAAATAAACATATTCAGCTCTGAACACCAGACATGTTTGGATACATGTGATTTAGTACCACATGAAATAACCAAAATGTTTTAATTCACTATACATCTTTTCAAAGCAAGGTACATGATTGACATTTGGTAGTTTAAAGCCTGGCCCAAGTTCAGTTGTCGTCGGTGTATAAAAAAAATCTGGTTTTGCAGTGCACACATTTTTATTGCCTCTTTGTATGTGTGTGTGTCGCTGTGTGTGTCGCTGCTGGCAGATTGGTAATCTAAACAATTATTATTGTTGAGCATATGCAACATCAGGAATGTTGGGATTTAACCAATACAGTTTATATGCATTTGCGCTCACGTAAGACGGTGACTTACATATGTAAATAGCGCAGATAGCCAACTATTACCAAGAAAATGTTTATAACTAAACATTTCTAACGCATTGGGGTAGTTATTAGGGAAAAGAGCGCCAGTTTGCGTAAGATGAGCTATGTTGCTATGATAACTTTGTAGTATTACAGCATTACCAGTACCAGTAGCTGTAAACAGTATAATTTAATTCCTCCTTTGCCAAGCCAAAGGGCACAATAGTTACGATAATTAGTTTGCTACATAGTGTGCTTAAAGTGCAGCCATGCTGATTATTTCTTGTATCTCCCACATTCGCCTAACTGTAATTATTGCAACACCTCTAATAATTGTAAATATTTAATAAGTGTAATAATTGTGTTCAACTTTTGTGTTTCTATAGAAACATACATATGCATGTGCATTCAGACAAATAAAGAGTGGCACTTGGACACCTGTGTTCTGCATTCCTGTCGGATGGCCTAGAGTAGTCACACCTATCCCAAATCACATCACCCTCAAACTCCCCCTTAACAAAATTTGGTCCTCCGAGCTAGATAAGGTGATTGTCCCGAAGCCACCCTGAAGAAGAGTTAGGGCCAACAGTACGCCCAAGGCGTCAGACTCATCCACCAGCCAACCTGGATGACTTTGAGGTGGAGTATTCAAGCAATGGTTGACTATGACTGCAGCTGCAAGCCCACTGCGGGGAAGGAGTGGATGGGACCAGTCAACAGAAGGAAAAGTTGAGGGACCAAAAACAAAAACCATGGACGGCAATGGTTCTTCTGGGGGCAAATCAAGCCCTCACCATTCCAGTTTCATAAGGCGCAGCCAGTCAATGTCAATGAGTGGACAGTTCTCCCCTTCGGCATGACATGCAGTCCATGCTGTGCAACATTTGCTTTACAAAGGCACGTTCTGGCCAACAACAAACCGATGAGGATTTCTGCACTGTATTAGAAAGGCACTTCTATGTTGACAACTGGCTGCAAAGTCTTACCACTGCAGAGGCATCCTAGTGGACAGACTTCGGGCCATCCTATCAGCAGGACGCTCTGCACTACACCAGAGGCCTAACAACATCCTCAGCATTGTCAGCTATCTCCATGTAGAAGAAATGAGCTCTGGCTGCCACAAAATTGATTGGATACTGCTGAATCCACCCAGGGTCTCTATTGGCACTGTCAGATCGAGACATTAAGGTACAAGTGTCACCCAGCAGAACGCCACACCTCAAGGCCTATGGGTCAGTCAGTTACCTGCGCACAGAAGACCCTCAAAGGACAGTTGCAGGTATCCTTCCTTGTAGCATACTCTAAGGTGGCATGTAAGAAGCTGCTGTCCATGCCAAGACTTGAGCGTTGCGCAGAAGTTACCGGGTCCCAGTTAGCCAAGATGCTTGACATGGAACTCACCTTGGACATCCAGAGGGGCAGCTTGTGGAAGGATTCCTCTACTGTACTGACATGGATCAAGTCTGATTCATCCAGTACAAAGTCTTTGTGGGGACTTTGTGTGAGATTCAGTTGACAAAGTTGACAAGTTGTTGACAAAGTTGACAAAGAACAAAGGCTCACTTTCTTTTGTCACATAAGTGCTTCCATCTCTCAAATACCAGAGATAAGACTTACAGCGAGGAACCTACACAAGGTAGCCAATGAAAGAGGTGACCCATCAGCAAAGACTCATCAAGAAGCTGAGCTTTGTCTGCTTAGACATGCTCAGCTCACCAGTTTCCCTGATGAGGTTAAGGCCTTAGCTGCAGGAAAGCCAGTGCCTAGGTACACCACCCTGGCTAAAAATAAAATAGTCTATATATACCTATGGTTTGCATTAAATCTATGCCGTAGCATAAATAGGTGAGATGCATTTAGCCCAGTTATTCAATCTGGACATGAACATACTTTCAAGATGGATTTCCGCTTAACAGCCTAGTATAATTTACCTATCTCAGTGTCCCAACATATATACATATTTACAAAGCACAGTTCTCCTGTGGCGAGTCATGGTCTGCAATATAAAAGGGACTTATTTGGAATTGCAGTGCATTGGAAAGAAAAACAAACCAAGTCAGTCGAGGGGTTGCTCAGTGATCAGAAATTCTAGTTATTTATTATGAACATTTTTTCCATTGAGTTCAACAGGAAAATTTGTCTGAAGAAACTTATTTTCATGTCTACTGCATATCTGGCAGCAGCATGGTGGTTTGAGGCTCATTTGGTACCTTGGACCCTTGATGACTTAAAGCCAATTAGCCAACAAATGTGGTCCATACTGTAGCAGTGTAATGTACAGCTGAATCTAGTTCCACCCCCCAATTCAGATAGAGATCCATTCAAATGGAAAGTTTTAGATTTATATCCAGACTGATGATGTTGCTAGGTCACAGACATCAAGAAGTCATGGCATGCAAAGGATATACAAAATAGTAAACATGGCCACTTACAATTACATAACATTGCTGGATCCCAAACATTATGGTGCCCTGAAATGGGGGGACTATGTCTAAACACTGCTGTAATTTCTACATGGTGAAACCAAAATGTATTTTTTCTCAAAGTACAGCAGCAAATAAATTATGGACATTATGGAGGGCACAGTATTAAGCTTATGGTTTCAGGTCATCTAGGTCTCATGACAGCTGGCAGCTACCTCTCACCATCACTGAACCAGGATCTCTCATAAAAACCTCCATCCTTCTTCCTTCTCTGTACCAAGATCATTCAAAGAATCAAAGACAAACATTACACACTCCCAGACTATATTGATTTTTAAGAATCAAAGAACCAGGTCACAGAAAAGGCCAGGTAAGTAACAAAATGAAAAGAGTTCAGGAAAGCAGAAAGAGAAAAAAAGCTGATGGCAATTTGAAAATTAGAAATGGTCTAGACATGTAGAACTGCTTCGATTCAATTCTACTGGGGACATCTGGGAATTGAAACTGCCTTTGATTAATACAATTGTACAACTCAGGTTGCCTTTTCATGTTGTCTTTTTAAAACGTTTAAGGTTATTTTAAGTATATGGTCCTGTTTTATATTATTCCTCATCATATAAAATATTTACGAAATGTGAATTCCACATTATGAAGTCCCAGCTATAACTATAACATTTGTTAGCAAGTGTACAGCGAATTATAACCAATAAAAGTGATGTAAAATAGGGTGCTTGTGAGTAATGATATTCCATACATTCCACTTTCTAAGCATTGAGCTGATGCACTTTTCCACAGCAATTTAAATATTCTGCATATAAGTCATTCAGATGAATATTTCTTGAAACAATTCAAGCAATGTGCCTTGCTCATGGGCACAGTGACAAGTGCTCCCTTTGGGAATCAAACCTACAACCCTGGAGGCCTCTAACCATTTAAGAAAATGGTAAAACAATTATGCTATACTAGAGTACCTTACTAACAAATACAAAACAATGGTTTTCTCAATTTCTAAAACTTTGACTTTGCTTGAACTCCACTGTAGTACTAAATATCCAGCATTCCTGTCACCTACATGCACATTATGTTATACAGTATATACATTCACTGTACACTGCAACAACAGCACATCTTAAAGAAATAAGAAATATTATCTTTGAAATAACAATTCAAATATAATGTAAAAGTATGAAAGCATTTGACTCTTGGGGCACCAGAGTTAAGAATAAAGAAGAGGAGTGAGATTTGGGCAAGGAGTGGAAAAACGGCATCACACCAACATCGAGACACAAACCAAGTGTAGGACGACTGTTCAGTGAAGATGATATAGGCAGTGTGCTGTACAATTGGGGGTGTGTCTGCAAAGTGAATGCAAGAGCCAGTTGTCACAAGAGATCTGCATGATGTGTGAGAGAGTTGGTGGGAGCGGTTGCAGCCAGGGGACTTTGGCTGTGTTAAGGGTGGGGAAAAAAGAGCTAACGCATATTTGCGTAGCCTAAAAGGCAGGAAGGTCAGTAACCTTCCAGCTAGCATCCAAAGCAATTCGCACTGAAAGCTTGTGTGAAGGAGCTCCTGAGCAGGTGAACTTGCCTGTCGGAAAGGCGAAAGAAACAGCCACATTAATTATTGAATTTTTTTTTTTTTTTTAAAGACCAAACAAGGTAACTTAAGACAATTCTTTGTTTTATTAATGTAAATTAAAGATTTGAAAGGCAGGCTAGTTTGTATTGACCTAGCTAGGTAGGTAACACCAGCTAAAGTTAAAAGGACACAAATCATCCGTTTAAAATGGGAAGTTTGTTCTCATCTAAGTTAGCATAGTCTGCAACTTTGTAAAATAAAAATTACTTTGTTATGTGAGTTTCAATAATTTAACAGTAGCTATCAGAGAAGACCTGTAGCTAGTGAGAGCTGACTGTTAACTAACATTAACCCAGGAAAGACTTGGTAGCTAGCTAAATATTTTAACGTCAAGTCAAGTCAAGATTTAATTAAAACTAGGATGGACAACTTCAATAATTGGTAACCAATAACTGATTACATACCAAATGATATTGCCTTAGCTTTAATAAGCTTCCCTTTCCCTAACTGCTGTATTCTTTATTTGTTGACTGATGATGGCTCAAGCAAACTGTTTCATGTCCATTTAGGCATTGCATGTTTGAAACAAATGTGTACTCCATATTTAATTCTCACAAATGCAGAGAACACCATAATGCCTCAGATTATGATGTATCAGTTGTCATGCAAAATGAGCATAATGTTTCTCAGGATAGTTGCACTAAACAAGATCTTGTAGATCTGTCAAACAAAGAGGACACCACACCAGTGACAGGTGGCAATACTGATGGATTCGCAGAGCAATTAGATATATAGCAGCCTTCTTTTTGAAAATGCAATCAATTCTCCATGTATCAGAGAGGGCAACACAGGAAATCACTGAGCATGTTGATCGGTTATTTTCACTATCAGAACCTATTGTCAAAGGTGTTATCAAATGTTGTTGCTGTTCTCAGACGAGGGCCTGAAGTTATCTATAATGCTCTATATGGATGATTTTGAAGTTGCAAACCCTCTTGGAACTTCAAAGAAAATACACAAAGTTTATTGGACAGTCGCTCACCTCTCGGTAAAGTATCACTCAGCACTGCACTCCACACAACCCACACAACTTGCCCTTTTGTGCAATTCAAATGATGTATGGTTGATGTAAGTTTGAATATGCTGAAGTGTTTGAATTACATAAAGACAATGGAAGAGGATGGTGTCTACGTTCAGACATTTGGTTACTGTCTCAAAGGCGCAGTGTACTCTGTTGTTGCTGATAACCTTGCTGCTCATGGGCTAGCTGGTTTCAATGAGAGTTTTAGGTCTCCATATTGTTGCCGGTCTCGCCTTGTTACCAGGACTGATATGCAGACATCAGCCACTGGTAATAGTGAAATGAGGACAAATGATCAACATGATTGTCGTATTCAGGAAATACAAATCAATGACAGTCAAGGTGTTACTTTCCTCCAATCACTTGATTTCCACCTGGACTTCCAGCATTACCTTTTTGAAGGTGTGGTTCCTGTGAAGATTGCACAGTGCATGATAACAAAAACATATTTCTCGCTGGAAAATCTGAATAGGTCAATTATGTCTTTTTCCTACCAACATTCTGACAAGGTTGACCGGCCAATTCCACAAAATGTTGCCACTTGTGGAACGTTACGTGGGAATGGGCCTGAGAACCACACTGTGCTTAGACTGCTTCCAGTTCTCATAGGCTCAAGAGTTCCGGAAAGCCACAGATTGTGGGAGATCCTAATGGAGTTAAAAGATATTGTAGATCTTGCTGTCTCTCATACATTCACAGATGATACTTTACAGTGCATGGCCTGCAAGATTTCCGATCACAGGCAGATGCTTCAGGAGGCCTTCCCCAACATACAGTTGCAGCCAAAGCATCATTACCTTGAGCACTACCCTCAGCTCTGCTTTGGCCCTCTGGTGCATCTATGGACAATGAGGTTCAAGGGGAAGCACAAGGTTTTCAAGAAAATAGTTCATGATACGCATAACTTAAAAAAATGTTTTAAAAACATTGGCAGAGAGATTTCTTTCTACTTGTCATCGCCAAGATTTTTCAAGCTGCCAGTACAGACTTCAAAAGTGGAATCTGCCTTTGTTGAATCATTGCCTACAGATGCACGTGCATTTCTATCAAGCTTTACACAAAGCAGTAGTGTGCATGGCACAAAATGGGTAACCATTAATGGCACACCTTTTGTGGTTGGCATTTTTGTCTGCTCTCGGGTACATTGCCGGCTTGCCTGAGTTCAAAGAGATCAAAAATATATTACTTCTTGCCAATGAAATTTTCTTTGTACTCAAAGACTTTGTGGCTTGGTATATTGAGCATTTGCTCTCATATGAGCTGACAGTTCATGAAAGAAAGGGCCATACAGTGAAACGTCTATGTCAGCTGAAGGACCGGATTGCATTGCCTACAAAGTGTCAGGAAAGCTAATTCTCACAACTAAACAGTTACTGAGTAAAAGAGCACCTCCACAACCTGCGGCAATCTTTTAATTTTATATTGTTTCACTAAATTGATTGCATGCATTTACTTGCATTCAATTCGTCTTTATTTTGAGTTACTACAATTTTAACCATTTCATTTTACAATAAATACTTGTGTTATTACTCAGTTCAGATAATTATTTATGCTAAAACTATTTGAGTTATTCAACTTAAATGGTTTAAGGCCATCGGTTTTCTCAAACTACTTGAGTTGAATTAACTCATCAGGTTTTACAGTGTCACTGGCACATAGTGAAAATGGCTAGCATTACGATGCCTTTGCATGCACAAGTGATTGTTCAGTCCTTGGATATCTATTCTACATTTTAAAACGGCATACTATTTCACATATCTAAAATTGCATGCCAATAAACAGCAGATCATACTGATTGTAGCAGTTATCTAGCTACTCATATATTTACAAAATAACCATAGCAGCTTATTGGCATAATTGATTCTTGTGGAAAATGAATAGAACTGAAGAAAAATGGAGAGCAAGTTAATTATTTAACTACCATGAATATCACTTTTCCAAGGATGCATTGAAAATGGATGCATTGAAGATGCGTCTTTTATGTATACTTATGTATTTTATGTGTATAAAAGTGAATTACCAAACAATTTAAAACTTGAAAAAATCTAACAAAAAAAGGTGTCAACTTATATTTCATGATCCATAAATAAACATATACGCTATTGAAACTTACACCAACACATTTGGCTCTCAACAACAGTGAAACATTGAATGGTTAAAATTAATCAATTGAATTCAAACAGCAACTCATCATTCATTAAGAATCACAACAAACATGTTTCAGAGTACATTGCTGGTCTTATTGTCTTACCCCATGTTCACACTATGAGTGATTTGGTCGAGCAGTTGCCGGAAGTTGCCGGTGGCTTAATTTTTGCCCATCGACATCCAATTAGAACCTCAGGTTTCATATTTGTCCAACCAAAATGATACCATGTTGTGAATAATTGTTCTGCCAATATTTTCAAGTACCTTAAAAACGTTGCTGTTAGGCAAGTTTAAAATGTGAATTACAGACAATAAAAGTTTGATAATTTTCTCCTCACTTGTGTGTTGTAAGTTATGTTATTATAACTAAAACTTTCAGCTACATTATGTTTGAAAAATCTCCCATGGTTATCTTTCTGACAATGTAAAGTGGAACTCATGTAATGTAGGCCATAGTAACATTTGTATCACCAGGTCGGCTGTAAATGGACTACTTGCATGTATCCATGAAACCAATTAAATTACTCGTATCCACATCCGTTACTCGTACTCGGAAGTTGGCGTGAAGTAACCCGGAAGTGGTGTCGTTCAAAGAATCTCTCGTACTATGTGATTTGCAGTACATTGAAACCAACACTTTCATCTGAAGAACAATTACTACAGTTTTGCACTGTTATGCAGGTAAATCTCTATGAAATCTTTATCTGGTTAATCTTAACATAAATTTAAAACTGAAACAGTCTATATAAAACAATGTGTGTGTGAACAAAAGGAACACTTTTGGCTATCCATGTTGCCATCACACTCGCCCTTTAAACACACACCCATGTTGTCCTAAAGCACTATACTCTTAAGCAACACATTTTTGTTACATAAATAAAATAATGCAGATAAACATCACTCAAATAAAATACCATAAATCAGGAACACTAACTCTCATGTCAATCTGTGACAGAGGCAATTTTCTTCATTCAATACACTGGGCTCGCATGGATTATCGGTATGTTTCAAAATAAGTAATGTCAGAACTAAACTGCCCCATACCTTGCTATCGGGTGACGTCTGATGTACACTACAGTGCAGTCAGCCTAAAGTAGCCGGCTAGGCTACCAACCACCACCTAAGGTTAACGTTACAATAAACTGGCTAAACGTTATTTCAATTCACCTACTTCAGTATTTTAAGAGCTAAAAATGTATTCATTAACATGATCATTAAAACACTATACTTACGTACGATTGATTTCTTTAACAACGCCGACCGGAGAATGCAGTAAGTCTGATCCAGGTAGAAAGCTCACTCCATAAAGTGCCACCATTCATACTATATTCATACTAAATGTTTGGGGTGTTATGGGTTTATTCAGCGTAGTAATCCTGGTTTGTCAAATACCACCAGTTCAGATTGCTAGCTAGCTAGCTACAGCAGATACTGTAGTTAAAATGCTATACATGCATGTAACAACAACAGCAATAAGCCTACAGGGTCATCCAAGATAATAGTTTAACATTATAGTACACCAACTAACTAACATGAAGGACCAGAAAAGGAGGCGTTGAGTTGTTAAACATAGGCGAAGAATGGCTAGACATCAAGGATTTTCAGTCGTCCTCACACATTAAACTGTGTTCATACCACTTCAGATCATAGGTAATTTGACCAGAAAAATCGGCTAGTAAACATGTTTAAAAGTTAATAACTGAATAACAAGAATCGGCACCAGAAAAAGAGAAAATTGACTAAATGTACTACCTTACCTCTAGCTAAAATAATGTCCATGTCCACAAAATCGTGACCACATCCTCCATAACTCCTTAATTTTATGAATCCTGGATCATTTATGTCTTAAGTTAGCTATGTACAGTAGCTTGTTTGAAGCACATGGCTGTGTGTTTACAATGTGCAATGGAAAGAGGTGGGGTTTCAAGTTTTATTTGTGTACGGCCTATGGTCTCTCTACATACACACATTAATCTAATGAGTAAGTTTGCTGAAACCTTTCTCATGTATCCATGGTGTAGGGGTCAACACTGCCAGTAGGGTGAATATTTTCTTTGCATCTTCTCTTTGCTGTCCCTATTATATTTGGTTTTAGCTTTCTTGACTGTGGCCATTCAATGACTGTGGCTAAGTCAGTACATGTTTTTGTCAACAAAATGGCCCCGATCGATTACTTCCAGGTTTTGCAAATACTATGCAATGCTCAAGCTGAGGAAGGCTAACAGTTTTGTGGAGCCTGCTGACAGATCTCTCCAACAGCCTGCTTGTGAAATGAACAGTGCTGCTGACAAATGCAACTGATAAACTATGCACAAAATAAAATAATGTATGATTTGTAATTATATCCTTAATCTATGATCAGAATACAACAGTCTCTTGACACACACAAGAGAGGAGTGAGGAAAATGGCAGCTAGGCAGTCGTTTTTTCTCCTCGAAGGGGGAGGAACCAGGGAGAAATTGGCCTATCACGAAAGTGTTAAATTTATGCTAGCATTCATCACTGATGGACAGCTACTGCAGCCAATGTAAAATAAATAAATAAATAAAGCAGGCCACTTTGGGGGTCAAGTCACAAAGTGCTTTGATAATGACAACATACATTTCAATCGTGAATAAAAATAACGATTTAAAAATACAAAGTAAATCCAGGATTACGGATAATGAATATTACATTACATTATTGGCATTTGGCAGACGCTCTTATCCAGAGCGACGTACAACAAAGTGCATACCCATAACCAGGGATAAGTTCGCTGAAAGACCCTAGAGGTAAGTACAATTTCAACTGCTACCTGTACAACAAAGATAAGGACAAGGGCCATTTTTTTTTTTTTTTTTTTTTTTTTTTTTGAACAAACAAACAAACAGAGCAAAAGTCACCAAAGTTAACTATCCAAACACTGCTTACCTAGCCAACTAAAATACTGATACACAAGTCACAGAGACAACAATTAAGGTTCACAGGGAGGTAGGGAGGGATGGGGAGAGGTGCTGTTTGAAGAGGTGTGTCTTCAGCTTGCGCTTGAAGGTGGGGAGGGATTCTATAGTTCTGACCTCAACGGGGAGTTCGTTCCACCACCGTGGAGCCAGAACAGACAGTAGTCGTGAGCGTGAGGTGGAGGTTCTGAGAGGGGGAGGTGCCAAGCGGCCTGTGGAGGCTGAACGAAGGGGTCTGGCAGGGGTGTAGGGTCTGATGATTTTTTGTAGGTAAGCTGGGGAAGACCCCTTAACTGCTTGGAAGGCTAGCACCAATGTTTTGAATTTGATGCGAGCCATGACAGGCAGCCAGTGGAGGGAAGTAAGCAGGGGGGTGACGTGTGAGTATTTGGGAAGGTTGAAGACCAGACGAGCTGCTGCATTCTGGATGAGTTGGAGGGGTCTGATGGCAGACGCTGGGAGGCCAGCCAAGAGGGAATTGCAGTAGTCCAGGCGGGACAGAACCATCGCTTGGACCAGGAGCTGGGTCGAGTAGGGGGTGAGAAAGGGGCGGATTCTCCGTATGTTGTATAGGAAGAACCTGCAAGACCGGGTCACCGCCGCAATGTTCTCGGAAAGGGACAGTCTGCTGTCCATCACCACGCCGAGGTTCCTTGCACTGGGTGACGGCGTGAGTGTGGTATCCCCGAGGGAAATGGAGAGATCCAGATGGGGAGAGGTATTAGCAGGGATGAATATCATTTCAGTTTTACCTGGGTTGAGCTTTAGATGGTGGTTGTCCATCCAGCTCTGGATGTCCCTCAGGCAAGCAGAGATACGGGCTGAAACCTGCGTATCAGACGGCGGGAACGAGACAAAGAGTTGGGTATCGTCCGCATAGCAGTGGTAGGATAGCCCATGTGCAGTGATCACAGGGCCAAGGGAGCGAGTGTAGAGAGAAAAAAGAAGCGGGCCAAGGACTGAGCCCTGGGGAACTCCTGTGGCGAGGGGCCGAGGTGTCGATACCGAACCAGCCCAGGCAACCTGGAAGGAGCGACCAGAGAGGTAGGACTCAATCCAGTCCAGGGCTGTGCCACAGATGCCCGTTGCTGACAGGGCAGACAGGAGGATGGAGTGATCCACAGTGTCGAAGGCAGCAGAGAGATCTAGAAGAATGAGGACAGAGGAGAGGGAGGCTGCTCGTGCGGCATGAAGTGACTCACTGACGGAGAGGAGCGCAGTCTCTGTCGAGTGGCCCGATCTGAAGCCAGACTGATGGGGGTCTAGCAGGTTGTTGTTAGAAAAGAAGGAAGAAAGTTGAGTAGAAGCGGCTCGTTCTATAGTTTTAGAAAGGAAAGGAAGAAGAGATACCGGGCGGTAGTTCTGGATGATGGAGGGATCCAGGGTAGGCTTTTTTAGCAGCGGAGTGATGTGGGCCCTCTTGGAGGATGCCGGAAAACAGCCGGAAGACAGGGAGGAGTTGACAAGGGAGGTGACAAATGGGAGAATGTCAGGTGTGATAGTTTGGAGAAGAGAAGAGGGGATAGGGTCAAGGGCACAGGTTGTAGGGCGGTGGCAGAGCAGGAGTTGAGAAACATCAGAGTCTGTAAGGGGGGAGAAAGTGGAAAAGGAAGGGATGGGCCTAGAGGGGGGGAAGGGCACAGTGAGGGGGGCGGCGGTTGTAAAGGATCTGCGGATGACTGCGACCTTCTCATCGAAGAAATCAGCAAAGTCATCAGCAGCGAAGGAGGACTGAGGAGGAGGAGGCGGTGCGTTGAGGAGAGAGGAGAAAATGGAGAAAAGTTTCCAGGGGTTAGAAGCAGAGTTCTGAATTTGCGTTTGATAGTATTTTGCTTTGGCGGCAGTGACATCGGAAGAGAATGCCGCCAGGAGAGACCGGTAAGTCATGAGGTCGGAAGCGTCTCTGGATTTCCCCCACTTCCTCTCCGCTGCGCGGAGGCTGGCCCTGGAGGTACGGAGGGTGTCAGATATCCAAGGACTGGGAGGGGATGTGCGAGGTGGCTTTGAGACAGGGGGACAGAGAGAGTCAAAGGCGGAGGAGAGAGATGAAAGGAGGGTGGCAGATGCAGAGTCAGCGGGGAGTTTGGAGAAGGATTCGAGAGGGGGGAGTGAGGCGGTGACGGTGCTGGCAAAGGAAGAGGGTGAGAGGGAGCGGAGGTTACGGCGGGCTGAGGAAGTGTGGGAGGGAGGAGGGGGAGGAGGATGGGGAGGAAGAGGGAGGGAGAATGAGATGAAGTGGTGATCAGATGTATGCAGAGGGGTAACCGTGAAATTGGAGCATGAGCAGTTCCTTACAAAGACAAGGTCTAGGACATTGCCCGCCTTGTGGGTTGGAGGAGAGTGTTGCAGGGAGAGGCCGAAGGAGTGGATTAGCGGTAGGAAGGCAGCAGACTGGGAGGCTTCTAGGTGGATGTTGAAGTCTCCAAGGAGAATCAGTGGGGTGCCATCCTCAGGGAAGGAGCTGAGAAGGGTGTCTAGCTCATCAAGGAAGTTTCCCAGGGGCCCTGGAGGATGGTAGATAACTGCAATGAAAAGGTTAGTAGGGTAGGATACTGCAACAGAATGGAATTCAAAAGTGGATATGGACAGGTCAGAGAGGGGGAGAACAGAGAATTTCCACGAGGGGGAAATTAAAAGACCAGTACCACCGCCACGGCCGGAAGGCCGGGGAGTGTGCGAGAAGGAGAAGGAGGATGAGAGGGCAGCGGGAGTGGCGGTGTTGTCAGGTGTGATCCAGGTCTCAGTTAGGGCAAGGAATTGTAGGGACTGGAGGGAGGCATACGCAGGGATGAAGTCAGCCTTCCGAGTGGCAGACTGGCAGTTCCATAGTCCCCCTGTGACAGCAAAGTCCTCACAGGGGGTCAGCGGGGGATAGCTGAGGTTTGAGGGGTTCCGACGCCGTGGAGGCCCACGTCGCAGAGGGGGTCTTCGAGGGAGAGAGCAGACTGGGATGGGGAGAAACATAACATCACAAACGGGGACGGAGCGACGCTAGCGTCGCTCTGACACGCCTATTTAAATGGCCTACAATTGCTCACAAGCAATACCAAATCAAAGCTAATCTACTGATAAATTCCACAGCTATTTAAGTTACCTAAGACAAATGTTCAATCACTCTACAGGTATGCAACCAGTAGAAGTGATTAACAGGTAATAGACAAACAACCTGGCTCAAGCCCTAACCCTTGCTGTTCAAATGAGCAATTTAAAAAAATCTACGTTACCGTGTCAAGAGGAAAACCCGCAGCGATACTAAACACCTGGTCAGAATGATGCACTTACATAATATAACACTCGTGCTCTGAAAAAGGTTAATATTTGTTACGAGTATTCGTATGAAATGAATACTCAGCTCACCCCTAATAAATTTCATTAGTACAAAGGTTGAAAATGGTCAGAAAAAGAGGATTTAAGTTGAATTGTTCAAGGTAATTCAGAGCGCTTAAGCAATTTTGTACCATATTAGAAACTTGATTGTAAGGGATGAGATTTTGTCAGGTGGCTAACCTGGATAGCAATAATTAGACAACATTGAGGGGGCAGTGGATGTAAGTTTAAAAAATGTGTATGCTGCACACATGACCCTTATTGTCACAGATGATGAATCATCATACCACATTATTTGTTTGGGCCTATTAAAACATGCATTATATTAAAGTATACAACACACTTAAAAATTTAAAATGCATATTTTATGCATTTCAAAATAGAAGTAGTGAATGGTTTATAGGGATACAATTATAAACCTATTCACATTGTGAATCTGCAAATACTTGGTTTTGCTGGTTTACTCCATGGCTTAAAAAGGACGATCAGGGAAACAGCAGCACAGTTTTCTACGTGAGGCTGGATGGTATTATTAACCAAGATCAAGTCCAAACATTATTCCACCACAAGGCATTTCTTGATTGAGTATTGACAGTATGCAATTACTCTACAGCACTGATTGACTTCTTGTTAGAGGGTGTCTGATGAGGGACTCACTGAGCTGATTCCAAGTAAATGTCTTACTGCAAGCAAAGTGTTTGCAAGGTCAAATCTCAGCACAGGTACAGATTACACAGCTCCAAGTCAATCCCTCTTATTTATTTTTGGTTTGCAATATGTGTCTTTCATATTTACTATTACTGTGCATTACAGTATCACTGCTTACTACTTTGCATAGAAGGTTGTGTTCCTCCCCTTCTGATATGGAATGCAGACAGAGATTCAGGCAAAATGATTAAGCTGTCTTTGTGAACTCTAGTAAACCTGGGTCCTTGTATTCATCTTGAGGTATAATTTCCTGGTTGACAAAATTACTACACAGATGTTGATTAATATCAGAGTGCAAACATAATCATAGCATGGAATGCTAAGCCTTAAAATAAGGCACTCAAAGCTCTGTTGGTGGACTCTCTGAGAAAACGAGTTCTAACACTAGACCAAATATGTGGCGCCGCATGGTAAAGGGGGTAACATCGCTCAGTTCTCAAATTTACAGAATACTTCAAGGAGCACGGCCACATTTCTTCAGTTGAGCTTATTTGGATTAAATGTTTAAATTATGTGTGTAGGCATTTTTAAAATCACAGTCAGTGTAGATGTAAATACAAAACTTCTCTGCAAAACTTGGCTTGAATCTCCAGTTTGTGTTTCCCAGAAGGTAATGGGTGCTCAAACTTATGTTATTGGCATAACTTTAGATTCATGTTGACAAATGCCAATAACAGATTCTAAAGATAATCGAAAGCTAGAATCAAGACTAGATGAAATGGAGGGAATATGTATAAAAAATGAGAATCTAGACTTGTGTACCAGTGTAGAGTACAGAGCCAAACCAAGGGGAAAAAAAGGTCTTTGTCCCAAACATTATGAAGTTCACTGTATACTGAGAGTGCATTTACAGGATCCAGTTTGGGATTGAGATCTCTGGAGGTATAGATAAAATGTATCCATTATCCTTATTTTATGGAAGGCTCCATCTTCTACTAGATGAAAGATTAACACTATTTCAGCAGTCATTAAACCATGTTACTTACATGGGCTCAGTCAAGACCTACAATAGTCTGGTTAATATTATTCCCCTAAATGAACTATTATTATGTGGGTGCAATGTTGGATATGCTGGAAAATAATTAGAACAGCAACAATTGGAGATTAAGGAAAAAACTAGCACAGCAAAAAAAGCGTAAATAATATTGTCAGCAGATATAGGTAGGATCACCAGTTTATCTGGGGCATGTAACCCCATGGGGTACTGAAGGCAATCGATTGTTGCAAGCACTTGACCAGTTATATAATCAGTGATCAGTCATCATGACCCTCATGAAAGGAATTACATGATCAGGAAGGAATGTCGCTTTGTTAACCATTTATTTTTAACCTGTAAGTTCTAAAATAATTCCACTGGCCCACCCAGTGTCATTTCTTTTCCGCGTGCAACAGCTTGACTGTTACATCACACTTGCCTTCACTCAGTTGAAGTAGGCCTAACCCTTGATATGATTCCTGATAATTATTGTAATTATACAGCCGAATAATACTAACATAGGCATACAACTACTATAATAATAATATCAATGTAAATAATGTTAATAATAATAATAATAACAACAACAATAATAACAATAACCTTATCCATTAGTGTGGAAATTGCCAAACTGCCCCCATATCAGTGGATGGCCACCTTCATCCTACACAATGTTTGCACTGTGTGTTTTGCAGCTGCTCTTTATATACAGTACAGTGCAAAAGTCTTAGGCACCTGTATAATATTCTGGATAGATAAGATTCTTTAAAAAATAATTCAGTGAAAGGTCATCAATAAACATACTATACATTTTGAATCAAATCAATATTTTTTGTGACCACCCTTCGGCGTTAAAACTGTATCTTCTCTGATGATCTTCCTGCAGTTCTATAAGACAATCAGCAGGAAGGTTGTTCCAAGCAAGAATTTGCCACAGTTCTTCTGCAGACTTTGGTTGGCTGCTTGCTTCTGATCTCAGAGAGCCTTGATCAAGTTTTTTATGTAAAAAGTAGTCAGTTGCTCACAGTTATATGTTACTTCTTAAAATTAAATACAAAAATGTCTCTGTAAAATTACATCTTTTGGAAAATGAATATCTGAAAATCTCAAATGTGTTCTTTTATACGAACACACGCAAAAAAATAAACATATATACTGAACATACTGAACATAATTTAATTATCAGATATCCAATGCAGGCAGTCACCCTAGACTTGCAATCTGCATCTTGCAACTGCAATCAAGTGTTTGCGATAACTTGCAATGAGTCTGTTACAGCGCAGTGGAGGAATTTTGGCCCACTCATCTTTGCAGAATTGTTGTAATTCAGCCACATTGGAGGGTTTTCGAGCATGAACCGCCTTTTTAAGGTCATGCCACAGGATTCAGGTCAGGACTTTGACTAGGCCACTCCAAAGTCTTAATTTTGTTTTTCTTCAGCCATTCAGAGGTGGACTTGCTGGTGTGTTTTGGATCATTATCCTGCTGCAGAACCCAAGTTTGTTTCAGCTTGAGGTCACAAACAGATGGCCGGACATTCTCCTTCAGGATTTTTTGGTAGACAGCAGAATTCATGGTTCCATTTATCACAGCAAGTCTTCCAGGTCCTGAAGCAGCAAAACAGCCCCAGACCATCACACTACCACCACCATATTTTACTGTTGGTATGATGTTCTTTTTCTGAAATGCGGTGTTACTTTTACGCCAGATGTAATGGGACACACACCTTCCAAAAAGTTTAACTTTTGTCTTGTCAGACCACAGAGTATTTTCCCAAAAGTCTTGGGGAACATCAAGATGTTTTCTGGCAAAATTGAGACGAGCCTTAATGTTCTTTTTGCTCAACTCAACCCAGTCTCTTTCTTATGGTGGAGTCATGAACACTGACCTTAACTGAGGCAAGTGAGGCCTGCAGTTCTTTGGATGTTGTTGTGGGATCTTTTGTGACCTCTTCGATGAGTCATCGCTGTGCTCTTGGGGTAATTTTGGTTGGCCGGCCACTCCTGGGAAGGTTCACCACTGTTCCATGTTTTCGCCATTTGTGGATAATGGCTCTCACTGTGGTTCGCTGGAGTCCCAAAGCTTTAGAAATGGCTTTATAACCTCTTCCAGACTGATAGATCTCAATTACTTTCTTCTCACTTGTTCCTGAATTTCTTTAGATCTCGGCATGATGTCTAGCTTTTGAGGATCATTTGGTCTTCACTTCACTTTGTCAGGCAGGTCCTATTTAAGTGATTTCTTGATTGAGAACAGGTGTGGCAGTAATCAGGCCTGGGTGTGGCTAGAGAAATTGAACTCAGGTTTGATAAACCACAGTTAAGTTATGTTTTAACAGGGGGGGCAATCACTTTTTCACACAGGGCCATGTAGGTTTGGATTTTTTTTCTGCCTTAATAATAAAAACATTCATTTAAAAACTGCATTTTGTGTTTACTTGTGTTGTCTTTGACTAATATTTAAATTTGTTTGATGATCTGAAACATTTAAGTGTGACAAACATGCAAAAAAATAAGAAATCAGGAATTATTATATATATATAATAAAGTCTAGGGTGACTGCCTGCATTGGGTATCTGATAATTAAATTATGTTCAGTATAGCTAAATATACAATGAATACAACAATACTAGATGGGTCTGTGTATAGCAGGTATGAGGCAGTACCGTCTGAATTGTTAGCAGGAAGCTAGCTACATGCTCTGTCATTTATCAGTCAGTGTCAGCTAATGCAGTTCCAGTGGTGAAAACATCATTGTTTACAATATTACTTGCATGTTTTCGTGTTACAAATGATATATATTCAGATTCTGGCAGACACCCTTGATCAGTACATTTGAAGCTTGTACTGATCACAATATGCTAACGTTAAAGGCTAACGGTAAAACCACTCAACTGTTACTGTACAATTTACATGGTTGCAGCAATATAACATCATCTGGTCAAACAAAAGATGTTAATGACACAAAGATGTTTTCTCACTTGATCTCCCTAGAAACTTGATGGGAGAATTGATAGGGGTTATGCTGGGAGGAAGTGCCACCTCTCGATGAGCACATTATCTTTGGTTGAATGCGGAAGAACAAGATGGCAGCACCACAAAACACTATTGTTGAATTATTTTCAAACTTTTGCAGAGTGTTTGTTCCAGTAGATTAACCACTGAGTCCCTTTGCTGGTTATGTGATGCATTGTAAAGTGCAATCGTTATTAGAGCATTTATGTTGTGCTTTGTGTCAGCCCGTAGTTTGCTCATTGTGACAGATTTAACAGTCTAACGCTAGCTAGCTAACTGGATAGCGACTCAACTGTTGCTATTTCAGGGAGGTGAATCACGGAACCCTTCCAAAACCTTCCAAAAGTAAAAACAACTTTTCCAGGGTTTTAACCTGTGAACTTATCCTCCTAACTCAGTAATTCTGATTCGAGATATCCCCACTGCGTATCTGGACGTCTGCATGAACAAATAAATGCTCAGTGTGAGGACATAAATAGAGTGTTTTGTGGAAAATAACTGCGCTTATTCTTATAAAGAACGATGTTTAATTGTTGCATCATTCATAAATAGACTTTCTAATCGTGTGTTCTAATCACACCGGTGTGACCGCACACGTCAAAGGGATAAAAAGTCCTTGTGCCTCATGGCACACTACCCACTGATTGGGTTCATTTATTTTGCACTGAAGAAGCAATTGAACGCACCTGATTTATCAGACACAGCTGAGAACCATTTGTCCCAAACACTATGGTGTCCTGAAATGGATGGGGGGCTATGCTTGACATTTTCTGTTAGGGTCTTAAAAAGAAGAGGTTTGCATGAGGGGTTATCTGTGAAGAACTGAGAATGTGTGAAAAAACTTCTAAATCACCTTACGTCTCAAAGGGTTAATTACAAATAATCCATACAAGCACAAAACAATAACAACACCTGGAGAATGCAGAAAAAAATAAAACATCAGTTGCTGTGTTACGTAAATAATGACATGGAATCATCTTTCAGTGAAAAAAACTGAATTGAGCAGTGAAATTCAATGGAAATGTGCAAAATATTTTGTGGTAGGCAAAAAGATGCTTGTCTGTGTCAACCATGTCAGTCCATGTAAAAAGAGGAGTATCTTCCAAAGGGCTTCCAAAGGATGGCAGAGACGTACAACTGACTGTGATCAAATGTAATTAAAAAGTTTAAATCTTTTTTTTGTTTTTTTATTAATCTGTTTTAGGCTTTAATTTTTAAGCCTACATCACTGAAAAAAATCATCATTATGATGAGATTTATTTCCAGCTACCTGTACTTGTTATGTATAGACCTACTTCCCATTGCTCAAAAAGTAAAAATAAATCACGACTCAACACTGTGATAACATCAGCTGCATCTGCAGTTCTATGCATTGAACGTGGCATGTGCCAGTGTGGGGGCATTGCTGTCTCTAATGATCCGTGTTTTAATGGCAAGTCATGTAGAATACTGAGAGGGGGCAATGTGATAATTAACAGACATGAAGGCTGCGTTAACATCTTGTTGAGGGATCACTGAATTGCAGGTGAGAAAACTGCCCAAGATAAACTGACGTCTACTTATAGTACAATCCTGTTGCACTGATATGAATGATAATGTATATGGTATTAACATTATGTGCTCTCTGAAATATAAAAGCACAGCAGATAACCTTTCTCAAGGGCTTCTCTCATGTCTGATTATGTCGGCTTTATTGACATTTAGTGACAGAAATTGAGATTTAGTGATATGTAGTGACATAAATTGAGATGTTAGAATTTAAAGACAAAATGCATGCTTGGGAAATATGAGCTCTAATGCACAAAAAAAACAAAAACAAAAACTGTCACTAGTTTGAAGTGTTTTCAGTGTTTTAGTCAATTCAGTAATATTATCAGTTGATTGCCATATAGCATTAAATAGAATGCAAGACGATAATTTACAATTTAAGTGTTTGAACGTGTTCAAGTTTTCATCAGGCTTCAATGTTTTTTATAATAGTTTAATTTTTCTTTTTTGACCTTTGAAATATATTATTAAATCTTAAATATATTATTTGAGTAAAGAAACACAACTGTTACTTTTGGAGTGGAGTTTTATTCAGATGGGATTGTGTTGAACATGGCATTAATTAGCAAAAAAGCTAATTTTATTGAAAGAGAATGGTGTTGGATGTGTAGGGCTTTGTGGTCAGAGAACTGTGCTGAAAATGGAAATTAGAATCGCACTGGATGTGTTTTCTGTAGAGAAAAGTGTTGGAATTTTTAGATGTTTTACACAAAACGAAATGGCTGAAAGCAAGAACTCTCTATGGGGGCTTCCTTGCTTTCCAGTTGTCACCTGAAACCTTTACTTGAGATGTCCTTTCTCATGCAAGGATGTGGAATGTTTCAAGGGATGCCCCCCAGGCTAGTGAAGCTTGAAGTACTCGCCCAACATCCTTGAATGTTTCAAGGGACTCTCAGGTTTCATTTCAAAGCTCAGACAAATTTCAAATAAGTAGACTTCCCACCAAGCTGCAACTGTAGAAAGACCAGAGTTCTTAAATATATTATATCCACATACGGATACGAACCAGGGTAAACAGGGGAATCCAGCAGCACTGTGTCTGTTAAACAAGCAATCTTTACATTTATTTTTCATCAGTTGAATATTGCTGAGTGGGCATGGTTTATATTTATTTCCAATGCATACATTCTAAATGTTTGGGCTATTATTGGCTTTGAAATGACAATAAGAACATTAATCCCCCATCTTAGCCACTGAACTGCGTAGCTCTTTCAAAGACACCATTATCCTAATAGTACAGTTTGTCCTTGTACTGATTTACTTGATGTGCCTATATCAAAATGAACAGTTCATGAACAAATCTAATTTCTTCCAAAAATTACTCCTGACTAACAACAACAAGGTTCGCTTAATTTCATTGACCTTTATCTTGTGAGTGTGGGAGGGGGAATGTTATATTGTGGACTGATTCCTCCTTTAATTGAATGAATTACTATTGTGAATGAATATATTGGAAACACCTCTGCCCTGCTCCATGCATCTGCCGTCAGTTAATTCAGGACTATGACTTATTTTAAGGACCATTCCTTTCATGTACATTGTGTTTACCTTAAATACCGCTTTGCTGATAGATCATTGATCCATTTTTATCAAGATGGATATTATTTTCACTCAGTTCTTGTTTGTCAGTAGTATCCAAGTTAAATAAGTTAAAAACCCAATCCTGTAGTAGATATCATTTATGTTAAGACAGCTCTGGGATTCCTGACACTAACAATTCATCTGATGGGTGCTGAGTGTTTTTTATGAGCACCTTACAGGCCAGCTGGTGCTAAATATTTATGAACAGAAGTTTCCAAGGGAATGGTTCTATCTTAAGTGTTAACATGCTCCTTTACATGGTCATGGCATTTTGTGAAAGGTCTCTCTTCAGAATAGAAATAGTAAAACCCAGCCCCATGATTTAAAAAAATTGTGCCTCCATTTTTAAACAAAGTCTGCCTTACTCCAATATTTGATATTAATGTGGAAATGTGATTTTTCGTAATGTGTTCTTGTTTTGTGGACAGTGGCAAGAGAAACAAGGGCACCAAAATGCCTCAATTGATTGTGCTTGGGTTCTCTTTTGCTGTATTTCAGGAGTATATAGAGTCAGATATAGAATTATTCGCACCCTTAATAAAAATGAAGAAAAAGGCTGCATATAACAACACGGATAATAATCTACACTCAGTGAGCACTTTATTCAGTATTTTTTTGACATATTTTTTTTACTTCTACTGCTGTAGCCTATCCACTTAGTTATGATGTGTTGTGGGTTCAGAGATGCTCTTTTGCATACCACTGTTGTAATGTGTGGTTATTTGCATTACTGTCATCTTCCTGTCAATAGAGGAGAACAGACCTGTCTGGCTGTTCTCCTCTGACATCTCTCATTAACAAGGTGTTTCTGTCTGCAGAGCTGCTGCTCACTGGATTTGTTTGTTGTCTTTTGCACCATTCTTTGCAAACTCTAGAGACTAGTGTGTGTGTGTGTGTGTGTGTGTGTGTGCGTGTGTGTGTGTGTGTGTGTGTGAGTGAAAATGCCAGGGGATCAGCAGTTTCTGAGATAGTCAAACCACCTGTCTGCCACCAACAATCATTCCACAGTCAAAATCATTTAGATCACATTTTTTCCCCAATCTGATGGTTGATGTGAACATTAACTGAAGCTCTTGACCCGTATCTACATGATTGTAAGCATTGCACTGCTGTCACACAATTGGCTGATTAGATAATCACATGAATAAGTAGGTGTAATAAAGTAAAAATAATAAAGTGCTTGTGAGTGTATATGTTATGTTCAAACATGGGCAAACTTTTCGTTCAATACATGTAATCTCCAATCATGTTCCAATGTTTTCTATTGAGTCATCAGATTTTTTAGGAAAAATATTAGCATAAAAAATGTTTGTAAATAAAAAGTAAAATTGGCAATATAGTTTTACTGACTTTAGTTAATCTCAGTGTAGATGAGCTATATTGTGTCATTCCATCACTTCTGGATTCACTAGAGTACCAAAAATAGGTTCCAAGCATGCAAAATCTCTTTGTCATCCATCAGCATGGGAAAAGTCAAAGAACTGTCAGTTCAATAAATGGTTAAGCATACCACTTAGTACTGTAAAGGCAATCATAAAAACACATACTGTGAAGAAGATGATGCCATAAATAACCCAAGGATCACAGTTTAAGAATTGCAGAGATTGGTTGCAGAGGAGAGTGCTATAGTCAAATGAGACCAAAATGGAAAGTTTTGGCCATATGCACCATCAACATGTTTGGCACCAAAAGAGGAATACATACAAAAAGTACCTACAGTGCCTATTATCAAATATGGTGGTGAGTCATTGATGTCTTCGAGATATTTTACTGCCAGTGGTCCAGGGACCCTGTTAAGGTGCATGGTAAAACCCCAATGAACATTTTTAAATGCACTCGCTGTTGTTTATTTCATTACCATTACTGATGCCAGAAAATTGTGTTGCGGTTTTCGTGTTGCATGTCTGTAATAGACCCTATTCAAGGTCAATGGCATAATGCATTCAACAAAGTACCAGGAAATTCTGGCAAAAAACCTGGTTGTCTCTGTGAGGAAGCTGAGATTTTGTCCAGCAGGACAATGAATCCAAAGGTATATCATTAATAAAACACACTACTTCACCCATGTTGGAAAATAAAGTTTCTATTCATAATGGTATCACATTTTAGTTTACATTTTTGCACACGTACAGTATTTATCAAGGATGCCAATAATTCTGAACCTGGCTGTTTATATAAGGCCTGATATAAAAGGTATGTGCTGCCTTGTCTGCACTATATTAAGCCTGTTATTTGAATCTATATATACCATATGGAGAAATGTTATACTTTTAAAGGCAAAGAATGTCTGCATCTATGATGCCATATGTTACAACTTTACAATCCACCCATAACTCCTTTTCACCAAGAGAAAGGGGGAAAACACAATATAGCATGAGATGTGTCATGGATCTGAATGTATGGCAAACATAAATAATACTTGGAGGAACTTGTAGAGATAATAATTGCCTTCACTTATCATTTTAAAACCATACATTGTCATTTTTGTGCTAAGAAAAAAAAACATTTTCCTATGATCGAACAAGAATGCTTGTGAATAAATCACAACCAATGACACACACTTGCTTGGAGCTGCAAAGGTATAGTGATTACCTCGGTGAGTACCTCCAGTTGAATGGGTTTTTATTCAATATCCAGAGCAATCACCCATGTCATTCATCTGCAGATTCAAACCCTAACAAGAACATTTCCCTCATCTGTCAACCGGTAGAATTACCTTCAGTAAATCACATCATCAAACATGCAGCTGTCTGAAGTTTGCAACCAGTAATGATGCAATTTGTAAATGGTTCTGTGGAACACACAGTATATGCATAACCAGGTATTCATTTAAAGTCTCATCTCATTGTTCCAAAATTGAAATTTCATGATGTTTGTAAGGTTTGTATTTGTCAAGATAAAGTCACCACTATATTAAAGTTAGATATTTAGTCAGTAAATGTTACGTGATGATTTCAAACACCCATATAGCCTAGTGGCCACTTTGCTTGACAGAGCCCAGTAAGTTGGAGGTTCAAACCCCAGTGTAACCACAATAAGAGGCTGTGCGCCCTTGAGCAAGGCTTTAACCCCACATTGCTCCATGGGGGATTGGACCCTGCTTTGTGAAATCGACTAAATTGCTTTGGATTGAAGTGTCAGCTAAATACTAATATAATGCAAGTTAAACAAGAATTATTGTGGTTGATTCTACTCAATCCCTACCTGTTACAGGCATGAATTAAATGTAAATCACTGGCTAGGTGAGGGGCACAAGTACTGTATTTGAAATGCAGAGGCATCATCGATTGAGTATGATGTGCATAGGTTCATGTAAAAAATGCTGGGAAGGGCTGGTTAGCATGGCTGCACGAAGAGACCACAGTTGAAAAAGGAGTGTGTTGCTGTGCATGGGAGCTTCAGTGCCTGGGAGAGATCAACTTGCAGATATTTCACGAGCAAGTGTCTAAGGTGATGGCAATATTTAACTGTGATGGAAAGATTTCATCGACAAAAGGCAACAATGAACGGACATACAATATACACAAAGATTGTTATGTCCATACATTCATTTTAGTCAAGGCAAGGCAGAACAAGTGACAGCTACAAAATTCAACCTAGGTGACAAAAGAAAAAGAAAAAAACATGGTAGCCCCACACTGTTAATTTGTTGGTATTTCAATTTATTGTTTAGTACCCGTATGTGCATGTAATTAGCAGATTACATATGATGTAAATAGATTAAATTTGCATTGCCAATGGGAATTATGTAATTATCTCTTAATAGACTATAATTTAATATCATGTATCTCATTGCCAATATAACAGGAACAGTCTGGGTCTCATAATTACTACATTAATCACATTGCAGATGTATTATAATTTGAGGTTCAAATCTTTGTTTTATAATTTAATGAAGAGAACAATACCTTTGTTAATGGCTTTAAATTAGTGTTCAATGTATATTCTTATACTGTGAAGCAAAGAAAAAATAAAATTACCCAGCTTGCAACAAGTTTACTCTGAGATATATCCATGCTATAGCACACTTAATAATCAGGAGCAAAATAACCTTTAGAATGGGGCTTGCATTTATTTAGCAATAACCCCAGCAGTAAGGTATGTACTATGTACTATGCACTATTTATGTATAAGATGCATGCACATTTTTCTCTAAATATCTCTCGTAAACATCAAGGTGGTTTAGTGAAGATCAGTTACTATTGTGCTATTGTACTTTAGATGTCTTGAAAATTAAATATGTTAGGCAGTGTCTTCCTTCACCGTGCCTGCATAAAACATTAAAGAGCTGAGGACAGAAATGTTTAACCTCCGTTCAATGCTTCTACTGTTGTTCCATTTTTGTGATGGTGTTGTGGTGACAGCCGTTCACTGCGGTGAGGTATTTGATCTGTGATTTGCATGCTTAGCAGATGGACAGTGGCATGCTGGTATGGATTACAGCCGACCAGCTGATGATTGCATTTAGCCTAGAGTGACGATAGCAGCTCTATGAGTCACAAATAACAATCAATAACTTCCCCGGCCACAATGTCCCCTCCCATACTCAAGACCATTTTAGATATAATTTTCATATGTATTTAAATTATTTTTCAAAAAGGCATTTACCTCAAACTTTCCCTCAGCACTACTTTGATCTTTGCTGTTATGCATGTGCGACCAGATTTTAGTGTTTTCCACAACCCGACGATACTGACACAGATTGTTCGGTGGAATATTTGGATTAGGCACACAGCTCTTGTCCCTGTGCTGGAACATGCACAAATTAATATCTGACTAATCAGCCATTTGCGTGACCATAACACCCTCTCCTGACCAGAATAAGCACATTTCTCTTATTACCAATATATTAGCTAGTATTGTTAAGATTAATACGATCATGAATATGACTGATAAAATACAATAAATACGACCACCGGCTACCAAATTATATTAGCTCCACAATTCAATGCATCAATCATCCAACACAGAACTCACATTTAAAAAGCCTGGCAAATGTCCCCCCCCCCCACCCCTCCAATATTTTGGTCATAAGCATCTTGAACGGCCATGGATGGAGTCAGTACTTCAACCCTCACATTGGCAATGACTGTGTGTGACTTTTCTTGGGAAAAGATGGCTTATTCACATGTAAGGGGAAAAATGGACCGGGAGCTCGACCGCCATGTAGGTGCAGCGTCCACAGTACTGCGGACATTACATGGACAGTGGTGGTGAATGAGCTGAGCCAAAATGCCAAGCTCTTGTTTTACCAGTTGATCTTCATTCCTACTCTCACCTACTGTCACAAACCATAGGTTGTGATGGAAAGCGTGAGACTGCTAATTGGGGTTTCTCTGCAGGGGTGGCAGAGAAACCTTGATCGGGTGAGGTGTTAAGTCGCCCGGGGGGCCCTGCTTCTCCGCATTGAGAGGAGTCGGTTGAGGTGGTTTGAGTGCCTCCCTTTAGAGGTGTCCCAGGCTTGTCCTCCTGAGAAGAGACTCAGGGGCAGACCTAGGACACGCTGGAGGGAATATATCGCCCAGCTGACCTGGAATCACCTTGGGTTCCCCTAGCATAATTTGGAGGAAGTCGCTGGGGATGACTGGGCTCTTGCCACCATCACCCTGACCTGGATTAAGTGGTTAGAAAATAGATGGATGAATGAATGGATGCAAACCTTTTCAGATTCTTTCGTTGAATGAATTTGTGAGTTCACATTTTGGAATTGCATCAGCTGCCATGTATTTGAAAAAAAAAAAAATTCTGGGTTTATCCAACCTTTCATAAATCCACTTCCCCCCTTGAAGCCCATTAGGCACGTATTTTCTGTACTTTTCTGTTTTGTCTCTTAAATATGTTTCTAAATTCACAAAATATGCCAGGTTTTACCCCAACTCTTTAAATATTGAAATCTCCAGGACAGAATACAGATTTGGGCTGTTATTTTTAGAATTCCCAGCGACTCGGTTGTTTATTTAATTATTTATTTCAGCAGTTCTTGTTTAGAGGGATAAAGCATGCAGGTAGAACTTTTTTGCCCTTTCGGAAAAACTTGTTGCTCGTGTTGATGGGGTGCATAATTTCTCTGCTGGTTTGTATGACCAGAAGGTCATGAAGATATTTAGGATACTCGGTGTATAACTACACCGTGTCTCATTTTCTGAGGACTAATTCACAATGCAGCTATTGTGACATACGCACAGAATTTTATGGTTTTGTTACTTTTTTCAGTTAATCCAAAATACAGTCTACTTTGCCTTAATCCCCAAACACAGCCTTCCATCACAGATTCAATCAACGATGGTCATGATCCTCACTGAGGTGATGGTATCAGTTTAAATATCCATCTCCACAGTTTCTGAAGTTTCACATGTATGTCTCATTCCCCAGCCCATAAACAACAATAGCAAGAAAACATTTTAAGAACTGTATTTACAAGTCAGTAAATATATTCTGTGATATGTCTAGTGGTAATCAGACTGTGGGATTTATGAAATTTATTATTTATTTTAAACATTACAGACAGTTTCTGTTTTTATTTTTCAGCATTCATAAGAGGACATGTTGTGAGTGACATGCATGTACACACAAAGAAGAAGTGTGGAATACTATTTTAATAAATCATATCATTGTGCTTTGTTTTGCTGCTTTCCTGTTATGTTTACACTCAGTGTTTTAAACCCTGGGCATTTTCCCTCTGGGTCCTATCAACATTCATCACTCTTTTTAGCCATGTATCCAAAATGCTTTCACACACTGCATATGTCCCATCTGTGTGGAGTCTGCAGGGAATTACTGAAAACTCAGGAAGAAAAAGGCTATTCAGCCACTCTCCTTGCTTCACTCTGAAAATGCATTCAATGCATTACTGCTATATTATTTTGATACTGGTGGCCAGATTTAAGCTTGAAGGGCTATCTGGCAATATATGCCAGTGGTATATTTGTTTGAAAAAGGTATGCTTGTGAAAAAGGTAAAAGTACCAGGTGTAAATTGCATCTGCGAAATGAGAATGCTAGTAAAATATGGTACATAAATGGCTCAAGATTCTAAAAAATGCCATCATATTGAATGGTGTCTTCTTTTTGGTAGAGTGTACAGCAGTGGAGGCTGGTGACTTCCAGAATTGAGGAGGCCATTTTTTTCCGCTTGCTCACTTCACTCGCGATGGAATGTTCCCTGTTCTCTTATCTGTCTTTGTGCTGGCCAAAGGCATACTATTTGGAGTGTAAGCTACAGTCAGAAAGTTCTGGCTGATGAAATTCATTGTGCAGAGCTTAGCCTTGTGCCTTCCTGAAGAAATGACATTGCTGTAAGTCTATGAGCCTGCCTGATAATTAAGCTGAGAAATGACATTTGGATGTAATATAAATGCCAAGTGAACATGTGTAAAAGGCAGGAATTTTAATTATGTAGTTAAAAACAATTTTGTTTAGCTTACATTTTTCATTCTTCTACAGCTTCAACATGTAATCACCAATTTAATCAAGTTTAGCATATAAAAAAGATAAGATAACACTTTCTTTATCATATGTAGTTTTATTCAATATATTTAATATAAAATATGTAAAAATATGGTTCCATCCATCCATCCATCCATCCATCGTCACCCGCTTATCCGGAGTCGGGTCGCGGGGGCAGTAGGCAAAGCCGGGTATTCCAGGCGTCCCTCTCCCCAGCAACGCATTCTAGCTCCTCCTGGGGGATCCCGAGGCGTTCCCTGGCCAGGAGAGATATATAATCTCTCCAGCGGGCTCTGGGTCTCCCTCGGGGTCTCCGCCCAGTTGGACGAGCCCGGAAAACCTCCAAAGGGAGGCGCCCGGGAGGCATCCTGATGAGATGCCCGAACCACCTCAATTGGCTCCTTTCGATGCGAAGGAGCAGCGGCTCTACTCCGAGCTCCCTCCGGATGTCCGAGCTCCTCACCCTATCTCTAAGGCTGAGCCCGGCCACCCTACGGAGGAAGCTCATTTCGGCCGCTTGTATACGCGATCTCGTTCTTTCGGTCACTACCCAAAGCTCGTGACCATAGGTGAGGGTTGGGACGTAGATCGACCAGTAAATCGAGAGCTTCGCCTTCCGGCTCAGCTCCTTCTTCACCACAACGGTCCGGTGCAACGCCCGCATTACTGCTGACGCTGCACCGATCCGCCTGTCGATCTCACGCTCCCTTCTACCCTCACTCGTGAACAAGACCCCGAGATACTTGAACTCCTTCACTTGGGGCAAAGACTCGTTCCCAACCCGGAGGGAGCAATCCACCGTTTTCCGGCAGAGAACCATGGCCTCGGACTTGGAGGTGCTGACTCTCATCCCGGCCGCTTCACACTCGGCTGCAAACCGCTCCAGTGCGTGCTGAAGGTCACGGTCCGATGAAGCCAGCAGAACCACATCATCCGCAAAAAGCAGAGATGCGATTCTGAGGTCACCAAACCGGACACTCTCCTCACCTCGGCTGCGCCTTGAGATCCTGTCCATGAATACCACAAACAGGACCGGTGACAAGGGGCAACCTTGGCGGAGTCCAACACCCACCGGAAACGTGCTTGACTTTGTGCCGAGAATGCGGACACAGCTCTCACTTTGGTTATACAGGGACCTGATGGCTCGTAACAACGGCCCCGGGACCCCATACTCCCGCAGTACACCCCACAGGGTTCCCCGGGGGACACGGTCGAAAGCCTTCTCCAAGTCCACAAAGCACATGTGGACTGGATGGGCAAACTCCCATGACCCCGCCAGCAACCCTGCCAAGGTAAAGAGCTGGTCCACTGTTCCACGGCCAGGACGGAAGCCACATTGCTCCTCCTGAATCCGAGGTTCGACCGTCGGTCGGAGCCTCCTTTTCAGTACCCTAGAGTAAGCTTTCCCAGGGAGGCTGAGGAGTGTGATACCCCGGTAATTGGAGCACACCCTCCGGTCCCCCTTCTAAATATGGTTCCAGTTGGCTTTATCTAACGTTAACGTTATCCACTAGAGGGCAGCACTCTATTCGTATTTAGAGTGAATTTCCTCACAGAGCAACAATTCGGTAATTTGATATGGAAGATTATTAAATTGACTTGTAATAAAACGAAATGGACTACATTAAAAATAAAACTGTTCAATAAATCCCAAATGGTGTCTAACATGAACTATTGAATGTCATTCTCACTCCCTAGTATCTGGAATCTGCATATCTCCAGCCCAAGATCTCAAATTGCGCTAGAATCTCGCCGACTTCCGAGGTAGTTTTAAGCAAAAGTGTTTGGCCAAATGAGCTATAAACTCCAGGGATGATAGCCAGGGGTGTTCTCTAAATTTCCTGAAAAGCACAAGTTGATAGCCACTATGGCGAGTGTTTGTTTGACTGAAGTGACTAGCGAATTCTCAAAATGGCTTCTGTGTTGAATAGGAAAGGAAAGGATAGTTGATTCCAAATGAACCAGTAGCATGTGATTGGACGAACAAAATGTCAATCTTTCAGCCCTGGACACAATGCATGGTGAGGCCAGGCCTCCGTTGCCCACCCATTTTCAGTGATCTGGCCAATCACATATTGGCATGAAAAAAAATGCATTACATTGACTTCTATGAGAATCTCATTTCCTAGGGGAGGCCTGGCCTGGCCTGGCCTCCCTTAATACAAACTGATAGGGAAATCTGGCCTGTTGCTTTACAATTGCAATATTGGGTTTTAGCCATGGGAAAATTTAGATTTATGAACAAAACTAAAATAATATGAATATAAAAAATAAAAAATATGTTTTTTGTTAAAATAAATAAATAAAATAAATATATTTATTGTTTTTTTTTTATCTCTCTCTTCTCTCAAATTATTGGGGAGGCCAGGCCTCCTCCACCTCTATGGAGGAGCCTCCACTGGTGTACAGGCCTGGGCCTCCACTCCTTTAACGTTTCATTTTTTGTTTGCTTTATTCACACAGGTAGAAAGTTTTATCAGAATGCAGACTGATAATTATCTCTGCTGCATTAAATATGGTATGGGCACCGGCACCCACAGAATTTAGACAATTTAATGAATCAAGATTCATTAAAATAAAATAGACCAAATGCTGCAAATTCGGAGTCAGAACCTCCTCTGAAGGGCATTTCTTCTCTTATCTCTCTGCTCTCCTTTTACCTGAGGGTAATAAAACAAGAGGAAGCAGCCAAATTCCAACTTCCAACTCATATTGAGTTCCTTGAAAATGTCTGCTAAGCTGAGAATTCTCACAGAAGCATCCATTCCCATAGGCTACTTTCCAATCCATTCCTTGTTGATTTTGGATGTCTGAGTAGCAATTGGTCCTCCAACAAGTCAATCCAGCAGCAGAACAAACATAGACTCGCTATAATTCTCCCAGTTGATGTGATATTATATTGGATTTTAAAAAGACAAAAAGAACTGGACATTAGCTTGTAAAATATAGCCTCATAATGGTTCATGTTCAGATAAAATAGATTTTCAAATGGGCAAGTTATTGAAGACCTGAATTTCAGTGTGAAAAGCCCAAGTGTGCCCAAGTGTGCCTGTTTCCACAGTACAGGGCCAAGACCGGGAGATCACTCCAGAAGTTTTGTTTTCACTTACCTGAAGAGCAGTGGCAGTTGAAAAGCTATTGCTCGGTTTTACTTTCTTTTGCCTTTTTTATTTTAGTTTATTATGTTAGTATATTATTTTTGAACCCATGAGGGGGTAGGGCGAAGACTATTTATTAATTATTGTGTGTTGCCGTTGGCGCTCTCTCTCTCCGTGCGGCAAACGGGGGAAATTCCGGAAGTGCCACATCTCCCTCCCAAGGGAGTCACATGGCGCGTGACAATTGAATTTGCAATCGGCAAATACAATATTAATGTGCTTGGTGCCAAATGTAACTCAGACATATATCATAAATACAAATATTCTTCCTGTTAAATAAAATAATTAAAAAATAAATAAGAAAGGCAAGTAAAAGCAAACCAAACTGCAACTTTTCAGCTCTGTAGCTTTTCCTGCTCTCCCTCGCACGGCTCCCTTGCAATCCTTGGTCTCGGACACCTACTGCGGAAAGAGCACACATTTTTAAAAGCCTGGACTAATTCACAACATAACTAATTACCGATTTAACCAGTAGGCATGCTCCTCAGATTGCCACAGGCTGACTTTCCACAGGCAGATTTGGGTGTTTAAATAAATTAAATAATATATATATATATTTTAAATGTGTTTGGTGCTTACTCGGGTCTTTGTCTAATATTACATTTAGTCCAAAGATCTGACACCATTCAGGAGTGGGTTTCCTGAAAGCCTCTTTACGCTAAGAACCTCTTTAAATGCATATTATGATCGCTCTTCAAATAACGTGGATTATCACATTCATAACGAAAGTGTCTCTTTAGTTGCCTATAAAATTACGATCACTAGATCACTCGTTTACAGCGAATAACCTCTTGAAGTTAAATAAACATGATGAATATTTTTCCACAATCTGCAGAAATATTGTGGTGGTGCCAGTTATTTGTATGGATCACTGAATTGCAAAACATGACCCGACATGATATTGACAATGCACATCAGCCAGCTATGCTGCTACATGGATAAGAGTTTCATGAATTTGAAATAAACAATGGGGCACAGGTTCCAAATAATTGGTTTACTCTGGCCAATAACATGGGCATTGCTTATCATTCTAAGACTAAAGGTTTAGTCACCTGACAACACAATACCGTGTCTCTTGCTGTGCTTGCAACTTTATTTGATTGAAACAAAACATTTTTCGGATATCTGTGTTCTCAGTCAGACACTTCGGAGCACAGTTTATTGTTTTATTATTGGCCGCATGCAAAAATTTTCATTTGGATCCATGAATAAAAAATAAAAGTCTTTTTTACAGAATGCCTGAAGCCTTCATATCCATGGGGTGCCCATTAGTGCACAACTGTCATTCTAATGGATTACTGCTGGACGGATCTGGTAGTACCTATTGATTGCTGCCACTGAACAAGGTTAGTTCTGCTGAGATCAGTGGAGGTGGTTGCAAATTTGGAGCAGGTGCAGTAAGTCCTATGATTGACAATACCAGGATAGCAGCTGAAATTCCCTGCTCTGTGTTCACACATTACTAGAGGAAAGAGAAAAGACTTTCCATAGCAGTCTTTGCCAGAGGCAGCATTCCCAACAGGTCAGGGAGTACACTGCTCTGCAAACATACCTTGCTTTCTCCTGAGAATGGCCCATTCTGTACTCCAAAAACAAATAGGCAAGTGGCTCTCCAGAAGGGTCAGTATAAGGTCATTTACCTTATCTGATACACCTTCAGTTGTAGTTATGTTGGCTCCAACAGCAACCACAGACTCATAATGGCAGCTGCAGCACAATTTCTTCTCGGCTTCCATTATTAACATAAGCGATCAGTTCACACTTTGCTATGTACGCCTCCCAGCTGAACTGTCCATCAAAGTGACATCACACTGGCCCCAACATGGAAATAGACCTTTCCAGCCACAACACCATAGCACAAATCGTCTCTGCAATAGGTAGTCTGGTCTTTTGCTGGGGCCTGGTTAATCTCTCTCTCTCTCTCTCTCTCTCTCTCTCTCTCTCTCTCTCTCTCTCTCTCTCTCTCTCTCTCTCTCTCTCTCTCTCTCTCTCTCTCTCTCTCTCTCTCACTCTCATTTCATCATCAGGGGTAGTCTAACACTAATTGTCTGGAGCTTTGTAGGGCTAGACAACGGTTTTATTTTTAGATTTCAAGAGGAGCCAAGAGATGGATCTCTAATTCAATCCTGGTAGCCAATATTGTCCTCCACTGTTTAAGCACTAAAAACAAGACTCCTGAGGTTCACTGCTGATAGACTGCAAGGGGTAGTTGAGACTAAACCACCGAGTTAACCAACATGTGAAAATTCAAGGTGCCATATATACTGAAGTACAAAATGTAGGGTGAAACACTAGTCTAAAGGTACCTTCGCACCTAGCACTATAACTATAAACAAGACAATTATAACGACACAAAGTTATTTTGATCAGTGTTTTATCCAGCTGTTTGCCGCACTTGGCTGGCATTTTGAAAAGCTTCAAATTGTATGTGTTTACTTTATTTGACCTTGTGTCAAGGCAATAGGATCTTCTTTAACTTGCATTGGCACTGGCTTTCTTGTGGTTAGCTTGTTCAGCTGGTTTTCTAAAAGGTCCACAATAACCTTGGCTGCTACAGTTTATTTGTATGACACAGTAGAATGGAATGTTGATGGTAGGAAAGAAAAACATCGGGAAACACATTAAAAAATATGTTATGGTATGTTTGTTTGGCTTTACGTTATCAAACAACCATATCACCCCTGTGCAATTACTTTTTCACAAGGGTGATATGGGCTTTGATAACTTTTTCATGAAATTAATGAAATAATTTCAAAAAAATGTGATTTGTGTTTACTCAGGTTCCCTATGTCTAATATTACATTTGGTATAAAAATCTGAAACCACTCAACGTGACAAATATTTTATAATAAAGGAAAATGGCAAATACTTTTTCACATCACTGTATATAACCTGCATCATCTATGAGATCAGTATGCAGCTTGAGCTTTGTCTGCAGTGACAATGTGTTGAAAGTATAACATTGTATAAAATGTTCTGTTTATTTTTTGATAGATAGGACTTAGTCAGCCTACTGCTGTCGAATGCTGCTGTTGTCTTTTGGGCCTTTTTTTCATAATCACATTTTTTTGTCACCATTTTTAATAGCACACAGTATAAATAGCTTTTTGTTATATTTACACATCCTGACACAATGTAGTTGAACATATATAATAGAATTAATATATACACCCAGTGAGCACTTCATTAGGTACTTATTTTTTAGACTTATTGTTCTTCTGCTACTATATCCTATCCACTTAGAGGTTTGACGTGTTGTGTCTCTTTGATGTCTTGATCACATGTGCATGCTTTTATGTATGTAGTTACTGTCACATGATTGGCTGATTAAATATTTGCATTAACAAGCTGGTGTATATTCCTCCACTGGGGCTAGAGGGTTAGGAGTTATTTGACTCAAGCATAATAGCAAGATATGATTTTTCCATTTGCCTGTCCATTTCCTTTTAGACTGCTATTTGAAGATATGGACCTAGTTTTTGAACAGAATTAACCCAGAATACACCAAGTATGTGGATTCCATGGTCACTGATTCCAAGTCAGTGTCTATGGTTACGTTTTCAGGTGTGACTGACAGTTGCATTATTGCTTACAAGAGGAGGTCAGTGCCTGGGCATTTAGCTGAAGATGAGGAAGATCCACTCTTCAAAGGGCAGCACAATAGCATTGAAGTGAAATAAGATGTGTTGCCTGCAAAACAAAAAAGAGAAGATAATATGTACTGTAATTCTATTAGACCAAATAAATCACTTACATTTAACTCAGTGCTGACACTGTTGATTACAGTACATTCTCAGACTCCGCTCCATTATAGAAATAACTCTTTAGAATTTACTATGCACTACTGACTAATCACACTTAAAACACATGAAAAAGGAACACAAATTTATATTAATTCTGAAAGCTCGCAAAAATCCAGGGATTCTGCTATAATCCCTGCAGTCTGACAGCAGGAATTTTAAGTGTTGATGGGGTTATTGATCATGCACACATTAAAATTATGTCTGCAGCAGTAAATGGCAATGGGTGAGAGGTACATTAATCAGAAAATCAATCAAGATGTCAATAGACTGCCTGGGTTTGACAATGGATTGCAGTCTGGAGACTTAGTGGCGAGCAGAGAACACCCCAGCCCCCCGCCTAGGTAGTCACTGATTTGTTCACCCTTACTGTAGGTTAGTATGTTGCAGATTCACATATTTTTCTTACATATGACCTGTTTCTTTACAGATGCTGAATGTACGGAGGTCAGCTCTATTTTTATAGATTTATTTTTGCAGATTATTAGTTAGGCTGTATTGTTAGGCTGTTTAATTTACAGATAAGTCCAGCAACCCAAACATGAAAGCGGTATTTCAAGAATACTTAAGTCCATCCTGTTAATTTGTAAGTATATGTTTAAGTATATCAGTAAACTTATGTGCACAATTAGTGAATGCAATGTAACACATTTTAAGTAAAGTCTTTCCACTTTAAGCATTTACCGGAACTAGAGTATACTTAAAATATGCTATTCATGAACAAGTTCTGAACTTTGTATCCTAGCCTTTTGTTTCAATTTGCTTCTTTAATTCATAAGCTTTGTAGATTTGAGGCGAACAACCCTGCACTTTTAGGTTTTCGCTTAATTTCATGTAAAAAAAAAAAAAATATATATATATATATATATGCATATTACAGCAATTATATTTATCTAGAAAGAAGATAAATGTCTTTGCTATGAGTATAGACCACCAGTACAGTCCTACGACATTCCTAATGATTACATTTCAATCAGAAGTAGTGCAACATCATCCAAAATTTCAGAAAGGTTGTTGAATACCGTTTACATTTTTTATAGATAGGTAGAGCCTATCCTAGCAATGCAACATAATTCAACTCACAGACACATGCCCTACAAAGTGTATTTGGCTGGCTGCCAATTTTTTACTAGCTCACATTAGCATAGCAGGCAGCTGATTGAGCCTAATAAGTGATGAGGTGGGGACACCCAACACAACCAAACCCTTGCACTTTGGACTAGCCAATGGATCTTAACATTTATAATATTTTGAGTGCACAATTATCCTACTAATTAGGCTACTTCTGGGGAAATACTATTTGTAACTTGGCTTTTCACATTACAGCCAATCAGCAGTAAGGCCATGGTGCATTCATGAGATCATACGGTGTGTTTTTGTCAATCACATGGAAACTGTATGTGGGCTTTGGAGGTGCACTATAAATTGGTAGAATAACCTATTCTATAATGGCAAAGCTCATCGTTGATGCATTGTAAAAACATTATTCCAGGGCTGACCAAAGTTTCTTCCAAATAGCACATCAATTATGAAACATCTTACCATTCCAAACTACCTGACCTTTTCCCCAAAAAATGGCTATAGAGTGATTACAATATTGGGATAATATGTTGACATCGGCATTCTATAGACATGTACAATATCTGGCCGACACTAAAAACCTCAGTGTTCTCTTAACCTCAGTGTTACATCAATATCTGTTCATTTTTGGCAAGGCAAGCCATGGAAAATGCTATGAATTAGGGTACTTTTATGGCTTCAAAACACCTTTCTGCAATCAGCATATACTTTGAGAAGGCCTTGCTTAAAGCAATTTAGTATGGGAAATCTGTTTTGGCGGATGCCTTGCCTTTTCACGCTGAGATATCCATTGGAAGCCATTGGCATTCAGTGCTATATGTACGTGGAATAGTAATCAAGTAGATCATGTTGCGGTGCTCAGAAAGTTGCTGAATTAAGTTTTTTTCATCTAAGTCTGGTAAGCAGTGACAGATGAATCACCCCATATGATCTTCAACTGCTTCAGCCATCACAGCGGTGCCCTATTTATCTTTGATGACACTTCATTTGGAATGCCACTTGTATCTTGTGATTGTCCCCGGGATTAACGTGGTAATGGATACTCAACCGATCCAATTTCCAAAAGCTCTAATGAAATTCACAGCACAAGATTGAATCACAATCACGGCACACTTTTTGTCGAATGTTCCATTTATTTCAAAGGATAATCTATGATAAAGAGAAAACAGGTCAAGACAAGCACTTTTAATGTCCACTGTAAAGAAAAAAAACCCACCCTACTCACCATCACATTTTCCATGGGGAATGTACATCTGTGGAATGCATGTCTAGTATATACCCTTTCAGTTCCAAGTTTTATTTGAAATTATAAAATATTTTCTCTTCTTCACAAAAAAACTGCATTCTATTTGCATTCTATTCAATACTTTTATATTGTCTTGGTAACAGAGGTTACCATGACAATGATAACTTGGATTCCTTTTCAGTGTTCTGAGGCCAGCACCAGCCACTGCTTGTCCTTCCCTCCTGAGAAACCAGCCCTTGAGTGAATATCCCTTCTGCTGAACTCAAAAAAGAGGGAAGCAATAACAGTGTAATAAAGGTGATAACTATTTGTAAGTTGTAAGTGTTTAGTAATGCGTGTATTTCCTTTTATATATTTTCCCAGTTATATTCTGTTGATCCAAAGACATCAGGTAACATATGGGTGAATCTAGGATTTTTGAAATTGTGTGTGTGTTGGTTGGGGGGGATTGTCCCAAGTCAGGAGTTGGTCATGGAAAATTGTATCAGAAATAAAAACCGAATAAAAAATGTGCTTATCATATGCTATCCAATTACACTGAGATATAAATCCCACAAGCAGGAAAAATGCATAATTGTTACTTCCTGTATTTTCCGGTATATTTAATCGTATATGCCTTTTCTTATACTGCACTGTGGTCCCTAGGATACTGTATTTCTTACATGAGAATGGCGATAAACGTAACTTGCACTTGATATTTTAATTTTAATTACGTGCCCGCAGGTAAAATGAATGCCTGTGTCGTTATGCAGCAAGAACAACATTGACGGGAATATTTCCAAAAAAACATATCTTCATAAAAGGCTTAACAATTGACTAATTAGGCTGGTGACACCTGCATATGGATCAGTATCAACATAAAGAGGGCTGTGATTAAGTGATGTGGGCATGACGCTCATGCAAATGAAGGAGGCAGAGACTACTGTAAGCACTGTGGCCTGACCGAGGAGCACTGTAAAAAGCTGCATATATCCCGTGCAGGATGTCTACCCCCACATAATGCAATAGGCAACGATAGAGGAAATCAGGAAGGAGTCAAATACTTATACAGTACACAGTTAAGACAGGACAATAACATGACAACAAAACCAACAATGAGGCTAACAGAAAGCATCATAATGTCATTGAAACTTCCGAGAGCCGACTGTACGTTTTTCACTATAATCTCGTGTTGTTTTTTTGCAGATGAAACTAGTCCTAATCCTAAATTTCTCTAATCCATATATTCTTATATATATTCGCAAGAAAATGGTTGTCCCCATTATAGGAGAAAAAAATTGCTATGTAAAGAAATGTTCACCTGAGAATATCTCCAAAATCAAAAGGGTCAGTTCAGGTATATAGAATAGGTGATATAGAGTAATCACACCATAGAACCATGTCAATAGGACATATCATTGCTTTATAGTGTATAGCAATTGAAACAACAACTACACAAGGAATATTTACCCGCAGCCTATTGTTTAACCCAATTGATCAAACAGCTGACAACATGTCTGTGGTCATTAATTTATCTACGGATTCAAAAGATCATTATACTATAGTTCAAACATTTTGTTTTGTTAGGACAATCAATCAAATGCTGGGCTTGTGCTAGATCCTGCCTGAACAGGAATTCTGTTTTCCTTAAAAAAAAAATTCACCATACATTCAATTGCAAAGGCCAAAGTAAAATGTAACTTCAGACATAAACCAATTTTTCCTTTACCTCTCAGCAATACAGAAACCTATAATGGAGTGCAAGTACAAAAACTTTCAATTGACCGTGACTGGCAGCTACAACAGCTTCAAATTAGAAATGCCAAAAGGATAAGTCTGTCAGATGAAAACGTGTAAGACATTTCTAAAGGAAAATACCTCTTCAAGCAATACTCCCCCCCTCCCCAAACACACACACCTGCTTTAACATCTTTAAAATATAATGTGTTATAATATTATAATAAACATGTATGTGTGGCCAAACATACTGTTGTACGTGACACCTTCTTGACTCATTTATATTTCTGTGTGCGGTCTGTGCAGTTATATACAGAAATGCATATTATTCTTTAAAATATCCTAGCAGTGTACAGAATTTTAAAAAAGAGGACACCATCTGACGTAAAAACCCTACACAAATCAACAAAACTTCATTGTGAGAAAGTTTACTGATTGCACCCAATCAGCCATGATAGGGGCTTGAAGAGATCTGAAGAGGCTCCTGTGGTGAGCAGCTGCTAAATTATTAGAAGAAACCAATTTATTTATGCAAATGCACATCTTTTTGAACTCAGTTAAATGTGTAGGTGTTTAGGCTGTCAATCACCATTACCATTTATGAAATATTGCAAAACACTCCAATTCCAAACTAGTTTGAGACTAAAGACATGTAGCCATTGCATTACATTTTCAGTTTAAATGTCATTCTCAACATATCTTAAAGCTGTTGAAACATACTGGAATGCTGTGATAATGTGATCTAATGGATATGAAATAATGTAAACTGAAAAGACTCAATCTGTACCACAATGTAAGGGTTATATTCATAGACAGCTGAACTTTTTGTAGGGAGGTGCTGACAAAAACCCCCCTTCCCCGCGCAACTGAATTTTCTAGCTAGTATGAGCCACTTGTGAAGCAGCCAAGAAAAATGTGAAAGTTTACATACTTACTTGGTTATTTGGTTTGCTTATGGACAATGAGGAGTCATAGGAGCCTATCATTCCAGTGACTAGAAAGAGAACAAAATCATCTTGGCGTAACATTTGAACAGTTGAAATACATAGACTGGAACCATCTAGAATTTTTTTTAAAATAATGGCTGTGCAATGGAGATTTCTGGTCAATTTGAAGGGGACAATACTACTGATTAACCTACAGTATTGAACAAAAAGGCTTGGGGTTTGTCAGAAAATATTGGCGGAAGTGGCGGAACAGTCAGCAGGCAAAGTTGTTGAATATCACAAACATTTTTTAAAAGCTGAGGAAATCATTTGTTTTATGTAAATGTATGAAATTAATAAATAGATTGCATGCTCAGCAGCATGGAATGATTGAAATAACACATGCAACTGTAGCAACGGTAGGCTAACAAGTGCTTGAAGTTTCAAAAATCAGTTTCCAGATCTCCTTGGGGTCTCAATGGGGTATTCATGTTCGGCTAAATCACATGTCAAATAACAAGATTGTTTTCAATGTAGTATATAATTACAGTGCATGTAATCACCTGCTAAGTGTCCCATCTGCCTGATTAATCTCTATGCTGCAAGGTAGGTCGGGTATGTTCAGTATAAATTACCATAGTTACTGACATAGGCTTTCTCTGGCCGTCCTATTTCGAACCAAAAATTCAAGATTTTCCTACATTTAGATTTTATAGATCCAGATAACTTTCTAATCCTGGAACAAATGGCATGGATGGGTACGCTAAAATGTTTCCACATCTATCGTAGATATATATAATATATAGCCCTTCTCATCATAAATTCAGTACTGGTGTAAAACTGACATGAAATGCCCACTGTTGGCAGGTTTATGGGTGTGTGTTGGCAGAATGGGAAGTCTGTTTCTATCTACGAGTATCCGGTGGGATGCAAGGGCAGTGCTAATACCACGTACCAGGAACTTTACAGAGTCTAGAATAATAGTGGTGTACCATTTTGCATTATGGACAGGACACATCCTGTCTCCCACTTATATTCCAGCTGACCATGACGTACTTTTGTCCTGTGAGTAAATAAAGCATTACATCAGCGTTATTTTTATCCATTACTGAATGCTGTAAAAAAAAATTTAATTCAATAATAATAATAATAATAATAAAAATCGCATATGATGCTACAAATATTGACCCTACATTATTTATGGAAACACCATTCGAATAATGTAATCAGACAGAAATATGTCTTATTTCAATGTGAGAACAATTTCCATTTCCACCTCAAATGTGCATACATATTCCACCCCGAACCGGTGTATACATATTTGGTTGATTTACTGCTCCACTACATTCATTTTTGCTTAATCATTCCAGCCACAGTGACTGATCAGGTGCCTCAAACTTGTTTCCAAAATTGTCTAATTGCAATTAAATCACACCATAAGAGATGTCACAATTGAGATGCATACTGTAAACAACAAAGAATAACAAAGGTGAATGCCTTATTGACTTTGTAGTTTTGAATTATCTTGGACATGCTTGTTTTAGCTGTCAAAAGCAATAACCTCTTCTTCAGTCCCCCTCTTCATCTGATATTGATTCACTTTCTGTTTATAGTCATTACCTTTTGCCATCCAGCATCTTTCTCTCTGAAAGCAAGTACTGATGGAATCTGCAGTACTGTATGCCTACAGATCCTTTCATTGCCTTTAGTTTATAATTTCTTGAATAAGAGTATTTCGTCAATAAATTCAGACTGTTGGATTATCAGAAATTATGGCCAGGTCAAGGCCAAAGGGATATAATAATACAACATAACATAAATAGTAGACAAACATTATTGTTACAAAAAGAATGTTTGAAACAACCTTCATATTTTTTTTAGAGCACTTACCAGTACACTATGTGGGAATGTGTGGTATGCGGGAATGTGGAGTGCATTCTTCACACATGCGTTCAGCCAGAAAAAAAGTAAATAAGATATAAAAAGATAGCAGAAATGAGATGTGCAGAATTCGCTAGAATTTCATATTTACAAACGGTCATGTGTGCCATGAGTTGGGGCTACTACACATCACCAATCTGTGAGAAACATTGGTATTCCCAACCCTTTCCCCATTTCGAATGGCAAATTGTGCATATTGAGCACTGCAGCTGAGCATGTACACCTCTGACACCATTTTGAACTGCCCATTATTTTACATGCAGAAGGTGACAGAGAATACTAGAACTAGCAGAAACCTGAGGGACCCTGCCCAACCCGGGCCTCCTGTACCTACCATTGTGAGATGAAGCCTGTATAAATACGGATTTGTGCAATTGTGTTAGCCCTTGTGTGGTCTTAAGGGTAACAGCAGATAAAACTCCCTAAATTATATTTTTTAAACTTGAAATTTTAGATGTTTTTGTACAGATTGTTTCTTCATGCAAAATAGATTTAGGGTTTAAAATTCAATTATTCAATTTGGGGTTTAGTGAAGGTGGGTAATTTTTCACACTTAGGACAGGGGAAGTATACAGAATGTTAAGACTACACACAAGGGTTAATAGTCTTTATCAACCATCTTGCTCAGAACTTACAAGCAACAATGCATTGTAGATCTTAATACAAACAATAGTTCTTACTGCACGATGAGCTCAAAGGTCCAGGAAACTGAAATCTGTAAATATGTGAAGTCTTTGCTGATATGTTGTTATACTTTTGCATTCACAGATGGCTCAGAAATACTTCACAATGAATCTTGCAAAGACAACATAGAAAAGCCTGTGCCAAGTTTGGCTTGCTTTCCACTTTTTTAGTGGGCATCCTTATCTGGGTACAATCTACAATCTAAATCCGTCCTACTTGTAATATGTAAATTATGCTCTTGGCACTTCTGTGCAGGCAGGCTAAATAGTGTTGCTCCTTCTCTCCTTCTCTGGATGCAATGGTGGAGAATGGTGTAGTGGCAAGCGAAACAGATACAATGTTGAATCTGTAGATTTATTAATGACAACATGCTTGTTAAAAATGCATGCAAATTTGGCTACTTTACTTTATCACCAGGAATACTTGCTTTGACCAATAACTGTTATGTCATGAATTAACTCATGCCTACTCTCACTACTCTCTTTTACATATGCCTAGAATTGTAGCTGGATTCATCAAGAATGAGTGTATTTTGCTTTGCAAGTTGTAAAAAGTTCATTTATTTTTTACAATGTTGGACTTCACTATGAAAATATTAATCTATGTCATGTTTTGACATTACTAGATGTTACTATATAATGTAATCAACAAAAGCAATGTGGCTTCGTTAAAAAAGCTAGTACTGGAGAATGATGTCGTGCCATCTCTCCTTTCACCTCCTTCTCAGTTGTCGCAGAACAGATGTGTATGAATCCATGCATAGGCCTACCTTTAGCATTCAAGTTTATATCAAGCCTAGCTTATGTTGCTTGCATATTTTCTGGTATACTAATGTTACTGTAGGAAATCATAGTTTCAAACTAAGCCAGAAACTATGTTATGTAAATTAATACCAATGAGTGCAAGATACACACCCATCATGGTCCTGGTCTGTTGAACAAGTCACAATAATCTGTTCATTACAAATAAATGGTTATAATTGGGATAAACACCTGAAAGAAATAGTAAGAACACAACCAACTGTCACTTCTGTAACTACAATTTAAATTTGATTAATCTACGAGTACTAGTACTAGTCTCTACTGTCCTGTTATAACACTAATTTAGCTGTATCTGGAAACATAAATACATGTATCTACTCGTATACAAAACTATATTTACCATAGATATCCATGATCGATGTCATTAAGAGGACTATTTATTTTTTAAACAGCCCTCATATATTGTGCACCAGGTCCTAGAGACACACACAGGTGATACTGACTATAGCCTCCAGTCGGAAAAGGTAAGGCAAGATAAAACACACAAGCTGTGGAAACATGGCTTTTATTGCTGGCATGACTTTATCGACAAGAGAGTAGATGCAGTCAACAAATAATTGCTTAGAATTTAATTAAAGAGATTCTTCAAGGGCATCTGCCTTTGCTGAAAGGAATCCAGGAGACTTGAGAGTGGCCTGCTTTTTTTTTTCCTCGGGAAAAAACAACATGACCATTGCTGTTGATTGATAGCATGTTGTCTGGGAGCGCAAGAGAATCATCTTTGAACTGGCTAAGATTTAAATTACTGCCCACATTCAGTACCTACCCTCAGTAGAATCAGTTACGAAAATGCCTGCAGGACTTGAACCAGTTCTGTGGAATGGCTGGACTGTGGACACATTCAGAAAATAAACTTGCGGTACTATTACATGGATCTAAAACAGGGAGTGGGAAACTTGTTTTTGTTGGTTTATACACTGGGTGTATCTTGATGTTTTCCTATTTCAACCATTTACAATAAGAAGCAGGAACATATGAAGAAAGAACAAACATAGCACACGATGCATTGACCTTGAGTCAGTTAGACTGAGTAGGGTCTTTTCCCCTAGGACGGCTCATACTGTGAATAAAAAGTGAAGATTTAAAAAAATCAGTTCTACAGCAGTGTTGAAATGGTGTTTCTATAACCATGAAAAATATGAAAAAGAAACATTCTCCTGTTGGATTACACATGACCTTTCCCAGGGATGAGTACAATCATTTGGCTACTTGCACAGAACTGTATGGGATATCATATTTTATCACCTGACAGTAGATATGATTCATTACAGATGGACTAATGCCCCTATACAGTTTCATAACCTGGCGACAACTGCAACAGGATTCAGCCCTTTTAGGTCTGAAATGAACCAGATATACAACATAGATTTTGACCAAATACAATCTCCCATATCCTGTCCTGTGAGGAACGTAGTCACAAAACATGGCTCTTCATGACTACGAAATGGAGTCATGTGCATTTAAACAAATGCCGAAATGAATCTGGAAGCAAAAATGGGAGAAAAAGCCTACCTGTCTACTACAGTCAGGTCCAGAATTATTTGCAAAATATGCACAAGAAATACTGTAAACTAAAGAATAATACCATTATTAACTTTATTTTTGAACATGTGTAATATAGTGAATATAGTGTGCTTTCTTAATGATTCTATGGGATCAACTGTTCAATCAATCAAATTTCCCACAATATTTTCCCTTTGCCTAACAACCAAAAAAGAAAAAAGATTTTTGAAATAAATGCAGTTGTGTCCTTTTGGCTATTTGAAAAGGAGTTCTGCAACATTCGCTTTCATGATCTGTATGAAATTAGGCTGCTGTGGGTCAATGCTGTAATACTGGACAGGCCTGATGCCACCATTCTTTAGGTAGGCTATAAGCCTTCTTTAGTGTTATTTACATTCTAATAGGCTGGACATTAGGCCTCATTCAAGAACCACACATACAAATAGATGTGTTTTTCTCGTACTTAGAATTTTTTCTTAGGTAGGAACAACATTTACCAGTGGTCCACACCTGTTCGACCCATCGTTTAAACATGCATTCCATTCCTATGGAGACCCTTGCAGTGCAGAACCTCAGATCAAACTTTCAAACTAGGCATTGCAGGTCAAATGTGAATCAAGATTCAGAATCAAACATGGCACACTCATACAAGCCCTTCATACTAAAAAAGCAAGACAATTTCAAAAGGATTGTCAGGGTTGGAGGTAGTACTGGTTGTGGCCATCAGGTGGCTTATTACTTTCACCTGATGGTCATTAGTGCTTACGTGATGTCTACCTCCTGAAGGTACTTAAAGCCCGCATTTCCCCTCAGTCTTCGCTTCGGTGTCACTGTTCGCTCTGCCACCTAGCCGGTATTAGCACATGGTAAGACTCAGCATTCGAGTCAGGTATTGTGCTGGTTCTGTGTTCAGAAAAGGTAAGGAAGGGGTCTGCGCGTTAGTGTGTGTACACTGCAGCCGCCTTCCTGTAGGTCCTTTTTGTTCTTTGTTTCGTTTTGTTTTCGGCTCGTGTGAGTCCGTGGGTGAGGGACGTTGTCCCCGGTATTTTGTATTTTGGTTTGTGTGTTTTTTCGGAGCTGCGACTCCTGAGTCTTTATTTTCGTTAGCCCAGTCTTTTATACTGGGTTGTACTTTTATTTTGGGTTTTCCCCGGTCCGGGGCAGTAGTGCTAGCCTTTACGCACTCATTTTTTGTTTGTGATTTTCGCCCTGGTTTTGGAGGGTAGTTTTTATTTTCTGAGCCGTTATTTGGGGCTCTTCCTTTTATTTGTGCGGAGTTGTCTCCGTGTACAGTGCTGTCTCCTCTACCCCCCCGGGGTCTTAGTGGCGGGCTCGTTTGTGGGTCCGCTTACAAGGGGTCACCCCCTTAGTCGCACCTGGCTCTCCGCACCTCCGCAACCTTACAAGGATATGAAAACATTCTTGCATGAGGATCATTGTTGTTGTTTTTTATGTCCATTCAAATTATTAGGGGTCAAAATGCTGATTTTAATGAATTTATAGTACCAGCGTATTGTTAAAAGAGTTAAAAATGAGTCAGTACTCACCTCAATCCACTATAATTACAAAGGAAAGACAAAGCAATGCCAATATTAAAATACTTTTTTTTTTGTATTTGGTTAACAGCAATCTTAACCCTTTCCACTTTGCCCCGCAATCAGGCAATATCCATCCATCCATTTATATAGCGCCTTTATCCAAAGCACTGTACAATCGATGCTTCTCATTCACCCATTCATACACACACTCACACACCAACGGTGATTGGCCACCATGCAAGGCACCAACCAGCCGAGCCCGTCTGGAGCATTTGGGGGTTAGGTGTCTTGCTCAGGGACACTTTGACACACCCAGGGTAGGAATCACCCATCCAGTTCCTACTTTGTCTTGCAATTCATGCAATCAGAATGAATAACACTGGAGAATAACACAATTTCACTTGACACCAAGACGTATCTCTCACTATTTTTAGGTGGGCATATGGTGCATCCCTCCACTCAGAGCTCAGTGTATGCTGTATTAGTGCATATGCACCACTACAGCACTGGGTATACAGTAAATCCCTCTCCTCAGAGGTAGGTACACACCGTATGCCTGAGTATATGCGCCACTACAACACTGGTTTGTAGGATATATTCTCTAGAATGGGTTCTAGAACGGGGACTGTTGAATATAATTTCTCATTTATAAGACTTGCTTGTTCTGAACACAAGTTTTCAACATGTAGTAAACTGAAATTGTATCACAATGAATATGAGAAACAGCTTAGAACATTTTTTGGAGTTAAAAAAACATGGGAATCACAAGCCATGTCACTGCATGAGTCTCTGTATTCAGAACCTCCACCATGAACCTCCTCAATTTGCCAATATCATGTTTCAGATTTACAGCTTGCTGTTCCGAGGCTTAATGCATCTTTATAGCAGAGCATGCTCCCTCTCCCTCTGTCATCATGTAACTGGATTAAGTCATTGAGTCATTTCTGAATAATAGCGCTGGTCTTAACAAGAGGTAATGCTCTCTAAATTCATCATGTGCGTCAGGTTTTACCCTGGGTCCAAGGTCACAGCCACCATCCGTTCTTTAACACTCTACCTGCCACCTGTGATGGATAGGGTCACAGTCTGTTTGCTTTCTTTCACGCCTATCTGCTGCTTAACAGCACATTGTTGGTACAAGCTGTCTGTGGCCACCGTTACACACAGGCACACACACTATTGGCCTGTCTGTATATCTGTACTGTGTGTGTGTGTGTGTGTGTGTGTGTGTGTGTGCCATGGTAAAATCCTGAAGCAATGATGGTTACAAACCTCGGATCCAATATTAGAAGCTAAATATAGATTTTTCTTCCTCCCTAAAGACAAGCTTTTCTGGCAAAACTCAATTTTGTTTTTGGTCATGCAGTTTCGGCTTACTGGCTGGCCACGGCTAATTTATATAAACTCCTTCACATCTCACATTCTGCTTTAAATGTTGGGAAATCATAATGACAGCCTGGTCCTGGTCTTTACACACACTGAATTCTTATTTCCAAAGTGATTCCATTGACAGTGATCATGTATCATGAGCAATGGACCTGTTCTTGAGACAGACCACTGACTATACCAGAAGATTACCTCCAAACTGCACTCTGATAGTACCTCATTATCCTTGGGATCTCAAGCCGGCATACTTTGCATTGTGCACATAAAACTGGTTGTGTTCATTAAACAGAATGAGCTTTGTACTCCACTGGAAATGGTTTATGTAAACCCCTAAAAGTCATAATTTTAAAGATAAACCACTGGGTCTTCAAATCTTCCTTTCACAAAAATATGGACTGACTCCAGCCTGAATAGTTCACTGTAATCTAATCACATATGCAATGTGATGATGCAATTATATGCACTCGTATCTCTTGTCCCGATGCATGTGTACTTGAATCTGAGGTGAGAAACTACTACTGTACTCTTGGGTGGACACCCAAGCTGGGCACCCTTCTGTAAATGATAAACTGTAGGACTAAAATAGAATAAATACACACTGCAAACTCTGAAAGCAGCCCTAAATAAATGGACATTTCTGAAATGATGCATTTCACATTGCTGAAAGTAAAACAATTGTTTAAAACCTTCCAGCTATGTTACATGGGCCCTCATTACTTGAATTGCATTATAAAATATATGGAAACATCAAGCATCAGGCAGCTTGATTTCTTCCCTGCTGCCTCCCTGTAATTGGCAACCCAGACCATTGAAATATACTATCACAGCAGAAAGCTGGGCCTCACTGCAGGAAGGGGGTCTGCAAAAATGCTTTAGATTGATGCCTTTTATGTACTTCCACTAATGGAGTGAGAAATCAACTGTCACTGAATGTAACTCACAACAATCAGGGACAGCCCCTTAAAAGCAGACTCATGGTAAGTGCAAGGCTGTTTTCAACAAGCGCTGTCTGTTGTTTATAGTTTAATCTCTGCAAGAAGCCCTCACACACATACCACCTGGTGTCAGTATTGGGTGTGGAGAATTAGCAGGATTACAGATTAAATGAAATATAAACCAGAGTCCCAGAAGATAGCAGTTTATCATAGCACAATTATCATATTGTGAAAGAGAAGGACATCCTGTTAACCAAACAGGTATAGTATGTGCATATTTGGCATATTGCTAAAACATTCCCTGGTCATACCACAACGAAAAATACTATATATGTATTCATATTTATATAGTACACATTTGTAAAAAATTAGGTCTGCTATGTAAAGCACATACACTGTGCCTTCCAATAATTCACATCCTTCATCAAAGGCTGTATAAAACAAATACATGTAATGAGCTATACTGCATGTTAAAAATGGGATATTAACATTATTTCATACAATTGCACTCAGAAAAAACATTTGTTCAACGAGTACTTTTCAGAAAGATGTCACAAATATTCATACTGTACTCCAGTGCTTTGTGCACCCTCCCTTTTTAAGGATAATACCACCCCTGTTGGTATGGATTTTGTTTTCAGTGTTTCTATCCCTCTTACAGTGCCAACCCCACCACTGCTGTGCATGCTGTTCATCCATCGGAACTGGCGGTTATGGCGAGAAGACTTGTTTTAACCCCTTAAGCTTCTTGACACAAGCTTAAAAATGACATACCCAAAATCAAATGGTTACTATTCTTGAACCCTTTTGAGTGCAGGCATAATCCTGCTCTCTCCCAGGGTTTGGGGTTTGTTTTCCAAGAGTCAGAACTATTTCAAATATTACTAGAACAAAATTACAGAAGCTCAAACATAGTGAAAGTGGAAGCTTTTTTTCTCACCGAAAAGATTTTCTGTTTTTAACTGGATACAGAATATTGTAGCTTGCCAAGGCACAACGCTGGACAAATCCCCTTTCAAATATCACCAAAAATTTGCATTCTGCATAGTTTTTCTAATCTATATCTCGTCAGTTTTCCTAAAAGGACATTTGGAGACTCCAAAAGGACACATGGAAACTAAATGATATAATGGGTCTTATGAAGTGTAAAATACTACATTTTGCTTCCTAAACTATACAACAGTTTTTATCCTGTTGTATAGTTTTGTACTTCCCCTCGCCTGTCACCCACCCCCACCTTCCTGTCCCAAACTCTATGTCCTTGCTGCTATCCTCAGCAACAGGTCAAGAAGATCATAAAAAATAAGTACAATAATTACAGTAATACTGTCTTGTACACAATTGAGGTCCATTGATTGAAGTTTTTATAAACTGTTTTGGTAAATAGCCTCAACCTATCAAGGAGCACATGTTCAAACATGTCATTACTGGAAGGTCTTCTTCATTTTCTCTTTGCTTTTGCACCATATTTATGCCAGACTACCTGCCTGGCTTGTAGGCAAATAACACTAGCTGGCTAGCAGACACAACGAGGACTGGACGCATGTTTTTGGTGACCAGTGGCCACAGTACAAAAACAATATGGCAGCCCCAGAGGATCTTCGCATTGTTCCAAGTGATAATATGGGTTATTTCTGTTCCGACTGACATTTAAACTGATAGTTTGTTTAAACTGTTAGTTAAACAATTTATTCTCTATAGACTTGAGACTCCAGGGGTCTGTAATCACAGTACTCGAGAGTCTGCAGGGTCGGCTGGTTCCGACTCAAAAAACCTGATTAGGTGTGTTCTCATGTAATCAGCTGCAACTGATCAATTAAGTGCTGAGTAACAAGAAAAACCAGCAGACGCTGCAGCTCTCCCAGATCAGGGTTGCAGACTCCTACACTACTAGTAAGCAGGTAATTATGGTGGTCTAGCTTCTTATAGTTCAGTGTATTGGCTGACCTCACATAAAAGCTGATACAGATTTCATCCATCCATCCATCCATCCATCCATTATCTGAACCCGCTTATCCCGATCAGGGTCACAGGGGGGCTGGAGCCTATCCCAGCATACATTGGGCGAAAGGCAGGAATACACCCTGGACAGGTCGCCAGTCCATCGCAGGGCACACGCACCATTCACTCACACACTCATGCCTACGGGCAATTTAGACTCTCCAATCGGCCTAACCTGCATGTCTTTGGACTGTGGGAGGAAACCGGAGTACCCGGAGGAAACCCACGCAGACACGGGGAGAACATGCAAACTCCACACAGAGAGGCCCCGGCCGACGGGGATTCGAACCCAGGACCTCCTTGCTGTGAGGCGGCAGTGCTACTCACTGCACCATCCGTGCCGCCTGATACAGATTTCAGGCCATATCAAATATGCAGTGGGTGTCTATCACTCTGCCTTTTGGCAGACTCTCTATTTGTCATCAAAGGGGCAGCTGAATGGAGTGGACTTATTTAATACGATACATATCATTTACAAAAACCAATTGTCCGTTCTGGCAGGATTGTGATCATGATTACGATTCAGTGATGAGGATTATAATTTCGAAAATATACTAGTCACTGCACGTTTGAGTTCGTTTCCAAGTCCTGCTGTATTTTTCCATAATTCACAGTCAAAGTTACTGACACTTTAGGTATTATTGTTGGATATGACAGGGGGAGTTGATAAAAAGTATTATTTTGCAGTGCTGAATTATGCACAGGCGATTAATCCCTTTATGTAAGTCTGATAAAGTATCTGCCAGCTGTCCACATATTTCCATGACAATTCCGCCTTATCCTCCACTAGCTTTATGCCATTTCAATCAATCAAATCTGACATGTTCTTGGAAATAAAGTAAACAGTGCTTGACTTGATAAGTCCTTATTTTTCTTTAATAACAGGGGATGTCACAAGGCTTAACGCTTGCTTATACTCATCAATCATGCCACAGATTTAATGTGGCTCTGCTTCTGGAACTGAAGAAGTGCTGTCCTTAAAAGGAGATTTTGTGATAATTACTTTCATATTATTTGTAAATATATCATGGTAATTGATGTAATCTTTCTAATGCTGTACTTATTTACCTTCATAAACCACCATTTTGTGGTTAATTTAAAGGTAGCCAAGCCAAAAATATCTTTAATGTATTAAGCACAAGCAAAATATGGTTCTATGAATAAACTGACAAAAGAATATTGTTTTATTATACACAATATTATATAAATACAAGCACATAATTTTTAGAGCACTATTTTCTCGGTTCTTGCAGGGCGTATGAGCACAGGCATTAGTGATGTTTGGCTATTGAATGCTGGTATTTTCCTGAACAGAGGAGCGCACAGCTCAAGGCTTGTGGCACTGGCGCACAATGGGCTGAATTATGTTGAATATATTATCAGCGGGTGTGGTGCAACTTGATTCATTCATAGCCAATCAAATGAACGCTTTTCATTCCCTTTAAGACCTGTGCGCATTGCGCAGGGTGTATTGCCGTAGTCTATGACTACGATGGAAGATGGGGCCGGTGTTTCTCTCCAGATGTTCTTTTGGAGGAGTTTCAGAGCATGGCTGTCACTTTTTTCTAAAATTCAGTTTGAACATATCAAATAATTAAGAGAAATATATATTTTTTTGTCTAGCTCTTAAGAGTATAATTTAGGTCTAGCTAAATCGGTAGCTAATTTGTGCATACGATCAGATAATGTGTAGGGCTGATAGGGCTGTGTTCAGAGGTAAATAAATAAATGCATGATATATGAATAAATAAATGTGTGATGTGTTAAGTGAGTGCTGAGTGGCTGAAGTGGTGACTGGGAGGGAGGTGGGGTGGGGCTGCTGCTGAAGTGGGGAGCGGGGGGGTTGTGTTTAGAGAATCGGTACTGTTCAATACGCAATCGGGGGTTCCTTCACGGTTCCTGTCTCCTTAATTTGCGGTTGTCCTTCAACTTGCAAGTGATAACATGCATTTATATACCTCACTTTGCCGTTGGTGCACGTTGCTGATTTACGGGAGATTAATGCTTGCAGGTGATCGAGGAGAGTTGGGATGTCTGCACTGACATCTGTGTCGGTAAGTGGTGATTACTAGGGGTGAGCGAGTACGGCATTATCTGTATCTGTGCAACCAACTATATTATCTGTATCCGTATCTGTACTTGTAAGTAGGAATCGTTTAACCCAGAAGTGAATTCAAACCACCACTTGGAAAAATATTATGTACAAGGAAGTCTTCATCCAATATCAGTGTGTTCTGTATTTAGAGATTTGTGTGTAGAGTTTTGCACAAACGGATCAACAGATCTGTAACATGCATGACGTGTTAATGGTTTTGAGAAATTAGTCTTTCCATTTTGACCAGCTCTCAACCAGCCCTATTGTGAACGTGATTCAGAAAAATAAAATCTGTGCTGTTTCAATTTGTCCAAATGAATATTGATCTCTTCTGCTAAGATCTCAGATTCATCATGCTTATCAAAAATTACTATTACCATTTTAAATTGTGGTTTCTTTACACATTGCAAATGACCCTTAAATATAGTATTGCTGGTATTCAATGAACAAGTTGTAGCTGTTTTCATTTTGCTAATTAGAGTAGCATTAGTAAATACCCCACTAAATTGAAGACATCCAGGGATGCATTTTTTGCATTTGTGGTGCTAATTAGTGCTTACATTTTTAGATGGAAAATATAGAGAGGACCGGTAAATTCCTTGGGGTCAGCATGTGTTCTTTACTGAAAGCGTGCATGTCAGCACTCTGAGACCTGTTTCCTTGTTAGTACATAGCTGTGAGATAGAACAGCAGTGTGCATATTCAATACCCATGACACATTATGCATTCATTTCACACTATGTGATTAAATGCCTATTTTCTAAGAAAATACTCTGGATATGAATAATGCTGCATATTGTCTTAAGGGGAGAAACGGCGTTATAAGATTTTAAATGCTTTGCGTCCTAATCCATGAATCATTTAGGGATTTTCTTTCTGGGTTAGAATCAAGCCAACACGCTTTGTTTTTCCCCTATCATTTCCCTCCATATATATGTATATAAAGAAATTCAAGTTATTGGCAATCTCGCCTTGTCTGTTGAGTAAACAGAGAACCTCATCTTAAGTCCACGGAACAGCCAATCTCCTTGACCTAGGTAGAGGGAATTGATTGCTTTGTATTGTCACCAGGTCTGAACTCATCACAGATTACACCCAGGGTGCACAGTTGTAATTACCCAAGATCCTTAGTCATCAAGGTATGTAAATCTCTACCATCTCATTAGACAAGCTTATTTGGAAAGCTTTCTCTAATGTCTGCTTCAGCCTGCTGGAATTGCAGACCCTTCAAAGTTCTGTCCAAAGCTGATTTTTTGCATTCCATTTTATGCAGTTGAACTAAGTGCTTAGGACCCACTAAAGGCATGTGCTACTAAAGGCCAAAATGATAGTAACTTAACTTCCAACAATGACAATACATGGCTAGGAAAAGTATGGATTGGCTTGAAAGATACAGTGCATCCGAAAAGTATTCACAGCGCTTCACTTTTCCCACATTTTGTTATGTTACAGCCTTTTCCAAAATGGAATAAATTAATTTTTTTCCTTAAAATTCTACACACAACACCCCATAATGACAACATGTTTTTTGCAAAAAAAGCAAAAATTTTTTAGCAAATTTATTATAAAAAAAAACCGAAGAAATCACATGTACATAAGTATTCACAGCCTTTGCTCAATACTTTGTTGATTCACCTTTGGCAGCAATTACAGCCTCAAGTCTTTTTGAATATGATGCCACAAGCTTGGCACACCTATCTTTGGGCAGTTTCGCCCATTCCTCTTTGCAGCACCTCTCAAGCTCCACCAGGTTGGATGGGGAGCGTCGGTGCACAGCCATTTTCAGATCTCTCCAGAGATGTTCAATCGGATTCAAGTCTGGGCTCTGGCTGGGCCACTCAAGGACATTCACAGAGTTGTCCTGAAGCCACTCCTTTGATATCTTGGCTGTGTGCTTAGGGTAGTTGTCCTGCTGAAAGATGAACCGTCACCCCAGTCTGAGGTCAAGAGCGCTCTGGAGCAGGTTTTCATCCAGGATGTCTCTGTACATTGCTGCATTCATCTTTCCCTCAATCCTGACTAGTCTCCCAGTTCCTGCCGCTGAAAAACATCCCCACAGCATGATGCTGCCACCACCATGCTTCACTGTAGGGATGGTATTGGCCAGGTGATGAGCGGTGCCTGGTGTCCTCCAAATATGACGCCTGGCATTCACGCCAAAGAGTTCAATCTTTGTCTCATCAGACCTGAGGATTTTGTTTCTCATGGTCTGAGAGTCCTTCAGGTGCCTTTTGGCAAACTCCAGGCGGGCTGCCATGTGCCTTACTAAGGAGTGGCTTCCGTCTGGCCACTCTACCATACAGGCCTGATTGGTGGATTGCTGCAGAGATGGTTGTCCTTCTGGAAGGTTCTCCTCTCTCCACAGAGGAACGCTGGAGCTCTGACAGAGTGATCATCGGGTTCTTGGTCACCTCCCTGACTAAGGCCCTTCTCCCCGATTGCTCAGTTTAGACGGGCGGCCAGCTCTAGGAAGAGTCCTGGTGGTTCCGAACTTCTTCCATTTACGGATGATGGAGGCCACTGTGCTCATTGGGACCTTCAAAGCAGCAGAAATTGTTCTGTACCCTTCCCCAGATTTGTGCCTTGAGACAATCCTGTCTCGGAGGTCTACAGACAATTCCTTTGACTTCATGCTTGGTTTGTGCTCCGACAAGCACTGTCAACTGTGGGACCTTATATAGACAGGTGTGTGCCTTTCAAAATCATGTCCAATCAACTGAATTTACCACAGGTGGACTCCAATTAAGCTGTAGAAACATCTCATGGTTGATCAGTGGAAACAGGATGCACCTGAGCTCAATTTTGAGCTTCATGGCAAAGGCTGTGAATACTTATGTACGTGTGATTTCTTAGTTTTTTATTTTTAATAGATTTGCAAAAATTTCAAAAAAACTTCTTTCATGTTGTCATTATGGGGTGTTGTAGTATTTTGAGGAAAAAAATGAATTAATTCCAATTTTGGAATAAGGCTGTAACATAACAAAATGTGGGAAAAGTGAAGCGCTGTGAATACTTTCCGGATGCACTGTAAGTGACAGATTATGACTGATACAGCAAAAAGTGACTTAAACCCTTATATATTGCCCCTTTTCTTGACACAAGCTTGAAAATGACATACCCAAAATAAAATGGTTCCTATTCTTGAACCCTTTTGACTACAGGCATAATCCCAGTGTTACAACGTAACCTCTCCCACGAAGCACGGGGACACAGTTGGACTGCAACTTAAAACAAATTACTAAGAAACCAAAGTCCAAAATCACAATACAAAAATAAAACACTTCACAAAAGAATAAAAAAAGGAAAAACAGCAAACAAAAACATGGCATAAAACTGCTCAGCTGAAACTATAAAAACACCCCAGTCTTGTTTTGCAGAATTACTCCAGATATTACAAAAACAAAGTTACAGAAGCTCAAACACAGTGAAAGTGGAAGCTTTTTTTTTCTCACTGAGAAGATTTTCTGTTTTTGACTGGATTATTGTAGCTGTGGCTGATGTGGTTAGAAACACAATGGAGCCATAGCGACAACACTGGTAAAATCCCCTTTCAAATTTGAGCCAAAAAATAGCATTCTGTATAGTTTTTTCTAAGCTATGCATAGGCCGTTTTTTCAAAAACACCTGGTGACTCCGAAAGGACACCCATCCATCCATTATCTTAACCTGCTTATCCTGAACAGGTTGCCAGTCCATTGTAGAGCACACAGACCATTCACTCACACCCACAAGCAATTTATACTCCCCAATCAGCCTAACCTGCATGTCTTTTGACTGTGGGAGGAAACCGGAGTACCCGGAGGAAACCCACGCGACACTGGGAGAATATGCAAACTCCACACAGAGAGGCCCCGGCTGACCGGGATTCGACCCAGAACCTCCTTGCTGTGAGGTGGCAGTGCTACTCACTGCACCATCCGTGCCGCCCTCTACTATGCTATCAACACTTTTTTTTCCTGAAAATAAATGTTTGCCCTTCCCCCTGCATGTCACCTCCCCCTACATCTCTATTTAAACCTTCCTTTCCTTGCAGCTCTCCTAAGACAGCAACAGGTAGAGAAGATCATGAAAAATAAGTACAATAATCACAATAATATCATCTTGTATACTAATATATTTTGTAACATGCGATTTACCAGTCGCATGTTAAAAAAAAGGACCTGTCATCATTAAGACAATGGCATCTTAAAATAGGCTACACAGATAATACCGTGAGTTTTAATTCATAAGTCATATATCCTGTAAAAACCCTGAGACTTAAGGGTTAAGCATTTTAGTCTTGTAATAAGACTTTTTTTTTCCTCTCTCAAGTAGAAGATATTAGCTTGCTTTCAGTTAATATTTGCTTCATAAGTGCAATTTTCTTTTTCCATTGCAATACTTGAAATGAGTCAAACCATCTTATTGGACCAACCTCTTTGGAAATATTTTTGTCTTATTTAGAAAAAAGGTCAAATAAATAAGATTTAAAATCTCAATAAAAGACTAAAATACTTGAATTTCAGTGTTTATGTGTCTAATACTATGGACAATGTGTGTATCTGTGCATAATGCAAATGAAAATATGTTAAACAAAAAAAGGGTGTGCATTATAATGAGCTTGGAACTTAATATTGATCTTAAGATTTTTGCCACATGGCACCTCAGGGAGAGAGATTTTGCAATTACTGGTTTACACCATCATTTACCACATGGAGTGACTCAAACTCAAAAAGTCTTCGCCCTACCTCCTCACAGGTTCTGGACAAAACAAAAACAAAGACAACAGTTATTCTTATTCATCTCATCACAGCTTTTCCTTCTGTGATCTGACAACAAAACAAAAACTCCCACACACAACTCCAAGTCTCAGCCCCATACTGTGGAGAGCATGAAATGTGGCAAACTTTGCTTGCTTGCAATCTATTACGACCTGCTTGAGTAACAATTGTGATTTTGTAAACATTTTAATTTTATTGAAGCATTTTTATTTGAGTTAGGGGACAACATGAGATTGTGTCTTCATCTGGTAAATCTGCTAAATATGCCTTGTTAGTTAACATAATGTAGCATAATGTAAGGTGGACATGATTTTTTATTTATTTATTTATTTTTTTGAATTTTTCCCATTTTCTCCCAATTTGGTAGCCAATTAGTATTAGATACACCGCCCACACCCCGTCCCTCGGCAGCCCGAAGGAGAGCAATATGCCTTCTTCAAGCCATCTCGTCTCATGCTCATGACCGTCATTCCGAGGCGCCCAAGGTGCTTTTTGTTGTGCAGCGATCTACTAACCCTGCCAATCCCACCCTCTGGAGCAGCGAGCTCCACGTGAGCCAGCCAAACGTGGCTTTTGGCAGGACCGGGAACCTAACCCTGGTCACCGGTGTGCAACTGCAGTGAACTGCAACCGCAAGTCCGCTACATCTTAGCCTGTTGCGCCACCACGGCCCCTGAAAGTGGACATGAAATGGAGGATTAAAATCTGGCATTGCACTGGTCAGCTTGCTGGCTTCCTCTGATATGGTGGCAATATGTGGCTGTAAAGTAATTTAACCCCAGGAGCATACACCATTAGCCCCCATCTTCTCAGCACCCATACGGGTGGGAGCCTGTGGGGGAAAAACTCATGCATTGTTCCCAAAACAGCTGTCTTCCTGAACCCCCTGTAAATCCCCCTCCTCTCACATTTCTATCAGGGTGCGACATCTTTTATGGCATGGGAAGGTTTGAGAAAGCACCGCCTGCTGGGCCCACACATTATTCTCTTGGACCCCCCTTCATTACTCCCTCCCTCTCACATCTCCCTCATTCCTCAGTTTCACTGAAATTATGCCTAAAGCATTGGATGTGTCACGGCAAAGTCAGTTTAGATATTCATTCATGCTTTGACTTGTGGAAGAACCTATGCACTGGATTAAAAGCGTCTACCAAATTACAAAAATGTAAATGTATTCATGTTTCGAATTATTCTGATTGTTTCAGTGCGACTGGTGCGATGGTCTAATTTTTGCAACAGCATACCTAGGACATCATAACCATCCAGTTCATTCATGTCGAGAACAGCCATGGCTAATGTTGGTCTTCTTGGGTCCATACTATTCCAGCGACCTCTGAAATGCCTGCAGATATCTAGCCATCTACCTTCACATAACGGCCGATGTGACATGTGGTGGAACCAGCAGAGGACTGTTCAGAAGAGTAGATCTCAGTACAGGATTCCTGTAGCGATCAAGTCAAAATTATAAATAAGACATCTACCAAAGGTAGATAACTAATCTAAATTATTATTCAAATGGAGGCAGATATAACAAAGGTAGATTTATTGGCCCTATAGTGGAGATTCTTGGTCAGCCCAGACCAGTAGAAAGCGGAAGGCAGAGTGGTACTACTGTCTTTGTAACTTGGTTTATTTATTGGCTATTCGAGTCTTTCCGCATAACGGTCAGTAACATTTAACCATACTAACTCTCTTTCTGCAATATCTGAAGGACAAGCATGCCGATACCTTCACCCTTGCACCCTTGCACGTCATTGGGTTAGCGTGGGGTTTTACAATAATGAATAGAACAGCCCAGCGATGCTCATTCAGCCCAGCAATGCTCACCTTGTCCTACCACTAAAGCAGTGGTAGGAAGTCAGTAGTAGAAGTAGAAGTTCTTAAGTCACGACAAGATTGATTTGATTTAAATTTTAAATGTTTATCATTTGTCGTACGTCGCTCTGGATAAGAGCGTCTGCCAAATGCCATTAATGTAATGTAATGTGATGTTCAGTTCTTAATGATATACCTGGGGATTGTATCTGTTTTTCATCTTGTTTGTTCATCGTATATTGCTACAACCTGTCTTTTCGCCTGTTTTTGAGTGTCATGCCATTGTGATGTTGTCATAGTATGTGTCAGGTTCCCCTTGAAAAGGAAAAAAATAATGGATAAATAAATAAAAAGAGCACCATGCATGAAACGCCCTTTGTACAAGGGCATAACGTGCATTTTTAAATCATATACATGTCCAGGTATTTGTCCTTCTCAGTTGAACCAGTCAATCAAAGTGTTCCCATCTTTTAAACGTCATCTTGAAAGACACAGCTGTTTCCATGCTTGAAGTTCCCATAGTCCATTACAAAGGCTGCAAAGTCTGAGGTGTTGGTTATCACAAGTTATTTTATCACAATGCCAAATTGGAAGACCAGTTTGCAGAAGATCACAGAATTTTTTTTTTTTTTAAGTAATGAAGCACTTATTATGGTAACTGATGCGGAAGTTCTCACCCTTTCACACGTAACTTATATATTTCCATCAGTCACTCTTTTTTCTGCATGTGCACCAGCTGTTCTAGAATGTACTGTTACAGTGCATCACACTGGCTGTAGCACAGTTGAAATTGCCCTTGATATGAGCGCTGATATGTACTTAAGGTTGATAATTAAGGTTAAGGTTGATAATTAAAGAAAAAAAAAAGTTTATTTTTTATAAAGAAATAAAAAACGGGTGAAAATCAGATTATAATTATGCTGATTTTTGGGATAAATCTTTGATTTTAATTTCAACCATTGTCCTTTCTTTTAACCGTAGGGTTTGTTAATGGAACTGCACATTTAATGACATTTGCACAGTGACATATACAAGAAATAGGCCTAACATTGCAATACAAAATACTTTGGAATCCTGTTGAATCCCTTAAGCCACAAGGCCATAGTGCATTTAGTTCCATTCAATTTGTTTTTTTTACAGTGAAAGCAATAATACTAATGGTTCTGTTTGTATACACTATCTTACAATACCATTGTTTTAGCTACAACAGTTCCTTCGCAGGCAAGAATTAGGTTAAGATTGGTATTATTTTCACAGTGTTACTTTTTCCCGCTTTTGTCACAAAACCATAGTTGAGAGACATGGGGGAACCGGACCACTAGTCATTATCGATTCCAGGGCCGAAGCTGCTAATTATATAACAACCAACTTAACAACTTAGATGATTTCTGCTGCAAAAACAAAGAGTGCTTAGGCATTTGCTTCCTCTATTGGGCCAAAGATGAAAATGACATTAAACTAATTTTTTTAAGACCGGCTTTTCCCTGCGACCCTGCTCTCTTTTCAAACAACCAAATAGGTCGGCCTGTAGCGAAGTGGTTAAGGTGCATAAATGGGACCCGCAAGGGCGGTGGTTCGATCCCCGGTGTAGCCACAATAAAATTTGCACAGCCGTTGGTTGTCATTAACCCTGCATTGCTCCAGGGGAGGATTGTCTCCTGCTTAGTCTAATCAACTGTAGGTAGTGTCTGCCATTAAATGCCATTAATGTAATGTAAAAACTCCACTCTCCCAGCGACCTCACATACACACACAGGCCAATTGGAAAACATCCCCATGATTCCCACTCTTAAAGCTGCATACCCTCATTTACCAACAACGGCATTGATCCAGAGAACCAAATCCATAATAGAACAGCAATAAGAACATCAAAAAATCAAAAATCGGTTTGATCTGAACTGCCCTTTTTTTAACAAATCTGGGAATTCTTTAGGGGGACATCAGTTAAAACCGATAATGATGATCCTTATATGTACTATACCCATTAGTGGGGAACTGGCCAAGTTGCCCCTATGTCAGCAGATACAGACCACGTGACTGCAATGTACTGTGGAAAATGTGTAGAGCTACATTTGCAAATATGTACTTCAGAAAGGCATGTCCCCATCAGGAAATGCTAAGGCCTGAATATGAATTAGTTGGGACCCTTATTAAGGGTGAGCTTTTTAACAGTGTTTGATTTTTCTTTTCATTAAATAAATGAAATAATAATTTTAAAATATGTTTTCCGTTATTCTCTTTCCCTTTGTCTAATACGACATTTTGAAAATAGATATGAAAACATCCAGAGATATGCAATAAAATAGGACATAACATTGCTTTTTAATGTACAGAAATATCAGTAGAGTTCATGGTGGAAATATGCTCAGAGAACTGATAGTTAAAACTCTTATTTTAATGACTTTGGAACAAACAATAACTCTGTTGAGCAATAATGACATTATACACCTCAGAAGACCCTTGATATCATTTGGTTACCATGTCCCCCTTTGGTGTTGAAATGGCCTTTTTGGACACCCGCCTAGAACCACCCGCTTAGAAAAAGCAATACAGAATGCTAATTTCTGGGGATATTGTCATCATATTTGAAAGGAGATTTGTGGCTGTGGCTCTGTTGTGTTTCTAAGCTCACCAACCACAAGCATCTGCATCTACTTTTCAGTGACAAAAAACTCTTCCACTTCCACTGTGTTTGCGTTTCAGTAACTTTGTTTTAGTAATACTTAGAGTAATTGTGACTCATGGTAAACAACCCCCCAAGGGCTAGATTTCAGGAGAGACAATAGGGTTCAAGTAACCATTTAATGTTGGGTATGTCATTTTCAAGCTAAGAAAGAAAAAGTTGAGAAAAAGTGGAGATAAGTATTCACAGTTGAAAATTACCAGTATGCATCACAATCATTATCAGTTGAATATGTAATGCATTCTGTCATAGAAGATGGTGTGACCCACAACTTGGAGAGAGCTTTGGAATCTTCAGTCATCAGTGTTTAGTGAAGTGGTGGGTTATCGAACGAATGTGGGAACTGCTTGACAGGGCTTTCAGATGTCTGGACAGTTCAGTGTGGTTTTAATGGTTATTGATTTACATTAATGTATTCACTTTCAACTGAATGCCTTAATTTTAAACAAATCAACAGAAGTTAAAACTACACTCCTAGATACTGAAAATAGTCAATTCCCCTTCAAAAAGGGAGACTATGTCCAGAGATCCAGCAATATGCACAGTGCAACACATCATTATGTGTGTAACCATATCCACCAGCCTTTTTAGACAATAATAATAAAATACCCAGTTTTGAAAAGGAAAAGCAAATTTCTTTCCCATTCTCAACTTTTATTTGTCTTTCCAAATTTTCCAAATACCAAAATGGTACCGTGATACATCATGAGCTCTTATGAACAACAGGTGTGTTGAGAAAATTGGTTCGGAAATATTTTTAAATTAAAAAAAAATGACACAGATGGACAATTTGGAGCTGCAGTGACCGGTGCAGGTGCATAAGATGTTGCATGTGCTGAAGATGTCGTGGTAATGCCTGTTATTGTCTGTTTTTGAAAGAATAGCTTTGAGCATGCACTACATGAACAAAGATGGCAAGACAAGGATTGGCTGCATCACCCCTACAACACATTATACTCTAGAACTCTGTCTAACTCTGCTTTATGTTCCTTTTGCACAGTGCTACACACAAGCATTTTGTATATTTAAAATATGGCCCATGGAGCCATATACTATTATGACATTATCGATTTGCCACACCCTTGATACAACCGCAAGATAATGTGATTGTGGTATAGGTACTGTACAGGTACACAATGAAAAGAATCAAGGCTTTCATGAATGACAAATGTAGGCAAACTTTTGCTAATGAGATGTACAAGTGAAGATTCAAATTTTCTTTTAACTTGACATGTTGAAACAGTAAAATGATGTATGCTTGGTAAATGACAATCAATTATTGATATCTCACTGGATTGTGCATTTGCATTACATTATATGTCAAATAAGTGGTTGTCATCACAAGAGACAGTTCCAATGTTATTGCAAAGTTTTCCGAAATGTGTATTTCACAGACATTCTTGGATTTTTCAAAGTTCAATAGTTTAATGTGAGCATATTTTAATTGCTGCCACTGCAATATGTTTCTGTCTTGAAGTGGAACCAAGTGGGAGTTAAGAGGGAAGAGTGAATCATTCTTAGACAACTCTAAACCAAAGACAAACACAAACACATTTATATTCAAGTTATTCTTGGATACTTGTTAAATGGCAGTCATTTAACACACTAACTATTTGGGAGAAGAAGCTAAGAAACAGATGGGGAAAACTGATGAAGGTCATCACAGTAAAGCTAAATACTTATGGCTGAATGAAAACCCAGAACGTTTACTATACCATTCGAAATGTAATTCTGACTGCGCTGTATCATTTGAATATGTAGCACAGCTTCCATAAAACCATGACAGTAACAGAATACTTATTGGGAAATATTGTGTTGTTAATAGTCCACAGACTCCCCTTTACAATAACCCCATCCACTCTGGCCCCTTGTGGTCGAGTCGTCGACGTCTCAAATTATTGCTGTGTTCATATTTATATCATACAAAAAACTGCAAAACGGCGATGCCAGATTGTTGAAAACAAGAACAGCAGTTTAGATTCTTTTCATTACATTACATTACAGGCATTTAGCAGACGCTCTTATCCAGAGTGACATACAATATCAGTTTCTTATTTGCAATGTTGGGCAATAAAACAGCAGGCTCCCCCATGCCATGCTAACAGTTTACAACGCTAGTCATAGACTCAGGCAATAAAAGGAATATTCTGACAATCCTTGATACCATTTCTCTACGTCCAAAATCATGTTCCAATATAAGAACAAAAATATACAATTCAGAAGTCGCATGAATGAACACATTGCTTTTTTTTTCTTCATATTTCCGGTTTGGTAGAAATACCAAAAAGTTTATTTAGCAAATTGTTTGATACAGACATATTTATGGAACCAAATATTCCACCTAATTATGAAGCTAGGACTTTTTTCTTACTTACGTTGAAGTTTATTTCATAATCCATTCAGCCATTTTTGAGAATTACTTTTTTGCCAGGGCTAAACCTAAGCAAATGCCGTCTTGTGTTCGAAAAGCAGAATGGATATACAGACGTGCATAATTAACAGGATTTGGACTTGCTATACATGTAAACCTGTAATTGTTCTTGCTAATGGGTCTAACAGGGCTCTGGTTAACCCAATTTTGAAATAAAGATTTGTTAGAAAGCGTTAGGTTGGAGAGCTTTTTGAACACCTTGGAGAGCTTTAGAAAAGCATACTCTCATATAAGTGAATAAAACATGTGAAGTTTAATTTTCTTTGCATTCTGGGTTGGCCTTGACTTAAAAATGTAGATATTCAGTACTATACTATAAAAATATAAGGCATTGTGTGCATAACATGTGATAACCTGATGATGATTGCCAATTTCACAATTTAAAAACATGGGAATATTATATCCCACACCTTAATTAAAGTTCCATGGAAGCGAAATGAAAGGGTTGCATAGAAAAAAATGTTTATTAATTAGTTTGCCTTTCAAAGATGTTTTAGAGGATGGAAAATGCCTTATTTTAAGACAAGGAGAGTGGTGGATTGGGGGGCACACCAGGGAGTTCGCCTAAAGCAGGATTCCAACAACAGAAAAAAAGCGTTCCTTCATTTATTCAGTGTTTATTAGTTATTGGTCTAATAAGCACTGCAATGGCACAGTAAATATTTACTCCTCCCCCGAAACATTTCCAGCATAGCTTCCAGTTAGGTGAAAGCAGGTGTGGTACGGCCGTTATTTGCTCAGGCAGGGGGGGGAGGAGGTGTGTCGATTGTAAATCAGCGGGACAGATTAGTCTGGGAAATGAAGCGCATCTGAATTCAGCACCATGGTGCGGCGCTCAGCATCTGCGCTGGGCTGGGCCGGGCTCTGCAGCGGCAGCTGACCTGGGCACATTAGCAAATGTGCCTGCTTCCCTCCACTGCATCTTTAAATGATTTGTGAGGGGCCGCTGCCGTCCTTTAAGAATTCGCTGCATCTGCGCAAAGGGCGGGGTCGGGGCGCGGTGGGGCGGAGTACGACGGGAGGGGGACAGGGGGACGGTTGGGTCGGGCTGCGTCAGTTCATTCTCCGTGTCTCCGTGCCGCAAGACTGCACGCCAATTGGAGAGGCGACAAAGTTGCCACTTTTGAAAATTCCTTTTCTTCTTTTGTGTAATAGACCAACTGTTTTGTTTTTTTTCCTTTCATGCCGATCTTCACAATAAAATGCATGTGCCAGGACATCACTGACTGTTAGAACAAAAACTAATAAATAAATACATAAATGCACCAGACACAAATTTCAAAGTTCAATCACAGCCTCTATTGATTGGTATCAGTCACCCTTGCTCCCATCAGCTTACTTTTCTTTTCCTATACTAAGATTCAGAAAATCTTTGAAATTGTCTTTTATTTTTGTTGGACACTTTCAGACCATCCACCTTCACTGGGTACCTGTGAGAGCAGTCAGCCGTTCGTTAGCTTTGGGGAAATCTGCTAGCTAATGAAACGGTGTCTGTTCCATCCTTTGCATATAGCTAGGACAATGGTCCCAGTATAAATCACATCCTGACTGATCCTTCGGGTGGATAATTACAGACAGGGGTGTGATAAGCCGTGGTAATAGAACTCTGTCAATCAATTCATGACGCATCACACTTATTCCCCCGTGTTTGCTCAAATTGAATGAGGGAATTCAGCTGGTGACATTTAGGCCATTGTGATTCTGATTTTGAAAAGAAACGTTTCAGCTTGATTTCATTAACTGGAGAGAGTAAAAGCAAATTTGCCTTATGAAATGCAATTACTGCACAGCTGACTGGCACAGAGAGGTGACATATAAAAGCTTTATTTCCTCTGCCTCTTCTCTTCCCGAAGACTGACTGCATTTGTTAAATAATTTGTTTAGTTTAATTATCCAGTTTAATTTAGCTTATTACTTTTATTTTTATTTTTTTCTTTTGAGGATGTGGAGCAGCCACAACTATTAGTCATTTATGATAAATATAAACGTAGCTGTTATGAAAGCTAATTAATAGCAAGTTTGTAGGATCTCATTAAAATATTTATTTATCACTACAACAAAGAGATTACAAGTTCTCCAAGGGCAGAACTGTCATATTCTATAGATTTTCACCTAAATATCCCAACATTATATAAGAAATAAAAGAATGGAGTCATAAGGTGTCTCTTTTCTACAGTATGAGATCAACTATTGCTAGAGTAATGGTAGCTTTGTCATTTTGCACTTCTGCCAGAAAGTGGCCAAAATAAACCAGGCTCCCTTGTCATCAAACGTTTCCATCTGTCATCAAATCTCTGTAGCCCCAGCTGTTCCCTGGCAAGCTGCTTCACTTTTATTCGGATGCTGTTAATAAGCACTTGTGTCTGGGAGTCTCCATAACTATGACTATCCTTGGCAGTTCTGCACCTGCCACATCCATGTCTCCAGCCTTGTTCTTTTTCACAAGAGGTTGTTTCATACTTTCTATTCAGAGGAAATTCAATTGCTGTCATTGCTTGCAACAGGAAAACAGAAATTCTTAAATTCACACATTTTATATCACATTAACAGAACCCCACCACCACACACACACACACACACACACACACACACAACCTCCTTGGCTGTCCTACAGTCCCCCACATTCTCTCAGAATCCTTTTTTCCCCACAACAACAGACCCAAGCCTACCCCCCTTGATCCCAGGTCCCTTAGGTAGCTAAAACTGCCACAACATTTGCAAATGCAACATGCAGATTCCATATTCTGAAATATTTGTCAGATATGAAAGAAAATTCAATTTAATTGAACTTCAAGATATTGATGTCTCTTGTGCAATGGACACGAGAGGGTACTGAAGGATTGTGATGGATTTAAAACCAAACTTTGGTTATTTATGGGACAAGCACTTTAAAATCTTCAATTGAATTAAAATCTTCATGGACAGTGAATAGCAACCTGCACATGGAGGGTGACATTGATATAATTTAGGCAGAAAAGGGAATGCACCCTGCTCTTTGTTCTTATTCATTCTTATCTTTTAACGTCCCCACACATAACCTCAATAACCATATTAATCTGCCCTTCAGTTTGTCTAAGCAATATCCAACATTGTAGCATCAACGTCTGAACTAGAGTGGTGCATAATCCTCTAGAATATGCATTTCCAGTACTTTAATACATCACAATGCAATCTAGATATGGAAGTAGACATGTTTTAAGATTATGAAGATCATATCTACAATAGTACAATGTACACAATTTCATTATCTGAGGCGTTTTTGTGTTATTCATCTGATCCGGAATAACACTAGTAATCTGTAAATCCTTCACCTGTTAATCTGATAAAGGCCCATATGTGAATGATGCTTTAAAATGGATTATTAAACTAAATCTCATAGTTATTCAGGATATGGAAATTTATACTCAACTATAGATAATATGAAATTATTATACCAGCAGTTCTGACATGCCAACAGTATGGGCCAGCATAGAACTACCTAGGTTGCCATTCGCAATTGGCTGTGGTGATTCAGATGGAATTACGTGGCATTAAAGACGTTGTCACTTAGGTGCTGAAAAGGTCTACAAATCAATTTTGAATACATTGATGAGGCAATCTGTAAAGAGTACAAAGCAGTCTTGCTAAGCCTTACAATGCATGTAAAATACAAGGGAAATTTAAATAAAGAAAATAAACATTTTTGAAATATTATACGGTTAGAGAGTGACGATTGTTGGCCTACAATTCAAATTATTAATATTTTAGGAATTAAAATTATTATTTTAGGAATTCATTATTATTATTATTATTATTATTATTATTATATTGTATGAGTGAGTGCTACGCTTTCCCAAGATTCCACTTGTATATTTGGTGCTGTGCTTCATCTGGTTGACCAGAGTATATATACAGTATACACATACATGAAAAGTAATACCCTTTTTGTAACTTGCCAACACTCACATAGCACTGTTACTATTTGATAAACCGTCCATTGTTTAGAATATCCTTCATAGTTTTAATGTAATCAAAACAACCCATTTTGCCTTTTTTACCAGCTCCCTCATGTTTCTCAGTTTTTTTCCACCATCTTTGAGAGTTTTTGAGAATGTAGAACGGGGTATGATCAGAGCCTCAATTTTCATTTGGCTAATTTTAGGACGATCATCCAACCCAAGCAGGCAACATTGTTCGTCTGTAGGAAGAGGCTTGGTTTTACATGCTATGTACAGACACTTGTTTTCTGTCATCCTGCATCCTCACTACAATCGGGTTATTCCTACATCCAATATGCTTACAGGCAGGTTACATTGTATCACTATTCATTCTAGAAGATTAAAAAGGCTGAAGTAATTTGCGAGTGAGTGATGCAATACATTTTCATTGTTGGGGAACAGAACAACACATACTACCATACATGTTAAATCTATATTTTTCTGCTATTTCCCAAAATGCTTTTTGTGTGTTTCAGGTTACTGCTTTAACAAAGTTCATAATTGTTCATTGAGGTGAACAGATGGGACAGATTTCTTTGATGAAGATATTATGTGCTAGTGTCAGGAATTTCTGTCCCCCAAGAGCATATTCCTCTCTGCAGTGTGCAGTTAAATGCACATTCACATCACTTTTATTAAACACGTAAAACACCAGGTAAAACCAGAGCATCTGTTTAACCGCTCTAGTGGGTGATTGTGTCCCTCTCCTATTTTTAACATTATCTTCTCACAACAGAGTATGATAAGTTTTGATGAATTTTGGAAACAAAGACTAAAATAAAAAAGATGTGATCATGCTACCAATCTACACCAGGCAAGTTGCACTGTGCGCTCTAGGACGCGACGTAAGGCGGCAGTAACCCAAACGCAATGCCTTCGCTAGACATAGTTGCCGCTTTCCAGGTCAGCGCCTAAGCTGTTAAAATAGCAAATGACCTTGCTACATGGGCAGATTGGTCTTAAAATGCAGTGTGGTTATGGTTATTAGCATATTGATAATATGATGCAGTTGAAGGTGTTTGCACTTTGACCATCCAAAACCAGGGGCTTGCTTCACAAGTGATTTTAGAGGATTTTCACTCGCAGATCGCATTCTTATTAAAACTCGCTTCACTAAAACGCGCTGCTTGAGAATCGCAAATAAGTCTGAGCGATATAAGCTCTGACTTCACCGAATTACAACATGGCTCTAATGCGGCCATCAATGTCAGCAATCGCCATCAGCCATCATATTGACATTCTACCGGCTCCATTGCAGCCATCACCATCATCAATAAATATGACAGCCTACTGTTGTGTTTTGCTAGCTCACTTTACATTGGATGTACTCATTAGATTAAGCAACGATGCTCTGGTTCAGTTGTAACCAGCAAATTTAGCTGGCTAACTAGCTAGCTCCAATCTCTCATAATTATTTTGAGAAACTGGGGCTAGCCCGCTAGCAAGCTAAATTACAGACTGTGATGACGTAGCCGATTTGGATAGCCACCCACTTTATAATTTGTATGGAGTTAAATAAGAAGAAACAACCAGAACAACTACATTTCTCATTAAATTAAATTTGCTATATGGGAATGAACCTCAGTGATTCTCTAACTTTGATGCTACCATCAAATGTGTGATCTCTCTCACTGTCCATCTCTCTGACTCACGCAATTCTTCCTCTTCAATTCCGGTTCAAAACTGTAAGGTTGTATTTCTTCGTCAAAATCGAAAAGCTTGTCCTATAACTCAGCGAAGTCAGAGCTGTCCGTCATTTCCCTCAGGCTAGCCAAGTTCTGTGATATTTGTATGCTACAGAAGATGATAGAAGACTCATATCTTTGAATCAAGGCAGTAGGCTGTTACATTAGCAAATGTTGCTAGGCTATCAGTATGATCACTGGTCTAAATTCATATGCTGGCTACCGCCAATAAAATATTCACTTGCATGAGCTGCACTGTATGATGAAGAACATTGGTTTGATATTGAACATCATAGTTACATATATACTAAGCAGTTTGCTGTTGAGTCCTATTCTACAGACAAGAGTGTGAAGGCAGTGAATATAACGTTACTTGTATCAGGTTAGAACATCCATCCATCCATCTATTATCTTAACCCGCTTATCCTGAACAGGATCGCAGGGGGGCTGGAGCCTATCCCAGCATACATTGGGCGAAAGGCAGGAATACACCCTGGACAGGTCGCCAGTCCATCGCAGGGCACACACACCATTCACTCACAATGTTGCAAATTAGATTCCCAATATGCATTTTGCTATATGTACTAGCATTAATAAAGCTTGTGTTGAAAACTCTGTTGTCCTTCATATGACAATGAATGTAACGTAAGCTACGAAAAGAAGCTTAAACAGTGAAACGGTCGAATAATGAAATTGAGTGCAGCATTTAGCTTTGTCATTTAAGGTTAGCGACGTCATCAAAGTGCGATTTTGATGACATCCCCTCTCAATAATTAGTGATAAGACTATGAGAATAGAGCTCTATATGTGCAGTTGGTGCATGACAATGCCTTCACCTGTTGGATAATCATTTGAAACATTTGAGCCCTTTTACAGTGTTCACAAATGTTGCTCTTATCCACAATTGTTCGGTTATGTGAGTGTCTATGTAATGCTCTTTTTTTACCTGTAGAATCAGCCTTGTAGTCTTGTAAATTTGATAGGAACATCGTAGAACATCATTTGGTATGATGCACCACAAAGGCACAAATAGTCTCCAAATGGATATGAAGACAGACTAGACATATTTAGACCTGCTTTCATAGCAGAGTATTGAACTGAAAAGAATATCTGTTTTGACTGTACTTTGTGGTGTCTTTTGAGCTGTGCTTTGCTCTAAATGGCACTTGGAATTGAAGGAACCATTATCTACAGTGTTTTGAGGTAAAGATGAATAGAAAATAGCCTTTTAAGGTGTACCTTTTCACAATAACATAAACTGTTACTGGGGTGTTGCAAAGTCCATTTCAGGACTCATGCAAAACAGTTTGGAAATCCATCGAGGTATCTGAAACAGAGCACAAGGCAGCATGCTGGACCTTGACTCTGTAATCGTGTAAAATGATCTGCCCATTGTCATGCATTCGCAGGCCTGCTTGACAAATGTTAAATACTGACTACTACATTTTGTTCAGAATGAGAAAACGTGAGGTCTCGTGGCTCAGCAGGGTGTTAGAGCATCTCCATACTTGAGCTGTGTCTGCCAGAGTTAATCACTCCCCACCATCCGATTTAAGACAAAGGTCTTAAAATTTAAATATCCCATTAGAATTCAATAGATGAAAAAAGTGATAAGCATCTAAACTAAAGCAACGGATTTGCCTCGGAATGCTAAGCTGGTTAAACTATGCACAGGCAGTTCACCTTGACTGCGTATGGCGAAGAATTTACTTATCAAAGCTATATCTTGGGCATCTTAATACAGCCAGAGTTCACCATGTATATAACTTCACTTCACCTTCTAAATTTTTCAGTTTTCATCTAACATAATTAATTCTTTTTTTAATAGAATACAGTTTTCTGTACCCATGGTACATGTGTATTCCACAATCATTGATTTCTCTCTTTCATTTGATAATAACTTAAAAAGTGAACATCGATCATGCCTATTTTCCCTCTGCTTAAAAGGTTGCTATCAAAAGCATCCCGCTGCTCTTATTCAAGTTGTCCGTTTCCTTTTCTTCCCCAAAAGGAAACCCCTCCAGAGGAACAGAATGAACAAACCAGTGGAGGCTAACCCTCCCACACCTTCTACCCAGCATTCCTTGTCTCTCTGAGCTTTTAAAACCTGCAGACCTTTTCGAGGGCAATGCGACGCAGGCCCTGGTAGAACCATGCTGGTTCTCTTTTGGTGGCACAGGCTGATAGAAACACAAGAAAGAAAGAGCACACTGTGAGACAGCTGTGTTTGAATGGGGCTTGCTGAGTGTAAAGTGCCTTGGGGCTAGGCACATGGGTACTGTAGGCAGACTCCGGTCACATTAGATGCTATTGGACAGGGCTTGAGAGAAACCATTTTAACCAAATAACTGCTTTGATCGTGAATCATGAACATTTTGCCTGTTTATGTGGCCATTCTGTCATTGACAGACATGAATTCTACATCCAGTAGATTCATCAATACATTTGATATTTTACCAGAAATATCACTTATGTATGGGAAAATACTTGTTACATAGCATTAATCTGTCGATATTCAGAAAATAATCCCATTACAATTCATGCACAGGGTTCTATACTCCAGAAATATACGTGCTGCAAATGGAACTTTGTGGAGTCTGTTTGCAGTTTAGATGAAAGCAAACAACAGAAAACAATAGTGCATAATTGATCACTTTCACCATAGCTGCAGTGTCATTAACACTAGAAAGGCCAGAGCCGATGCCATTTGGAGTTTGGACTTTTAGATGCAAATTACTCCAACCCAATAAATGCAAAACGCTCCTAGTTGGGCTTAAAAGAACTGTTTCTGAAATTTCAAAAAATCAACTCAGTAAAGTAATACATGCAGTTTGTTCTATTTTCTTCAGAGAAATTCAACACCAGCCAATAGTCCAGCAGGTAGCTTACTTGTAACCAGGTGTGAGTGTGTTGCTGTCCTTCAAGCAGGCAATTCAGCGACTGAACAGCCAATGTTTTAATGCAAATTGTTCAATGAAGAGTAATTGAAAGTAACTTTTGCACATACCTTCAGTAAATATTCAGTCCCCTTCACTTTTTGCACACTTCATTGTGTTTTTAGATTTTAATTTAAATGGATACAATTGCCATTTTTGTCCATCAATCTACACTTAATAATCCATAATGACAAAGTAAATTAGTACTTTGTATAAGCAACTACAGCTTTGAGTCTTCTTGGGTAAGTCTCTACAAGTTTTGCACACCTGGATTTGGGCAGTTTATCCCATTCTTCCTGGCAGATTCTCTCAAGCTCCGTCACATTGGATGGGAAGCATCTGTGAACTGCTATCTTCAGGGACGTTTTCTTCAAGGACCTCTCTTTATTTGGATGCATTCATCATTCCCTCAATTCAGGAGGGACAGTCCCTGTTGCTGAGAAGTACCCCCATAGCATGTTGCCGACCATGCTTCACCGTAAGGATGGTATAAGCCACATGATGAGCAGTGCCTGGTGTTTGTCAGACATAGTGCTTAGAGTTCTGCACAAAGAGTTCAATTTTGGTCACATCAGACCAGATAATCTTTTTTCTCAAGCTCTCATAGTCCTCCAATTGGGCTGCCATAAAGGCCTGATTAATGTGCTGCTGAGATGGTCATCCTTCTGGCAGGTTCTCCAATCTTGGCCGTTTACTCAGTTTGGCCGGATGACCAACTATGGGAAGAATTCTGGCGGTTCCAAACTCCTTCCATTTCACAATTATTGAGGCAACTGTGCTCCTGGGAACACTCAAAGCTTTATAAATGGTTTTATAACCTTGCCCTGATCTATGCCTTGCCACAATTTTATTGAGGTGTACAGAGAGTTCCTTGGATCTCACTGTGTCCTGACATGCAGTGTGAATTCTGGGTCCTTACAAACACAGGTTTGTGCCTTTCTAAACTATATCCAATCAATTCAATTTGCCACAGGTGGACTCCTATCAAGTTCTAGACACATTGCAAGGATAATTAAAGCAATCAGGATGCACCTGACCACAATTTGGAGTACCACAGCAAAGGGTCTGAATACTTATGTAAATGAGAGATTTCAGTTTTTGATTTTGAATAAATTTGCAATGGAACTTTTTCATTATGGGTTATTATTGAAAAATTGAAACTTGATCCATTTAAAATGAAATCTACAACACAATAAATTGTGCAAAAAGTGAAGGGGTCTATATTACATTAATTACTTTAATGGCACTTGGCAGACGCTCTTATACAGAGTGACATACAGTCAATCCTCCCCTGGAGCAATGCAGGGTTAAGGGCCTTGCTCAAGGGCCCAACAGCTGTGTGGATCTTATTGTGGCTACACCAGGGATCAAACCGCTAACCCAGTCATGTACTCTTTGAAGATGACAAAGAGTGTAGGCGGGGATGAATAATTGTGGGCGTTGTAATTATTGAAATTATATAAACATATTTTAGGTTCTTTTGTATGCTGCCTAACATCATGCTGTCTTTTATTTACATTCTCTAGCCTAATGTTATAATCGGCCAACCTATAAGAATTGATTTTGTATGCAATGTCACTCCTAAGCTTTCCTCTCCTTTGCCATTGTATTCCTAGGCTGTGATAAGGTGTGAAGTAGCTACATTGCGATCTATTTCCTGATCTGTAAATTAAAGTTTTTATTTTCTTATGGTAGCTTCATACCATTTCTCAGCACCTTGTAATCTGGACATGTAAGCATGCCATATTTCTGAGGTTTTATGGGTGTTTCCTACTGTGAAATTGCTAATGAGAGTGTTTCATTTTATTTGACTGCGTAATTAGTAACAGTCCTATAAAATAGATAATTAATGTGTCAGTATCTGCAACCACAAACATGTCGCAATAGAGCAAATGTTTTTGCATTGCGACTATTTCCATAGGAAATCTGACCCTGAGAGTTCTGTTAAGCTCTGCCATGTAAGGCAAATAAATGGCTAAAGGCTCTCAGTTCAGAAATAATAAAAAAAGCTGTTTTAGAATTGTAATTTGAATGAGGACCTACGTAAGTGGGCACTTACTACAGATATAATTGCAAACGTGAACAAACACTTTAGCTACAGGAGAGTGACGATACATTCCACAACACAAACATGAAATACATTAAATCTACTTGAAAACATTAAAAACAAAAACGCAACCTTTAAAGAGAACATTATGCACTCTTAAATGGATATTTGATGTTTCAGGAAAATGCATAAGACTGTTGTTTAAATTATTAAAGAGAGACTGTCTCCATTAAGTTTGACCTGAAAACTGGTTTGGACTGCTGTCAAAGTGTGTTTCCTTCATGGATACCAATCCCGCCCCCCGCCCCTCAATCTCTTTCTCTCTCTCTCTCTCTCTCTCTCTCTCTCTCTCTCTGACACTATCTCACTATCTCACCCACATGCATCTGCACACACACACACACACACACACACAAGTTCATGTGTTATAAAACCAAATACTTATACCCATTAATACTTATTTCAGTCTCAGCATTTGACTGCTCTAACAAAGTATTGGGTTTGTTTTGAAAGAGGGACAGCTGAATTGTCACACGTTACTTGTTGCAGATTGTCGCAGGTTGTCATTGTCAGTTGAAGGAGAGGGATGAGATGGTGTTGGACTCACTAAAGGCACGCTGCAGAACAGTCTTCAGTGTTTATGCTTGGAATGAAACTTATAATTTTTTTTTTTTTCTAGAGTAGAAAATATTACCTTGTTTTAAGTTAAGTTTTGCTTTGCAAGTGAAACTGTCTGACCCCATTGGCAAAACTCTCACCTCATTGGCAGTATTTTTACCTTATTTAGCAAAAATAAGGTGATAGAAGTAAGATTATAAGTCAAAATATAGTACTTGTTAAGATTTACATATTTGTTTAGTTTTTTTGCAGGATAGCACAGTGAGATAATGAGCAATTTGGCAGGCATATGTTGCTGACTCTTTTACACCAGAGACATGAAACATGACATGAAAAAAAAAAAAAAAAAAAAAGTAGTGGGTGTAGAAATCACGTTCAACAAATTAAATTCAAAGATGAAATTCAGGTGCTTACCAACAGCAAAGATTTACATCACATTAACGGCATTTGGCAGATGCTCTTATCCAGAGCAACATACAGTTGATTAGACTAAGCAGGAGACAGTCCTCCCCTGGAGCAATGCAGGGTTAAGGGCCTTGCTCAAGGGCCCAACGGCTTACACTGGGGATTGACCACAGACCTTGTGGGTCCCAGTCATGTACCTTAACCACTACGCTACAGGCCGCCCATTTTAATGGCAGCTTGTTTCTATGTGCTGATTGCCTTTAATTCCATTGATTAAGGCTGTCAAATCTCAAAATTGGCTCCTCCCATGCAATGTTATCGTAAAAAGATATTTGAAGGGTTTGAGGGGTTACCAGCATTTGTTTGTGGCAGATAATTCAGGCTTTTTAATCTTTTACTCAGAAAAGTCCTCCTAACAATAAAATATCCAACTTTTTGTTACCATGTATACCTTGTCCTTATAATACAAAAATAATAATCTTATATGCGTAGATAGTCATTATTCATTATCTACTATGTATAATATATTTTAGGTCTTTCAAATATCTGTCCAGTTTGTTTCAGTAGTTTCTGATTATAGTATTTAGTTTTATTTAATGGGCAACAATATTTCATGCATAATCTGGTCTTTTACGTTTATTGAATAAAATAGAAAAAAACAACATTGCTCAATTTAAAACAATCACAGACAGTAACATGCCAACAACAAAACTGTCGGGTTACTAGTCTTAGAAGTCTGTCCTCCACAAATGTCTAATTCATAAGGGTAGAAAATGTCACAGAGAAATAAACACTGTAAAAGCCTTTTGACAGGCCCTTATAAACCCACATAAACGAATAAGAAGCCTCTCTTAATGGGTTGCATTAATGCACAAGTTAGTGAATCACAGGGAAATATCCCCCACAAGACTGCCCCAAGATATTCATAGTGAAATATTCACAGAAGAAAATCACTTCGACAAAAACATCACTAGGCTGATATGATTTAAGATTTATTGCTGAAGAGGTAGCCGAGCAGAAGGGCGTCAAGAAAACAAAACTATAAATAAGCAGTTTGTATTTAGTATATTGTATTTAGTACAATATACTAAATACTAATAGTAATAGTATTTTGCAGTGAAATGAGTCTAACCCATTTACTGTTAATATTGGACACTAGAATGATATCTCCGACAATAAATAATATACTATAGTTTGTTAAAGGTACAATAGGTAATTTCAGACTTCCAACGGTGAAGAGAGCAACAAACACCTTCAAACCACAACACCGTTTATCCCTCCCCCTTCTCTGTAAACACACTGATGTTGAAACGCCATTGGCTGTGGCAATTAGAACCAATTTTCAACCGATGAACTTGAATTATTGTACAGCTATAGAATGTTTTGGTACAGATTGTCACGCCATCAACTGTATATTGCATTAAATATATGTACTTAAAAGTCCAGAAGACCGAAAAAGGATGACTGTTATAAATCACTAATTTGGCCACAGTAAAAATAGAAAACAGAGCTCTCACTTTATTTATAATATAGAAAAAATAGATTGTTATATACATTCCCATTTGTTACCAATCCATTCTGTTACTTTTGTGCCATTTCCAGCGTCAGTAAAGCACTTGGAGCAAAACTACATATAAGATGTCATGGGAATTGCCATGACATAGAAGCATGGTGATGGAAACAATAGGTAATAACTACCCAGTGTGATAGCTGTCAAGACAGGGTTTCAGCTCCATTTCAGAACTTTCATATCTCTTTTTCTATAGCTATCACAGTGTGTAGTTATTACTTGTTGCTTCTGTCACCAAGGTTCTATGCCATGACAGTTCCCATGTTGTCTGACTGGATATCCATATTAACAAGATGGCAGGCTGTCCTCTTGACAGTTAAGCAGGGAACATAAGTGACAATACAGAGAACCCATCCTTACACCTCCCTTATCGTGAAAATGAATTTTATGTCAGTTTGGCAGGTACTATTTTGAAGAACCCTCTACCCTTTACCATTACCCTGTAGTATCATTATCATGTTTTTTTCTCATCTTTCTTAAATTAAATGTTCTCACTGACAGACACATTCCACCCAGATTGGTTTTTTTTCCACAACAGACAGTTGCCTTGTTTTGCCCCTATATATCCATTATATCATATCATGGAATGCTGACTACTACACAGGCCACTGTAGTATATAAGACACTATAATCTCTTTCATACATGGAACATTACCATATTAACAGTTCCAGGTGTGTTCATGGCTTCACTTGCTCATATTTACTTCAGCCCATTGGGCCTTTGAGAGGGGTAGAATTAAATTTCTGTAGGGTAGTGGTTAAGGTACATGACTGGGACCCGCAAGGTTGGGCCCTTGAGCAAGGCCCTTAACCCTGCATTGCTCCAGGGGAGGATTGTCTCCTGCTTATTCAAATCAACTGTAAGTTGCTTTGGATAAAAGTGTCAGTCAAATGACATGTAATGTAATCTAATGAGAGCATGGGCCATTGACACTCCATCGCACCATATTCTGGGCAGTTCTCTCCAGCTCATTCCACCACATGCTAGTTTTCTTCATCTCCCATCTCCAGGTGTCACATGTGTAGCGTAATATGTGGGAGTAATAGATTATGCCACCTTTATGTTACTGAGATATGGGATCCAGATCCAATATACCCAATCTCATATAAGTAATCAGGCATGCACAATGATGCAGGTTGAGCCAGTGGCGTAACTAAGACCCATCAAATTCTACTCCGGGCCCCCCTCTCCTTCTATAACATTGCCCACATGGATACTTGCAGTGCGCATGCACCAGCAATTCAGAACCACAGACAGTAGACAAAGCACAGGCATAAGCGCAAGCCAGTCCTCCTAACAGATAACAGTAATGTTACTAACAGATAGACAACATCACAATATTCCATTCTTCTTTCTGAATAATAATACTCACTCATTTAAAAGGACATCCAGCGCAACTTGCTCTCCACAAAATCATCCACCAAGCTCTAGAGCTCCAAATTCCTGGCTCTGTCATTTTCAATTGAAAGTATTGATAACCCACTTAGTCTCCCTAGCCCCAGTCTGCTTCTTAAGCAGTTCTTGATAAGTTTTTAGTTTTGAGAACAAGCGTTTGGCTGTGGTGGAAGTTGAATTGGGAATCAAGGTAGTGCACACAAAGGCAGTTGCTAGTTAAAAAAAAAAAACTTCCTCTGGTAGTTTTGTCCACCTCTTACAACATTAACGTGTCAGTCATTTGCTCTACTGCCAAACTAAAAATTAGGAAAACATGTAATTGGTTGGTTATCATGGAAGAGATATGCTATGCAAATCAGAGGTATTTTTAGCATGAGCAAATGTTGTCTCGCAGTTCATCAATACAAATCAGCAGTCTTCTTGTCACCGATGCACAAACTCCAGCACTGGCCCTTCCGCACCCCATAGTGTGGTCGCACCACCAGTCCCACCCTTAGCTCCGCCCCTGGGTTGAGTGCTGTGATAAGCAGTTTTATTAACACAATTGTAAAATCAAACCTGGACCTCTTTGGGCCTATAGGGAAAACCAAAGACAGGGAAGAAGGAAACAGAACAGAACCACGGCTGGCCACTAGGCTCACAAGACCGGTGAGGAGGAGAAATGGTGGTAAGTGCAGCAAAACTACCACAAGTTGCCACGCTCACTGCAAACCATAAGGAGATGGTTACTACTGCAAGCTGTAAAAGGTAGAATACAGACATTAGTGATCAAAGTGACTTTTCTGGGGAATGATTATTAGTGCCAGACAGGGTGGTTTGACTATCTCAGAAACTGCTGATCTCCTGGGATTTTCACAATAGTCTCTAGAGTTTTCAGAGAATGGTGCGAGAGACAAAAAACTGTGAGCAGCAGTTCTGCGGGCAGAAACACATTGTTAAATCCAATAAATACTTAATAAAGTGCTCACGAAGTGTATGTCTGCTATTGGAACCTGACAATAGTATCATATACAGTATTTTGTGGTATATTTGTGATAATAGTTACCAAATAAGGAAATGTTTTATACCCATCTGCCAGGGGGTGACAGGGTCACATTTAACATGTAGCATAACTATTTATTTCAAAATAATAAATAATACAATTATTTAATTTCCTTTAGAAAAAAGGATGAGGAGGCAATACTCTGATACCGCATACCTCTATTTTCTGGAAAATATGAACATAAGTGAGTGAAAATGGGAGAAAAGACTATTTTCCCGAGAGCCTTCTCTGGCAGAAAGCATAGACCAACAGACAGGTGCCAGAAATCCCTTAGGATGGGGGAAACAAGGCAACTAGCCGCATTTTAACTCCAGACTGCTAAAAGCTGCTTTCTGCAGACTGCTGAAAATGAGCATTCACTGGATGGCAATGCATGTATGCCTGCTCTCCACACCCAGGGGAAGACAGCACCAAATGGTCTCCTCTCAGACTAAGCTAATTAAATAAAGAAAGGAAAACAAGCTTTAGCGGACAGGCAATGCTGGGTGGAATAGTGAGCCTCGAGATAAAGGCTGCATATGTATCTATTATTGCCTAACACAGGCTTCTTTAATGAACATATGATAATGCAAATTATAATAGTAGTGTGGTGTGATTCCAATCATTAACAGTGGTTGGCTGCAAGTGAAACTGATAGAGTGCAATCTGTAAGTATGTGGACAGTGGTACAATTTGTGTGATTTTGGCTCTGTATGGAATGTGAATATTCGGGGTTAAGTGCAAATTTACATCCATATTGGGTTATCCACGTCGGAATTACATCCCTTTTTATACACTACCCCCCATTTTAGGAGAACAAAACAAATTGGACAGTTGCTACCTCAGCTGTTTCTGATTATTCAGGTGTATTCAATCACTTAGTCCTGGTATAAGAAAGATTTCTGTCTTGGTTCTAGACTTTGGAATATTTTAGTGGCATTTGTCAACAGGAGGACCAGAGTCCTGCCAATGTGATGGAGCATCATCCAATGAATTAAATTAAAGGGGACAATGTGCTGGAGTACAGAGCCAAAAGGGCAGAAATTGTACCACTGTCCAAATACTGATGAACTGCACTGTAGTTTACCCAAAAGATGCTGGAGAAGGTTGTCAGGCTGTATGTACAGGAATATTCAAAGATAATAATATATACGGAGATGATGCCTAGTCCATGGAAATGAACATGTACTGATGAGTCTTTTCCCTTGATTTAATAAATCAAGCATGAGTCGCCATGAGCTTCAGATAAAGGACCCGCACTTGCCCACTTCCCAGGAGAGGCGAATAACATCACTATCTGGTGAAAATGTAGTTAATTTCAGATTCGCATTCCTGAATGTCAAATCTACCGTTCACCTAAATTCTAAAATTCAAATTGTTTTGTAAATATATGATTTCATTTAATTAAATATTGGGACTACTTGGTCCTGCAAGCTCTGATAAACTTAACAAATAGACTCTCCGTACAATACATCCACCACCATACATCCCAAACAAACTTTCACATGTTCATTCAAGTTCATCATTTATATGCTTTGAAAGATGGATATCACACTTCATCGGTCTCTGTAATGACAAGTCGCAGTATAATGTAATACTGTTTTTATTAATATAAACCTTGTTTATATTAATTCTTGTTTAATTAAGAGATAAGGCTGTTCGTTCATCTGCTGATCCCGGGTGATCCTGTATAAATTTGCCACAAAAGAGGCTGACATATGACAATGTGACTGTGCTTTTATTTTAGATAGCGAGTAAAGTAGTATGAGATGAAATAGTTGCCCTCCGTCTTCCAAATCAGGCTTCACAGAACAATACAGCTCACCCCTGTCCCAACAGGAGGCTCAATGCCCTATAAACCTGTACCCCTCTCTCCTACAAACATTTTGTAGCCACGTCTTAAAGGTACAATAGGTAAGATTTGTGTGTTAAAACTTTGTTGCAAGACCATTGTAAATCCCTTCCTATCATTGAAATAGGCTCACTGACTTGACTCACCCTCTGCCAGTGTTTATAGGTTTCAAAATATAGAGTTGACGGGCCATCACTTTGTACCAAAACATTGGTACAGCTGTACAATAATACAAGCTCATTGTTTGAAAATTGGTTCTAATTGCCACAGCCAATGGCGTAGGGGCTTATTCTGATTGTTTGTGGGTAGCTGCTGGAATTTCACTCCAGACAAGCAATCACTGAAACTCTGTGTACTATTGCTTAAGTTAAGACTACATATCTAGTTATAAAACAATAGCTTGTTATCGGTAGCAACAAGCAAATTAGCCATCATTAGCTTGGCAAATTTACAAATGTCCACCTGAAATAATACAAACATAGTAGCGAGTGTTGTGAGCATAGTTGCATTAGCCTCAGGTGGATATTTGTAAATTCGGCAAGCTAGCTAATAGCTAATTTGCTTGTTGCTACCGATAACAAACTGGTATTTTTTTATAACTAGATCTGTATTCTTAGCTTGGATCACAGCCAATAGTATACAGATTTTCATTGATCGCTAGTCTGGAGTGCAATTTGGGCAGCTATATGTTCCTTTTATCTCTTTACATTTAAATCATGCGTGTTCAGCTAAACTTTTATTTGTCTCAAACTGTAAGTTACAGATGAATCGTTGGTGGTAGACTATCATATCTTAGTTTCATATCCAGGTAGTTACATAGGCAAATACGTTGCTTGCTCATAATATAGTTGGTTAGCTAAAGTGAAAACCTCAAAAAGACCAAAATATAATGTTGTGTAGCACACTAAAGGTAAGAATTTCAGAAAGTCACCTGTTTGGCAAACATTTTCTTACTAGAACACTACGAACAGATGGCAGGCTCTGTGGCGTTTGTTTCATTTTATTCATAGACTGTGGAAAGTCACTGTTGTGGTTTGACGGTGCTTGTTGCTGCAATTCCTCTACTGACCGTTAGGAGTCCAAAATTACTTATTGTACCTTTAAACCTCCAGATTAAGTTCTGCTTCCCTCTGATTGCACGTGGTACAGGTAGAATTCCGGAGAAGACTGCGGAGGTTCTCCCCCAATCTTTTCTGCTAATTCTACAAATTTGTCTTGCAGAACCTCAAACCTGCCCTTACCTATATCATTGGTCCCTATGTGTACAATGACCATTGGATCCCTCCCTGCTCTGGCCAGAAGCTTGTCCGCGGACTCCAGGATATCTCCTACCTAGGCACCAGGCAGGCAACACACTGTGCAAGATTCCTTTTCGCAAGCACAGACTATGCTGTCTACACTTCTAATACTTGAGTCCCCCAGTACCACAAACTCCCATTTCCTGGAGAAATCCAGGACAATCCAATAAGGTTGATACACCGGAACCAGAAAATAGCCTTCACCAAATTTGCAGCTACACTGCCACTGCTTGATGGATTTTGCAGTCACAGGTCAGAGAGTATGGAGATGACCCCAGCTGACTCATGTTTTCCCCAGAAACATGTTGTTAATGAGAGAGGTCAGAGGAGAAGGGCCGGACTGGTCAAAGCTGACAGAAAGGTGACAGTGACACAAATAACCACACATGTATGCAGAAGAGCATCTCTGAACACACAACACATCAAACCTCTATGTGGATGGGCTACAGCAGCAGAACACTTAATACGACTAAAATGTCTAATAAATACCTAATATAGTGCTCACTGGGCGTAGATTACAGTGCTATCTGGCACTTTTAAAATCTGCAAATAGATGTATCTGGCATGCCCAGGACAACAGCAGAGTGATAGATTAGCTTTCACACTAGGGGAGCTGGTCGTATGTTGAAGCTGAAAGAAAAAGCAAAGGAAAATTACCTCTGTTGTATCCCAAGAATATTACACGTACCAATGAGAACAAAGGTCATAAAGAGCTGCACTGTATACATCTGGGAGATTGCTGGCAAACTTGGGAGTTGGAAGCACTGGAAAATTTGCTAGTCCTAAACTCTGATGTGAGCAGATGCATGGGTGATATTATGCCACTTCAATCAGCAATAATTAAGCATGAAGAGTAATATCTTCCAGGACACCACTTCTCCTAATTGAACCATTTTACATCCAGTGAATGAAAGACACAAATAAAAAATGCAAAAGGTATTTTTTTCTTTGAGAAGCCGAACAGTTTAAATTCATGATGCGTGCACAGAATAAGGCTTTTATTGTGTTTTTATTCTTTAATTTAGTTAGTCTAACTTCTAGTAATAATAAGGGATAGCACTGTTTTCTCGACTTCTTAACTCATACAAAGTGATTATCACAATTATAAAATTATAATAATTTGTCATTATTAATTTACACTTCTGTTAAATCAAATATTCTTCTTCTTCTTCTTCTTCCTCTTCTTCTTATTATTATTATTATTATTATTATTATTGTGTTGCCGCTGTTGTTATTGTTGTTGCTTGTAGTAATAGAAGTATTGGGTTGCCAGTAATGCCAGAAGTATTGGGTTGCCAGTAATAATATTGTATTGATAATAATAGTATTGTAATGTATCTAGAATTGTGTATTCCCCGACAACATCTGCTATTTACCGAATACTGTAAGTCAGCTGATATGTTATAGTGACCATTTAAAGTTGAGATGCATCAGTGTACATAAAACGCCTCAATACAGTTGCAATTACAATTTCTTCTGCAATGTGGTCAGGTAAGTGAAGTATATGAAGTGAGTTCATCAAAAAGACCTCTTGAATGTCAGGTAATGGCCCTTTTAACATAATTATTTACAATCATGAAATCACCTGGCTGTGTGGATAAAGCTTAAAGGAAGATTTACCAGCAAAGCTGACAACACATTAGAATAATGTTGCAGCCAACTCCAAATGAAATCATCCAGAGTCAATTCTCTTATTCTGATGAAAAAGGATTACATGTTTACAAAAGACAATTGCAGGTGATGTTTGACCACTGTAACCTCTTGATGAAGATGAAGCCAGCATGCCATGGGGGCTCATAATATTACCTGTAGATAGATGTATGGTCTTCTTCAAGAATTACTGCTAATTCTGTTTTCTAATTCCATCATCAGTTGAAACCTCCTTAGACATCCACCACGCAGTTAAGCAGCATGCAGACTGCAGTTCATGCAGTAACCAGGTGAGGGGAAATGTATTCATGTGTTAACCACAAATGCGACCAGCCCCCTGACAAAGTCAGCTGAAACAGATTAATCTGCATGCATTATTCAGCGGTACATTGGAAATCTAATTTCCCATAAATCATGTGAATAATTACATATGCTATCACTGTCAGATAAGAGGGTGTGATTAAATGCTAACACATTGATTTAGATTCAATGATCAAGACAAATTTAAACTTTGGAATTGACTTTTTCCAATCAGAGAGTAATAATTCCATTATTAATGTTAATAGCTCTAGCCTTGAAACAGCATTATGATTTAAAAGGCATTACATACAATTATGATTATGAATTTATGGTTTCTAGTTCCCCTGAATGGAAAAGGCTACCCTTTTCACAGTTTTTCCAATAAATATTACAGTAAAATCACACGTCAATCAGCTAAGATCATAACACAGCTACATCTATGAAATAAAAAACAACTCATTGGTTTTATAAATGCATAAACATGGTGTATACCATGGTCAGAATATGGCACATTCCTACTATTAAATCAATAATGTGCCACAATTCATCATAAAATAAGTTATACATAATGTATATGTTCATGGGAATGGGTAAACATTTCAAATTAAAATTCACCATGTTCCCTCATCTGTGTCCTTAACTGGTTTCATAGCAACAGGTTTAATTAAAAGCAGAGGTCTCCCATGAGAGGCTTTTGAACTGCAAACTGAGATCCGTCTCTTTATTGTTCTTTATCACTGTCTGTTGGAATGTATTGCATACTCCACTGGTGATATGCAAAAAAGGGTCAAACAAGTCTCCATGCTTCAATACACAATTCACTGCCTCCTCCGGTAATGATAATCCATGGCAAATTCTGGAACTTGGTGACTGGAATATTGCGTTTATTCTCATTTCTGCAGTAGCCTTCTGTTTGTTCTTCATGGCACAGATAGCATCTTTGTGGTTCATACACACAGCCAATCCGGCCACTTCTTCCTTAGCCCTCAGATACAGATGATTGTTTTTGCCAAGAGAAATCAACCTTTCATTTCTTTGTAAACTAATTTCAAAAAGAGATACTCATACATCATATTCCACTTGCTATGAAATAAACTGGATTACCTCAACAACAGCTGCACAAGAATTGGGAAAAACTTAGTTTGGTTCTTATACTTATAGAAAAGGCAAAAAGTAACTGAAATACCACTAGATGTCTAATGGGATTGTTTCTAGAAAGGCCACTTTGAACATGTAATATGTTGATTTAAGACTAGATAAATGATTTGCTTTTTCCGTTAGTTGCCATCCTTAACATCCTGAAACTTGAGGTTAAAATGACATTTCAGTGACTTAACAGTTGGTTACATTTTATTCTTATTTGTTAAAGAATATATTTGTTTCAAGAATGTACAAATGTGGCCAAGAATATTCAATATGCAAAAAAAAAGAAGAAGAATTTGAAGTCAGGGAATCTAAAGCCATTTATTTTTAAATGTATTAACTCCTTATCCAGTAAGCAAATCAATGTATGAATAATCATACTGCTTTCAGGAAAGATTTATACATTTACACTGTATAAATACTTAACAGCTGTTCTCTAAATTACAAATATCTGCTCAACATATATTTTAAATGGTTGAGAAAACATCAAAACGTAACTGAAAATACATTGGGTTGGAAAGCACAGACAAAGGTGATGTTTTCTCTTACCTGAATTATAAATGACTTGTGTATCTGACCACACATTTTCTGTAGGACTTACATTTATCATACATTATTTTATTAAATACAGCTGAGGTCCAATGTTATTATTTGACTTTATTTGGTGCCCAACGTTCATGCTCAAACCACACTGCAGGAGAGTGTACACTTCTCCGAAACATGTGGTGTCAGCAGTCTGCTTGTGTTCACAATGCCAGTGGGGGTCGATTGACAGCGATAAAATGCAGACCCCTAACCAACTGAACCTCCCCGTTCCCTTGGTAATGCAATTGCCAATCGCGTGTTTTCCTATAGAGTCAGCACTGGTACTGAGACTGTCGTGTGGTGCTTCAATGGACCACAAAGCAGCCCAAGCATTTTAAACAGCATTTGTCCAAATCATCACAGAATCCCTCATACTTGTAACTGGAGTGGTTACATTTTAGTTAAACAAAACATTATTTTAATTAAGCATAGCTTCAGTCAACATTTGTCCTTACATTTCTTCTTCAGTTTGCTGTGGTCGGCAGTGAGAAAAATTAAATTAAATATTGTTTGCAGTGAAAAACCATGAAAACATTGTGAAAATATGTACCATACAAAATATATTGCAGTACTATCAAAACAGTGCATTTTTCAGAGGCTGAACAGTGTCAGAGGTTGTACTGAACAAATTTACAGAGCATATTATGGCAAAGCAGAAACAGACCAGATTGGGACAGACACCTGCCTCATAGTAGGCCCAGAGCAATCATAGTGGGAAATTATCAGATAGAGCCAGTCCTTTCAAGCTAGTCAGCTTGCTGAATACTTCCAGTTCCTCTAACACAGCACAGACATTCCTGAAGAGAACAAATAGATCCCTGCAGCTTATGGAAACATTGCATTGGGACACTGGGGGAGAAATGTAATAAGTAATGTTCCTGAAAACAAACCTGGTTACAAACTGGCAAATAATTGCTTCTGTATACAGTCATAGCAGCAAGAAATGGTAGATATCGGTGCAGCCTACCTGCAATTCACGTTTCAGCCTTGGACCCAAAGAACATGCCTTGATGGAATCAGACTGTCGATGTATGAATCTGTGTGCTGAAGGTAATTCTTGAACTGAGGGTCAGTGTGGGCTTGCCTTGCACAATACGTATGTACACTGCATCTGTAAAATGAAAATAATTACTGATAGATAATGGTCATTTTTATACAATAATTCTTCAGGCAGCCAAGGTGTAATTAACCATTTGAACCAGGCACAAGCAACAGTACATCGACTAAAACTGGGAATTTCTTAATCAAATTCATAATACAGATATTGCCAACACAGACCTTAAATATCATGACAATTAATTTGATGGAAACATACAAATTGAGAAAAAAGGCTGCATATAATGATCAGCATGGAAAATAATCTATATTTTATGTTCAAACATACGGGAAACTATATACTTTTATTTCATTGCATTTACTCTCATTTAATGATGTTTTTTATTTAGTGATCTAATTTTTTTCAGAAAACCACAGGTGCCAAAATTATCAGTACCCCTAATAATTATTGTACACAAAAAATCAAACAAAGTGAAATTGCCAATACAATTTTACTTTAATTTGACTTTAATAGGAAGGATGTGAGGGATATAATGCGGCTACCCTGGTTAAATAAAAGTTTAAAAAAAATTGCCTAAATAAAGAAAACCAAGGGGAAGTTGCTTTAGAAGATGCCATAGGAGCAGGCTACAGGTGAATTACATTGATGCATTCTAATCCCTTAATTCGGAAATAAAAATGCTTATTTGCTTTTAATTGAACAGAACATTGCTAGAAATAGAATTGCATTACTGAAATAAAACACAGTTACAGTGTGTCCATTTTCATTTTAAAGTTTTGTATGTATTTTAAAGTTTTGGTAGGTGTAGGGGTCCTCGCACGGGACTCCAAATTATGTAGGGTCCTCGCACGGGCCGCCAAATAACGCAGGGATTTTACTCTCTACGAAACCGGGGCGCCAGTTAAACGTTGTGTAGCAGTATAACTGCAAAAAGTAATCAGTCTCATAAAATTACTATTATCAGGAATATCTAACCACAAATTTAGTATTTTAATTAATAATTAAAATAACCAATACTAATGATTAAACATACCGATAACCTGAAGGTTGGAAGTTCTTCGAAAGACTGCTTTAACTCGGCTCTCATGTCTATGCGATTCCAAAACGGACACCGGGGTTTAATAAAATATATTTATTAAACAAACATACAAACATATAACAGATAAACTAACGGGAAGTTAGTAAGGAAATTTAGTTGGGTATGTGTGTGTGCGTGTGTGTGGCGCGCGCAAGCGCGCGTGTCGCTAGAGTTCTGGGTGTGGTAATGAGTTGGGGTTAGCTGTGAGAAGGGACTACTTGCGTAGTTTTACTCTATATATGCGCAAAAGACGGCGAATCAATTCACGTACATATATATGTAGCTAACCAAACACATTACAATGGTTGGATGGTAAATATTGAAACACAGATTCACAAAAACAGTTAAGACTAAACTAAACACTGGCTATGCCTGAATGTTTGTTTTCTTACTGAGTCCATACGCATTGCTGGGTCCAAAAGACATGCTGTCCTTGTAGAAGCGGCGATGGTGCTGTGAATGGTGTCCGGGAGAGATGCGCAGGCTGGGGTGTTCCCGTCTTAGCAGCGCGTTGTCGTCTGATCCGCTGGTCCTTTTCCAGGTGTAAAAGTTCGTTGCTGTTTCGTTGTTGTGAGCTTTGCAGGAGTAAACTGATGTAGCGTTCCGCGTACACCAGTTTCCACTCGCTATAGGCCACGAAGTTACCGCGAGGTAACGGGGTGTGTCCGTAGGCCTGGTAGTGCGCTGTGCAGCATTCAGCTTCTGTCCGAGTCTCGGAGCAGATGAGCTGAAGCGAATGGCCAAAAAGGGTGCGTCGAAGAGAAGAAGCAGAAGAGGCAGAAAAAGCAGAAGAGAGATCCCAAGAACGTGTCTTGCTCTTATACGGGACCGTTTATTGCTCCCGCCATTACGGGATTGGCTGAACCAAGTTAGACGTCATTCGTGGTGGACGTCGCAGAATTTTCCTGTGGGAATGTGGAAGTTGTAGTCCCTACATCCCCCCTGTGGTCTCAGGATGCGGCTGAAGCCAGTGTTCCTCGAGAGCACAAAAGTCAGTTCACAGTCCACAGGTCAAGTACATTGGGTCGGTAACACAGTTCACAATTGACTGACAAACATCCAGGCATTTATCAACAATTAACTAAACTGGTCTAAAACACATGATACAAACAATGTGAAACACTAAGGTCGAACAGTGAATACATTGTCACAAAACATGAGAAACCTTGGTGAAAGGGTTAGTCGTTTTGTTAGTTCAGGTGTTTTGTTAGTTATTGGATGGTGTCCAGAAGGTGGAGCACCAACAGGAATGACCCAGCCATGAAAATGTTCAGATGATGTAGGGGTCTAGGATGGAGAGGCTGTAGCCTTTTTGGAAGTCTTGTTCAGACTGACCAATTGTTCTAGTCCCTACAGTCAGGTTGCTGACGAGGGTTGTTCTCGGATTTAACTCTACAGTACCTACTTACGATCTGCGTTTGCTGCTGCTACATGCAAATCTAAGTGGCTGCTATAAACTACCAGTTTATTTTGCCACCCCCCTTTGGTAGGAAAGGTGTGCAAAAGAAAGTGGTCAAAGCTTCAGCTGGGAGTCTGCCTGTGAGGAGACCACGGCTATAGATCAGTCTTATTCAACGTCTTTTGATGGAGGTTGAACAAGACCAGATAGCTCTTTGGAGTGGTTACTCAAGGCATACACACTACTGAACAAAGGTTAGAGGCTTTAGTTGTCCTCAGAGGAACTGAAGAAGCTCTCTTCAGACAAGGTATCTTCCCTATCAGAGTCATGCTGGTGACTCTGAGGCTTGGGCCTACCGGGTCGGTCTTCTCTCCAATTCCGGCTGGAATCAGAGTGTGAGAAGCGACCACGGTGGCTCTTAACCGGGAACTTACTCACATGCCGTTGTTTTGAGCCATTAGATTTTAATGGGGCAACTTGGGAAGTGCCGGCGGGCTTGGTTGGAACAACGTGCTTAGCTGTTTCCAATACCTCGTTCCTGGGCACAATCCTGAAAGTGTCCCAGACCATTTGGGCTTCATTTCTTAATTCAAGGGCTGAGTGTTGGCCCCTTGAAAACAGTGAAACATGAGTTCGGACGCAGGGGTGCAGGTTGTGCACAAAAAGGGATTTGAAGGCTTGATCTTCATCTAAGCCTGGTCCGTTTCTGCCCTGGAAAAATGCATGTTTAAGTCGTTGGTAAAAGTCTTTTGGTCGTTCTGTACGGCTATGTTTAACCTCCACAGATTTGATCATGGCTGTGGCCTGATCAAACCGTGGCAGGTACTCAGCTACCAACGCTTCACAAACCTTGGGATAGCTGGAACGAACCTGTGGTGGAAGTTGTTCCATAAATGTATGGATCTCTCTGGTAGAGGTTTTCCATACAAGTCGTACCTTTTCTCGATCGGTTGCCCTGGGCAGATCCGAGAGACAGTAGTCAACTTCTCTCAAGTAACTCTGAATGTTAAATTCAGAGTCCTTGGGGTCAAATGTGTGGACATACTTCGCCATGGCCTCTAGCTCCTCAAAGCGAAGACCATGTGAAGTTGCACTAGTCTGCCTGTTTGGAGAAGGAGAGCCTGAAATCACATTTGAATGTGAATGCGTTTCATGCGGAGCTCGACGTCCTCGGTTTGGTTTAGGGGGCGGAGCTACAAAACAGTCATTCTCACAATGGTTGGCAGAAGATGAATTGTCACTGTCAGTGTACTGTACAGAGCTGTCACCTATCCTCTCAGTTATAAAGGGAAAGCTAGCGGGATTAGCGTTGCTTTTTGTGTGCCCAATTAATAACGTTAGATCTCCTCTACCGTGTCCACGGGAGGGTTCCCTGACCTCCTCACGAGAGGGGTGGGCATGGAAGGTGGAGTCCTGTACTTGCCTGACTGTTTCTCCCTTGCGGAGATGGACCACCGTTGGGATGGAGTCCCCCCTTTCCCTCTCCAGGGAAGAGGTGGGCAAACCATTGCATGGGTGGTCAACAGCACTGCAATCTGAGGAGACTGACGAGTCTCCATCAGAGCAAGCTGTGGAACCGGGATCTGACAAACCCGAATCAATTTGTGACCCCCCTTCCCCCGCCTTGTGGTGTAAGGAGGAAGCAGGAGAAGCTGGAGTTGGGCAAGCCTGAGAAAGCAGGCTTACAGAAGAGAGTGGATGTGGTAGCTTGTGGCATCCACTCTTCAACTGAAATAATTCCTCTCTGTAGGAACAAAGATCTGATTCGGCTGAATGCAGATCACGCAAGTATTGTACTGCTTTCTTGCCAACAGTTTGAAGCTCAAGTAAAACACTGGTGTGTTGTCCTTTGAGGTATGCCATCTCTGATTCTAAGTTTTTGTTGCTCTGAAGAGCAAGACTAATCTGTCTGGCAAAATTCAAGACCAGACAACTTAGAATTGGGTCTTTTGACTGGGTGGGGGAGTGACCTTTCTCGTTGATTAAGGAGAACATTTCTTTCCTACAATCAGTGAGGTTCATCTGATTCAGGAAAGCTACGTAGCCAGGTGCTAAACCTTGGGCTAAAAAGGAAAGGTACTCATCAATAGATATGGGTTGCATATCTCACGCCAAATAAAGCTAAAAGCTGAATCAGTAACTTAAGAGGGTACTCTTGAAGTTAACTATTTCACAAGGGCCTTGAGCTCCTAAAAGTTGGCAATGAATTGTTCACCAAAATCACAATCCAACATACAAGTTGTGATGAAGGATAAAGAATTTAAAACGCTCTTTGAATATTCTCTAACTATAGTACAAGGTAGCTATAGCATCACACAGGGACTCGAGTTGCACTAGCGGTACTGCAATGCAACAACAGCAAAATGACCGAACATATGGCGGATATTCAGACCGTAAAATAGGAACTGTGATGCTGATCACATTAATCCTAAATACCAGAATGTGATTGGTTGAAATTACAATTAAATTTGGATTTAAATGTAAAATTCAATTAATTATTAAAATTACTTTGACAAAGTAATTATAATTAATAATACAGTGCGGTTAATAATACTATTATTGATAATACGTATTATACCGGAAGGTAAATGCCAATCAACAAACTACCGTGTAAGATTACGAATGTAATGCCACAATGTTACACGAGGGGGCAGTATATTGAGAAAGCGGCTCATGCAGGCTTTCAAAAATGGTACAAGGGTGACATCTAGCGGTATTTTCAAAAAAATGCACTGGTGGCAATTTAGCTGAGAAAGAATGTCGAGAATTCGTTCTGGAGTCACGTGACATGAGCCAAAGCTCGTCTTTCTCACGCAGAGCTCCAAATTAGGAAGGGGAATTCGTTATGAAGTCACAAGACATGAAATTTGAGCCAAAGCTAGTCTTCCTCACACGGGGCACCAAAATATGTAGGGGTCCTCGCACGGGACTCCAAATTATGTAGGGTCCTCGCACGGGCCGCCAAATAACGCAGGGATTTTACTCTCTACGAAACCGGGGCGCCAGTTAAACGTTGTGTAGCAGTATAACTGCAAAAAGTAATCAGTCTCATAAAATTACTATTATCAGGAATATCTAACCACAAATTTAGTATTTTAATTAATAATTAAAATAACCAATACTAATGATTAAACATACCGATAACCTGAAGGTTGGAAGTTCTTCGAAAGACTGCTTTAACTCGGCTCTCATGTCTATGCGATTCCAAAACGGACACCGGGGTTTAAGAAAATATATTTATTAAACAAACATACAAACATATAACAGATAAACTAACGGGAAGTTAGTAAGGAAATTTAGTTGGGTATGTGTGTGTGCGTGTGTGTGGCGCGCGCAAGCGCGCGTGTCGCTAGAGTTCTGGGTGTGGTAATGAGTTGGGGTTAGCTGTGAGAAGGGACTACTTGCGTAGTTTTACTCTATATATGCGCAAAAGACGGCGAATCAATTCACGTACATATATATGTAGCTAACCAAACACATTACAATGGTTGGATGGTAAATATTGAAACACAGATTCACAAAAACAGTTAAGACTAAACTAAACACTGGCTATGCCTGAATGTTTGTTTTCTTACTGAGTCCATACGCATTGCTGGGTCCAAAAGACATGCTGTCCTTGTAGAAGCGGCGATGGTGCTGTGAATGGTGTCCGGGAGAGATGCGCAGGCTGGGGTGTTCCCGTCTTAGCAGCGCGTTGTCGTCTGATCCGCTGGTCCTTTTCCAGGTGTAAAAGTTCGTTGCTGTTTCGTTGTTGTGAGCTTTGCAGGAGTAAACTGATGTAGCGTTCCGCGTACACCAGTTTCCACTCGCTATAGACCACGAAGTTACCGCGAGGTAACGGGGTGTGTCCGTAGGCCTGGTAGTGCGCTGTGCAGCATTCAGCCTCTGTCCGAGTCTCGGAGCAGATGAGCTGAAGCGAATGGCCAAAAAGGGTGCGTCGAAGAGAAGAAGCAGAAGAGGCAGAAAAAGCAGAAGAGAGATCCCAAGAACGTGTCTTGCTCTTATACGGGACCGTTTATTGCTCCCGCCATTACGGGATTGGCTGAACCAAGTTAGACGTCATTCGTGGTGGACGTCGCAGAATTTTCCTGTGGGAATGTGGAAGTTGTAGTCCCTACATAGGCATACAGTATGTTGTAGCCTATGTAGTCTTTTACAAGCAGCTGAAATTGATATCGGCGGCATGGATGGTGCAGTGGGTAGCACTGCCGCCTCACAGCAAGGAGGTCCTGGGTTCGAATCCCCGTCGGCCGGGGCCTCTCTGTGTGGAGTTTGCATGTTCTCCCCGTGTCTGCATGGGTTTCCTCCGGGTACTCCGGTTTCCTCCCACAGTCCAAAGACATGCAGGTTAGGCTGATTGGAGAGTCTAAATTGCCCGTAGGTATGAGTGTGTGAGTGACTGGTGTGTGTGCCCTGCGATGGACTGGCGACCTGTCCTGGGTGTATTCCTGCCTTTCGCCCAATGTATGCTGGGATAGGCTCCAGCCCCCCTGCAACCCTGTTCAGGATAAGCGGGTTAAGATAATGGATGGATGGATGGATGAAATTGATATCACTGTAACAGGGGAAGATGTGCGGGGTATCAGTATACTGTTGACAGGGGCCATCAAAAACATCTGCACAACTGACAAGGGTGAGAATGTTGGTCCCATCTGTATTGTCACACTTATACATTCTCTCCCAGAATATGCCAATTGGGTATTGTTAAAATGTCTGGACCTATATTTTGCAATCCACAAAGGCTAAACATACATAGCTGCTCATTAGTAATTAACAACAATGAAACAAAATCTTGTAGCACATCATTTAAATCTAGATTTCACATAGGCCTACATCGACTCTCATTACTACGGTCACAAGCGATGTTAAAAAACTATTTTAGTGCAGCGGCAACGTCAGGGACACTTGGAAAGATGGACTGGTTGACGATTGATTGATGGTGATTTACAGCTTGTAAGATTTGATAGAGCAGTGCCTTTGATAGAGAAAGCGAAACCGCTGGAGAGAATAGCAGGAGCACATTACAATCTGGAAAAGAACTAACAGAACAGACAGGCTTAAACAGACAGACAACAAAGGGGATTAAATGAACAAATGAATTAAATGAATGATCAGAGAACAGACTACGGAAAGCACGGAGGGAAACTAAAGGCAAAACACTGGGGACTTGTAAAACGGATACAACAAACACAGATCATGACACTGAACTGGGGCCCCCCGCAGCCCCCCCTGTGTCTGCTATGCCAATGCCTACCTTCCATGGCAAACACACTCATGTACCACCAGGAAGTAGACATGGACCAGCAAACACTTGTTACCAAACATCATAACGGTAAGCAACAGGAGAATTACACGATTGAGCTAAAGAGAGCAAAGGTTGCACCATAGGCAGGAAAGCAATGAAAAACAAGGTAAAACTGACTTAAAATGCCATGTCTGATGGAGCTTATATATATAAAATTAAATGTCAAGTTAATTACGGGTTAGCCACGCAATAGCTACCAGGGAGGAGGGTCTGAGGAAAAAAACACTACGGTGGCTGCAAGGTAAATCCTGTAATTGCAAAACAAGGAAGCTGGATTTTGTAGCACTTTATTTTCATAATTTAGCTATAAAGTTACGATTGCAAATGGTGTGGTACGTGGCTTTCTTAATTTAAGCCGTTTTTCAAGTCTTTGTGACGCTCAAATCTGACGGTAGAAAGCCTCAAAGTAGAACAAAAATGGATGAGGGTTGCATTCTGGACAGCAAAGGGGTTAAGTGCAGCACACCCAGCCCTGTCTCTTAGGGATAGGGCCACGCAGTCCTGTCTTCAATTAAAATTTCATGCCCTTGACATCTGTTGGTGACAGCCACATTCACGTTTAACCTAGCAATGTGACAGACAAGTGAAAAAGACAACTTGAAAGTGGAGTGTGTTCAAACCATTTTTCAGTTCAATGTTTCAGTACATTAAATTACAGTGACACTCAGTTACAGATTTACTTATTGTTTATGGTTGAATTTGTACCTAGGAAAGCACTAAAGACCACATTATGGTACATGAGGGTTTATACTAAGGTATATTATTTACTAAGACAAAAAGGTCATTTTAAACTGCTGCTTCTCAGCCCGCAAGCATATGCAACCCTTAAAAAGAAATCACACATGAAATATGCCTTTTAATGTGTGCCATTTTTTTCAAATGTGAAAATTTGTGTGTGATGTCTCCCTATATATTACTGCATAATGTTTTGGATGAATGCAGATATGTACTTCTGGAAGAAACATTCTAGGACTGGCACTTTGCTCGTGAGGGAATTTGAGGAAGCAGGAATGCAGGTGCAGTCATGCAACCAGCATAACAATGCATTGAACAGTGATGCTCAGACAGTCAGCTGTTCATAAATCTGACTGGGAAGGTTCACCAGCATTAGCCGTCTAACAAAAAGCATGATAGTAGCTAAAAGGTATTCTACAAACAAATTAGCATGGCCTACTACAGCATGCACCAGGCATCGAATCCCAGCCGGCCGGGGCCTCTCTGTGTGGAGTTTGCATGTTCTCCCCGTGTTTGCGTGGGTTTCCTCCGGGTACTCCGGTTTCCTCCCACAGTCCAAAGACATGCAGGTTAGGCTGATTGGAGAGTCTAAATTGCCCATAGGTATGAGTGTATGAGTGTGTGAGTGAATGGTGAGTGTGCCCTGCGATGGTCTGGCGACCTGTCCAGGGTGTATTCCTGCCTTTCGCCCAATGTATGCTGGGATAGGCTCCAGCCCCGCTGTGGCTGAGCGGGTTAGGATAATGAATGAATGAATGAATGAATTAATTAATTAATAAATTATTGTCCTGTAACTTCAAATTCAATTCACATTCAATATGAAAACGGTATTCTTTTTCTCCTAAAAAATATTGTAAAAGTGTTTAATGTATGCCAACAATCACAATGAATGATTGTAGAATGATTATGTAGAAAAACAACTAAATTAAATGTGGGTTGGTCCACATTCTCTTCCGGGTGGAAAAAAACTGTAGCCTGCATATGAAGTGTTCTGAAGCTACCCTGTACCTGGTAAACCTTGGAGTCTGGAAAAGTCAGGTAAGTTTGTTCTGGTTAGGTAGATAGGGACTGGATTTACTTGACGGCCTGCAGTTCTCATTCCCACTCCCCATTCCCCACTCAATTATCCTATACTTTTCCCTGTTATGATCTGACTTGGTCAGGATGAAGTTTTAGCCCCTGTCTTAACATTCTGCACACTCCCCTTCTTCTTAACATTCTGTATACATTCTTCTTCTTAACATTCCCCTCCTCCTAAGAGTAAAAAATGACCCGCCTTCACTAAACCCCTAAAATAAAGCTACTTCATTGAATTTTAAACCCCAAATATATTTTGCATGAAGAAACAATCTGTCACTCATCACAAACTTTCAAGTTCAAAAAATATAATTTAGGGGGGTTTCACTGCTGACCCTTAAGACCACACAAGGGTTAACACAGGATGTTTAGTTAAAGTGAAGCTATACAGGTTTTAATTAATTTGCATTGAATTTGTAATAGATTCTTCACAGCTTGTCAGTTTATCTGAATAATGTTGTAAACTAACTGTTCTTATTCAGTCCTCTGCATTGGGCCTTCGCACTGTTCACCCAATCACCAAAGCCTCCAGTGGAGGAGAGGTGAACTAGAACGGTTTATCACAAACAACTGAATGTTAAGTTAATAAAGAAAGCAGTGTCAAGGAGACAGAAGGGATTCACACCCATGCATGGCCATGGTAAACAGCTGGCCTCCTGTTCCTTACAAGAAGCAGTGCCCTGCAGCCATGCCCTCGAACAGTTATTCTCCCGTGTCCCCTGAACCACTTCCTGTGACAAGCACAGTTTTTCTCTCTGCCCCGCTGGCACACTCAGTGGCACATCGAGAACTTCTCCATCCCAAGGTCTACTTTACAATTAGTGTTTATAGATGGTTGCCTAACCTTTTAGTGTGACTGTAAAAGCCTAAATGGAATTTCTCAATTTGTCCCAAAGGGTGGTCTAAAAAAAGTATGTATGTTTCAAGGATACTCCTCAAAACACACACACACACACACACACACACACACACACACACACACACACACACACACACACACAATATCACATGAATTGAAACAAATGCATACCATTAATCTGCTTTTTGATAGCACAAAGCTAAATAATTTTGTTTCAAAATGCTGATTGTAAATTTGAATTTTGTACTGTAGTCTCAAAATCTTTTAGACTTTTACTTAAATCAATTCCGTGCAACCTTTAATTTATTTTTATTATAATTCACGTAAAGAGATAAAAGGAACATGTAGCTGCCCAAATTTCACTCCAGACAAGCGATCACTGAAACTCATATCACTGTATACTATTGCTTATCTAGTTCGAAAACAATACCAGTTCGCTATCAGTAATAACAATGAGCTATTACTAGTTAGCTTCCTGAATTTACAAATATCCACCTGAGGCACAACACTTGTGCAATCGCTACTATGTTCCTATTGCCTATATTTTATCGTAAGTGGATATTTATAAATTTGTCAAGCTAACTACAGCTAATTTGCTTGTTGCTACCGATAACAAACGGGTATTGTTATATAACTATATACGTCTTCGCTTGGATAATAAGCAATAGTATACAGTGTCAATGATCACTTGTCTGGAGTGCAATTTGGGCAGTAACACTAACAATCAGAATAAGCTCCCACACCATTGGCTGTGGCAGTTTGAACCAATTTTCACCAATGAGCTTGACTTGTTATACAGCTGTACAATGGGGAAGAAATTTGATTTAGTGACCGTGGAATGATTGTTGATGCCAAACAGGGTGATTTTAGTATCTCAGAAACTGTTGATCTCCTGGGACTTTCATGCACATCAGTCTCTAGTGTTTGCCGAGAATTGTGTAAAAAAAAAAAACATCCAGCAGTTCTACATGCAGAAACATGTTGTTAATGAGAGTGGTCCGAGGAGAATGGCCAGACTGGTCAAAGCTGACGGTGACAGTAACGCACATACATTACAACAGTGGTATGCAGAAGAGCATCTCTGAACACAAGTGTCAAACCTCCTAAGTGGATAGGCTTCAGCAGCGGAAGACCAATAAGTCTAAAAAATAAGCATAATAAATACCTAATAGAGTGCTCACTGAGTTTATATTTCTCTATATTCGACTGAGTGGAATTCATATTTGTATATTGTTGTATTCAAGTGGTCTTATACATTGTCACCATTGGTAAGGGTGATAATATTACTTCAAAAGCAGTGCAGGCTTATTTCTTGATTCAAACCATAAAGTGCATAAAAGCATCCAGTGGTGCAGTAAGATGTTTGCCTGTTTCATAAAGTGCATTTATTATGCAGATAAGTGGAAGCCACACTGCAGCTTTGTCAAGTCACAGGGATTTACTTGAAGTGTCTCTATGTACCATTCACCAGGAAACTGAATGGATTGAGCTGTGCGTTTGTGTTGAGTGAAAGAGCTACCAAAATCGAATGCTCCAGAGGAAACACCGTGAATCGTTCAGTGAGTTTGAAGTGAGTTTGCCTGAATCTACAAAAAAGGACCAGCATCCACTGTGATATTTCTTGTGATAATGTAGTCCTGTACATGGTATACGAGCAGTAGCTCAATACATAAAGGTATGAAGTAACAGTCATTTAAAAGTAATTTAATTGCTGTATACTGCTTTGCCTTTATTTACTGTATTTTACAGGCACCACTTATTCATTTTATTAAGTTAATACTTGTATTAAATGTCTCGTTGATTGTTTATCATTTTTCAAGTGTTTACACAATAACACAGGGACTTGAAACATGATAACCAAAACTTAACCAAACCCTTATACCATTTCTGAAAATACAAACACATTATCTGCTTTACTCAGACAAACAATTAAAAATCACACTTTTTGCAAAACTACTATACACAATTCTCATTAATGTAATTTTTAGTATTCATGTGGAAAGCACCACTATTCAAAATGCTAAACACAAATGACCAATTGGCTACATTACTTCCTTGCCAGTTCAAACACTAGTTGCTAAAAAACTTGAAATAATATGTCCAAATTTAGTCAATAATCTTATTTTATTCATAAGATAACATGCCATATAACACTCATCATATATCAGCTGACTGGTACCATGATTTGCTCAGAGAAAAGAGGAAAGATAAAATGGTTCTTATTTTTATGACACTGGAATGGAATACAGAGACTTAGGAAGCACTTTTCACATCCAAAATAAATAAATGAATACATAAACCAAGCCATCTCAGGAAATCTGTCTGAAAGCATCAATCACTATTCATACAACAGACAACCACACAAAGCTGGAAAAAATCTGTTATGATTTTTGGTTTGATTTTCTGAAAGCAAGCAAAAACTGAGCTTAATGTGGCTTAGTGTTATAAAATGAAATAGAAAACAAAATCATTCACAAGAGGCATGTGAGATACTCAGAAACAAAAATTATTACATTTATTATTATTAAAACTATTCTGATGTGCACACTATTTTCTTTTTTTGGATTTTGTTGATTTATCACAATAACAAGACTTTATGGAGAAGTACATCTGAAGAAGAGACTTCATGGAGAAGTACATTTCATTCCAATTTTAGGTCATTCATTTCCCTATCTTGATTCTTGATCTTAATTTTCTATCTTGGCTTTTTTCACTGTAATTTGTCACAAGGTTTAATGTTTTTGTTTGTATATGTGTAATGTTTCATAAAATTGCCATCATGTAGTCATGTTTTCAGTTCAAGTTTAGGCTATACCATCAACAGAGAGCTTTTTCTGTATGTTTTTGTAAATTCTAGTTTACAAATATAGATGCCCTGGTTCTTATTTTTCTTCACAGGGGTGAATTACTGCTACCCAGCAGACTATGTCTGCAGCTTCTGAAAAAGCAATGTGATTACTGAGAGCAGACAACTTTTCGTCTGGCATAGAAACATTAATCATGGTTGAAAAATGTACAGTGTCAAAATTTCAGTTGTGGAACAATACCATAATGATACCTTTTTCACTAACAAACAATTTTGCCAGATAATTTCTGATGCTGATTTGCCAGTCAAATGAGGTTTAAAGCCTTTTCAGTTTAGCAATTAAGATGAAATAAATGAAAATGCATGACTGATGCTGTGAAGGCTGAGTAATAATAGGTAAGGGTTGGTGACTGACAACTAAGATTTGTCCCAAATAAAATGAGAGTACATTTTCTATGCAAATTTGGGTTTTGTAAACTTTATTTTTGTCTTTTTTTAGTTTGTAACTAATTTTACCTACTCTTTTTTTAGTATGTGGATACATATTGATTAAAGGCTGAGATTGGTCCCTGTAAAGATGTAAGAGGCAGCAAAATACACTTAAAAGGGAGGTGATCATTTACAGCTGTGCACAAGGGTGTTAAATATTTATAGCGAAATAAAATAAAATAAAGTAAAAAGCATATATAAACCATACATTACATTCCACTAAACCAAATTCACACTATAATCAATGCAGTACTCACTACTGCAAAAAATCCTCATTTCACCAAAGCAAGCAATAATTTATGCAGTCACATGACGCATCACCAAAAACGTCCCCATGTCATGGTTGCCTTGTTTCCTTGGGCGTTAATTTGGGATTAGGAGAGTGCCTGACACATTCATGCTTCCCTCGTGCAGCCAGTATCGCTGATTGCATGAGGAGTTGGTAATCACAAACAGGTGTTAGTAATCTATATAGTTGAAATTGTACTTCCCTCTAGGGTCTTTCAGCGCACTTATCCCTGGTTATGGGTATGCACTTTGTTGTACGTCGCTCTGGATAAGAGCGTCTGCTAAATGCCAATAATGTAATGTAATGTAATGTATATAAACCGGGTCTTGTCTAAAACCAGTGCGTCTGTGTTACATTCCACATCCTTTCATTCACAAAATCTGTGAAGAGAGAGTTGTGAGACTGGAACCATTTTTAAATTAAAATAATTCCGGGACTTTCCCTAGGGCTGATGCAGACTTTGGGGAACCCGTTTAGGGGTTTCTATTTCAGGGTCTTGCTGCCCAACACTTCAGCAGTTTGATATCTCTCTCTGAAGTCTCATCTCGCCTTGGTTATCAGATCGTGTTAGCAGAGCTGAAGGCCTGTGAGTAACTTAAGGATCCCCTTCACGGTCACACTCGGTCCTTGGACCGCTCTCTTTCACATTTCACAAAAGCTCTCCTTCACGTTTGCACTTGGTCCTCCAAACCCTCGCCACAACTGAGGCCCACAATCACTTATAAAGCCTAAGCCCAAACCAGGATCTCAGTGAGAGGAAACCACTGGATCCCACAACGAGGTACAAGAATTATTGACAGACTAGAAGAGCAGATCAAATTGGCAATATGAGTCACAGCAGGATACTGAATAAAACCAATCACAATATGTACCTTTACAAGCTAATTTCCATTTGTACTTTCTCATACACTTTTAAAACGGCTATACAGTCCAATGAATATCCTTTCATGTGCATGAATTTGAAAAAGTAAATCTTTTTAGAGTTAGTCAACCATAAGACGTTTTTCACCAGTGGAAACGTCTTATGGTTTGTGAACAGTTCACTGTTTTAATTTAAGAAATTAGATAATCCTGTATTTAGGCATTATGAATCACCTGTCAAACACATCAGTATGATAAATATGCTGCATGTTGACCTGATATTAGGTAACTACTAAGACTATCCTATAGTTAAACATCTGGGGCTCGTTTCAGGAAAGAGATTTGCAAGGATTTTCACTCGCAGATCGCAATATCTTATGAAAACATCATGAAAAAGCATCACTTAGCATCTCTTCTGATATTGATTTCCATGGCATTAAATATTATGTTTATGCAACCTTCTTGACAAAGGTTTCTAGTGTCCCCTTACAAATATCCATCCATCCATCCATCCATTATCTTAACCCGCTTATCCTGAACAGGGTCACGGGGGGCTGGAGCCTATCCCAGCATACATTGAGCGAAAGGCAGGAATACACCCTGGACAGGTCGCCAGTCCATCGCAGGGCACACACACCATTCACTCACACACTCATACCCACGGGCAATTTAGACTCTCCAATCAGCCTAACCTGCATGTCTTTGGACTGTGGGAGGAAACCGGAGTACCCGGAGGAAACCCACGCAGACACGGGGAGAACATGCAAACTCCGCACAGACCCCGGCCGACGGGGATTTGAACCCAGGACCTCCTTGCTGTGAGGCGGCAGTGCTACCCACTGCACCATCCGTGCCGCCGCCCCCTTACAAATATTAGGGTACATAAACATTTTTACATAAACAAGTATATGCTGCTTATGCAAACATCAAGTTTATTTTTCAAGTAGGACTATACATTTTCACATGTTTAAGTAGCCTAATTCACAAAACAAATTCGGCCCATTTTAAGAATTGGCTACCTAGAGTAGGCCTGTGAGTATTTAATGGCATAGGCATAACGTGTCGCCATTAATTCTTTTTTTTAAATATAATTTTTATCCAATTTGGTAGCCAATTGGACCCCGTCTGATTCAATTAGAGCCAGTATTAGATACACCGCCCACACCCCGTCCCCCGGCGGCCAACGGGAGAGCGACACGCCTTCTTCAAGCCGTCTCGCCTCCCAAGCTGTAACCGTGATTCCGAGGCGCCCGAGGTGCTTGTTTTGTGCAGCGATCTACTAACCCTGCCAAGTCCCTCCCTCTGGAGCAGCGAGCCAATTATTGCTGCTCCACGTGAGCCGGCCAAACTTGGCTTTTGGCAGGACCAAGACCCCGGTCCCCGGTGTGCAACTGCAGCGAACTGCAACCACGAGTCTGCTGCGTCTTAGCCTGTTGCGCCACCGCGGCTGTCACCATTAATTCTAACGTCTGCATATGACATACTTTTGTTACGGTTCTCAGCTCTTTTCTGAGTAATTCCCAGGCTCTACTGCTCGTTGTATTTTTGCCAATTTGATGATTAGTTCACTTTGGCTATCAGGTAATCAATGCTGACTACTGATTCTAATTGTCTGCCACGTGTGGTCTGATTACCGATGAAGGTCAGCTGCACACCTTTGTATTTAAGTCCTGCGTTTTGGTTAACCAGGGTTTGTTTGTCACTTCTTCAGCACTGTTCGATTTTTAATTTGTTTGTGCACTAATGTGAGGTGTGGACGGACTAGTATAATTGACCCATGGTGTTGATGGTCAAGAGAGCTGAACATGCAGCATTCCATCATCATCTTAGGGGAATGAGTACGGTCTGCCTCATCTGCATGTTCACGTTTTTATTTTTAGTGCGCAAATGGCAGACACAGGATTCCTTTCGGAATCTTCCTTCTGTCTGGCCCTTGGTTTGGAGTGTCGCTCATCCCGGTAGGAGCGTTGCGAATCTCCGATAGCCCAGAGTTTTATATGTTTTAATTTCATATCATACTTCCTCGCACTGACAGTAGAGCCTTGAAGCGTTTTGTAGCTGTGTCAATATTAATGCGTGTTTGCTGTTAGTGTGGATTACACTAAATGCACGGTGTTTGGAGGTCGCCACACTCCGTTGGAGAGCTCCGCGACTCTCGAGGGCCAGGGGTTTCTGTGTTTGATTGTTTTGTGTGCACTTTTTGCCAATGTATAAATAATCCTGTTTTGTAAGTGAAATTAGAAGAGTTACGTTTTGTGTAATCTAACCTTGGTATAAGCATCCTGCTTTGGTTGTTGAAGTAGAGTTAATGTGTTTTATGTGTATGATAGGGAGAGGGTTAATGTGTTTCATGGCTTCCCATCTCTTCTTAAAGTAATCTTGCTTTGTCAGTGAATTAGATTGTTAAAGTTGTTTTGTGTATTCTAGTGTTAGGGCCAGTATTCCTTCTGTGGAAGAGATGGATGTCTTGTGTGTCTTTCTTTATCACGTTACCGTTCCGGTCCTAGGTAGGCTATAATGCAGTTGGAAGCCTGGGTAGGCGTCTCCCTGGCGCTATAGATGTAGCTACGTTCTACTCGCCTCATCGTATGACCACCATAATTTGCAGGACGTAAGGTTGAGTTTCTCTGCCGTTTGTTTGCTTGCTCGATTCAGATTAAACTTCCCGACAGTTTTTGATAGGTTGTTTTATTGGTTTATTGCCAGGGTGTTATTTAATCCCTTTCTTCCTCCTCTGGGGTGTATCCCTTGTCTCTAGGGATGCCCTCTGAAAATATCAGTGGTTATCTCACGTCTTGTGGGTAACTTTTAGAACCCAACTCAGTCGCGTTTGGTCCTGCTGACCCCGCTCCCTCATACCATTATAATTACTTCTGGAAAGTAAAAGAGAAATTGTGAGCACCACTACATGATTATACAAAAGCTAAAGACCTGCCCCTTCTACTGTAGATGTCTTTGCACAGTCTTTACTCAATCAACCTTTTTGCCATGTCTGTTCTATTCATTTTTACCAATCATTTGCTTCACATGAGCTTTCCATAGCATGCTTTCTGATGCAAATTCATTTACATAGTTTTTATTTTATTTTTATTTTTTTAAATAAGGGTCTCAACCGGTGGGTGGGCAGACATCAGCAAGGAGACATTATTGGATTTGGTAAAACAGGTCTTGTTATATCCAAAATAGAAAAAGGTCCAAAAAAAGAATACATTCAGTATTTCATAAAATAGTCCCTCAAATGGACAGAAAAATGTTTTTTTCAAACAATTTGCAATAATGCCCATGTTTTTATGATGGATTTTTAACCCAAAATGCCTCTAACAAATAAATGTTATGACAATCAATCAACTCGTATCAACATACTGTACAATTAAATATTTTGCTTGGCTGTTGACAAAATTATATGCAGACCACTAATTCAGATTCTTGGAAAGGTCAGATTACTGAATAATTTAGCTCCCCCTCCCTCCCTGCATATATCTTTCAGTATATATTCCCTTGTTTGAACCCACTACCTTGCAATGTTAGCCCAATGCTCTACCTACTGAGCCCTAGGACTACTATTATGATACTTTTGATGTGATGGTGTTGTAACTATATGACCTGGAGTTAATGGTTGAAAATCTGATTAATATCCTTAAGCAATCATAGCAATGTACACTCAAGATCATTGCAATTTACATGACCTTGTAAACACATAGCAGTGACACAAGATAATAGGAAACATTTCCATTTTGGAAATTGAGCATACTTTATAGAAGTGTGAAATCCAGAAATACTTTGCCTCTGGCTTTGACCCTTTCCACTTCCCCCACCCCCCAGAGAGCAATAAAAAGGCAGTCCTACCTATAAAAGTGTGAACTCAAAAACTATTTAATGCACACACATGGATGAAGACTTAAATTAAAGAAGAGGCTTGTACCATTCAGAAATTTGAGACAAATTCATGTCAGAGCATGTATATACAGTGTACACAAAGCATACACTCAAATACAAAACAAATGATGTCCTTAAGTTGAGGACCAGCCCCCAAACTACTTTATATTTTGTATGATACAAAATGTTAAGGAAATTCATCTTCATGTGCGTTTTATTCACATATATGAGAGTATGTTTTTATAAAGCATGCCCAAAGTAACCAAAAAGCTCTCCAAAAAGGATTACTCGCCCTAATGCTTTTTAACCAAACTTCACATTTAGTACAATTACAGGTCTATATATAACAAGTCCAAATTCTGTAATTACTAACGTTTGTTTATTCATTCTGCTACCCAAACGCAGCATATATTTCTAAACTGTCCGTTACCTCAATATGACACATTATACCTTTTTGGAAAGGGTAGGAAACCCCATACAAGAAGTTTACCATGTTTTACATTTGCTCGGAACTGAAATGACTTACACAACAATAACAAGTAGTTCAAGACGGCATTTGCTTAGGTATAGTCCCTGCAAGAACATAGTTTTCTCAAAGATGGCTGAACTGATAATGAAATAAACTACACCGTTAGTCAGGAAACAGTTGTAGTTTCATAACCGGGTGGGATATTTTATTGGCATATTTGGTTCCATAAATATGTCTATCGAATAATTTTTAAAACAAACATATTTCTACTGGAAATATGTCGGCCGGATGTGGACATGAGCTAAGAAAAAACAAAAAAACAATATGTGTTGATTCATGCAACTTTTGAATTGTATACCTATGTTTTTATATTGGACTTGGATTTTTTGACGTTGAGAAATGGTATCAAGGATTGTTAGAACATGCCTTTTAAGTGGTGAGTTGAGAGTTGTGTGATTATGTGGTGAGGTGAGAGTTGTAAACCTTGAACGTGGCATGGGGAGGCTGGAGTTTTATTGCCCTGCTTTTAAAATAAGAGGCTGATAAGCATCTAAACTGCTGTTCATGCTAGCTGAGAATCTTTTTAACCCTTTGACGTGTACAGTCACATGGGTGTTACAGCGATAGAGTGGTCTCTGACGTGTATGGTCACACCTGTGTGATTGCACACAAGATATCTGCCTATTTATGAATGACGCAACAATTAAACCTTGTTCTTTCTGAGACTAAACAGCTATTTTACACAAAACACTGCACCAAATAACTCTTAAACACCGGTATTTATGTACTCACTGAGAACATTTATTTGTTTATGCAGACATCCAGATGCTCAGGAGGGATATAACAAAACAGAATTACTGAGTTAGGTTCACAGGGTAAAAACCCGGAACAGCTGTTTTTACTTCAGTGCATCTAGCGGTTTTGGAAGGGTTCTGTGATTCACCTCCTATACACTAGCTAGCTAGTGTTAAATCTGTCACAATGAGCAAAATAAGAGCACCACTCTATGAATTAGGTGCTTGGAGAGGTTTAAAACTTTGGCAATCTGCCCTGTGGTGACTACATGTTGTTTGAAGTAAACATACAGAATAGTAGACAAATAGGGCTGTGGCAGTCAAATATCTGTGCTGATATATGTTGATGAAGAGCAGGCTGACGTTAGCATTTCCTGTCTTTTGAGGCTTTTGGCAAATGCAAACATTTTACATAAAACATAGTTTTTGTGATTAATATTATCATAACATTATCCTGGTCCCTCTTCTCCCATCTATTAAATTTCCTCTATAATACAACTCTTGGCTTAAAGAAATCAATGCTCAGGCCTTTCATCCAATGTGAGTGGCCCAAGAGGACTTTTGAACTTATTTCAGTAATTTGTAATTCCCCTCTCCCTTCCTCAGTCTTGCAACATGAATAATGTTTGAAAGGCACATTGGCTTGGGCATTCAGAGAGCAGAAACTACTGAAACTCACTTCAGACACATTTTCATTTATTTAGGAATCCCAGAATTTTGCCTGGGTTATTTCCTAAAGATGGCTACGGCCTGCTGACTCCTCTTGTGTTGGGTCTGGTGGGGGAGAACAGAATGAAACTCCTGCTCTTATGGCAGCTGCCATTACATGACATCAATATCGTATAAGAAATGTGTGCCTTTCTTAAGGAATGAGGCTTGATTCCCAATGTGACCTCTGCGTCAAAACTAATACCCAAACTAAAAGTCAAAAGGTTGGATGAACTAATTGAAAAATGTTTACCTTCCATTCCTTATTGAAGGTATCCAATTGATATATTTTGAAAGTGTTGCCCAGACTATTTAGACCACAGGGAAAGGTATATCTTCTAATTAGATTGGGTGATCTCCTTGCTGGCCACCTGACTGACCCCAAGTGGGTTGCCGGCCTTTCATATTATATCTGCACATTTGACAAAAAGAACTAAAAATGTCCCTCCAAGGCCCAAACACAAATCTCCTCACTCTTTCTGACAAGGTTACAGCATTTAAGATGAAGCTATAATGGTGGGCAACGTGAGTGGAGGAGGGCAGTGTTGAAATCTTCGCTGAACTTGAGGACTTCATGGACAGCTATGACATAAGCATCCAAATGTGGCAGCCTGCTCTAGAGTTTCAATGGGTACTTCCCAAAAGATGATACCCCTGAGAGAAAGGACTGGATACACTAGTCTTTTACCATCTCCACTGCACAACACCTGCCATTTGAACTTGAGGATACCCTGGACCTCTCCTCTGACCACACATTAGACTGCTTTTGTGTCATGCTGGGCTTTCAATGGCTTTGGAATATCCAGTACTATTGAAGGCTACATATCTACTGTATGTGAGAAGACTTTTTCCCCACTGAAAATAATCATACGGAATAAATACAAATCACTGTCCGTCAAGGTTGAAGAATAAGTGTTCCATTCTCCACCATAAAATCAAGAATACACCTGCTGTGTTCAAAGAAACAGGTGAAGCCATCCTACGAAAACGTGCCTGGGTTGTAAATACATTTGCAGGTCTAAGAAAAAAAACCTGAATGAACAGACTGAGAATCACCGTTAGGAAAGGAAATAACACTGAATGAACTGAATGATTGGATTCAAAACATATAACGGGAGACAACCGTAATAAAAATGAATCAACTACAACTATAGGCTTATGGCCTGACAGGCCTGGGTTTTTGCAATGTACTTAAACAGGCCAAAGTTAGCTCATTAACACGAGTGTACTGTATTTCTACCTATTGCCTTTATTCAGCTTATAAAGCAGACAAGTTGCCTCATTTAAAACAACTGAAATGTTTTACTGTAATTTCGACTGTAATTAAAGACAAAATCAATTTAGTTATTGTATATTTATGTAGAGTAATGCAATGTTCTTGTGTGTGTTTGGTAGCTGTCTTGTGATACTAACCGATGGAACAGTCTATGAGCAGAGGTAGAATGTGCGTGCCCAAGAAGCATGCTTGGTGCAGATGAGTGCTCTGAAACCTCCAGTACTATATCCCACATGGAGAGAAAGTAGGCTCTACACATGCCGAGCCCCTCGCTGCCTGGTGTAAACACAACAATACATTTTGTTGTTCTATGATTAGAATTATTGATGGAAATATTAGAACTCATTGAACAAGAATGTCCATGATGTCAATGTGAAGTAGGGTTGCCTGCCCTCCTAAATTGGCAGGGAGACTTCCAGAATCGGTCCCTTTCTCCCAGAAAACAATAAATCCAATCCAGGAGATTTCACTTTTTTTCCACATCATTTAGCCACCAGAGAAGAAGTGATAGTCATCTGTGCCTTTCAGCGTTTGCAGGTACTTATTTGATGGTCTAGTCTATCTGACAGGGGAACATTCATAAAGTCACAGAGGGGATGATTATATACTGCATGGAAGAAATGGCTGAGATATTCATTGACTGCAGTATTTTAACACAATACTGCAAAACTTCTGGCTTACTACGAGGTGGAAGCTGGTGTGGTGGAGGTTAAGCGCAATTCTCTGAGCAGCAGATAGGGAAGCATGCAGAGAGACGCACAGGCCATGAGCAGCACCAGGGAGGTCTGAGTGTGGGTGTAAAAAAGGCGTTTGCATGTGTGCATGTGATTGATTGAGTGTTGTTCCTGAACATTTGGTTCTTGTGGCCAAACTTTCTCTGCCCATTTCATGCACAATGCTTCATTTAATAAGCAATAAATTAACATTAATAGTTGTGTTTTTTTATTTTTTGTTCATGACAATAATATATATATTAAAATAAATAAATAATTTGGTATATCAGAAGTCAAAGTTCAAGAATTCAAAGTTCAAAATGCTGAAAATCCAGGTTAACATATTTGACTGTGACCCAGAAATTATAATTGAGTACTAACCATGCAGCTCACCAAAATGAATATAATTTTGACCTTTAAATGTAATAAGACCAAAAAGTTACAAATAACAAAATCTGCTAAGCATTTTTAACACTGTACCAATTTCTGTTAACTTCATTCTTATTCGTTTCAAGTGTTTTTTTGGTTTTTTATTGTATTCCCTGAGGCCTCTCCAGTGTACTGGATGCAGTCTGTCGATAGTGCTCAGCAAATACTTTATGATCAAAGCCCTTGCTCAGTCCCATGTGGAGAGAAGGATTAGCCTACAACATGCAAATTCAGTTGAGCCCTTGAGACTTGTTCAGATAAAGAAATCAAGTCAATTGTGAAATATGCTTGTAATGAGTTGAAATTGGTTCTTTGTGCTTTGGACTGGAATCTACTAATATTACGTACTCACACTTGTGCCAAAAAAGCTACTCTTCTTTTGGAGAAGTATGTAATTCTTGACATTGCAATATCAAAACAGGAAATGAAGAGAATCGCTGTACACACACTGTACACCATTAAAGAGTAATGAAGTAAAGTCTCCGCCCTCTTCACAAAAGATGCGAATTGGAAGAAGACTGCGGTTTCAGTTGTGGGGAGGAGAGATGGAGCCATTCAGTGACACAAGTCAGAATGGAACAAGAAAATATGGCTCTGGGAAATACTATGATGGAGAGACTTACATTAGCCACTGCTGGGCAGCAACTCTCTAGCAGATGTAACATAAACAGGCATACTCGTAAACACAACAATTCATTGTGGTTTTTATTTTTTGCATCTTTACATAATCTAGCATAATCTACTACCAGGAGGGGTACAGTTGGGGCATTTACCTGCTTACGTCAATGTAGGTTTTTTAACTGGGGTGTGGCTCAAATTAAACTCTTCAGTTAGTTTTTTTGCACAAAATGAACGGGCACAATATGCGTTTTTGAACAATATGATCTGAACAAATGATTTGTTTTGTTAATTTCTTTGTAGCTCTCTATAAACTGTATAGTCTAATAAAGAAACAGAATTGCAGGTATATTATCATTCGGAAAACATAAATGCTGTCGGAAAACATAAATCATCTACTGTGTCTGTCTATACAATACTATTTGTTTAGTAATAGTATTTACTTCAATGACAATATTTATCTAATGAGCGCTACACAGCAAGATCTCTGCTGGGAGTCTATCCTAGTGTTGTAAGATGGCCTCTAGTTGTACTCTCAATGCTAGTCATGCAGAGGATTTTATGCACTTTGATCCAGGGATTGTGTGTTTAGGTTCATTGCACTTCCTACAATAACAACCATTAGTCAATTATGTTTTTACTTTTACAGTGTTCATTATGTGTGTGTGTGTGTGTGTGTGTGTGTGTGTGTGTGTGTGTGTGTGTTAAACCAATGTTGCAGCTTCTGATGACAGGAATACTGTAAGAGGATACAGATTCAAATTGCAAAATGTGTTATTGCATAATATATGTACTTTATTATACAATGTAACACATGTAACACAGACTTTTGGATGGTTGCATTTGAGCTTCAGAAACATATTTCAGCTTAAACATTCACAATTACCATCTCTTTGTCTCTAATAAATGCTACTGAATGGTATGTTCCAGGAATGTTGGAACATTGGAATCATAGGCACGGGTTGAATGTTGTTCATATTGAACTTGTTAATCTAGCTCTAGTAATATTTTCACAATTGAGCCAAATACAAAAATACCATTTATTCTGTACCTTTTTTCTGGATTTTCTGAAGTACAGCCATTACAATTTAGCCTATTCTCCACATTGCAGGCAATGCAGTATTATTAATGGAATGCTATTACATTAAATTTCTTATTAATGGCATTTAATTGGACCAAAAATAGTCAAGTTATCAATGTGATAAAGTTTTTTATGGGTAGGCTATACATTCTATGGTATGATATTCACTCTCAATATAGGTTACATGAAAAATAATTGACTATGATTAACAAAGCCTAATAAATGCACAGTATTTATGAACTAATAAATAATTAATCAGAAGCAGAGATTAAGAATTTCATTTAAGGATGCAAATATATCTTCCATATTTAATCCAGAGGCAACAGTGGAGAAAAGAACATTCCTTCTGAGAAAAATCGCAGGAAGCCCAGGGAAATTCATGTTTTTGTGGCTGTCTAGCACCTGCACATCCTCTACTAACAATTCTATGAGTGACACATTATTAAGTAGGAGTGTACAGATAACCTGCAGTATATAAAACCACACATACAGAGAATTTCAACTGTAGATTCAGCTGCCATTGCTCAGATTCCAGGTGCTATTCCGTTATTGTTCTGTAAAGCTGCTGATGTGTCAGTTCAATTTGTTTTTGTTGGTATTGGTATAAAATCATATTGTACTGCTAAAATCCGGTTATCCTATTATTACATTTAAGTTTGAATACTTCAATAATTGAAAAGACAGGATATACAGACGTGGTAATATTTGTCGGTACCCTTACAGCTCATTGAAATAATGCTTCTTTCCTCCTGAAAAGTGATGGAATTAAAAGCTATTTTGTCATGCCATACAATGAAGCAAAGAGGCTGTGAAAAGAGATTCATTATTGCTTATTCTACAAAGATATTCTAAAATGACCTGGACACATTTGTTGGTACCCCTTAGAAAAGATAATAAAGAACTGCATTATAGTGATATTTTGAACTCATTAGTTTCTTTATTTAGTATCACACATCTCCAATCTTGTAATTCATCATTCAGCCTATTTAAATGGAGAAGTAGTCACTGTGCTGTTTGGTATCATTGTGTGCACCACACTGAACATGGACCAGAGAAAGGAGAGAGTTGTCTGAGGAGATCATAAAGAAAATAATAGACAAGAATGGTAAAGGTAAAGACTAAAAGAGCACCTTGTTGTTCCTGTGTACAAATATTAAGAAGTTTAAGGTCCATGGAACTGTAGCCAACCTCCCTGGGTGCGGCCGCAAAAGGAAAGTTGACCCCAGATTGAACAGAAGGATAGTGCCAATGGTAGAAAAAAGAACCAAGGATAACTGCCAAAAAGATACAAGCTGAACTCCAAGGTGAAGTTACGTCAGTTTCTGATGGCACCATCCGTCGCTTTTTCAGTGAAAGTGGGCTCCATGGAAGAAGACCCAGGAGGACTCAACTTTTGAAAGAAAAACATAAAAAAAGTCAGACTAGAATTTGATAAAATGCATATTGACAAGCCACAATCCTTCTGGGAGAGTCAAAACTGGAGCTTTTTGGCAAGTCACGTCAGCTCTATGTTCACAGACAAAAAAATGAAGCTTTCAAAGAAAAGAACACCATACCTACAGCGAAACATGGAGGAGGCTTGGTTATGTTTTGGGGCTGCTTTGCTGCACCTGGCACAGGGTGCCTTGAATCTGTGCAGGGCACAATGGAATCTCAAGACTATCAAGGCATTCTGGAGCAAAACGTACTGCCCAGTGTCAGAAAGCTCTGTCTCAGTCGCATATCATGGATCCTCCAACAGGACAATGACCCAAACGACACAGCTAATAGCACCCAATGGCGACATGGCTCAGGCAGTAAGAGCAGTCGTCTGGCAGTCAGAGGGTTGCCGGTTCGATCCCCCGCCCGGGCTGTGTCGAAGTGTCCCTGAGCAAGACACCTAACCCCCAAATGCTCCTGACGAGCAGGTCGGGGCCTTTCATGGCAGCCAATCGCCGTCGGTGTGTGAGTGTGTGTATGAATGGGTGAATGGAGAAGCATCAAATTGTACAGCGCTTTGGATAAAGGCGCTATATAAATGCCTTCCATTTACCATTTGCCATTACCCAATAATGGAAAAGAACAAAACATTGAACTATTCTGTTCTGTATAAGTGGCCTTCTATGAGTCCTGATATGAATCCTATCGAACATCTATGGTAAGAGCTGAAACTTGCAGTCTGGAGAAGGCACCCATCAAACCTGAGACAGGTGGAACAGTTTGCTGACGTACCTACATGGGTGGCTGCATTTCCCACCCATGTGGGTACAGAGTGGGCCAAAATACCTATTCACAGCTGCAGAATTCTGTCCATGCCATTTGTTGTATTATTTACAATATTATGTTGAATAAAAAAGGCGGGGTACCAACAAATTTGGCCATGTCTGTATTCTCTGACATCCTTAGTTATCACCCATGAGTGCAGAACAATGCTGATCATCATCAGCATCAGGATACATTTTTAAAAAAAATATTATTTCATGCTGCACACCGGGGACCGGGGTTCGATTCTCGGTCCTGCCAAAAGCCAAGTTTGGCCGGCTCACGTGGAGCAGCAATAATTGGCTCGCTGCTCCAGAGGGAGGGACTTGGCAGGGTTAGTAGATCGCCGCCCAAAACAAGCACCTCGGGCGCCTCGGAATCACAGTTACAGCTTGGGAGGCGAGACGGCTTGAAGAAGGCGTGTCGCTCTCCCGTTGGCCGCCGAGGGACGGGGTGTGGGCGGTGTATCTAATACTAGCTCTAATTGAATCAGACGGGGTCCAATTGGCTACCAAATTGGGAGAAAAAGGGGAAAAAAATCGGATAAAAATGATAAAAAATATATATATATATATTATTTTATGCGCCAGACGACAGCCTCCAAATCAAACATTTTCTGGTGTCTTTTACAGTCTTTGTGTTTTGCCTGTTTTCGTGTTTCTCAGACTTTATCTTTGACATCCTTGGGACTAATGGGATCTGTTCCATACTCTGCTTTCTGTGATAAGAATAAGATCAGTGTTACCTGGCAAAAAAGCAAAATAAAAGCATGACACAAATGGAATATAATGACAGCCAAGAGTGGATTATTTTAAGTGTGCATGAAGCAGCCCCAGTTCTAGACTGCTCTGATTGAGGGGCCAGTCACAGATTTTAGGGGAGGGGGGGGGCGCTTTCTATTCAGGGCACACTGTGTTTTGGCTCTGTACTCCAGCACATTGAATTTTAAATTAAACAATAAATATGAGGTCAGAGTGCAAACTGTTAGCTCTGCTTTAGATAGTATTTACATCCATATGATCTGTGAATGAATTACAGGCATTATTATTTACATAATGACCCCCCTCTCCCTCTGTCCAGTAATAATACTGGTCTAACGATTTCACTTTTAAGCCAATACTGGCACAATTCTACTTCACAGAAATGGTTCACATGGTAGGCCACTGGAAATTGCAGTTAAGCTAGCTAGTAGCTCAGCCCAATGCTAGTAATTGGTCGATGGACAATGCAGCAGTAGCCTAATGGCTTGCTAGTAAGATGTTGCCTCTAGATAAAAAACAGTCTGACAGCTAATTAGGCGGCTATAAATGAGTGCCCTGCTAGTTCGAACCCAGTCCCATGCATTGGTAAATCTGCTCAAATATGCTCGACCTGGAATGCTATTCTGGGTTGTAGCCAATGTTGAACGGTGGGTTTACAGTTTAGTCTCTAGAGCAGTCAAACTGATTAATAAGACAGAGGCAGTCGCACTTTGATGCAAAACTAATAACGTTCTTTCTCTCCAGCGTCCAGTCCGCCCCCGAAGCGAGCCATAGACAAGGGATGTAATGTAATGTAATGTAATGGGAACTAAGGGTTCTGGTGTCTAAAATGGTCTTGTTGTAGGCTACATTTCTTGCGGCACATTAAGGCAATCAGCAAATTGCCCGTGGTGCCATTTATGAATAAGTCCAGTAGGTTTTATCCAAAGTAGGATAACAAAAGTACTTGCACATTTATTTTCAGTGGGTCAGAAAGTCGGAACCATTGAGTTGGTTGAGGGTACAAGAAAGATCAAAACGAGTCGGAAACATAAAACTATCCTGCCTTCCGGATAAAGTGAAATTGCCTTTCAGGTAAAGTGAAACAATCACACACATACATCTGAAAGGGTCACACATATACGAGTGAAACACTCACACATGCATATATGAAACAGTTGCATATACAGTATATATGTGTACTGTAAACGCAAATGCGTATGTATACTCAAGTCTTTCACATATGCCCCTGTGTGTTGCACTTGTATTTCATATGTATGCATGAGAGTATTCCATGTGTGATGATTTCATATGTATTCGTGTGAGTACAGAAGTATATATATGTGTGAGTGTGAGTATGCATGACATGTAGTTTTCAGCTTCTTATACAAATTAAGCCCTTTCACTTTGATTCTTTCAGTGCTATAAATGGTTGTGTAAATATTATGATCTATAAACAATACAAATGGCAGACACCAAAGATGACAAAGAAACCGGAGTTATTATTTTGCTGTGATTCATGTGTGGGTCGTTGTCCATTGGACATTAGGTACTCAGTTTAGTCAAGGCAGAGAAACTTATATTACCAAGTCTGTCTTCTTATCCATTCAAAATAACTTTAATTATTAATTAGATTGAACAGAATATTTATGAAAGAGAAAATTGTACAAATTAAAGGGGAAAGGTTTTAAAAGGAAATGTAATACTGCCATTGACACATTTCATATTTTGATTTGAAAAAGCTTTTGTGGTTCTTGTTCCACTAACAGGCAAATATTTTTCCCGTATTGTGCTAAGATAGACCAGATATATGGTATGAGCAGCCAGCAAGCTCTTAGCATAAAAACATTAAATGTAATCTGAATACATTTTAGAATATTTAGATTTTGTGGCAACAAGATGTATGCACATACACTGGATATGCATTTGAACAGTGAAATCATTGCCAGGACTGATGCCTAGGGTGTTCTTGATGAGAGCCAGTTAAAGTAAACACGCAGGATTTGGTGAGAGGATGTGCCTTAACCCAGGAAAAATCTACCATCTGGAACGCTACACATCCACTGTGAAAACACAAACACTGAAAATAAACCTACAATGCAGGTTTCTGTCTGTCTTGGTGCAAAGTGTCAAAGGCTGACCACTTGAGGCAACTTTTGAAGTTGATGCAATTAACCCCATGTCCTCTCGGAGGTTAATTGCATCAGCGACATCCAGATCATTCTGTTACACACCTAAAATGGCTTGCGGAATGTGGATAGTTCATTTCTGTGTCATGGAACAGGGGTTACATCTCTAACAGGTTGAGACTATTATCGGCAGAGTCACCCTGGATGTTTGATTATAGGCTTGTGTCTGCAGAGCTAATGCTCAGTTCCAGACCGTATTGAGACAGAAAAGCCATTAAAATTGTAGGTGTAGACCATCTTAGCAAAGCACACAGCAGATGTCAAATCTAAGGACGCCAGGGGGACGTGGATACGGGCATTTAATAGGTGGCTTGACAGGAGCTACCACCATACCAACAGCAACCTCCTATCACCACCAGAGACTGTCAAGGCCTGTCTCTTAACCTCGTTCAGCGCAGAAAAGGGACAACCAGGTGATTGAGAAAGATAGATCGAAGACAAACTATCCAATGCTTGAGGACTGATTTAATCTGATGATAGACAGATGCTGTAACCCTGGACCTCTAAGTATACTGTATGTTAGATAACCTTCCATCACTTGTGACAGTAAAAACAGGCTTAAGTAAAGCAATATGATCAGTCGTTGTGAGAATTACGTATCGGGTTAATATCAGAGTTCCTCAAAGAAAAGATTACTTTTTTATTGCTGTGGATTTGTTAAAGCAGTAGCAGAAACAACGTTGGAGGTGGATCCCCTATATTATAAACATTTGACATAAATGGTGAAGCTGACCACCAGGGTCACACAAATATATAAAACTAGTTTTTTTCATATGCACAAATGCAGAAACAATTCTTAAAAAAAAACAGGGATCAGCCCCAATTCCTCTTGTTGAGCACTGGAACGCCAGGTATACAGCTGCTTTGTCAAAGGGCTGCAAAATTTGGCTGTACTCTAACATGATTTGGCTTTCTGTTGCACGTATACTACTGCCAGGGACACCTTGGTTGGCTGTGACTCAAACCCATCTCCCTCAGGTGATTTTTTAAATAAAACTTTTGATGACCAAGCAGAAGTGAGTATGTTCAATGTTTATTTCTGCAATCTTTTTGCTTTATTGTGTCACTGTGTGTATTTATTTATCTTAAAATAGAACACCACTTTTTATTATTACACAGTTGTATTACAATATTCTGTGCACATTCAATAGTAATAATAATAATAATAATCTTTATTTATAAAGCACATTTAAAACAACCATGGTTGACCAAAGTGCTGTACAAAACCAGGCAATAAAATTAAAGATAAAATGAAATAAAATGAAATAAAATGAAATAAAATGTATATTATCTTGATTTCCAATTTATGTCTGACAGAAAGGCCTCACTAAAAAGGTGGGTTTTTAACAAGGATTTAAAAACATCTATGTTTTGGGCAGATTTAATATGTGGCGGTAGGCTGTTCCACAACTTGGGGCCAGCTACCCCAAAGGCCCGGTCACCCCTCCTAGCTTTTACCTCCTAGTAAATGGTTGTAAAAACAGAGTTACTTGAAATTACATTAATGTACTGTATTTATTTCCTAATAATGGGTTATTACAAACCAAGTTATTGTTATTAAAGCACATACCTGCGTGGAATTGGCGAGATATATGGAAACTGATATCAATAAAGAAGGAGCTTACTACTTAAAATGATGAAGTAGCGTAATTCTTTCCTCCGTTCCCCAGTTCCAGTATGCACACGCACAAATATAAACAATTCCGTCATTGAGAAGGCCTTCTCTTTCATAGTTCATTGGCTTATAGGTGTGTAATGATCGAAGAAGCAGGAAGTAGCTGGCCACTGAAATAGAATTACATCCTGCCAGACTTTCCCAGATTAATCAAAAGGCATTTTGAATGGCCATGTAAAAACATTGAACAGTTTAATGTACAGTATTTACCTCTGAAAGAGCCTAGTGAGGCATTGATACTATTTGTCATGTTTTCTGTCAGGTAACAATATCCATGCTTCAATAGAGCCTTGAAATTATGTGAGACTTTTAAAGATGCAATTCAAAGTGAGAAACAACACTATTGCTGGTCACAAACATATGTTGCTTTCAAATATGCTTGTATAATTGCTAAATATATTTGTCCCAATTTTCTTTTCATTTTCTTGTTGGTATAAAAATACAGGTCAATGACACCACAGCCGTTAAACCATTTGACATGCAGAATATCAGATTAGGAAAGTATAAAAAGGGCCTTCTTGTAAGAGGCCTTTGGTATGTATCTGCTGGCAGCCATACCTTGGCAGCCTGTCTCTTGCCTACTCTTGGGAAATCTCCAAAGAGCAGCTGCCCTTATCAGTGTGCGTTTCCATCTCACCCTGTGCATTGTCCACTTTAAATGACAGGAGCACAGTAATCTAGCCAGACCTGTTCAAATCTAAACTACATCAATATTAGGCTAATTGTAATACACTCACATACAATAAGGAATAATTCTCTGAAGAGCTAAACACAATTTTTTGTTCAATGCAACTACCAATGAGCCTTGTTATTCAAATGTTGTTCGAATCAGTGTTGCATACAGTGTTGTAATGCTGTTCATTAAATGAAAATACAGCAACCAAATGTAATAAAGCTCTCTCTCTCTCTCTCTCTCTCTCTCTGTCAAAATGGAAGTTATTTTCAGAATGTGTCAGTAATATATGCAACCAACTTATTTAAGTTCAAGTAGTTTACGATAAAGTTAATAATGATTAAATATTATTTGTTTTCACGTCAACCAAAAATAAGGTAAAATAACGTGAATGAGCTGCTGGGTAGCTCGTTGGGTTAAAGGGATATTTCACACTCTTATAACATAAGTAATTTTGTGGAGCCTACCCCATGGTATTGGCATAGTGTGAATAATAGCATCAGGTACTCCTGTTGACTGTCAGGATCACAGTTCCTCCCAGTTGTCAGGCTTCTAATTCACTCCTATTCATTTTTTGACCCTTGCCAAAATGAATAGTTTTAAAGAGTAATGAAACGCCAGCTTTTGCCAAGTCTCTGTCCAATTCACAAGTTTAAAAGATGCAAAATGGAACAGGATGTTGCTTTCAGTTGGGGGAGGGGCCCCAATTAGTGATGCATCATACTCAGGATGCAGCAAGGAAATATGGCTCTGGGAAATACTTTAACATGTGCACTCTTGACTCTGATGAAGACGTTGTAGACATCGACACGTCAGTTTTGCTATGAGCCACCCGCGCTCCAGTGCTCCTTATTTTTGGCTAACCCCGTGAAGTTGTCTGATATTATTTGAAATTATGCAGGATTGCTTTTCTTGCTTCGCTGCTGTGTTTACAATTTAAAGTTTCCTCAACCCCACCAACACCCCCAAGATGACAAAGGTCATCAACCAATAAAACAACTAGTTTTTTTCATTCTGGCTAGCTGTTGGTAGCTTTGTAGCTAACATTGTATTGCAGACTACTGTAATCACGTTTCTTTAAAAAAAATAATACAGCAATTGCTCTTCATACTGTACCAGTCAAGCAGTCACAAGTATGCCAAAATGCATGACTCACATTCTGATAGTTATTGCTCTATTAAAAAACATGTAGCTGCATAAGACCTGGTAAGCTCTTGCCCCTCCCTCTGTCAATCAAGTTGCTTACTGTGAGAACATAGGGTTATGGATACCCTGTTGGCAAGAATATATATCTGTATAGATGTAAATTATTTATTATATGATGGCCTCACATGCCAGCTTCATAATGCTTTGAATTATCATGATACATGCTCATTGTGCAAAAAAAACGAAACAATTAGCAATTCCAAATGAGCATTCCTACTTCTTAAATCTGAGAGGCTGGAATTTTCAGGGGAAATGAATGGAACCTTCATTGTCTAGCTGGCTTTCAAACCCCCCAATTCAGATTGTATATGTTGCACTATATAGGAGCATCAAGGCATGGGTCAAAATAAGAGGACAAAAACACACAAAAGACATGTGGGGAACCTTGAATATAATTATGCATAAATTAAGCCACATACAACAGTGGCAGATTTAGAGACAAGCCTGCACTCAGGGGGAGGTTGGGAAGGTATGCAGCAGCTTCTGATATTGAATTACAGGCCCAGTGACATTGGCTGCCCAGGCCCTGACATCATTAGAGCCTGGGGAAGCTGCCAAAGAGAGAACGGCCTCATAAGAGAAAACGTTTCCCCATACTGGGAAGATAATAGACAGATATGAGAACTGGATTGTGAAATGGTTGTAACAAAAAATGTGCCTAAAATCTGCCCCAGAAAACATGTATATAAGTTGGGGCTGTCAGAATGAACACATTTTTTGTGATGAATGTCAAATATTTAATGCAATTAACGTAGCTATTTTTTATTTTAGCCTAGGCTACTTCCTGTGGTGACTGACCTAACAGTAGCCAATGAGACAACATTTGCTGCTAAACCATCCTGGCAAAAGATGGATAAGGACAAGGAAGGAGTGGATCTTCAGTGAAAACAATGTAATTTGCACAGTTTGCAAAGCTGAATGTAATTACCACAGAAGTAGTCTGTCTTCAATGTATCATCTCAAAGCAAAACACCCACTTACTACAATGGCTACTGGAGGGCTTCGCCAATCTATGTTACAAAGGTTTGGTGGTACAATGACCAAACAAGGCAAGGCACTGAGAGAAATAATTTGAATTGCATCAAGAGATTTCAGACTTATAATCTGCCTTCGAGTGTGCTCTCTCTCTACCCTGCCCCTATATTGTGTGTGTGTGTGTGTGTGTGTGTGTGTGTGTGTGTGTGCGCGTGTGTATAGCATACTGCCAGAAAGGTAGAATCTCTCCCTGTGTAATTAATAACAATCTACTGCCATGGTAAATTTATAAATATTGTGATTTCCATTGCAGATATGTGACTGAACTTCTGGGGAGAGAGCAGTATGTCTCAGTGGTGTTGCCAGCATTGGGCCACTTATTCAGAGTTATCGAGCCCTCAGAAGATGATCCAATCTACGCAGTGAAGTTCAAGACCGTTTTTACCACAGACCTAACTAAAAGCAGACGGACAGCACCAACCTCACACGGCTGCAGCACTTCAGATTTAGGGACCTTTTAAGTGTCTACCCAAAGCCGAAAGGAGGTGTGGGCTTCAATAAGAAACCTGTTGGGTTGAGGCACGTGCACAACAACCATCTGCAGAGACAACAGGGCAACAGCCACCAATGAGGAGTTTGCTCAGTTCTTCTGATATAGACTGCTACAAAGCAGAGCCTAAAAGCAACATGTCCACTACAGTGAAAAGTTGTTCTCACTCTCAAGCTACATCATCCAAAAAAGAGAGCTGCTTTGTCGCCGGATAATGTAAAGAGACTGGTCTGTCTCATCAACTGCTGCAATGTAAGGGAGGACTAGGACCAATGGAGGTGTCTTCTAGTGAAAAAGATTCTGAATTCTCAACAGAATCGTTTTTTTCCAATTTGCACAGGCTATTGGCACTGGCACCAACATGTCACAATTATTTTGTTCTGGTTGGCTACATATCATTTATGTTAGTGATGAATATAAGAAATTAATGCATTCTAACTTCTAAGCTGATAGGCAAATTTGATGACATTGATGGTTTTGTAATTCAGCAGGCACTTAAACATTTGTTATTATTTACAGTTCATATGAAGTGATATGCCTTCCATGCTGACAGCCAATTTTGATGGCTCTGATTGATTTAATATGTAGTTACAACTGTAGTTCACAAGATAGCATCTGTGTGCAAAATGGCATTAAACAATATTATTTGAATTTAAATATATGTTCTACACTAGTTTTGAGGGATTACATTTAAATACCCATGATTAAAAGCTTCAGTATTACGGAAAACATGATTAATCACGATTGACCACAGCAAATTGGGTGATTAATTAGTTAAATCAATTGACATCCCTAAAATATATAAATACATAATAAATAAGTAAATGAGTAAATAAAGAAATAATCCTGATAACAACTCATGTTTATTTTCCAGTTTGAAAAAATAAGAAAAGAAAACTTTTGATGGATTTTCTGGTGGCAGTGCTTCAGGTACTTATGTGTACTCCAATAATCAGCATGGTCTTTGATAACCAGCATGCACCACTTTTTGCATCAAAATATCCTGGCAAAAAAAGCTCCCTGCATATTATTGCAAGTAGTCGGTGGGGCCCGGTAGCATAAATAAAAAGATATGAGAAATTTCATCACACTTGTTTACTTCTTCTGGTATATGCTCACAATAATTTATATTAATGAAATGAAATATTTATCATCTGTACAGTATATCCCTTTGAGACTGGGCCCCTTCCACAGGAGCCAGGGAGTCTGAGTGCAGCCAGAACCGAGGCCCGGAATGTTCTCATCCCATTCTCAAATGCTATGGAGTACGGCTGGCACCGCTGAAAGGTATGTCTCTTAACCCTTGCTGTAATGTAATGCACACCTTGTTTGATCACACCAAAGGCAACCGGAGAACGAGATGTATCTAACCGTTGAAACAACTATTGATTTCTTTCCCTTTATTTAGACAAAGTGGGCAGGTTCTGGTAATGCGATGCAACCAAGCTTTGGAAAAAATTATAGTAAAAATCTACACACCTGCACAGCATCCAGCTTAAAAGCCACAAGAGCAAACAGGGAGTGATTCATTTCAAACAGCCCAGAGAAGCTGTCTGTTGGTTTGCCTCAATCCATCAGCTCAGCACATCATATAGCATTGCATTTCCCTGAGCCCTGAGCGTGTGCCTCTTCAGTGAGGAGCGAGACAGCCAGCCACAGGGCACAATTACTGTCATGTGCAACACGATTAATAGATCATAAGAGACAAAATCATACATGGTTTTCTCACTGTACTTGTTAGATGTTATGTGCTTCAACCCAGAAATGTAACATTTCAGCATGTTACAACAGGCCAATGTGTGTAGAGTAAGTCACTGTCAGTGTAAGTACCTTTAAACTTTGTCCATTACTTCAATAGTCATCAATAAATACTTTCGCTATTCAAAAATACAATGTATGATTGTGATTAGTGGTCTCCATTACATAAAAGTAAGAAAACAAAAGAAAAACTTATGAGCTGGCCTGATGCCTCACTGCAGGGTTTGCCCCACACCCAGTAGAGCCAGTAATGTTCTTCTTTTAATCCAAGAAACAGATTTTCATGCCAAACATCAGCTCAGTTTCTATATATATTTTTTCTTCTCAAATAAAGCATTTAACCCAATGCAAAACTTATTAAAGCATCGGTTTTATTTCCAGTGTCAAGTATTAAGTGTATACAATTTGCTTCTACTTAATTTTGTTATTTAACAACATTTATAAAAAATTACATTTTTATGAATAATTAATACTATTCTATGAATAACATCTTAAATATATAAATTCCATTAATTTGATACTTAGAGTGTGTCTCTTGAGTGGAGTCCTTGTAATGAAAATGTTTAATAGTGGTGTGTGCAACACTGAACTTTTGTGCTTGTATCATCACAATTGAATCATCTTCAACACTGCAGTCAGTCCACTTTGTCCTCTCCTTTATTGCAGGAGTAGCCTTTGCTCCTGTATCTTGTGCCCTGTCCCCTCGGCAGGTCTTTCAGCAAAACTCACAGGCATTGTAGTAGCTGTGGCTCATTGCTAATCAAAGCAGCTGATACACATCGCCTGTTATCCTATAAAAGGAATTCTCCTCAGGTGTCAAAAGGAGATACCCTTTTGACATGTTGCCACTGCATTAGCTGTTTGGTCGAACCGTATGTCCATTTTTAGGGCTGCCTTTTGATAGCAATGCCTTTTGTTATTTTGCGTTCTTATTTTGTGGATTATTCTTGGTACATTTTACATTTACATTGTAGTGATTTGGCAGATGCTTTTAATCCAAAGTGACTTACAAGTGCATAGGTTCTACCATAAATCAAAGCATCACATCCAGAACGAGCAAAATACACATGAAATGCTGTTCTAAACATAGTTGTCATCATAAGTGCATTTTCTTTTTTCTTTTTTTTTGGGGGGGGGGGGGGGGGTTAGACAAGGATAGGGATATCAGAAAGGAGGGGCAGGGGAAATCAGGAGGGAGGACTAAGGTAGAGTTTGAAAAGGTGGGTTTTGAGTCTGCGTCGAAATAGGGGGAGGGATTCTGCTGTTCTGACAGTGGTAGGGAAGTCATTCCACCACTGAGGAACCAGAACGGAAAACAGGCGTGAACGTGCAGCTCGACCGCCAGGTGCACGTAGAGAGGGAACCATAAGGCAACCAGAGCTGGCAGACCAGAGTGGTCTAGCTGGGGAGTAGGGAGTGATCAAGGATTGTATGTAAGGTGGGGCAGCCTGAAATGCCAACACTAGGGCCTTGAAACGGATGCGTGCGGCAATAGGAAGCCAGTGGGGGCCAATGAGAAGCGGGGTGACATGAGCCGACCTGGGCTGACTGGTGATCAGGCGGGCTTCAGCATTCTGGACCAGCTGGAGGGGCTTGATGGCACACGCTGGGAGACCGGCTAGGAGGGAGTTACAGTAATCCAGGCGGGAAATGACGAGCGCCTGGACTAGGAGCTGGGTGGCTTTCTCAGTCAGGAGATGACGGATACGGCGTATATTATACAGAAAGAACCTGCAGGTTCTGGCAGTGGAGGATACTTGTGGAGCCAGGGTGAGGCAGTTATCAAGAGTCACCCCAAGATTCTTTGCCGTACGGGAGGAGGAAACTACAAGGTCCTCAACAGTCAATGAGAGGTCGATTGACGGAGAGGACTTAGCAGGGATGTAGAGAAGCTCAGTTTTGGCAAGGTTGAGCTTCAGGTGGTGGGAAGTCATCCACGCAGAGATATCAGCCAAGCAGGCAGAGATCCGTGTGGTAGCGTTCACAGAGCTAGTAAATGTGGTTGTCCATAAATAGAATGCATTTAGCCATGCCTCTCAAATCAATCCAGCTTCAGCTCCTCAGTTTGTGTTCCAATCACATGGATTAGCTAATTAGCACAATTCTTCAGATGGAGCTGATGGGTGGAAGCAATACATCGCAGGACTTACTTTCTGACACTTGGACTTCCACCTTAGCTAAATCATGCATTCTCTCTCTCTCTCTCGCTCTCTCTCTTTCTCTCTCTCTCTCTCTCTCTCTCTCTCTCTCTCTCTCTCTCCCTCCTTCCCTCCCTCACACACACACACTGCATTTATCAGAAGAAAACAATTCCACAGAACAAACAATAATAGCATAACATGGCCTACCCTATGCTGAGGGCTATCCATCAACCATTGATATACACTTTTGAGTGGACGTTAACTTCTAGTGGAAGCGGCCGCTTCCCCGTGTTCTGTTGGGAACACGATGAGCATAGCTGCCAACTCTCACGCTTTCGGCTGTTTTCACACGTACATGCAAATGCGTGTGTCTCATGCCGAAAGCGTGAGAGTTGGCAGCTATGCGATGAGTTTACGTTACTGACGTTAATCACAGTCATTGAATGGCCGCAGTCCAGAAAAGTTTTTACCCACAACAGCTAACCCGTAAATATCGGAAATACAACAGGGACAAGATAGAAAATATTCATCTTACCAGTGGTGTTGACCCCTACCCTGTGGATAAATCAATATTTAGCACAGAAATGGCTTAAGCTAACTTACTCAAGAGATGTGTGGAGACCATAGACTATAAAAATTACTGAAACTCCAAACCCTACCTCTTCCCATTGCATTTTGTAAACCCACAAACAAGCTACGGTACAGACGTAGCTAATGTTAGATCTAAATGATCCATAAGCTATTTGGACTGCATGTGGCTTTGGCGATCAATAGGGGGTCACTAGAGAGCAAAGAAACACAGGCCCCTAACTGACTGGACCATTCCCTGGGCGATGCAAGCCACAGTTGACACTGCCATGAACCGTAGCATCGTTTTTATCTGAATGAGCCAGTTAAAAATATATATATATATTGGTTCCTTGGTTGTGTGTTTACTACATCTGAGTTGTATAGGTGGTTTACTTTTGTTCCTGTGGCACTGAAAGTGGAGGAGGTTAAACGAGTGGGGAAGTTGAGTCCTAGCTGTCCTAACAGTTCATGTTAACTAACTAGCTTAGAACTACTAAACTTCACCTACCACACAGACAATTTAACGAAACACTTCATTCTTCCAAGAACAAGCCACCAAATTATGTATGAAACATTACATTATCAGTAATAACTAGCTATTTCAGCGGCTAAATTCATTGAAGTTAGCTTAGCTTACTAGAAGTTTGGCTGGTAAGGTGAGGATTTCTCTCACAGCAGCACTTTCTACGATTGCTGCCAAAAGCATGACAATTCCCTGATATCTTTCTAAAAAATGTTACCTACTGCAGCTTTAAATTCAGCTTTGGAATTCGACTTGGCTTCATTCTCTGAAATGTGAAATAAGCACAGCATCAATGCAGCATAAACCTTCTCCAAGAATGGTTATGGTAAGGTTTCTCAACCTTTTATAACTGAATTTATACATTGATGTTACAGTAAATTTTTTTAATACACATGCTTGTAATAGCATAAGATGAAAAAAAAATTGACATTTAAATTTTAAATTGAAAAACCTTAATCCTTTTGATTCAGTCATTACTTTAAAGCAAATAGAACAATTTTACTAACTGCACCTTCAAAACAACCTTCTCATTTATTTTTTGGAAGATCGAGGAAAACAGCATACCTCTTAAAACAGCACATCTCAGGGCAAAACATGACTTGTTATTGGCCATTTCCATTATATTACTTCTGGCAGGAAAACCAACAAATGTTGCATGCAGATTCTCAACATGATAATTGTCCATGAATTATAAACGGTGTTACAAAGAATATACCAAAACATGATGTCTGAAACATGAAATTACACAAAATGTGTGAGGAAAGTGTAAATAGTGGATATGTGCTTTGAGTAGAGGCCCCAGCAGTCTCCATTTTTGTTCAAAATTTCCTGAATAGAATAGACAGTTCTGTGAGCGCTGCCTTGGCTGGATGAATTGCAATCCATCATCTGCTGTCAAGGAATGGGAATTTTGCTATGATTCTTGTACAGCAACATGGCAATGATCTAGAGCTCACCCCTAAACTGTATAGGGGGAGTTGGGACACACAAGGCACACTGTCAGCCATTATTGAATGTGTGCACTGCAGAATCTCCTCCTGCCTTTAAGATTATTTTAGATTAATGACAGAGCTACACAGAAAAGATCTGGACAGAGTGATGCGAGAGAGGTGAAAGGACTACTCTCATTACTATTTTATCTTCTATGCAATGTGGAGTACTAACTGAATTAGTACTTTATAGTAAACTAATATGGATATCACACCCAAACCTATGTGCACAGGCTCTAGCCAGGACCACCCCTCTGAAAATGCAGAACATGCGCTGCACCTAGGGCACCACGTTTGCGTTGTCGGCAGCAACGTGCAGTCTAACCCTCTGCTCTACGCTCCAGGAGAGAAGCCCGACCACTGTGTGGGTACAGGGGCGGGGACTGTCTGTTTGGGTCCCAGTGTGTGTGGCACTGTCTGTGTGTGTGAGCGTGTGTTTTAGTGTGTGTGAGTCTGTGTCTGTGTCTGTGAGTGTGTGAGCCAAAATAAAAAAGAAACACAAACAAGAAGAAGCTCATCCTTCATTTGCAGGTATGTTGAAATAAGATCTAAAACTTACACACTAACTTACATCATAAGCTAGCTAGCTAGTTAAGGTTACAATGCTTAGATGCCTGCTATGGGCGAATAGCTAGCTAGTCAGCCAGTAAAAGCTAAGTGCTCACTCCACCCAGTGCTGCTCTTTCAGTCACTTGGTTGTGAAAAGCTGAGTTGGGTCCCAGACAAATGAGGCAATATGCAAGCTGTTACATTTATTACAACTGTTATTTCCACTTGGCGGCATTGCGGCATTTGTCTATGAACATAGTAGCTGAGCTGAGTATCGAGCATGGAGAACCAGATTCCGACCTATCGCCCTTGGGAGTAGTGAAATACCAAATGATGTGTTCCCTATCTATGTCTGAAGCAGACATTTTTATGCAGTATTTACAGCAAATGAAGGCCGATTTGACTTGTATTAATCAACAGAGGTATCATCAGCTCTTATATCAACGTTTAAATACAGGTCATCAGGACGCCAGAAGAAAACAAATTAATTTCACACCAAGTCATACAGAGTAACATGAGCTTATCCTGCTGATCATCTGAGCACAGCAAATATCTCAGCTGATTAGACAATAAAACTTTTCATGATATTGTAGCATATCTAACAATAATATTCTTTAAAAACAGGTCTTTTGCCTACCCCAAACTAATTTATATCTGATATCTGATATCTTCTATCATGTGACTGTTCAACAGCAGTGAAAGAATTGAAGTTAAGTTCCATCTATCATAGAAATCAAACAATTATTTGGTGAACTTTGCAACATTAGCTGCATAGCTGTGCTGGCTTTGGCTTTACTGTATACTGACAAACACCGACAAACACTGGCTTTTTCAACATAACAGTACACATGACTAACAATACTAAGTAATCACAGTCTTCTCTATGCTGTTGAAGGCTTTATGCATGTTATGTTATTCAGTTCAAATTAATGAAACTTGACCTCATTTACTAAGGGAGAGGGCTGAGGAGTGAATAGCACATTCACACACTTGTAATTCAGGATCACTCATATGAAACATTATGAGTCATACGCCAGCAGGGACGTATGGCTCATTAGACTGTGTGTTATGGACCTGTTTGTGATCAGTTTTACAATTGACATGAATTACAAGTTCATGAAAAAATACAGTTGTGTCACTGAACTCATAAACAAGCCAAGCAAATAATAGAGCCTCCTGATATTCTACTTATTGATCAATTCGATCATAGTTTTATGTGGTAGTCAGGCTCTCAAGAAATTGAAAGCAACTTGCTTATAGTTAACTCTGATAAAATCACACCATTGTATTTTCACAAAAGATTTCAGGTTATCCACAAATAAAACAACAAGTAATTGAGCAGTCAGGAAAAAATACCAATAAATATTTTATATAGGGCATATGGTCATAAATAAGCCTAATTTCCATTAAGGTCTAAGGTGCAATTAAAAAGTCTGTTACAAAAGTCATATATTTTCACAGACGACTGGAAATTTTCTAAGAGCACATTAGTAGCCACAGTTTAATTAATGTAATTAGTAAAACACGTTGAAATTTTATATTCATTACAGCTTTAACAATTGATTATTCTAACCTCTCCAAATGTTAAAATGGGATACTTAAATTATGCATGATCTTTCTTTTTTAAAAGGCTCTCCTGTATAAGGGATGCTACAACTATAAGTAGCCCATTGATTATTTATTTAAACTGAAGAATATAACTTAGAATTGCATTAAATAACATAATTATTTACTGTGTACACTGAGGTCTCTGCCACTGTCTAAACAAGGCTGAATTGTTTGGGTGAGGACTGGCAGCAGATGAGTATTTGCCAAAGTGAACATGTGCAGGTGTATGAATGCCCTAATCATAATAGCTGAACTTGTGAAGTATAACTTCATATTCATGGATACATAGAAGATAAGTGTCCGAGACATACAGTACATGCATTCATGTAGCCTACATAATTATATAACATATTTGGTAAGATTCCTCAGATTGCCAACTGCATGTTTGAGGTGATTCCAATATTAGCATGTTACTGTAACATTTGTCAAACAACATCAATACATATTTCATTCATTTTTCTTCAGCTTATTTTTTCTAGCTCTGACATATAAGAATGAGGACATGTAGCCATATTACTGTTCAGAAATTAAGTAACAGTAAGTGACACAGAACAGGGGAGAAAGAAGCAAAATAATATAATTTTCTGTCACTCACCATTTATTATTCAACTAACTACTAGTGAAAATATTATTTAAAAAAAGGCCAAGTCAGAACACTGGCTGTGCAAAGTACAGCTGCCTTATTGAATGATTATATCAGGCACTAAGAACGGGGGATCCAATAGCGAGACCACAACGAAAGTTCTTTAGAAAATAAGGTCTTTATTTTCTCAGGGTAGGTTGGTACAGCGAGGGTCAATAGCCAGCAAACAGTTATAGCAGGGATAAGGCAGTTTGTAAGCGATAGTCCAGGCAAAGGGTCACATTTCCAGCAAACAGATGTATTGAGGATAATCCAAAGAATAGTCGCGGTCACAGGCAATGGGTCAAAAACAAACAGGCTAATTAAACAGAAACACAATCCCGAAATGAAAGTTGATAAACAGAAACAGGTTGAAAAACTACAGGTCAGAACAAGACTGAAGGAATAAGCTAAACTCGATGGTCGGGGATGAAACAGGTCAAAACAGGTATCAATAAGAAAACGCTGGAGAGTATGGATTAAACACATAACAATCTGGCAACTAACTGCACAAACAGAGGGGTTTTTATACACAGGTAACGAGAGGGAATGGAAATCCGGTGGGGAAACAATCAGGAAGTGAAACAGGTGAAACAAATGAATTAAGTGACAGGGAGACTACGGTGTGCACGGAGGTAACAAAAACCCGAAAACGCTAACAACATTGGCAGACTACAGAACATGAAAAACACGAAACCTAACAGATTCATGCAAACTGATGAAGTGAGCCACTGGTAAATACCCACACAGGCTGTGAACAAACATGCTGGGCGACAGCCACCTTCCAGTTACAAGCAGTGGTCCTGAAATGCTCCAAAGGAAAGATAAATGGCTAATTCCAGTAAATCCATCAAATCAACAATTTTCTGTGCAATAGGGAGATGCCTCCTATTCAGCCATTCACAAATACAGACAGACACTCACACACCAATGGCGAAAGGCTGCCATGCAAGATACCAATCAGGAACCCTTTTGACAAAAGGCATAATAATGGTCTCTTCTGAAAGGTAACTCTTTGGGGTATCTACATATTCCTAAAGCAAAGTTGCAGAAGCCCAAACACAGTGGATGAAGAATATTTTATTCTCACTGAAAAGATCCATTACAGTACATTACATTAATGGAATTTGGCAGACGCTCTTATCCAGAGCATCGTACAATTGATTAGACTAAGCAGGAGACAATCCCTCCTGGAGCAATGCAGGGTTAAGGGCCTTGCTCAAGGGCCCAACAGCTGTGCGGATCTTATTGTGGCTACACCAGGGATCGAACCACTGACCTTTCGAGTTCCAGTCATGCACCTTAACTACTACTACTTAACTACAGGCCACCCATTTCAGTTTTTGAATGGATACAGGAGTATTGTGGCTGTGTAAAGCGGTTAGAAACCAAAGCCATAGCCACAACACTGGAATAATCCAGTTTCAAATTTGATGACAATATCAGCAAAAAATCTGTGCATTCTGCATTGCTTTTTTCTAAGCTATAACTAGGCAGTTTTCCGAAAATGACATTTGGAGACTCCAAAAGGACACATGGAAACAAAATGATATTATGGGTCTTATGAGGTGTAACATACTGCTTACTAAACTAGTATTATCTGGAAAATCTGTTTTCACTTCCCCCACCTGTCACCCTCCCCCTACCTCTCTGTCTCAACCTCCCTCTCCTTGCACTGTCCTCAGACAGTAACAGGTACAATAATGACAATAATAACATCTTGTATACTAATATATTCATTGAGGTTCATTGATTTAACTTTTTGTCAAATACCCAACCCCCATCAACAAGTCAAACACATTCCGCAATTTCACATGCTATTTATAATTCAAAGGCAGGCTGGCTCTTTATTTATGAGCTTACTGAATAATAATAAAATATGTTAAGAGAGTATTTATTATTCTCACTGATATATAAAACATCACTGAAAATGCCCTCTATTGTGGAGTCAAAGGTGTCTTCGCCGTCTGACTCGTATTCATATTCAATCAGACGAGAAATTCCTTCCTCCTATTTAGACGGAGGCATCGCAAAAATAAATACTTTTTTGGCATTAAATCTCAAGAACAGTCTCCACTTGCATATTGAAAATGCTACAGGTACAGTCATCCATCCATCCATCCATTATCTCAACCCGCTTATCCTGAACAGGGTCGCAGGGGGGCTGGAGCCTATCCCAGCATACATTAGGTAAAAGGCAGGAATACACCCTGGACAGGTCGCCAGTCCATTGCAGGGCACATACACCATTCACTCACACACTCATACCTATGGGCAATTTAGACTCTCCAATCAGCCTAACCTGCATGTCTTTGGACTGTGGGAGGAACCCCACACGAACATGGGGAGAACATGCAAACTCCACAAAGAGAGGCCCCAGCTGACCGGGTTTTGAACACAGGACCTCCTTGCTGTGAGGTGGCAGTGCTACCCACTGCATCATCCGTGCCGCCCTACAGTTACAGTCATCACTTCAATAACATGAACATAGTCGGTTCTTTGTTGGACAGAATTTATACTGTAATTGATTGTGCTGGGATGGGGAGCATTATGGTTACTAGGCGGAGAAGCTTGTATCTGAGCTTATGGTGTTCCAGAGCATCCATACAAAACTGAGATAATAGCATTCCTGTGTACAAGTACTTTTGTAGAAATATGCAACAGCGAAACGGACAACAATGGTAATTCCTCCAGAGAAAGTCTAAGAAAACAAAAACACTGACATTTCTTTAGTATGTGGACTTCCAAAGTGCAGATACAGCGATGTCCTCCCACACTTGTTTTGGCAAATAAGGCTACAAAATAAGGTACTGTTGTCGCTAAAGCAGTGGTATCTAAAATTAGGTTACACAGATGGAACCGTGAGTTTTAACGCTTTCAAACGGTATAACCTGTTACCATTGTGATAACTGCACTAGAAAAAAAGGAATGAATGCAGAATGAAAAAAAACCAACAATGGCCCAGCCCGCCAGTGAGATTTAAGGGCTTAAGGTTGTTTAACATGAATTATGAATGGAAATGGTCGGCCATTTTATTTTGGAGGAGAAGTTTGCTCCAGTTTGCACTAGTAGGTGACATCTGCACATACAGTGCATACCTCAAGTTCAACTTCATCATCAGTCTAGCAACTCATCTGAAAAGAGGAAAAAGGCAGGCTTTCAGCTGATGTTTTGACAAGGAGTTTTAAAAGCAATGCAATACAGATCCAGAGCTTCTTTCCAACATCGCTGCGTGGGGTTATCGCTTGTCCCTCATCTCTGTATTTTTATATTTATCAGCCATGAAAAAATGTCAGCAAATGTGTCACTGATTGGTAACAGTTCTTATCTTTTGGGGAGAATCTGCTGCTTTTGAAATGAGACACACTATGATGACAAAAGCTTCCTGCGTATTATATAGACAACAAAGGCTTAGTCTGCACACAGATACTCAAGATCTATTCAGAGAGGGATCAGCTAAGCTCTTCTAGGCAAGGGACATTGTGCACAGTCCTCCAAGAATACATAAAGAATAATGCCTCTGCAGTTTGTCTCCTTTTTCTAAGCACGTTACAACTTGAGGGACAAGCACCTTTTTGTAAATTAATTCCATGTGTGTAAAGCCCTTTTAACCCAATCAATATCCAGTACATCAAGATAAAAACTCAGGCTGTGACCTTGCTAAAACAGGGCATCCCCATCCTCCATCTCCTCCATAGCAATTGGGATTAGCGCTACCGTTTCAAAGCCCATGAGGTACCCACAATATATGCTAGACACACATTTGCTTGGGTTCATAGACATTCAGGTAATGTTCTAATCCACTTAAGATCTGCTACATGTCAAGGTAAATAACTATGTATTTACTTAATTGTGAATATGCATGTAATTGTGAGAATGACTATCCCCATCGTTCTTGCTTTGTCAAATTTCATAATAGAAATAAAAATGTAAAAATCGCAACACATTTTGACGGGAGTCCTCAATACATATTGACAACAAATGTAATGTAGTCTGTTTTTCCCATGGTTCCTTTGCAGCCATCCAGTAAAATAAGATCCAGTTTTTTTTACAAGCTACATTCTTCTTGATAACAAGTCGCTATGTTTTTTTGGGGTCATACATTTTTCATACAATTCTCTTTAATATAGAATATAGAATGAAACATAAGAATATACATTGAAAACCTGAGAATATACACTCACTGAGCACTTTATTAGGTATTTATTAGACTGATTATTTACTACTACTGCTGTAGCCTATCAACTTAGAGTTATGATGCGTTGTGTGTCCAGAGATGCTCTTCTGCATACCACTGTTGTAATGTGTGATTATTTGCATTACTGTCACCTTCCTGTCAGCTTTGACTAGTCTGGCCGTTCTCCTCACGTCTTTCATTAACAATGTGTTTCTGGCCGCAGAACTGCTGCTCACTGGATTTCTTTTTCTGCACCATTCACTGCAAACTCTAGAGACTGTTGTGTGTAAATTCCAGGAGATCAGCAGTTTCTGAAATACTCAAACAACAACCCTGTCTGGCACCAACAATCACTCCACGGTCAAAGTCACTTACAGTGCATCCGGAAAGTATTCACAGCGCTTTACTTTTCCCACATTTTGTTATGTTACAGGCTTATTCCAAAATAAATTCTACACACAACACCCCATAATGACAACATGAAAGATGTTTTTTTGAAATTTTTGCTAATTTATTAAAAATAAAAAATTAAGAAATCACATGTACATAAGTATTCACAGCCTTTGCTCAATACTTTGTTGATGCACCTTTGGCAGCAATTACAGCCTCAAGTCTCTTTGAATATGATGCCACAAGCTTGGCACACCTATCTTTGGGCAGTTTTGCCCATTCCTCTTTGCAGCACCTCTCAAGCTCCACCAGGTTGGATGGGGAGCGTCGGTGCACAGCCATTTTCAGATCTCTCCAGAGATGTTCAATCGGATTCAAGTCTGGGCTCTGGCTAGGCCACTCAAGGACATTCATAGAGTTGTCCTGAAGCCACTCCTTTGATATCTTGGCTGTGTGCTTCGGGTTGTTGTCCTGCTGAAAGATGAACCGTCACCCCAGTCTGAGGTCAAGAGCGCTCTGGAGCAGGTTTTCATCCAGGATGTTTCTGTACATTGTTGCATTCATCTTTCCCTCAATCCTGACTAGTCTCCCGCTGAAAAACATCCCCACAGCATGATGCTGCCACCACCATGCTTCACTGTAGGGATGGTATTGGCCAGGTGATGAGCGGTGCCTGGTTTCCTCCAAACATGACACCTGGCATTCACGCCAAAGAGTTCAATCTTTGTCTTATCAGACCAGAGAACTTTGTTTCTCATGGTCTGAGAGTCCTTCAGGTGCCTTTTGGCAAACTCCAGGCGGGCTGCCATGTGCCTTTTACTTCCGTCTGGCCGTCTGGCCACTCTACCATACAGGCCTGATTGGTGGATTGCTGCAGAGATGATTGTCCTTCTGGAAGGTTCTCCTCTCTCCACAGAGGAACGCTGGAGCTCTGACAGAGTGACCATCGGGTTCTTGGTCACCTCCCTGACTAAGGCCCTTCTCCCCCGATTGCTCAGTTTAGATGGGCGGCCAGCTCTAGGAAGAGTCCTGGTGGTTCCGAACTTCTTCCATTTACGGATGATGGAGGCCACTGTGCTCATTGGGACCTTCAAAGCAGCAGAAATTTTTCTGTACCCTTCCCCAGATTTGTGCCTCGAGACAATCCTGTCTTGGAGGTCTACAGACAATTCCTTTGACTTCATGCTTGGTTTGTGCTCCGACATGCACTGTCAACTGTGGGACCTTATATAGACAGGTGTGTGCCTTTCTAAATCATGTCCAATCAACTGAATTTACCACAGGTGGTGACAAAATGTGGGAAAAGTGAAGCGCTGTGAATACTTTCCAGATGCACTGTAGATCACATTTTTCCCACATTCTGACATTTGGTCTGAAAAACAGCTGAACATCTTGACCAGGTCTGCATGCTTTTATGCATTTGTACAGGTCAACCTAATGAAGTGCTCACTGAGTGTATAAGCAACTTTTCTGTAAATTACTGTTGGTAATCAACTATAGCTTCCTCCCCAAAGTTTCTTTCAAAGCAGCAATAGGCCAAATACATTTTTTGCACCCATGCTGGGAGATCATGATGAATGCTTATTTTTGTGCAGTACTTGACACACCCCTACTGTCAACTGTGCAACAACCTTCTCATCCAAAGTATTTACAACCTCTTTTGAAAACACTTCACAATTAGACAGTCAGCACTAAATCATACAATTACATATCTTCAGAACCTTTCCCCCAATTTGAAAAGTTCTACTAGAGTTACCACTGATTGAATCTTGTACTCTATCTTTCAGTCCCTTCAGACAAAATTAAATTACTCTCGCAAACAGTACCATTAAAGAGCTGGACATGTTATTGTTCAGCATTAACTTAGGCATTGGACATTGCAAATGTTCTGTTTTTACACACACCTGAAGAATTTTTCTTTCACTCTATACTGTCCCTATATTTTTTGCTGTATTTCAGGCCAAGAATTGCCTCTGTCCCTTACTGACTTACCTTGTTGAAATGTGCATGTGCGATAAGGCTTACAAAGCATGTATGATGTAGATTCTGGGACAGATGGGGAAGCTGTAACAAGATCAGAGCAAACAACTATGATGAGTCTGAGTTGGCTTACACTTCAAGACCATGCTATCTAGAAGAATGCAAGCTTGATACAACATTAAAAACAGTTCAAATGAAATACCGCCATTTTAATTTCAACATGGCAAGTACTATACTACGCTTCTCTTTATGTATAGCTGGCACTTTCTCTGGTAGCCCACAGGTAGCTCGGTTAACAGATCATCTGGAAATATTTGCTAGCTACTGAGTTTGTGGTTGCAAACTTTAGCTAGCTTGATTGATTCTCAGATTTTATCTGATATATAATTTCATATAAAGTTAGCAAATCATTATCTTCTATAGTTAGCCGTGAGGGGGAGTCAGTCACTGGTCACTCAGTCAGTCAGAAATAACGTTGTCTGCAACCAAACAATTGAGAGAGGGCCCAGTTCCACTTCTGTTCTGACAGGCATTTGGACAGTTGGTACAATTTCTGTTCTTTTTCCTCTGTACATTGGATTTGAAATGAAATAATAAATGTGAGGTTAACGTGCAGACTGTCCTACGCTTTAATTTCAGGCTACATCCATATCAGGGGATTCAACTAGGAATCACATCCTTTTTTATACAACTCCCCCCATCCCCATTTAGGGGGGACCAAAACTAATTGGACGGTCGGCTTCTCAGCTGCTTCTGAATGGTCAGGTGTATTCAATCACTTCTTTCTTATACTTGCACTAATTTAATCTAATCTAATCTTTAATGTAGGTTTTTGATTGCCTTTGGAGTCTGTTATTGGTGTTTGTCGAAATGAGGGCCAGAGTTATGCCAATGAAAGTGAGGGAATCTGTTATGAGGCTGAAAAAAAAGAAAAAAGTCTGTGACATTGGTCAAATAACAGGCTTACTGAACCATTGCCTTGCTGTGGGATGAAGCAACTGTCCAATGATAAAAAGGCATGTAATTCTGACACGGATCACCCATTATGGATGTAAATACCCTCAAATTGAAGTGACAGTCTGCACTTTAACTTCATAACCTCATTGTTTCATTTCAAATCCAATGCGTGAGAGTACAGGGCCAAAATAACAAACATTTTACCACTGTCCAAATACTTATGGATCTCAGTGTATATTAAACAATTTAGTTTGAAGTTAAACTATATATATAGTTTATATATTATGCATCCACTATAATGCAAAAAGTAAGAGAATAATTGATTTTAATGGCAAACAGGAGAGAGATAGATGTGTTTGAACTGCATCAGGGTACACTCATTGTGAACCACATCATCCTCCTCTAAGGATGTAGCGGTGGTGAGTAAGCTGTAAACTGACAGGTGAAATATTAATTTGAAGATGTTTTTTTCAAAGGGTTACAAGGTCTTGTTCTCAGAATGAAATATTTCCCTATTCTCAATTAGTTGACTGCCTCTTACTGCATTAATGAAAAACTGCTCTACTGTAGTAATTGTTGACAGAAAAAAACTTTAAACACCCACACACATCAGCGTTCTCTTCCTGGTTTTTGCATCTAGCCCCTAATCACCGTAGGTTAAAAAAATATATATTTACATGTGAAAATCCATACTTTCCATTACTCAGACTCTCTACTCAATCCCTACCCACAGTTTCGCAATGCGTACCCTCTGTTATGCAACCTGTGTGCTTGGTTTGCCTTTTGCAAAACTGAGGGTAAGGATTGGCAAGCCAAAAGCAAAACTAAGAGTACAGATTTTCGTGTTTAAATATTTTTTACCTAGGGTGAACAGTCTGGCTCCATATAATCCTGACCAGCCACAAGTGAAAAATGTTTTAATTAACCTCAAACAGGAGCAAGTATCAAACTACGCTTGTATAGAAAAATACTAAAACATGCACATTTTCTTCAAAGCGAAGGACAAATATTGGATGAATCCAGGCCAAAGTAGCCATAACATTTTTGCAAGCATAATATTGTGGTTAACACTTTATAACAAACAAACAAATAAATGAATAAATGAATGGTAATCTATGTGCAATTATTTATATTCAGAGATAGCAATTGTGTTTACAGATTTAATTTGACTAAATACCATTGCCTTTGTACCTCAGGTTCGAGCTGTTTTTGCCAAATAATATTTTAAAAGATCCCAGCCTTAAAATGAAATGTGTTCTGATAAATAATGCAGCCTTATATTGCTTTATTTAGCAGAACACAGGATTAGGTCTGATTGATAATTGTTTATGCCCTCGGCAATAATGGATGTGCGCATCTCAAGGAAAATGCAATTATAACCTGCTCACAGTAAGTTTGTGTTGAAAGTTTGATAAGACAGAGGGAAGTCATAATTATGGGTCTAAACCATTTATTAATTTTATTTCTATAAATGTCCAGTTGCCACATATCAAACGGTCAAAACAAAAGGCGTGAGGGGCAGAAGCAGTGAGGCAGAGACACAGACCTCATCCTGGGAGTGCTACTTCCAAATAAAAACTCAAATGCTCAGTAAAATGGCGAGTAAAGAAACACAGTTCACCATGGTCATATCAGAAAGACCCAGATGGCTATAAGGACATTGTCATCTTGCAGCGTATCATAGATATTATATATGTTTTCCTGAACTCATGCATTGAGCAGTGCAACAACACACTAATATTTCATAGCAAACTGGCTTGTGTGGCCTTTGTAACACAGTGGAAGGTGTAAGCTCAAAATCTTGGTGAAATCATTGTCAAGCAAAGTTCTGACTTCTTTTGAAGCAAAGGGCCCTTTGGGATGCATGTATTAGATGTAATCTGCTAATTAATGTGAATCAAATCACGCATATAACCATGTTTAATAATGTATTTGAATATGTTGTTTTTTTCATGGTTTTAAAAAATAAAAATTTTCTAATTCAGTAAGAGTTTGGGCTTTAATTACATTTTCTGGAGGGGATACTGATGTGATTTCTTAATTATGAAGAATTAATATTGAACAAGGGATTTGTGCCCGCTGATTTGAGAAATAAATTAACTTGAAACAGTATGTGCTTATCAAATACCAAGACATTTCAAGAAATATCCTGAAAACCACTTAAAATCTGATCAATTCTTAAAGGTAGCATAATAAAGTCATACTTGCATGGTTTCAATTGTTGTGGTTCTATGAATAGAGAAAAATGTTTAAAACTGGGAAAAATGCAAAAAATAAAAATCACATGTGCGTGTACATTTATTAAAATGCACTTAATGTATGAATATTTGGATGGTGCATTCATATATGCAAGGAAAAGCCCTCAATTGTAGCATGCTGAGATCAGCCTGTCTGTTTTATATGTACGATCACTATTCTGCTTTCCAGCCTGCTGGTAAAAGCTGCCCACAGCCCTGAAACGTCTGGAAGATTTACCCCTGCTGTGCTGCTTTTAAGCAAACCATTGATTTTGGGGTTACATCAGCAGCATGCAAAAAAAAATAGACAAACATAAATTCCCTTTGTCTAGTTAAATTCAGTGAATAAGCTATGACATTTGGTAGGATTTTTTTATGAAGGCGCTAGCAATAAATTCTGGCAGAGGGGAGAGAGAGCCATTTTGGACTCCACGGGGAGGCCTGACAGATTTAATTCATTGATCTAGTTGTCATTAGTTGCAGCGGAAGGCAGTGGGGTGAGAGGAGAGGTCAGGGTTAAAACTCTGTTTTTCTGCTCTTATCTCAGGACACCCCTTCCTCTGCTCTTCTGATTTGGCATAAAACAAGTATGTTGGCTTTGGTGACATCTGCTGGTATTTTGCCCTAGCAAAGGCAGACTTGTTTAACAGAACGCACACCTAAACACTCAGCAGCATGAGAACATTTGACGGAAACGATAACTCATTTAAAATAATTGGCAAAGAACCCTGGGACTATCAAGGTTCAGATTTGTTTGAATATTAATTCATTTCATTTTAAATTCCCCAAATTATAAATCTTCGACCCAACCCAACCTGTTTTTTGGTTTTCTTTGAGTGAAAATGTCTGAAAATGTACCCTATTCCTTTTTTTGAAGAATCACAGAAAATCATGTTTGAAGCTTCTGCTGTGTCTGATTTCAGCGACACAGCCGGTCAGGGAAAATCATATCGACATTTATGTCCTCTTAAAATATTGATAAGAACTTATTACGCAAGTTAAAATATGTGAAAATTGAGCAGAATACGGATTTAATAGTATACTTTACACTGCATAGTGAAGCCATTGTCAGACATAGAAACACAACAGTAGCCCCAGTTAAATTACATGTGGATTTTTACATTTCTTATTGTTCTATTATTGTTTATTATTATTCTGTTCTACGATGTATCATATAATGTAGTAGAGTAGTAGATATCGAACTACCAGTCATAGCATAGTCCTAGCCTAGCATTCTTCCAGACCCAGCTATGGCTCATTTCAAATATACAGTATGTGGGGTAATTGTCTATAGTCAGCGCCATCTATTAACATAGCCAGTGTGTGGCCTGATTACGGTGATGTGAACGTAATTCCACCTTATTACTATCTCCCAGCGGTGAGGTAATGATATTTTGTGTTATCAACAGCAGGGTACAACCAACCTCAAAGGTCACAGACTGATTCCACCATGCAAAGCCCAGGAGATCTCAGTCACAGCTCCCCAGAGCCAGTGCTGTATATTATGTCACCGTCAAGATCAATGGTCTGTTATTGCCTTCCTTTCCTTCGTCTGCACCACTCTTGACCATGGCTTCCCTGCTGTATTTATGGGAATTATGTATTTAAACTGCAGAAGACAAACATGGGATTTGCTGCTGATACAGTAATCTTTCTTTTTCAAATGGTAATGGATAATAAGATTCATAATCATAATCATAATCATAATCATAATAATAATAATAATAATAATAATAATAATAATAATAATGCAGTGATTTATAATTCAATTGCATAACAGGAGCTTTTTTTTTTTTTTACTATTGTATATATATTTTTTACTTTTAATAAATTACTTTTATTGCCAAAACCTATCCATTGATATGTTGGTGTGAAGAATGAAGAACTATAACATTTACTTGTGGCCCTATACATCTAATTTAGATTTTTGTGTTTGTTTATGTATTTAGTTGGAAAGATTACGATGGCTCAGAGTATGTCAAAACGGCTCAAAATATTGTGTGGTAATTGTGTAGGGATGGGGTTCCCTGGGGGGGTGGAGCCTAATATGAGATCTTTTTATGGGCCTAAAATCCCTAGCTGCACCCCTGAGTGTAACATTACCAAAAACCAGGGTTTGTGATAGCGCTACTCCTAATGATCCAAGATGTGTTTCAGACAACTCTTAATGTCATTGGATGTATCACTGCTTTATAACAGTCCTTCTTGTGACACCAACATCAGGGTAACGGTTGTACAATGTCAACAAGGTTTTAAAAAAATGTTCTTATGTATCTGTCACATTATTTGTCAGTTGGCTAGAAATGATCATTGCCATTTATAACTGGGGCACCGTTTTTTGCTGAACCGATCAGTCAGTGATTAATATTTTTCTGAACTGCAGAATGTTTCAACAATCTACAATTTCTGTCATATAACTCATATAAGAATACGATAAGGGAAGGCTGAGGAAGATTTGATTCAGCAGATTTGCTAACTTTATTTCAAAGTGGTTATGGGGAGAGTACAGGGAAATATAGACAAAATTACCAGACATGAAAAATGTTTATACAGAAAATTGATATTTTCAAGTGGGAATTTTTTATTTCATATTCATATTCACATTCCATCTTAAATGTAATGAAAAAAGAATTAAGTAAGATTTATATTTCATAGCCAACTTTTATAATGGAACAGAAGAAATATGCTACCAATCATATGACTGCTTTTTAATAAAGAGTGCTCATTGATCATTAATCGGGTTTAACTCTCTCAAAATTTAGCTGAGTCATATTTCAAATATTTTACTGATAAACAGCTATCCCAACATTACAACTAGACAGTGCTTACTGCAATCTGACACATGGAGGTAAATATAGCACTGCATAGTGAATAAAGGCCCGGGAATGTAATACTGAAAATTCAAAAAGAAATCTCTCAGTATTCTAAACAAGTGTGCTGAATAATGGGAACTGCGTTGGATGTTCACCTCTGCGCATTTCGAGGACATTTGAACAAGCAGTGTCTTTAGCATAACTATTTCCTTGAGGTGTAGAATTAGTTGCATTGTGAAAACTGATTAGTCACCCTGACAACATGGAGATGTGGAAATTACTTTCTTGTGCATATCATTAAAAAATCAATATGATGAATGTGCAAGGGCCATGCCTATTTATTGTGACTGATCAAGGCCAAGCAGGGCAGCTGTGCTCTGCATCCTTTACACATCATGAGCATTCAATTAGTTTTGAAGACAAAAACACCACCCAGGATCAAAAGAGGAGCAATGTTACCCTCTTCTCATTGCTGTATGCCTGTAACGCCACCATCCACAGCTTATTCGTTCCCCCCTGTCATACAATTATATCTCAATAAATAAGATCATGAAAAATCTCAGTTATACATGAACCTAAAATTTTCCCTCTCTTTCAGAACTGACAACAGATTTTAGTTTGAACTGCATTTCAAACTCTCATTGAAAAAAAGACAAAAAATAACAAAATAATCATTTTGTATAATTCAATACAGTGATTCAGCATCACACATTTTGTACATGAAACAGATATTCTTTTTAGGAATAATATGAAATATTGTTATGTTTTGTGGAAATATTCAACACATTTTTTACCAGGCCTGGCAGAAGACTGCATGGTGAATATAACTAGTTGTCTAATATTATTTGTGTAATAGGGACCACATACTATATATACAATCACATACACTGCCAGCTGCTGATTCCTAGAGGTTCAGTTTACCATGGTAAATCATTGTTATAAATAAATAAGAATCGTTTTCAATTTGTGTCACAAAAGCCGCCATGCTAAAGAATAAGCCCTGACCAAGTAATTTTGATGAAAGATAACATAATCGACTGCTTTTAAAAGTGAAAGCAACAGATCACTTCCAGCTCCAAATCTATAAATAGGGAGCATGAGGGAATGTTTAGTAAGTCTTCCTAATCTTCAATATTGCTTAGGCAATATTATACTAAGAAATAATCTTATCCTACTATGGATAAGAAATGGTTTCGTTCACTAGCTACCCTGGATAACACAGTGCTTCTATAGGCTACTAACAGATACATAGCCCGAAATACAAACTAGTATTATTAGTAAAGGCTAACAGTTGTCCTTTATGGCCAATGCAAATAAAACAATATCAAAAAAGCTGGAGTAAGCAACAAATGTAACTCAAGTGCCTGTATAAGTTCATAATTAGGCATGGCATATACCTTTGGCAAGCTGGTACTGTTTTGCAAGAAGGGGTAAATGGAACGCACCAAACAATATGTAATCTGCATTCCCTGTTCATTTACTTGAATTTTATCTTTTGAAAACAACTTTTTGAAGTGTGCTTAGCAATATAAAGCAACCTGGGCCACGGGATGCTCGGAACTTTGTCTCCGGAGCAACTGTCAATTTAACAGTTTCCAGTATACGATTCAGTTTCCTTGAATCGTATACTGTTCAGTTTCTCTTTGATGTAAATCCCACAAGCAGGAAAAATGCATCGGCTACATTGCTTTTATTCTTCTGTTTTTTTCATATATTCATTTCTGTTTTTAATTGTTTGTGGCTATTCTAATTTTTGACTGCAATCCCTGGGGTACTGTATTTTGTTATTTTTCTTACACCTGTCTATAATAAGAATGCTGCTTTTTATTTTAATTATGTAACAGTAGTTAAAATGATAGCTACAGTAGGGTCTACTGGCACAAATTACGGATATACTGCATTTGTAAACGTTTAATGCAATATTTTGCAACACTTTCCCTCTTGGCATAATGTAATAGGCTATGGAAGAAATGTAATATCAATGTAGCCTATATGTGAAGACATAATTACCGCAATGATTAATACACCTACCATTATGTATCGGTTACTACCCGCATCATTGAGCAGTTCTGGTAAGAACTAAAATGCACAGTGTTTCCAGTTTGTGCCAGTACTGCAGGCCTACATGCAAGCTGCACTAAATGCTTTAGTTATGTCCGAGCATATCTTCCCCGCTAATATTACAACATTTGGTTCTGCTCAATAGCAAAGAGACTGTTATACTGTACAACGTGTTGTTATTATTATTTTTGTCTGGAGGGCAGGCTACCTGTGCAAACCCCAAAGCCCGCTTTCCACTTGAAAGAAAAATACATTGCATTTTATCTTTTTTTTTTTTTGATGAGCAACAGTTCATTGCAAATCATTCACTGGGGTCACCAAATCAAAAATGGTGGTGCAGTAGATATTGTGGGCCCATGAAATCCTTGATTCCAGAGCAAAAAAGTTCCTACCTCATTTATTCAAGTACAAAAAATGACTTTTTAATTGACATCCAAATTTCCCTAGATTTGCCATCTGTGCTAGTTTGCAATTTGGAAGGGTGGATGGATTCATTAATAGAGCATCCTCGAAAGATAATCACAAAAGGAACATTTTTGATGTTGGCTTTGTGGAAAAGGATTTGCAATCATGCCAAACTGAAATCATGGACTAAGAAACAAAAAACAAAAGCCATTCTGGTCAGATGATATGTAATTACATGTTATTAGATATCCTCAAAATGACCTGTTTATTAATATTTTTTAGATTGTCTGTTGAAGTACAGATCACAATTCTATTATGTTTTACACGTGATAGTTACATTTACCAAGATCCCTTAAAAAAAACATTGCATGAATCATTCATAAATTGGTAAATTGCCACTTAAATTTGGAGGAAAAATTGCACTGCAGTGGGACGCTATAGGTAGAGTACTGTATGTGTGCAACTGCCATCCTGTAATAAAATCAGCCTACTTTTTCTGCCCACAATATGATGGACACAAGGGGATTTGAAACTCAGATTTTGTCATTTGTATTTCATCGTTTAGAGAACTGAACCTTTTTTTCCAGTGAGAATGATAATGCAATCTTGTTCACTGAAATGTGAAACCATGGGAATGACAGCTTATTAAAGCCGGTGAACTTAAACTTTCAGCAATGCAGTTCAAGTCAAGGTCTGAGCTGAAGGAAAGCTGAAGGGAAGGACTCACTTGAAAAAGACTCCCCACATTAGCTTTAATTGACTGCTGATGGGTATACAGAGCTGTTATGCTTGAGTAGGTAATTTGTTAACAATGAATGTAGCAAGGCCTTCTGAGGAAGCAGTCATGCACTCTTACGATAAGGAAAGAGCGTGGCCCTGCCAGTTTGGTGATTTTTGGCAGTTTCAGCTGATTTTCATATAAACTCAGTGAGTACTTTATGAGGTATTTATTAGCCTTTTTTTTTTTACTTACTGGTCTTCAGTTGCTGCAGCCTATCCACTTAAAGGTTTGACACATTGTGTGTTCTGCATACCACTATTATGCATGCGTGGTTATTTGCGTTACTTCCTGTTAGCTTCAACCAGTCTGGCACTCTTATTAACAACACGTTTTAGCCCACAGATCTGCTGCTCACTGGATGTTCTTTGTTTTTCATACCAGTCTCTACAAACTCTAGAGAAATTCCCAGGAGATCAGCAGTTTCTAAGATACTCAAACCACCCTGTCTGGCACCAACAATCATTCCATGGTCAAAGGTACATTTCTTCCCCATTCTGACATTGGTTCTGAAAAATAACTGAACCTCTTGACCATGTCTGCATGCTTTTATGCATTTAGTTGCTGCCCCATTCTTCTCCAATAAGTTTTCCAATCTTTCAAATTGATGCGCTATGTCAATGGCTGTTTTATGAATGACTTTACACCTAGTAGGGAGTAAGTTATTAAATTATTAAATTATAAGTTGTATCTTAACTCTACATTGGAAGTAAATCAGTTGGTGTAACCGGTTTAAATTAAGTTATGGTGTAACTGTGAATTAAAGCTCAAATTAGCTTACATTTGAATTTACTTTATACTAGTGCAACGGGCTGCTGGACTTTAAGGACATTATAGAGTAATTTGCAAGGGTGAAAACAAGGAAAAAAATCTTCTAACGTGGTCCAGTGGTCCGAGAGAAGCGCCGAATTCTTCATAATGGTAATGTTTATATATTGCTATATTTTCTAATACAGTATGAATGAATAATAATTGTGTGCTGACTAGTCTAATCAACATACAGTTGATTAGACTAAGCCAGAGACAATCCTCCCCTGGAGCAATGCAGGGTTAAGGGCCTTGCTCAGGGGCCCAACGGCTGTGTGGATCTTATTGTGGCTACACCGGGGACCGAACCACCAACCTTGCGGGTCCCAGTCATGTACCTTAACCACTATGCTACAGGCTGCCTTTTACCAGTGCCCTCTGAAATTAAAACAGCCCCAAAACATCACTGAGCCACCACCAAGTCTCCTTTTATGCATCTCTGTTTGATGCCAAATATATCAATGCTGTATCTGACCAAAATGTTCAATTTGGTCTCATCTGACCACAGCACCTTCGAACAATCATACTTTAAATGATCTGAGACCAAATGAGAAATGGAATATGGATTGAATTTTGGTACCATTGAAACATTAAGAAAGTATTGTATTTCTCACATGGATTTTTCACTCAGGATTTTAATTTACCTTGTCGTGTTCAGTATAAGATTTTACGGAACCTTTCTAAGCTGTTGACAGTTTCGATAGTTGTTATTTTGATCACTTGTTTAGTAGGCAGTTAAATACTGTAGCTGTTTTTCACAGTTATTTTTTAGCAACTGTGAAATTCCTTAGCCATCAAACAATCATTCTATTTGGCACTAGCATCACTCCCTCCTAGTTACAACGTGTCAGCACCCCATTCCAGTCTGCTCTCTCCCCTAAAGAAGTCGCTTCCAGCGACGTGACCGTCCACAGCGACGGAACCCGTCCAACCTCTACTACCCTCTGCTGAACCCATGTGAAAACTTCACAGTTGCAGGGGGGCAGTCTGCCACACAGAAGGCTGACTTCATTACTGTTTCTGCCTCCTTCCTGTCCCTACATTTACTTGCCCTCACTGAGACCTGGATCACACCTGATATCACCGGCTCTCCCACTGCCCTCTCATCCTCCTTCTCCTTCTCACACACTCCCAGCCATCCAGCCGTGGTGGTGGTACCAGTTTGCTGATCTCCCCCTCCTGGAAATGTGTTGTTTTCCCCCTATTTGACCTATCTTTATCCACTTATGAATACCACTCTGTCTCAATCACCCACCCCATTAACTTCTATATTATTGTTGTTTATCGTCCTCCACGGTCCCTGGGAAGCCTCCCTCTCCTCTGTCCTGATCCTTCTAGATCTCTCTGCCACCTTTGACACGATCAACCACTCCATCCTCCTATCCTCTCTGCCAGCTGCAGGCATCTGCAGCACAGCCCTAGACTGGATTAAGTCCAACCTCTCCTGTACCAGGGCCGGTACAGTATCAGCCCCTTGTCACAAGAGTTCCTCACCTTTTCATGCTGCACCTTTCCCTCCCTACCACACCGTAATAATTAGCCACGTATGCTATGTGTATACGAAATATAATAATTACACTTGCATTACATTTTTTCACTATTAGTGGTGTTCTATCTTCCAACTGTGGTATTGCTACTTGGACAGCTATCTAATTTTTCTACAAGGGTTCAAGTTTGTATCTATGTGATACAATCATAGATACAAACTCTAACACTTGGAACCATACTTTCTTCTAGGGTTTTCAGTGCACTTGTCTTTGGTTATGATTTGCACTTTATTGTACGTCACTGTAGATAAGACTATTATGACTATAATGTAATGAGTTTCTCAGTAATCGTATTATTTATTTTTTTGTGCATCGCCAGTCAGGGGTGGCAATAATTCTGGAGCCCACTGTATGTCGCCCATGGTCTTATTAATCAGATTCACACTCATGGTTAGCATCAAATCAGGGTGCCCTCCCAACAGGCTAGTTGATAAAGTCATCGTTGATTAATATTTTAAGTTAGAAGCTACAATATCAGTTAATTGTGAAAGCACTTAGTGGAAACAGAATATGTGATGCTAGTCTCAATACCCACAGAGTCAAAACATTCAAAGTCGCTGAGAAACAGGCATCATCAATTCTAACTATCGGGGGGTTCTGGAACAGAGGGGGGTAATCAGCATGTGGCAGTGTGGGAAAATATCTGTCAATCATAGTCCAGAACTGAAGTAATATCAAATATCTCCCTGTGTGCCTTCAGAAAGCAGGGCTGTAGACAGGCAGGGGCAACTGGGACACTTCGTCCTGGGTCCAGGCCGGATCAGGGCCCAGGATATGGGGTGTAACTATTTTTAATTTCTTGCAGATTAAAAAAGGGGTGGGGGGGTTTATCAATATATTTTGGCCAAGGCCTGAGAGTTTATAGCTGTGACCTGCTAGGTAATAATTTGAGTGTAAGAATAAAGGACCCACTAGGGGCTTGGAGCTAAAACCATAGCTTTAGAGCCAAGAGGGCCACCAGCAAAGAGGCTTGGAGGGGGGGGGGAGTTGACTTAGGCAAACTATTTAGGAAGTTGTGACTGCAAAATCATCTATATTTCATTCAGACATGTTCAAATTAGGTTATCCTTCACTGCAACAATAAAGGCAAGTTGTTCTGTATCTTTCAAATTAGGGATTTTCTACCCGTATATGACCAGTTGTTTTGCACAATAATTTTACCTTGTTTCTACAACGTCTCTGGAGTTTGTAACCATGTTCATTTTCAATAAAGAAACAGTCTTTTGAATTCTACTTTTCATTTTGACCTATGAGTGCCTGCAATCTGGATTTGTGAAAATGTGATGCTCAAGCTCGTGGCACCTTAGTTAAAACATCTAGTTAAAAATTACCTTAAACCATCAGTAATATGTATCACATAAATATCATCTTGCAATAACGTAGGATCCTCTGTGAATAATTATTTTACCTGAAACCACAATTATGTTAATTTTATTGTATGAATTGGATCACTGAGAAAGAGTACAGAGGAGATTTCCATTGGCCAGGGGTTGAACCTTTGGCAAAGTTGTTTAAGATTGAACTGATTGTAGGATATTGTGAGTTTTGTTGATGAGAAGAGTCCAACAAGGCATGAAATAAAAGGCAGGACTAAATCTCCTGTTGAAATAATTGGTGTACTCCGAATGGAGGATGAAGTGTGCTTCACCAGCTTTAAAAACTGCTTATCAAATGCTTTAGGAGTATTAATAACTGTAATACACAGCCAAATTTAAGGTAGCGATAGCATTAGAAATTCTGCCCCTTCTGTTTTAGCACTGATGGAGAAGAGGATGTCACGGATTAATTTATTTGAATTGTTTTTGAGAGCTTGTAGCAGGAGCTATAGGAGTAGTGGGTGGGCAGTATAGCTGTAGGGGGATTAGGGTAGTACTGTGGCAGGGGAGGGAATAGTTGTCCTATCTTTTTTACATAAATATTGTAATTGTTTCTCTTTCCTTGTGTGCAGTTTGGGCTGTCCCGTGGGTGGATTATCTGTTGAAGAGAACCTAAATTGAGTGGCTGGGGTTTTTCTGCCCTCACAGCTTGACATTAGCAATGGATTGGATGACAGACTGTAAATACTCATCAATCATTGCTTGAACTGAACTATGAAAGGTGCTAGCTACATGAGTCATCAATATGGCGGCCTATAGCGTAGTGGTTAAGGTACATGACTGGCACCCGCAAGGTTGGTGGTTTGATCCCCGGTGTAGCCACAATAAGATCTGCACAGCCATTGGGCCCTTGAGCAAGGCCCTTAACCCTGCATTGCTCCAGGGGAGGATTGTCTTCTGCTTAGTCTAATCAACTGTACATCGCACTGGCCAAATGCCATTAATGTAATGTTATGGAACATAAGTAACAGGGTTGTTGTAGTCTGAATATGTAGGAAAATAGTGAAGTTGAACTTAGACACAAGTATATCGAATGCAAGATTCATGCTTCTTTGGGTATTGCATGGATATGCAACAGTTGCAACAGAATGCAACAGTAGCTTACAAGCAGACAGGTCAAACCATGGGAAGAAAGTACAAATAGATCATTTTAATCTATCTGCATCATAAAAATCTAAATATCTACCATGAAATATTCAGTCAATTTTATTCTCACATACAAGAGAGCACACCACCCACATTCCTTCCACTGATTGAACTATAAGAACTCAGTATATCAATGTTTTGTCCATAAATATCTATCACAAGGACCCATACGCTATACTCTTTCTCATGTCTCCACGTCTCTAAAGATAGCCACGGATCTCATTAAAAACTGTCATGCTGATCACCGAAAAACCTCACTGAACCAAGCCTCTGCAGTGCACAGGATGAAGAGCTTCAGCGAGCAGACAGTGTATCCTCCTCTCCTAAGAACCAAAAGCGGTGCTAAGTAGACTCCATCTTCCATAGCTGGGGGGACTGTGTCCCTTAGGGCAGAGAAAGCCTTTACATTGTGGCCATTGCGCCCTGCTATTATTACCCCCTCGACAACCCCCGACAGTTGAGAAGATACGCTTGGAGATCAATATCACCGCAGAATCACCAGCTGTAAGATGGATGACTGTACCAGAGAGCCCACTGAAAGCCACAAGTAACTTCCATGAAAGCAAACATGACATAAACAGCAGAAGTCATCAAGTATCAGCAGTCCTTACATTGAAGATGCGATACTGCCGCCTTAATTTTGATATTCAGTAACTGAAACAAGGATACCTGCTGTCCATGTGCACTCGCTTTAATCAGTGATGACGCATAAACTGCTAGTCAGATAGGCAAGGGAATAATTGGGCATTACTCTCTTTTGAGATTATTTAGAGCAGTTTTCTGCAAATAACTGCGAGAATGTACTCTGGAACATGTGGGAAATCTGTAATGTTTTAGTGCTTTGGTGGAACCATTCTGTGATCTGTGGTATCCTGCAGTGTTTAGTTCTTAATTGAATGTGAAATAATTGCCAGTTTAGTCATAGTTTAGTTCCAATGTTATGTTAGGTGTACTTGCATGACAGTGAAATAATTGCCAGTTTAGTCATAGTTTAGTTCCAATGTTAGGTGTACTTGCATGACAGTTGGTGTTGTAATATTTTAATATTATTTTGTAATATTGAATCTAAATCTAAATGGCATGTGACAAACGTATAGAATATTGTACTCAATATGTTGTGCTCTTGCTTATTCAGCCATTTCTTTATGTTTTGTTCTGAATACCAATAAAGATATACAGCATGCAATTTAGCACAAATGTCTTTATGCAACTTGGGAAAGTGTAAGAATTTGGACATTGGTCAGGGTCCAACTTATCTTGTTTCGACTGAATTTATGAAAATAATAATATGCTGCCATGTTAATACCATGCAAATAACTGGGTATGAATGAGAATAAAGTCTTGTTCTGTACAAACTAATTATAAACTGTGCATAAGGTTGTAGCAGTTGTTGAAGATCCGTGCAATACACCTTAATGGAGAAAAGACTGATGTTAGTGTTAGGGCTGATCAATTTAATTTTCTGTCTTTTGAGGCTTTCAGCAAATTAAAACATTTCACTTAAAATAATTGTTTTTGTGATTAATTTGATATATCTGACACTCACAGTTTCTGTATTCCAAGCTTCTTTTGCTCTATTCTGCAGTGTATGCCACTTTGATCTTATCTGTTCTTCCTTGGGTCAGGGAATATTTTCCTGGTTTTCCCCAACTGACCCTGCCTTTTTGGGGTTTTCATTTTGCAGGCATACAGGTAATGCTGTATCCATCCATTATCTGAACCCGCTTATCCTGAACAGGGTCGCAGGGGGGCTGGAGCCTATCCCAGCATACATTGGGCGAAAGGCAGGAATACACCATGGACAGGTCGCCAGTCCATCGCAGGGCACACACACCATCCACTCACACACTCATACCTACGGGCAATTTAGACTCTCCAATCAGCCTAACCTGCATGTCTTTGGACTGTGGGAGGAAACCGGAGTACCCGGAGGAAACCCACGCAGACACGGGGAGAACATGCAAACTCCACACAGAGAGACCCCAGCCAAATTCGAACCCAGGACCTCCTTGCTGTGAGGCGGCAGTGCTACCGACTGCACCATCCGTGCCGCCAATGCTGTATGTGTTTAAGTCTAAAATAAATATAATGTAAATATAATAAAACTATCTTGTAAAATAAGTGTCTAAGACAAATGAAAAAAAAATTTCATTATTTTACTTACACGTACACATGTACAAGAGCAGATTCGACCACAGCCCATCCTCTGTTCCTTTCTTTAAATATGACTTACTTCTTCAGAGATGTGGTGGATCCATGAAGCTGTAAATGAGACCATTGCCCTCTAGTTGGCTGAGCATTTCAGTGTGGTTGGCAATAGATTCTGCTAAGCATGATGACAGGCAATCCATCATTGCGCACAATACCATGCCAGTGTGTTTCGGTTCAGGTACAGCAGAGCTTGGTCAGAGGTAAAAAGCCAGAACCAAGAACTTCTTAACAGTACTCTCACAATACGGTTTATTCATTTATTACTGTTTATGCAAACAATGTGTTGCTGATGTAGAACTTGATAAATTAAGAAAATTTGCTAGGTATATAAATTAATTGACTAGTCCATGTTGGCTACTTAATCCTTTGCTCAATGTTATTAACAGCTAACTGAGCAGGGTAAATCATTAAATGCCAGTTATATGTGCAGCAATAACTGTGAATTTGACAGGGGTGATATAAGTTATGACTTTGTAATCCATCACTCCTAGTCCCCAATTGAATGGCCAAAGACGTGCCCCTATTGTCAACATAAAAAAGTACCAAACCTCCACTTAATAAAAATGATTGAGAATAAAGGTATACAAGAAAGCTTGTTAATGTAAGGAAATAAATCATAAGATTATATGTTATCAGAAACCATGATAATTGCTAGCTGAAACAGCTGAATGCAAATTAATATTATGTTTGAGCGACATTTTGTTGACGTTTCTAAAAATGGCTTTCTTGATCAACAGACATATGCCATTTTTCTTCTTTTTTATATCTGATTGGCTATTTGTCTTTTTTACATAAATTTGTTTCACCATCCACACACAACCTTCACTGCTGATTCCAGGGAGATATCCACAGTTCACCACAGGGTGGAACTGCTTAGTGTCACCGTCCCAGTACATTTCACACCATAGCCTACAGTCAAGCTAAGGTCACAGTATATACTGTTATAATGTTAGTTAGTGGTCACAGTCAGTTTTGTCATGGTTGAGTCGGGTTCTTCTAAAAATCATATCATCCCAGTCTGATAACTTGGCTACCTTTCCTGCTTTCTGCATTTTCTGCATTGTGTTTCAAATTTGCTTTGCTGTAGCTCACTCCTCTACTGTAGACAGCTTCTTTCCTAACAAGCTGACATTCAACTTTCAGCACCAAAACCAGCTAATTATCATTCTGCTTCATCACATTATTAAAAATAGACACTTGTCATTGGACAAAATCATTCACAGGCATATTCTCCAGCAATCTTTGCATATCAGAAACGAGGACAATACTGATCTAAAAGAAAGTAGCTCACCACAAATAATTGAATTAATAGTGTTTGCAATAAGCTACATAAGCTGCATTTTGACATGTTTGGGGACTATTGCTATTGTATATATATTTTTTAAGTTAGTACACCTAACCATAAAGCTAAAAGGTTCGTCATATTGACTGTATAATGGCTTGTAGACCACTTGGCAAGTTGTACATTTTAATTTACTTGCACCGTGTTTGGGATGTAAAAGTGGATAAAGTTTTGACTTTAATATTTTATATTTCTGTCATTTGGTGGAGAAGAAGCAGGGTGCTTCGCAAAACTTTGAAGGGGCAGAGCCCCCCCATGCCATCCGCCTACCCCAGCCCTGGTGCCAGAGAGTAGAGTCACCTCTGTCTACCAGTATCTACCTCTAAAGCCATCTCTCTGGTATTGATGCTGCAGCACAAGTTAGCTGAGAAATAATGAAATCACCTATCCAGAAATGCTCAAGAAGAACCAGCTGGAAAAGATGTGTGGAAATGTAGTCTGTCCGAGTCCTGGCTCTGTCTACTATGTTAGATCCGCCATTCAAGTGCCTTGGCTTTGAGGGTGAGAGCAGCACAGATTTTGCTGAAGACGGCCTAACATCAGAGTGTGCTGAAGTGATCCATGCAGCATCCTTGGTAAATAAATAACCAGAGAGTGAGACAACACACCAGTTGAGGGAGATAATTATCTGTGAGAATTCCTTGCAACTATGTCACTGTTGATGCAGTGGCAGAGGTGAAACAATAACCTCTCAGCTGCCAGCCTTTCTGGGGCAGCTGACCCACTCCAGTACTGGGTTACGTATTCAGCATAATACCACAACCGGTTTGAGCTGGATCAAAAGTATCTGAGCATCCCTGCTACCTTAGTTTTTTCTGAGGGAATGTTCTAAAAGGCTGGTGAAATTCTAAATGAAAAATATTCAAACCGAACTGATGAATTTTGAACCAGACAAAACTGTGAGTGCAGACAGGTAGATTAGTGACTGCTTTGCCAGTTTTCTTTTCCAGCTTTCTCGTCTCTACAGGTGACCAATTACTTTGCAGTGTATTCCTTTTTAAGTGGTATACTAGCCTAATTGCCTTGGAACATGGTTTTAGTATTAGTATGAATTTATTCACTGGAAACATGAGCCATGTAAAACACAAAATAATTTTTTTTTAAAAGGCACTTGCAAATCAGATAGATGTATCAGTGATTCCTAATGAGATAAGCTGTATACAAAACAAAAAAGGTTGTTCAGGAATAAACTGTCTGCATATATTGACCAGCAGATGGCAATATTACAAGTGTTAGAGTTCTTGGAAGTTGGAACAGTGAAACAACTGGAGCAACTGTACTAATGACTTGATGCCTCCCAAACCATCCTTTCTACTATCCATACTGCTAAGCATTTTCATGTATAACTGTAAGTATGGTGAGATATTATTTGCTGAATTAATTCAGAGCCTCACCTTTGTGGAAGCACCTGGTTACAATATAACTTTGTCCCTCATAGATGCATTTTGTTTATTTTGTAGGTTCTGTATCAGATGTAAAAATATTACATTGAGCTTCCAAGACGTAATCCCTTTTTCCACTGTAAAAACGGATTAAAAATGTTCTGTACATGTTGATGTAGAAACACATTTGATATTTTTCACCTTTGCCCAGTTCACATCATGGGTTGCGTGGTAAAACAGGGGGCATGTCAATAAAAACATTTGGCACGGTGATAATTTATCACCCACATCAACTTTTAACTAAAACCAGATGCCCTACCATAGTGGCAAAAGATTGGCTGCAATAGCAACCATGCTGGCAAAACCATGTCCAGCTGGTGGGCCAGCTTGATACAGGCAACAGGCCATCACCAAACCAGATATTATTCAGCTGGAACAGAAGCTGGCTCCAGATAGACTCCATGTTCCTAGTAGTTGGAATTTCCACAAGGGTAATCTGGGAATCTGAGTGAAGTAGCAGTGTCTAACTGGTTATAGTACCACAAATAATAACATAATTATAATAAAACACAAACTAGTGTCACGTGAGTGCAAGCTACAGGCCACCACCAACCAGAACACTGCCACAGGTCCTCAACTCCCTCACTCCCACACACAACCAGGGCACACAGAGGCACGGGTGAGTTTAAAAGGTCATGTTTATATCAACACTGAGCTAGGTACTAAAAAAAATCTCTGAGAGGTCCTCTGGGGGAACTACCCAGTAGGCTGTTCCCTGGAAAGTCTGTGTTTTTAAATGGTTCAGCTTTCAATTTGAATTCATGTGAAATTAAGTGGCAACAAATTGCATCTAGAATGTAGGTGGTTTAATCTCCTTAGCCTAATCATTGAAAATTACACTGATACTGTAAATAATAAGCTATAACTCAACCACACAAAAACTAGAAAAAACAAAGCTGGCATTTCTTATATGCTTGATCACTTCATCTTCAGCCACACATATCTATGGAAGATATACATTCAGGTTTAACCAGAACATTTTATTTTTATTTGTGTTTTGATTTCTGTTTTTGAAGGACAATCATTTTGGTTATCATAACAGCCAAGTTAAAGTTTCCACATGACTGTGTCAATAGTGTGTTTTCATTGAATTATTGTTCTATACTTAGAATTCTGAACCAAAAGTGCCAAAAAAAAGAAAATATTCAGTATTTTTCAGTATTTGCAGTATGAGTTTATAAAAACCGATACTGTGTACAGTTGGAGGGTTAATTAGAAATGTACCCCATGGCCAGTCATATGGAGGTCAATCTGCTTCAGGCTGAAAATGTCACCTTTTCAGATTTACAGAAGTGAATGTGTTATTTGTTTAAGCCTTTTTCTCTAGGTTACTTGCAGAATCACTGCTAATCAATTCACTTGTAAAATGTGCACAACAGAGTTATATGTAGGATGCAACAGAAACAATACAATTATTGGCCAAAATGAAAGTGACATTTGTATTTGTCAGGGATGACTAGGGATGGGGAAATAAACACGTGGCCATCTGGGCTGTCAGCCAGAATTTCAACAGTCGTGCTCCAGGTGTCCCTATAGGCACACCGAATTCAGCAATTCTCCGCTATCGGACTACACACATGACTAATTATTGTATTAGGGACTAATTATGAGGTGCTCAACTGGGCAAAACAATAAAATTAAGCTGCTATGGATAGGTGCTGATGAAGTGACAAAGGGACAAACATACAACATCAAGACCAATGACAGAGTAATGACATGGTAATGACATGGTTTAATTTAGGATTAAATGAAGCCACTAGTCATTGCAAATGGATCATTGAAAATGCAAGCATTTTTAAGGAGTTTGTGGTAAATATTATAAATATAATAAAATATTTACCACAAGCTCAAGAAAAAGAAAATGGTGTCTGTGAGATGCAAACACATGGGAAGGTTCTCTACCACTAAGAAAGCCTCTTGAACAAGTCCAATTCTAGACTGCTTTGAGTGACTGGTGGGACCGGAGAGATTTTGGTTGGTTTGCCAGCTAACAGTCCGAGTGTTTTTACATGGGGGTCATGTAGTCCTATAAGTAGGCTATATAGTGTGTAAAAATATGTGTTTCTTTAAATGTGAAGCAAAGCTACTCTAAATATACACTTTTAGAAATCCATTTTTCTAAATGGAATAGAAATCTGTTTCTAAAAAGGACTCTTTATTTCTAAATTGAAATCCTAGTTTGGGAAAAATAATTAGAATTTCCTAATTGAAATCATTGCTTATAAAATCCACTTCAAGGTTTGACGGGGGGCATTTATGAATTCTGCTGTGATTGGCATGCCTACAAAAATATGTTTTTCAAAATGTTCACTTTTGTTATCATAACATTTAATTGTGGGACATTATAATATATATTACATTGTGCTTTGTGAATAATTTATCTGGCTGGCTAGCTGGTCAGTTAGTAGTGAAACGTCATCTGCTTGCTTTTTGTTTGCAGTTCCATTTGCATATCATCTTGATTGAACATTAAATGGTTATATGCCAACACAAAATGTGCATAGGAGGATAGGTAAACATAAACCCAGCTTGTGGACAGCCCTGATTAAGGGGGTGCCATGTTGTTCTCTGAGATTTAGAGATATTTAATATACATAAGTTGGAAGGAGTACAGACATGCCCTCCTTAAGGATGTGATGTAATATTCTGGGTAAGTGTACTGTCAGCAGTATGTCATCAGTTGGTGACCTGACAGTTCTGGTTCCCAACTGCTGTCATTTACATTTTAAAGGCATCATATGGGGCTAATCAATCACACTGATAGCAAGTGTCACAGAAGAGTTGCACTCAGCAGAGGGGCCTAACCTGGTGCTACTACTTGTCCAATAGAGCATATTCAAGCTTGCATCATAATTAGGACTAAATGGTTGAATAATTTTACATGGCACAAAACATTAAGGGCCAGATTTACTAAGGAAACCATCGCAGCGCAAAAATGCTTGGATAGCAACACGTTTGCGGTCTCCGATACACACACAACAAAGACCAATTTGCAAAGAACGTTTCTACTTACACAGTCAGAAATAGATGCAAAGTAACAAGGCACAGGTAACGAAGGAACAATAAGAAAAGTAAAACTCAGAAAAGCTCAGGAAATATCGGTTGGCTACTAACTGCTAGCTGATGGCTTTAATAGACATCTTGCGATAATTTCATATTTGGCCTTCTCCTCAAATCTAGGCTACATAAAAGTTAAAAGTTAAAAAAAATTCTAATGCTTGCACTGTTCAAATTTTGTTGCTAAAGTCAGCAAGTAAAAGTGACTGGTTTGATTTTAACATTTCTGCAGCCTAGCTTGAGGGAGAAGGGACAGGGCCCTGTTATAAATTCCAGCTATGACCAGCTTGAAGGTACCAGCTACCAGCTGTTTCAAAACATAGTTTGGTCAAACCATGTTGAGTATGGAGTTGGTCTGAACTGGACAACCTTCTACCAGCTGTTTCAAAACTGGGCTTGAGCTGTTTTTTTCAGCATGGGGGGTACTGCATTGCGGGGGACAGATAAGGCTTTCTCCCATGTAAATGATGCCTATGAAGGGGCATATTGACCTTCTTGTGAGTATTGTTGGCATTAACTTATTTGCTTAGTTGTAAAGACTGCTTTTATAATCAAAGACATTACATAAAGGGGAGACATGTGTCGCAAGTTCCTCTTCTACGCTGACAGAATTGCAGCAGACTCCCAATTGATTATCAACTGTAGTGGCAGTAATAAGGAGGTGAACTCTGCCTATGGCCTGCTTTCCATCAAAATCCCTGCTGCTCGAGCTCTCCTCCTGCAAAAAAAAACTGCTGTTCATTTCTCCGCCTGCCAATATACCCTGATGGGGCTTTTAGACTGCATCAATATTTAACTACCCATCCTATTGACTCAGCAATTACACTGTAATTGATTTCAGATTGATTATCGTCAGCATCATAGAGATGGCAGTCCTTGGAAATAAAAATGATTTTGTTATCATGCCACAAATTACTGGTCATGGATGTGTGCATGTGTGTGTACGTGTGTGTGTGACATTGATTTTCAGTTACACACAGAATAATATCTCTCAGTGGAAACGGGCCTCTCCGAAAGTCAATCAGCGGACTGTTGTGTAGAAAATTGATTGATTCATGACTCTGAAAAGAAAAAGGAATCAGAATATTAGATAATTGAATAATTTTGACTGGCTGATGCAATGTCCAAAAAAGAATAGAAACAGGGAACATCTGCAGCAATTCACAGATTAGAAGGCATACTTTACAGAGGATTAGGAACCAGAAGCAATACAGGACCATTCAAATATGACAATGGATAGAAGGAAACAAATTCTCTCACAAATCTAACATCAGATTCCTCTTGAATTCCATCTGGAGTATACAGGCTGGGTTTCCTCTATGAATAAGTTCCCGAACCACAGACTCTCAAATCTGGAGGGTGTTCAGATTATTTTTCTGCTATTGCAAATATTGTATGTTATTCTTCCTCAATGGTCAGGGACACATTTATTTATTCTCACTATGCACTTCACAAACATTTGGCCACTATTGAGAGGGGACATGTGGAAGTCAATACACCATCTGCCTCTTTGTAAACATTTACCCATGATTTACATGCCCTTGCAGAAAGCTAAACATAGTCTTAGCCTTCAGTGGGAGTTTTGACTGTTTTTTCGACTGATGCACGACAATAATTATAAAGGAATAGTATCTGTTCAAACTAGAATGGAATACATTTGACAAGTAACTTGAAAAAATTATGATGCTTGCCATACATTTTTTACATTTCTATTGCTTTACTCCCAATGCGGAATGTTGTAAAACTGAGAACTGCGCGATGTTACCGCCTTTACCACATGGCATCACTTATGTAGTTCTGTCTCATCATGTAGATCAGGCCCGCAAGGCATTTTAATGCTCCTTTCACTCTGCAATCACAAGCTGAGCTGTGCAGTCAATGGGTAGCAACACTGCACTGCAACTGGTGTAGGCAGGCCTACTGACCAAATGAATCACTGTTTGTGTGTGCCCATGTCCGTCTGCGTGTCAAATTTGTGTCCGGGGCAGGTACTGGTAACCTATAGGGTCTGAAAGTCACAATGTGTTGTCTCTTGTAGATTATACATTTTTGGTTAATCCTAAAGCCTATTTGAAAGAAGGCAATTGTGCTCCATTCAGTACAACACAACAGTATTAGATATTATTTTAGTGGCAGAAATTATGAATCACTTTGCTGTGATTTCTTCAGTTCTGTAGAAAAATTCTAGGCACTACTATATGATTCATTCATTGATGTGGTCAGTTCAGCAAGCACACAAATATTCCAACATGCACTCAGTTCACTCTGCTCATAGTACCATTCCTCTCTCTATGTTCAAAAATTAGTCATAAGCACTACAAGTAAAATAATCGTACCTCTTACCACCTGTATTTTACCTTGCAGCTAATTTTCTGGCATATTCTAGTATAAGGCCACTCCAGTAAAGCAAATGTATTTGAATATATGGAAATAGGCTATGCCATGACAACTTCAGCATCCTCAAGTTCTGATTGGTATAAAGTATGCTATTTTTTAAAACATTGCGCATTCAAACAGTAAACGATAATACCCTTATACCAAGCTTTACTGATTTGGTTATTGATTGCAGTTTACCAGACAATATATTCAGCAGTTCATATCATTGTCAGTTCAGTATCAGTTCAGTCTGGTGGGTCAGTAGTACTCTACAGCTCCTTCTCATCCCTGTTCTCACTGATAAAGAAGCGTGGGGTAATTCTTGGCAGAGATAAATGTTTAGTCTAATATCAGTCAATATCCATCACTCAACTGAAGCCAAAGCTTTTATACAACTTACAAAAAATTGTTACAAGTTACAAATTCCATATTTGCTAACCACAGCTCAGGACCAAACCTTAAAAAGTTACGAGCAAAGTGAAAACTATTCATTGCTGTGCTTTGGGCATAGCTGCACTAAATGGGGGGGTTAGGGGTGAACAAGCTCTAGTGCTTCATTACTCCATTAAAATATCCACAACTTAATTTGTTTCAAAGGTGATTATGGCTTCACGATTGGCTAATTAGGGACTCTCATTAAAATTTCCCGAGTCTGTTTGTAAAGCATTATGTCTCCCTGATTAAATATGAGATCACTGATGAGCACTTGTTTAGGAAGAAATGCATTGCAATGGAAACATCCCCGCAGCGCACACATCCAGCCCTTCCATTTTTCTTGTTGCGTCAAATGAGGCGTGACTGAACGAACACACTTTTATGTCTCAATTAAAGAGCACGCTATCCACTTCTTTCTCAGCCGTTTCTGTGATTAATGCGATGCTGCGCGCTGTTCGGATGGCTTCGTGTAGCCTTACCGTTGGACTGCGAAAAAATAATTCAGACAACAATACAAATACAGCTAAAAAGACCTTATCCTTGTGGTATTTTTTTTTCTTTTCAGAAAACTGCCAACACTTACTGTGCTGCTCGAGCTACATCTGCTATTGGGGCAATGATGTGGTGGGCAAGAGTAGTCCAAGAAAAAAGAGTGTATGATTTCGTACATAGTATAGTGTAACTCTATAAAACAGCTGAGCAGCAGAGGCATTCAGGCAGCCAGCCACACACAGGAACAAATATTAAGAGGGTTTAATCATGTCATAAATTCATTCCACCTTTGTAAAAACCTTTTCCACCTTTTTATAACATCTATAAAAAAAATCGGAAATTATGTGAAGACATACTGTACACTCTAGCCAAGACATACAGTCCTCTCCAAAAGTATTGAAACACCCAGGTCAATTACTTTGTTTTTTTGACGTCAGAAGATGTACAAGAGATGAAAGATCTAAAGTTCAGCTTTTATTTTCTGGTATATTTATCTAGATTTGTTAAACAACTTAGAACATAGCCTTGGCTTTTGCCTGGGAAGACTGCATTTGTGTTAGAAAAGATAAACCAACATGAAGACCAGAGAGCTGTCTTCGGGAGAAAAACAAGCCATTTTGAAGAAAAGAAGATTGATCTGGGCCGGGTTTCCCAATAACGGTGTCTCTTAGCGTTTTGCGAAGACTCGAACGGTATAGCTTAATAAAGTGGTTTACGTTTCTAGGCGTGTTTCCTGAACTATCCCTTAGGCAGTTGCTTAAGGGACAGCTTCTACGTGCGATGTTACCATGCCCATTGACGGCTCTAAGATCAATTATTCACTCCATGCTGCGTTATGAGAAAAAATAGTGTTCTTTATGAATAAAACACTTTAGGAATACTAAAGTACATTTTACATGAAAGTACATTTATCATGACTGGTGGGAACTTAGTAATAGAATTAAAAACGTACAAAATATATTATCCAACTGTATATATAATTTTTGTGACACCAGATTGTGGTATCACACCTCATCCTGCTACGCCACCTAGCAAAATGCTTTCTTTGGCAATTCATGTTTTATTTGCATTATTTAAATATCTTTGTCAGGGTGCCTTACATGACTTTGCAATCAGAGTTGATTTGCCAGAAGCAACATCACATAACTGGTGTAATTCACTATTTTCTCTGATTAGCTGACGTTTCCAATAAAAGTGCACCAACAAACACAATGCACCAACACAAAAACAACCTAAGCTATGGCAGAAAAAAACTAAGAAAGAAGCAATCCCACAGCTTCACAGCAAACTAAATGGAGATACTGTTAAAGGATGTGGGGCTGAATAAAGAAACATTTTCCAGTTTAAGGACTATGGGGTCCAACAAATCAAAGAAATAACTACGGTTAAACATCACTCCAGCCCACAGAGAGAGTGGGAAATTATCAGTTTATAAATATAATTTAAAAGGCAATTAGGCAACATGTTCAATAAAGTGCAACATGCATCCTTTGGAATGTACAATTTTATTCTTTGCTTGAAAACTGTAGAATTATTAGTATATATATTGCTTAACAGATCGCGACGAAGAGCAACAGCTGAATTCAGAGGCTTGCTGTCTTAACAGTGGTGGCCACGTGCGGAGTGAGCTGACAACATTGATCAGGTTTAGCTTAGAGTGGTCCAGACTAACCTTACGAAAGTACCACTTACAGAAGGTATAATTAGCTAAGAACGTTTCGGGAAACATGCTGAAGCTTAAGGTATAACTTACGAATGACGTAGCGTTAAGAAGTCTTCGGGAAACGCAGCCCAGAGCTATTGCACAAGCATTGAGATTAGCTTGTACAGCAGCTAGGAATGTCCTGAAAAAGAAAGAAACCACTGGCATACTGAGCAATAGACAGGTAGAATAAACAGTAGTTGACAAAAACATTGTAAGAGCTGTGAAGAAAACCCCCAAAACATCAGTCAGTGACATCTCCACAGGGCAGGGATGAAGGTATCTCAGTGAACTGTTCAAAGAAGACTTAGAGAGCAGAAATATGGAAGCTATACCACAAGATGCAAACCACTCATCAGCACGGTGGAGGAAGTGCCATGGCTTGGGCTTGCATGGATGCTTCTGGATTGGGCTCAGAAGCAGCAGTGCCAACACAATAAAGAACTTAATTAGGGAGAAAAAGTGGAAGATTTTAGGCAGGCCAAGTCAATCACCAGACCTTAACCAAATCGAGCATGCATTTCACCTCCGGAAGAGGAGGTTGAAGGGAAAGCCCCCCCCCCCCCCCCCAGTACTCTGTTCCAGTACTTTTGCTCCCCTAAAAATTGTGTGCTCTGATACTAAAGGTGCTATGTTATAATTAGTTTAACACATCTACGTGTAAATAAAGGAAATAAAAAGCTGAAATTCTGAACTCCTGTCTTTTTTATGTCAACACTGAATGTTCATACTTTTGGAGGGGATTGTATATTTAGAGAAGAGAATTTTAGTTTGGCATGGATGTTTGAGGTTTGTACTGATTAAAGTATAGTTTTGGGATTGCGTTAATAGTTTCGAGAAAAGGGGGAATTGTTTCAATCATCTCTTAGCAACCAGAAAAAACTGTAAATATTACGCCAATAAGAAGTGAACAAAGCCCAATAGGCACTGCCAGAGGGATGCCTGCTGGATCTAATTCTCGAGCACTCGCTCATTAAGGATATGTTATCTGCACAAAACGCAACTCATTACAGATCTGTAGCTCCTGCTAAGTAATCAAGTAGATGCAGGCTGTTTAAAAAAAGGTTGTGTTGTAAGCACAGCTCAGGGAAAGCCAAGCTGCTCTGGGGCTGTTAGCCTGATTCAGCGTGGCTGGAGACCGGGGCGCGGGTAGCTGTCTCGTACCTTGTGCCTCATCTATCACTGACTATTTCTGGAGCCTCCCCCTTTCCCTCGACATGGAAAGAAAATTCAATCTTTCCATGCCTTCAAGTCATCTCCAGCAATGCATTTGTTTGCCCTTCACATAGGTTTCCACCTGCCAATATTGAGAGTTTAGAGAATGAATGCTTGGAGGAAGCAAAGCTTTCAGTGTTTTTTCTGATTTCAATCTGTATACTTCCCAAGAAAAAAAAAAGGGGGGGGGGGAGTCACTGTCTCTGGCCCAGGCAATGGTTGGGGAAATGTTTTATTCATGTCTACTACCCAAAGCTTAACTTTCTTTATATTGGTATGCGATTACATTTTACTTTGGACTCGATACTGGCTCTGTAGATTCAGCTATTGGGAGGAACAATACATTTAGATAAGAAAATATTATTTGATATTAAGATATAATTTTGTACAGACAGATAAATGTCAAATTTGTGTAAATACTGCCTACATTGGGGAGTGATCCACTATGCAGATCCAGTTTTTTTTTTTTTTTTTTTTTTTTACAAGCTAACTACATTTTTCATACAATTCTATTTATATACTGTATATGAGAATATTGAATGAAACATGGAAATATACATTGAAAACATTAGAACATATATTGAAACCTGATAATATTGAATGAATCATAAGAATATACATTGAAAACCTGAGAATATTGAATTAAACATGAAAATATATTGAGTCTTACAGTTGGCTAGCTAGTAAACTATTTAAAAAAAAATCAAATACATTTAAAATACCTAATGGCCGATAAAGAATAAAGAAAATGAAGATCCAATTGGACAAAAGAGGAGAAGCTTTTGAAACGCGTTGAACCACCCAGTACACGGTTGACTTGTGAACTCAAAATACATAACTTATTACAGACTGAAATGATCCAGTGACAAAAAACCTCAAAGTAATCATAAGTTGGATCACTGCCGGGAGAGCAAACCTCTGCTTGGGTCGGTGGTCCAGTGCTAGCTGGTCAGCTAAATTGTAAATTGAATGTCTGCCAAAACAATAATCCATTATTACTTGTTCATCAGTTAACCCCTTATCGCCCGTTTTCTTGACACAAGCTTGAAAATGACAAACCCAAAATAAAATGGTTACTATTCTTGATACCTTTTGACTACAGGCACAATCCTGGTCTCTTCTAAACAGTAACCCTTTGGGGTTTGTATTCCAAGATTACACCAAATATTACTAAATTAAAATTACAGAAGGTGTTTTTGATTGAATACATTTTATTGTGGCTGTGGCTGGTGCACTTAGAAACACAATGGAGCCAAGTCACAGCACTGGACAAATCCCCTTTCAAATTTGACGACAATATCACACAAAATGAGCATTCTGCATTGTTTTTTCTAATCTATGTCTAGGCAGTTTTCCAAAAAGGACATTGGGAGACTCCAATAGGACACATGGAAACTAAATTATTTAAAAGTACCTTATTCCAGTTCTTAAGGCACATTATATGTTAAATTGTTTGTTTATAAAAATAAAATAAAACTTATTATGCTTATCCTATGTATATCTTGTTTTTTGGGTTATTTTTATGTTTATAGATTTTGGACCATCTAAAGTAGCCTATTTATATAGTTCTATAAATGCCACTGTTGTCAAAGAGACACAGGTTGCAATGGTAGTAATAGTGTAATGGTGGAGTTGTGTACATCAGGCCTGTGCTCAAATTCATTTATATCAGAATTCTTCAAATTAGACCTTTATTGAAGCACTTTGACTAATCTGTTTGAACATTTTATTATGTGTATACCATTGGGTTGGCATACATGATAAGAAATAAGTAAATCGGTAAAGCCTATACTGTTTGGAATTAAGCATACAAAAACCACACAATCACCATCTTTGATGGCGAGTGATTGTTTTGAACCTGGCATATCTTATTCCAAAACACACACTAAGTGCAGAAGTGATACAGTACTGCAGGGAAATGTTTTTTGGATGCAGAGTGGATCTGGACTCTGGAGTCCAATTTATCTGTTGGACCTGCAACACAGATTTATAACAAAAGGCAAATGGACAGTAACTTGCCACTGCACCACTGTTGGAGAGCTCATCACCTGAAACTGTCCAGGAAAGAAAAACATAAAAGTAAATGTGTTGCAAAGGGCAGCTTGGCGTTTCAAATGTGCATAGAACGAAAGAGGATATACCCAGCAGGGTGTCTTTGTGCCTCTTTTTAACAAACAGATCCCCCACGCATGAGCTGCTTTCACAAATGGAACACAGAACATTGCCATATTAACTTTTCCAGCAGCACCAGCAGTGGCTAGTTGACTACGAGCAACCTTTATAACATTCACACATAATGGTGCCTATGGGGTCATTTTTGCAAGAATATCAAATAGTAAAATAGCCAATGGCGGGATGAAAGCAGATCAAGATCAGAACAAAGATGTCTACAGTCTTGATGTTGTATGCTTTTGTTAACTCAGGCTTACTAGCCAGACAAGCTAGCTAACAAATCTCCTGGGAGATACGCAATTTCTGTGATACTCAATCTACCCCGTCTGGCACCAACAGTCATTCCACGGTCAAAGTCAATTTGATCAAATTTCTTCCACATTCTGGTGTTTGGTCTATATCGACTGAACCTCTTGAATACATCTGCATGGTTTTATGAATTGAGTTGCCACATAATTGGCTGATTAGAATTGAATGAACAAACTGGTGTACAGGTCTACATAATAAAGTGGTATATGACATGAATGTGTAAGCTAGCAAGGTAGTATTTGCTGTCTGAGCTCCGTTACTGGATTGTTGTTTTAGCAAAGATGTTTTGTGTTCTTGGTTTGTAAATGTAATGGCATTGCTCAGATTAAGTGTGAAACTGAATTTGACACAAAAATTCTTGTTTTTAGTTGGTTAATTTCCAGAGCACCGTCTCCACAATGCTGACTCCTCCTCTTATCCACACGGCCCTATAACATGAGGTAAGTTTGCAAGTGTACTACAGAAGGAAGATTTTCCAATGTATTGCGTGCCTTGCCTATTTTAAGAGCCACATCTTCATTCACTCTCCTCCTTTCTCAGTTTACATACTCCGTCTGCCATTCAGATGTCTACCCCAGCATTATTTGCATACCCAGCCCATCATGCAGAATTTCCATTTAATTACTTTCAGGTAAAAAAAAATTGAATATCCCACACAAATCCATGAAAAAATTTCCAAATGAGCTTGAAATAAACAGAGCCTGAGCTTATACATTTATCTGAATCTTAAATATTTAAGTAAATATTTTGAGAACTGGTCGCTCTGGATAAGAGCATCTGCCAAATGCCATTATTGTAACTGGACAAGCCAGATTTCTACTGTACATACTGTCAATGTTATGCCTGCTTTTTTTTTTTTAGTCTGTTTCAGCACTGTAATCTTATTTGCATGGAAGGGCATTGATGTAAAATACCTGATAAAATGTGGGGGAGGAATTTAAATACAGAAGTAGTCAATTGCAATACAGTTCTGGAGTGATTACATTAATTCCCAGACTAATTGCATTCATTTACATGTCCTTCTACAGCTATTTAAGATATTTAATATTTGTCACCTGGTATGTGCCATGAAACACTGGTGAAAAGCCAGCGTGTGGGTGGATGGTTTTCAGAGGATGAACATATTATTCTTCTGTACACATTGATTTGGAGAAGAAGCTGCCATTTCTCCTGTTGTTGCTGCCAAAGAGAAGCATGAGAACTAGAAGACCTTGGTACCTCAACCTTTTTTATGGCCAACAGCAATTTAAGTAAACGCAACCCAAAATTGCAAAACAGATTGATTAAAATTATGTGCTCTCCTCCTGCTTCTCAAACCAATGTGGTTACTTGTTTCAATACTGCCCTCCAGTGGAGCAGAGATGCCAAACTGGACGATCTTCCGTGGACTGTAACTCACATTGCTATTTCCCCCCTTGTCACAATATTTGTGAATTTATTCAAGGAAAGAGCAATCCTGCCTCCAGCCTCCAATGATTCAGAAATGTCTGAAAATAGAACAGACTATGAGCAAAGAATGAATAAAGAATGTCTGTTCTGAGAAAGATCCCTGAAATGTGTTAATATTTTCCATATAAACATTTGCATTATTAACTTTGCATTATAACTGTGAATATTTGTTCTGAATATAAATGGTGTGTGTGTATATATAATATATACATTCAGTGAGCACTTACTTATTAGATTATTAGATTAGGTATTATACTTGTTTTTTTAACTTGTTGGTCTTCTGCTCCTGTAGCCTATCCACTGTGTGCTCTTCTGCATATCACTGTTGTAATGTGTGGTTATTTGCATGACTGCCACCTTCCTGTCAGTTTTGACTAGGCATTTTTTTCCTGCAGAACTGCTGCTCACTGGATGTTTTTTTTTGTTTTTCGTACCATTCTCTGAAAACTAGAGACTGTTGTGGGTGAAAATCAGAGGAAATCAGCAGTTTCTGAGATATTCAAACCACCCTGTGTGGCACCAACAATCATTCCACGGCCAAAGTCACTTAGATCATATTTCTTCCCAAATCTGAGATTTGGTCTGAAAAACAACTGAACCTCTTGACCATGTCTGCATGCTTGTATGCATTTAGTTGCTACCACATGATTGGCTGATATTTGCATTAACAAGCAGGTATACAGGTCTATCTAATAAAGTGCTCAGTGAGTGTATGTATATATATTATAGGCTGTATTTAATAACACAGACTCCAGAATTATAGGCACCCCTAGTTTAATACTTTGCCCATTCATCCATGCAGAACTTTTCAGAATCCTTCGGATGGACCCCCCTCTTCAGTTCAGACCACGTGTTTTTGATGGGATTAAAGATTGCCATTATGCTTGGATGTTCGGGCCTCACACTGCAGCCTCACAGCAAGGAGGTCCTGGGTTCGAATCCCTGTCGGCCGGGGCCTCTCTGTGCGGAGTTTGCATGTTCTCCCCGTGTCTGCGTGGGTTTCCTCCGGGTACTCCGGTTTCCTCCCACAGTCCAAAGACATGCATGTTAGGCTGATTGGAGAGTCTAAATTGCCCGTAGGTATGAGTGTGTGAGTGTGTGAGTGTGTGAGTGAATGGTGTGTGTGCCCTGCGATGGACTGGCGACCTGTCCAGGGTGTATTCCTGACTTTAGCCCAATGTATGCTGGGATAGGCTCCAGCCCCCCTGCGACCCTGATCAGGGTAAGCGGGTTCAGATAATGGATGGATGGATTATGCATGGATGTTGTTTTCACTTTCACATTTCTGTGTGGATTTTGATGTGTTTGTCCTGCTGGAAAATCTACCTACGTCCGAGTCTCAGCTTCCTAGCAGAGACAAGCAGATTTTCTGCCAAAATTTCCTGGTACTTTGTTGAATTCATTGTGCCATTGATCGTACATAGTGCCCCTGGATCACTGGCAGCAAAACATCTCCAAAAGATCAATGACCCATATTTGACAGTCAATATGAGGTGCATGCATTGTATGTATTCCTCTAGTCTGTAGGGCCAACACATTCAATTTTGGTTTCATCTGACCATAGCACTCTCTTCAAGTCATAATTACAATGAGGTTTGGCAAACTCCAGATGCTTGGTTTTGTTTATTGTGCTTGGTAAGGGCTGTCTTTGTGCCACCCATCCAAAGCGTTTGTTGGTATGGAGGTACCATTGTATGGTTCTTTTTGAGACTTGATGACCCCAAGATGCAACCAATCTCTGTAATTCTTAAACTGCACTCCTTGGGTTCTTCATGCTGTCCCTCACCATCTTCCTCACCATTTGTGGGGATAGTATGCATTTATACCTCTTCCTGGCTAGTATGCTACCATTCCATACGTTTTACTTTTTCCTTTTTTTATTGCCCTTACAGTGCTAAGTGGTAGGTTTAACCATCAAAGGGATTTTGCATGGTTCTTACCTTATTTTTATACTCTAGTGAAACATGAAGTGAAGGAATGACACAAAATAGTTCCTTTAGACTGAGATTAACGAAATTAAGTATAGTTGTATTGCCAATTTCACTTAGTTTGCTTTTCAGAAATAGTGAGATTGTTGAATAAAAACATTGAAACATGAGAGTAAATGTATTGAAATAAAAGTACATAGTTTTCCCATGTTTGAACATAACATATACATTATTGATTATTATCTGTCTTGCTTATTAATACAGTGGATCTATTGGATTCAAGTCAGGTTTTGACAAGACCACTCCAAAACTTTGATACTTTTCAGTCAGAAAATATGTAAAAAGACCAGATGTGGACTTGCTTTTGTGTTTCGGATCATTGTCTTACATAACACAAATATACGCTTCAGCAGAATTAAAGCAGTTCTGCAAAGAAAAGTGGGCTAAAATTCCTCCACAGTGATGTGATAGATTCATATCATATTGGAGGTGTTCAACTGCAGTTATTACTGTTAAAGGTGGTCTAAGCAATAATTAGGCGATTACTGTTTCACAGAGGTGATTTGGGTGTTTGATCTTTTTTTTTCCATGAATCAATTATATATTATTTTTAAAACTGTGTTTATTTTTACTCAGGATCACTTTGTTTAGTATTACATTCAGAGTGGCAAAGACAGTATGCTGAGGAATGTATGAGGAAATCAGACACTGTATGCAGCCTTTAAGGGGCACCTTAAAGGACGCCAATAATTCTGGAGCCCACTGTATATACTGTACATTATAGTGTTTCGATATTGATTATGCATGCAAAGGGGTTGCAGTGTTTAACAGTTCAAAGGCACAATAAAAATAAGAATTTATTCATTACGATTAGCAAACATGACATAACTATGTTTTTATCATAATACCAGTACAGTATTGGCACAGTGAGAAATAATGTGTGCTACATCAAGAAAGAAAATTGTCACTAATTTTCAGCTGTATGTGCTATGCCTTTAAAAACATTTGGACATAACACTGACATGAATATATTGTTTCCAAAATCTAGTTGTACATTATGTATAACACTTATGCATTAGATACCATATTACTAATGGTAATTTCAAAGCTCTCAAGTCTCACGCATTGGGCGTGAGACACACGCATTTCAACCCGTTCACACGCTCACACGCCACACCTTGTATTTCTCACGCAGAGAAATTACCAGGATAACGCCCACCAAGTTGCGCCGCTATTTTTTATAACAGTGGAACAGGTAGGAATCAAGTGGGTTCCCCGTAGAGTTCAGAAGGCGCCTGCGACGCACCAGCTAATCAAATAATAAGAATATAGCTACCGAACAGCCAGTCAAAATAAAAAAATAGCATTGCTTATCTTATTGGGTAAGATTTAGATATTCCCGCTACAACAACGTTACATTCTGATTCCAACGACGACAATGGCACATTGATTCACGCGCTCACTGAAGTGGCTACAGAAGACGTCAATTCACACATTGATTCAGACGCTTGCTGAAGTAGCTACAGAAGAGAAGACAGCTGTCACATTGGCTACCACTAAGAGTACTTCTAAATTGCACTAAATTTTTTCTTAAAAGTAATTCACAAAGCAGTTGAGACCAACTTCTAGGAAGGACATTACCAACTTAAGATGAGATAAAAGCTCCGCTTTGCTTGACGACTCATGCACGAGCTTGCTTGCATTCACCTCGCTCCGTGATAGGCTGATGAGTGACACTTCCATTGTATGTCATTCTCGGGATATAGACCTACTGTTGGCTGTACTGTATTTTCAATTGTCATCATGAAAATACAGTCTAGGCTATGTTTGGTCTGCTTGGCTAATGACCCTGACACACACGCGATTTCGGCCGTCGTACGTGGTCGGCGGTAGCTTTTTTTTTGCCGATTACACATGTTGAATCGGCTGCTCGTCGGGTTTTTTTCCTTTTCACGTATCCATTTTTGCAGAGCTAGCCGGCTAGATAGCAGGAGCACTTGGGGTGTCACATTATACAGGGGCTACTCTGACAGTTTTATATTTTTATAAAGATACCCATTTTATAATAGGCCTACCCATAATAATTTGGAATATTTTTAGTTTTTTCTTTCCTTTTATTTTCCCCTCCAACTGGTTTGAGCCTGCATTAGTGTTAGTGCTCCCTCATTTGAATGCAGATGCTAGAACTAGAAACAGCTTGGCACTGGACAGAACTCTGTCATCCATAATGACAGTTAAAATGGCTGGCCTGGAACCACAGTGTTTCAAATGGGAGCCACCAACCCCCGTGCTGAAGGCCTCAAAACCTGCCACCAACACCTACAATAAACTACACTAACCATTATCTCTCTCTCTCTCTCTCTCACACACACACACACACACACACACACACACACACCTGCACTAAGAAATGTTGAATTAAATAAATATTTTTATTTGTACTAATTTGTGTAATTTATCAGATCAGACCCCCGTCCCTGTCCCCACCCCAACCAAACCCCCACCCCTGCCGCTGCCGCCAAAATCTCAATTCAAAACTTGAGAGCCCTGTAATTTATATATATTTATATGTAATATATATGTATGTATCGATATGTATTAATTAACATAGGTCTATAGGTGTGCTGGCATCCCAATCCATGATGGGAATGATGAAATATCCACCCTGGTCAGGACTCTGTTGACAATGGTGTCAGAAGGTATCAGCAGAAATGACAGGTCTAAAAGCCTGACCAGCTATGACATGCAGGTTTATAATCAGTAGGTACAGCTTTCACTGCAGTTCAGAATGGAGTGACGAAGTGGGGGTAAATAATTTAGCACCTGCAATATGTTCAGTCAGAGCAACTTCTCCAAAATGGCTGCCGTGTCCTCTGGTTGTTAGGAGTCGTCAAATGTTGCCGGAACTGTCAGGCAACCCCTCACCGCCACATCTTACTGTCAATTACCCAGGTGTAAGACAGTGATTTTCCATTTTCTTTATTCTTTTTTTCTTTTTCTTTTTTTAAACATGTTTTATTGTTTTCCAGCTTTTCGTCAGGGCTGGGTTGCCATGACAACAAAGTGGAATGTCATGCCGGATTTCACCTTTGCTGTCTCACCTCATATGGCGTTCCCTCCTCAGCACAAACGCACGGGACGCGGCTCCCATACGGATGTCTGATTTCACGCAGTCGGCGGGGCTGACCTTGGAAACTGTCCCTCCGGAGGTTTGAGGGAGTGTTAATTTACAGTCCGCTCCCTGCGCTGTCCCATGGCCCAAATGGTGGGTGCCATAGCTGCACTCAGGTGAAACCGACATTGCTCCTCTGTGAAAGGAAAGAGCTGTCCTCAAAGTGTGTGTGTGTGTGTGGGGGGGGGGGGGGGGATACTGAAGTGTGCCATGTATTATGATTCTCTTATACACTCTACCTGCGGGTCTATATTCATTTTACATCGCTGTAATCCTCATAATTCAATGAAGTAATCACCGGAGACCTGAGAGTTCATCGTCGATATGTATATGTGGATATTTATGGAAGTAATTCAGGTTTTATGACTTGCTCATAAGCACAACAGCTAGATGAATCGAACCCTATGGTTGCAAGTCTGGTCCCTCACATTTATTTGTTGCAAATTGTTTTAAGACAGGGCCTTTAACACGAACCCAATTACCCTGTGATTTAAACAGCACAAAGTTGGGGACTATACAGCGCAGACACAGTTAGAGAGTGTATGAGATCCATATTTGCCAATGTACAGGCTGGTCTTATTTTTAATTACACCGCAGACAATCTTTCCAATTCATAACGCGTGATTACCGTGTCGAATCGGATTACGGTTTAACGGGTGCCCGGATGTTTTTGTGTGTGGAGGCTCAGAAGTGTGGTCACCAGCCATTGGCAGAGCAAATACAAATGCACTCTTAAAATAAATGAGTTTAGACTCACATGTGGCCATTGTGGACAGTGTCAGTACTCCAGACGATACCATTCAATCCATTTGGGTATGACTGACAATAATGGAGACCTCTGTCAAAGCTGACAGCTATATTATTCACTCTGACAAGTGTGTTTAAATGAATTGAAGGGAGGGAGTCATAGATCAAACAGCCCGTAATCCAAGTGTGCCACCATAATCCCCACTCTCTCTGCGGTGATGGACAGGTTCATTATCATTATCAAGAGGCAAGGTTCTTTCACAAAGCAAATGCTGTACGAACATAAGCTAAATTGTATTGATTCCAGAGAGACCAATTTTGCCATAAGATGATGCTTTTGAAATTGAATGTCATGGCAAGTAAAAACAGGAATAAAAATGAAAGGATTGTACATGTGTCATATTCAGGCTATACACACTTTTTAAGAAATAGGAACAGCCTGTAGAAGTAAAAATTGCTTATGCACATCAATGCCTTGTTACCCTTTAACAAACTGTGTTTTTTACACATAATTACATGACCAAGAAGACCCCAAACTCTGGGCCAGCTTATGTATTTTGTTAGAAAACATTTCTGTCAGTATCAATTCAGTATTGATATGAGAAATACATTCAATGTCATCAGCAACCTTAGGGCACATAGATTGGTGTTACGATTCATTATGCCGAATAGATCCTATGGATCCTATTTTCCATGTTTCGTACATTAGAATCAAGCCTGTATATCTGACAGATCATTACTGTATATCAGGCCAAGATAGACCACAGAGAGTGCATTAGCACAGTAATATGCCATGTTCTTCACATACTGCAGGTTGTCAAAAGAACGGAAGTGCTGCTAGCTTCCTCTGAAGAGAATACCATTGATGAAATCCCCACCCTTCATCAAACGCCAATATATCTTTGTCTGCCTTCTTCCATGAAACACACGGCTCTGGCAAACAAATATACGTTTAACTTCCGGTAGTGTTGGTGTACCAGTGTTGGTGTACCCCCCTCTTGTCATTTCTTCAATAAGCATACTGTACACAAAGAATGGCCACAGCCAGCAGCTTATGTATCTAGTCACTGCCCACAGGAGCACTCTGGTTGTCATTTAACATATGACCGAATCAAATCCATAATCAGATATTGTCATTTACAAGGGAGGAGAGGACCTGGAAGCGGCAATGATAATGAATGCACAGATACTTGGATCCATACAGGTTCTGTGCGTGATATTAATAACTGACAGTCGGCTAGCTCATTGCAGCATGTGACTGAGAAAAATGGGGAGATGGCAGGGTAGACATGGAGACAGTATTGATCAACTGTTCAGTTTAAACAAAACACTATAAAGCAATTGACAGAGGTAGCTGCTGACCAAGGAAAAGTGTTTTATGTTCATATCTCAAGCAAATTCACATCATACGCTTGAGCTTTAAGCGCTTTATATAAAAAAGGAGTGAATCAGCATCTTTGAATTGTGTCAATTTGGTGGTATAAGTATTGACTTAAAAAACAATCAGTTAGCAGTCAAGAAGTTGATAGCAAAACAATGCGATTTGTGTAAAAGTTAAATAGCGGAACTGAAGCAGCCAGTAGGGAGTATTTATAAAGAGGTTTTTAAACAGGATTTAAACCTGGATCCTTCCAAATCTTTCTGCTATTTAAACACGATAAGCTCTACTTTTAACCATGGTCACTCAGTAGTAGTAGCTGGTTCTTGTTAATCATCATGACAAGATGAGTTACTTCAAATTAAACACGACCATTTGAACTAAAACGCAAGATACATTCGTAAATAACTGAGATGACTGATTATTAATGAATGAAATGCAAAGATAAATGTGTTGGTAAAGAAATAAATATTGAGACTTCTTGGAGAACGCGTCACGGAACAATCGATGGCAATCCAAACGGGCCACTTCTCCGATCAAATGAAACGGTTCAAAGTCAGATGATTTTGAGACCTCCCTGTAATTGTTCTTTATTTAAAGATTAATATCGTACACGGCGGGTATTATGATTCCTTTGAAATTAACTCCGCCATGATGAGAAAACATTGGGGATTATATCAACTTTGGCAATTACCCATTAGTTCGTAGTTGATTACATGCTGTGCTGCAGGGTTTACTTGTCTTATTGATTCCTCCATAATACGTAGAGGACAGAAATCCCTCGGTGCACTTTCCATCTTCATTCACAATACAAATTTGCTGAGGGCATGGTCTGCCGTTCCATTTTTACAGATCCGCTTCAGGAGTAGACCTGTAATGGCATTTGAAAATTAGGCTGGGCTTTGTGTGCCATTTCAAAGTTATTTAATTCTGCGTTCCACCTTTGAGTTATGGAAACAGGTGGTCTATTGCAGGTTTGTTTTTCTTGTAGAAATGGCTACACCATTGCATCGGGTATACTGTATATAAGCTCTGCTGCCAAAAAATGGGGAAAAATGCTGTAGCCCTCTTTGGAAAATCGCACCCTTATCCACCTTCAACACACATTTGTAGCCATAGCTGTAGCGGTTTCCCCCAGCTTTTCACTCACCGATCCTAACACCCGCTATGCATGTGAACAAGACATGGCAAACTAATTTTACTCGTATATTTTATCGCTTGACTGTCATTTCATTCCATAAAGGCAGAGTAAAAAAAGAATAATAATAAAAAAGGTAAATCCTCCATGGAGTGAAATGTTGATACATTTTCACTATAATTGCTACAGCTTTAATGCAAGCCCACAGCAGACAGCCAATCTGCTCCACAGGACCTGCAGCATGTGATGATTTCTAATGGCATACGTTACTCTGGCCGGTTTGGTACGTGCGGCTCTGTGGTGCACCTTCAATTAGTATGGGAAATACAGCGCTTTCCTTCCACCTGCAGGTTGTCTGCCGCCTCATTGGCATGCAGGGGTGCATCTTCATTACGTATGGAGAAAATTTGTGGAAATTAAGAGCTACATTATATCACAGATTTTCTGCTATTAATGAAGAGGGAAACAGCCATTTGGCCATTTAAGCATGTAGCAAATTGAATGGACACAATACAATAGCAATGGATAACAATGGTTTAGCAATTAAAACACTTCCACACCCCCATCCCTGAGATTTGCATTTGAACAGCATTTTGCTAGTACATAAGCAGATATTAGCAAGCAAATATATGACCATCTACGTAACAAATTTGTCCATTTTCTACTTCAAAACTTATTATTAAAGTTATTATTAAACTTGATATTAAACTGAATTGATGCTTAAAATATCTTGCTGGTGGCAGCAATGAAGCAAATAATTGCAGGTAAATATACACTCAATAAGCACTTTATTAGGTATTTATTCTACTTAGTTTATAGACTCATTGGTCTTCTGCTGCTGTAGCCTATCCAATTAGAGGTTTTGACGTGTTTTGTGTTCAGCGATACTCCTCTGCATACCATAGTTGTAATGCGTGGTTATTTGCGTTACTGTCACCTTCCTGTGAGCTTTGACCAGTCTGACCCTTCTCCTCTGACCTCTCTCATTAACGTGTTTCTGCCCACAGAACTGCTGCTCACAGGATATTTTTTGTTTTTGTTTTCTCTGAAAATTCTAGACATTTTTGTGAGTGAAAATCCCAGGCCATCCGCAGTTTCTGAAATACTCAAACCACCCCGTCTGCCACCAATAATCATTCCATGGTCAAACTAAAATCTCATTTCTTCCCCATTCTCACATTTGGTCTGAAAAACAGCCGAACCTCTTGACAATGTCTGCATGGTTTTATGTATTTAGTTGCTGGCGCTGATTAAATATTTGCAGTAGCAAGCTGGTGTACAGGTCCACTTAATAAATTGGTCACTAATAGTATATTGAACTGCCCACAGGCAAACCTATCTGACCACTTAGTACTTCAAAATGTAATGTTATTGTAGTTATTCAATTATAAATTATTCACCATTCTTATTTTTGCTGAAAATACTACTTTTCAACTCTGATTACAACGCTGACAATTAGAGCGTTTTCAATGGTGCACTATAATATCTTTGTTGTCAAATTAACATTCATTCTCATCTCAATTCAATTATTAAACGTCCTCAATGTCAATGACTTTCCCCACTTTATTATTCAAACTGCTCATGAAAACAATTAACATTATGCTCAGTTCATATTCCTGATGTACTCACAAGGGAAGGACTGCCCTCTGCTTGTAGGTACCGGGGTCTTGCAATGAAATTATTCCAGGGCCACCGCAAACCTGTTTGGCATGCAGTGGCAGTCTTGTGCATTAATAACAAAGAAGCTCCCAGGGATGGCACATAAAGGCTAATGCCCACAGCAAGGCAGCGAGATCCAGAATAAAACTAGGACAACAGTAGCATAATGGGTAGGGAACAGGGCTTGCAATTCCAAGGCTGGAGGTTTGATTCCCGGGTGGGCCAATGTCGTTGTACCCTTGAGCAATGTGCTTAACAGAAATTGCTTCAGTAAATATCAAGCTGTATAAAAGGCTTGTATGTAAAAGAATGTAATCTCTGCGTGTCGCTCTGGGTGAGATTGTCTGCTAAATGCCTAAAAATGTAAATGTATTCAACTGTCACAACTTGCATTTCAGGAAGGTAAATACTTGAGTGAATTCCAATAAAGGGAACTGTGATCGCAATACAAATAGGGCTCGGATTTAATATCAGTTTGAGATAGAGAATGGATTTGGACGGGGTCTGGCATTTTCTTTTGTCCTTAATATTTTATTACATACATAAGGATATAAACACATGCTCGTCTCCACATTAAAGAGGTTTTCAGGTAGTGTGCATCAGTAAAATGATGCATGGGATGCTATTCTTCATGTTCCCATCAGAAATTATTATTCCTGATTGGTGGTAGTGAAGCACCACTTCTGTTTCTTTGATGTATTCTCATTTTTCATGTCTTGTGTCATCAACATTCTGGTCAGGTAGAAATCTGATCCTCCTGCCTCTCAATCCTCGTTATTGTGTGTGATCACCGTCAGCCATAAATTGGCATATATAGCAGCATTCTTCTCGTCTTCTAATTTTTTCCGTTCGGTCTGTAAACACGCACAACGTTTGAGAGTTTTCCATATGATTAATGAATATGCTTCCTTTTATAGCAATTATATTGATGAAGATTAACAGTGCAAGCTGTCTAGGCTAGTACCCTCAGGCTAAATGGGTTTTGCATTAACATGCCACAGTTTATTCCAGGCTATTCAAAATGTAGGCTTATAGGCGTTAAAGTTGCTGGAGAATGTATTTATTGTTGACCTCGTCTGTCCCCTTCAGTGAATGTTTTGCCACCTTAAATGCAGATCCCCCCCCCTAAAAAAAATTCCTAAAATTACTTCAGGAGCAAGTCATAAAAAATCTGGCTACTTGCATGCTGAGTATCATTACCATCTACAATGAAAAGACCACAACAGGAGCAGTAGCAGTAGCTGTGTGTGTATCTATATCTACATCATTTCTGTGCTGATTCGAAGTGGCAAACAAGGTGTAACACACATAGTTTTCTATAGCCTCACAAAAACACCTTGGGAGCTAAATACACTTAGTGAGCACTTTATTAGGTATTTATTACTTATTTCTCATTAGACTCATTAAGTCTTCTGCTGCTGTAGCCTATCCACTTAAGAGGTTTGATGTGTAGGCTCTTCTGCATACCACTGCTGCCATATGATTGGCAGATTAGATAATCGCATGAATAAGTAAGTGTAATAAAGTGCTCAGAGTGTATATCCCTGCTTAAGTTCACTCCTATGAACTGCTTTGGCATCAAGACATTTTTTTTTTGTGGGAGGTCATGAGAACACAGCCATAGAATCAGACAGCAAACATATGGGGGAGCTTGCGCCTCTCACTAGGCGCTGTTGCTGGTTTTTGCATCTATAATTTAGAGTTCCTGTGGATGGCAACCAATGGGTCATGGTCAGAGCAGCCAATTTTGAAGTGAGCTTTTCCGTCTGCCCCCACGGTGACCTGCTTCCCAGTGCATCGGCCTCCCACCTTCTGCCCGGAAATGACATCACAGTACATCCCACTAGCCAAGCCAGTGTCCAGTGTCTCGTCCAGGGTCCTGTCAATGACAGAAGGGACCCTTTGCAATGGCAGTGGAATTAAGAGGCTGCTATCTCCTCTTTAAATAACAATCTACAGTGGTATCTTTCTTGGCATGCAGAATAATATAACAGGAATTTAACTATATCACCAATTCAAGGGCTTTTGAGTTCTCCCAAATTCTAGGGCCTGTAAAATATGTACAGTAGGCTAAATTATGTTCTGATAAAGGATTTTTCTAAAAACATAATTTATAGTTGGCTCCAGAATGACTGGCACCCTTGATAAATATTTGCAAAAAAATGTGGTCTCATCTGACCGGTTTACCAAATTCCACATGCTTGGTATTGTTTATCGTGTTTGGTAATGGCTGGTTTCTGCCACCCTTCAAAGAGTTTGCTAGTAGGCTCGTATCTTATGGTTCTATTTAAGACTTTATGACCTCAAGATGCAACCAATCGCTGAAACTGTGATCCTTGGGTTCTTTATGGCATTGTTCACCATTTTCGTCACCATTTGTGCACTTTCTCCTCTTCCTACCAAGTTTGCAACCATTCCATATGTTTTACTTATTATTAATGCCTTTACGGTGCTAAGTGGTATGTTTAACCATGTATGTATTTTTTAAAATCTATTACTAGACAAAAAGGTCAATTACCATCAGTCTCTTCTAAATTGACAGAAAATGTGACTTTTCCCATGCTGATGGATGACAAAGGGAAGTATTTGATGGATTCACGTTATTTAGATTTTATTTACAATAGTTGTTAGGGGTGGCAATAATTTTGACACCTATGTTTTTCCAGAAATGGAATAAAAAAACATTGCAAAATGAATGTAAATGTACTATTTGTTTGAACATGACATATACAGTACATCTTGTTAATTATATGCAGCCATTTTTCATTATTTTTAATCAAGGGTGCCAATAATTCTGGAGCCCACTGTATAATAAACATGGACACAAAGATTTTAAAGATGGTGTTAAAAAACTTCCACCAGATAGACAATATCAGAACCCATATATTACATAGTACATATCAATATTCTTACCAGTCATCGTTGTTAATGACAATGAAGCCGTGATTGCCACGCCCAAAAGCAATCTGGTTGCTTCCATTATCCCACCAGTTACACAGAGGCTGGCCATTGACAACATTCCGGAAAATGACCATGTTTCTTCACACAAAGAAACAAGATCATAAATGCTACATGATATATAGTGAAGTTACAAGAATACATTAACAAATATACTCCATATATGTAATCTAAATACATTTTAGATAATTCTGTGTGTTAAGGACATGTAATTGCTCACCTGATCTGAGGCCATCTGTGTTCACACACCCATCCATCTCCACAGCCACCATCTGGGGTAATGTGAACAGGCTTTGTAGAGCCATCAGGAAAGCTCGGAGGTCCCATCCAATCATTCTGATCCTGCAGGAAAATATAACCAGCGCCTTTTAGAAGTTCTACCACAAATCATAGAATTCATAGAATCCGTAAATGCAAATTAGCAGCATGTTATCGTATCAAATTATCATTCCAGATGAAGAAAACAGTATGAGATAATAAGGGACGTTTAGCAAAACCAACTTTTCCACCAATGATTTGCCGATTCCAGCGATAACTTGACATCACTCTAGTCATTCCGTATGGGTAGGCCAGCATGAAACCCATAGCTAATCGATACAACCTGCACAGAAATGGAGACAAAATGGCATCTTATCAACCAGTTGAAATGTATAGGGCCATCTATCTTATGGGGACAAAGGGTACCTGGGTTCCCAGAAGGTGAGGATGGATCTACCCCCTGCACCATGTCCTCTCTGGTTGTCATGGTTGTCCACAAATACCAGAGCTTTGTCTGAGGGCATCAAATCCCAGTCATCACTCCAGTTCCTGGAACAATATTTGTGTAAAGATAGAGATATGAAAAAAAAACAATACAATAAACCATTCAAAAAAGAATCATTTTACATATACATTTATAGTAGTAAACATGGGAGTAGTCTCCCACATTGATGTTGACTTTCTGTCTTTTTCACAGGTATGTTAATATTGCATGAGTAGCCTTTTAATATTTAAATCGATATTGTGTATTTCAACACATATTACTTGAGATCTGACAGCTTTTCCCCATTCCATTTGCGGATGACTGTGCCCAGTCTGGCTCCATACTTAAATTCTGTTACACGCCCCATCTCATAGTATTCACCAGCTGTTATTGGCTCTCCACCAAGGTCAATAACCTGTAATTAAAAGCACAACAAATAAAATCAACAACCACTGATAAATATGCCGTCTCACTCCTCCCATTACATTGGCATTTCGAGGCATAATCTGGAATTAAATGGTTCCCTGGTCACAAATTATAACCCTCTTTCACCGAGTAGTTGCTTCAGATATTAAAGCCAATTTAAAACTTTAATTTCCTTTGCGTCTTTGAGTAAGTGAGCATAAGCAGTCTGATTAAATTCTGACTTTGCTGCAGAAATGAGAAGTAAAAACAAACCTCCTGATAAATGAAAGGCTTTGAACCAGCTGGGAACCACGTGGAGTTGAGATTATGAAGTCTGCTGTAAATAACATGCAAGTCTTCCGGCCACATGTGCTTACAAGCGTCCACTCTGAATCCTGCCACACCCATGTCTATCAGAGCGTTCATGTACTCGGCCACCTTTTCTCGGACATGTTCCCGCCTATGGTTCAAGTCGAGAAGGCCGACCAGGCGACAGTCACGCACCTGTCGAGATGAATGTACATGAAGAAAGGCATTGGGATGCAATGCGATACTGGATACACTAATTACAAGTGGAAAGTTATCAACTCTGCTGCTTCCATGTTGAACTTGTTGAATTTGTGATTTAGGTATAGTACTCCAGGCGATAGCATTGCATTAATGATCTGGTACTGGCCACTCTGCTTTCCCGCACCTTTATCAGATTCTCCTCTTTGATACTATCTTTAGTAAGCTGGTATTTCAACATTTTAGTCATATTCATTGGTTGTACCCACTGCTCTGCTAGGTTCCTTCAATTCTACTATTCTTTTGTTAAATAAAACCTGAATGACTCAGTTGGCTGATTTATGTGAAGCACCCCCAGTGTTGGAAACAGGGTTTCAACCACATTTGACTCTTTGCTCACAGCAAGATGTAGGAACTGTTCCAATATGCCCTTAATACCCTCATTGGCTGATTCTATTCACCAAAGTGCACTGCCTGCCATGTTGAGCTATGCGCTGATAACATAGGCGTTGAACTGCCCTCAATTTCCCCCTTCCAAAGAATCTGAAAATCTGCAGTGTTCACAACTTTGCCAAATGGATGACGCATAACAAATTGTACTCTTTGCAGTTTTATCAGACCTTCATTCTTTACATCATTATTATGTTAAAATCTACACTTTATGGTGATCTGATGATGTACACTTTCTAACGTGCTTTCAACTTTTCACTTTTGAACGACCTAAGAGTAATGTTTGACATTTTCTCTGGTGAAAAGCTGTCTACATAACTAGCTACAGAACACACATACTAACCAGCTACAGTATTTAGCAGACTTAGCTACTTAGTCATCTACAGACAACGACAACTTTGCTTGCTAGCCATAAATACTAATAATTTGTAGGACAGTTAGTGAAAAACATTATCTACATGATCTACTTTGTGCTGAATTCTTTTAAATGGTATTTATGTACTGCTGCCATTTTCCCATCACACCTGATATTTGTCCTGGTAGTTCTCAATATTTCCACTCTGGGTTTTGCATTTTCTGTCATTAAAATCCTTTGCAGAGAAGGGCACGGATGGGAACTCCTCTTTGCTGGCATTGAAATATGAGCCACAGGTCGAGTGCCTGCCCACCCCACCTTCACATGAGCACATGTGATTGATAACTGCATCCACATAGATATTCACCTGAAAGAACAATGCACGTTACTTCCAGCCAACAAGACTGAGGTCACACTATGTCAATTAATGCATTTCTGTGCATGGATTCATGCAAATATTTTGAAATGTTTTAGAACCAAAGGTTTTAGAAATGCATAGAGGCATGTACCAGTCACACTAACCAATGTACAGATTTCAAAATAATACTGATGATACAAAGCAGGCAGACATAAAAATACAACAACACAGGTAAACAAATATAAATTGGTATACATTTTAATCTGTGGGGGCCAAACTGGAATTCTGACTGTGAAAAGAATAGAGTCCCATCAGAAATTCAAACTATGTGAAGTGTTCAGCTACTTTTAAAATATGAATAGTTGAATGGTACTGGATTTGGGCATCACCCCAACAGCATTGCATCTAGAGATCATGTCCCTCAGCTCCTGTTCAGTTCCGGATCGGGAGCACATATTGTGGCTGACTGGCTGATATCTCTCCCACCAGGGCCGCCATGGTTTGGTGACAACCATGTTTTCACTGGGAGGGGAGATCTAGCAAAACAAAGACACACAAACCCAAGCAACAATATGATAATACATAAAGCATGTACAACCGTGAAATTTCAGCAATTTCAGCCGCCTCACAGCAAGGAGGTCCTGGGTTCAAAACCCGGTCAGCCAGGGCCTTTCTGTGTGCAGTTTGCATCTTCTCCCCGTGTTCGTGTGGGTTTCCTCCCACAGTCCAAAGACATGCAGGTTAGGCTGATTGGAGAGTCTAAATTGCCAGTGGGTATGAGTGTGTGAGTGAATGGTGTGTGTGCCCTGCAATTGACTGGTGACCTGTCCAGTGTCCAGGGTGTATTCCTGCCTTTTGCCAAATGTATGCTGGGATAGGCTCCAGCCCCCGTGTGACCCTGTTCAGGATAAGCGGGTTAAGATAATGGGTGGATGAAAAGAAAACTGGTTTAATTAAACATCTTGAAGCAGAAAGGCTACTTGCACTATTATGCAAGATAAATTTATGTTCTATATATTATATGACCTTATTGTTGCAATGGTGACATAGCCTATACAATTTAGCTTGCTGCATTTTTTATTTCCTTAAGAGCAATGCACCAAACACAGGCATACACCCACCCATGTCGTTATGTATTGATGAACATACCTGAACCCCACCAAAACCATTGGGTGCCAAGTACTGCTCACATTCCTTAGCAACATCAGCCCAACGCCACTCAAACAAGTGGACTATTGATGTTCTGCCATGTTTCATTTGACAGTGATGTTGAGCGAGGCCTAGTCCAAGAGCCACTGCTAGTAAGCAAACCTTTGCCTGCCATTGGGAAAAAAAATAAAAAAATAAATAAAAAATAAAAAAAACAAACAAAAAAACCCCAGAGATAAGCTGGTGGATCACTGTAAATCAGAGAGGATGTACACATTTCAGTAAATAGTGCCAAATAATATAAAAAAAACTTCACAGATTAGTATAGTTCATGTGTAAATGTGAATAAATATATGCAGCTTTATTGCTTTCAAACTGATTTCACTCACCTTCATTTTCACGAGTGCCGAAGGCCTTCAACCAAAAGAAAAAAAAACATACAGTAGTTAAATACGGTAAAACTGCTGCCAACTTAATAACACAACCACAAGTCTACCAACATAACAGCAGAGAGTGACTTAATTATTCTCAAAAGAGAACAGCCGCAACAACAAAGTGCTACATTTGTTCACTCCAGTTCCAGGCCTCAAACTGAATTTACGGAGCGACAGAGTTTATGATTTTAAGCTCTGATTTACACTTTCTCATATACAAAAAAACTTTACGAATTACGAATTAACGTCATAAAAATACTAATGCAATAGCCTATATTTTGAGGCAGAGGCAAACAAATATAACTCCAAATAAATGTAAGTGAGTTAGAATAGTAGTAGTTGGAATAATAGCCACATGCCGACTGTGATTTATTTTCTTGAATGTGAGACGTACATTGAAGTCCAAATCTCAAAATGGTCGCACTACTTTACACATGTTGGAATATGAAGATTATATCAATAACGGTATTGTTTGTTCATTTACAGTATCCAACGTGCTGGAGTATAGAGCCAAAACCCATTTTGCTCCTTTAATTGGGGACATTACAACAATTGTATTTCAAGTATAAAACTGAAGTTCAATTGCTTTCCCTAGGTTGTTCGATTTCGATGTTCGAGCAAGTAGTTGTATAGCTGAACAACACCTATGACATCAAAGTGTTGTATGCTGTTACCGCTTCAAGACGAAACTACCACGGTTTTTATTTGGCTGCGGAGGTTATAAAATTCTAGTCAAATAATTTCCCGCTTGTTTACATTCTGAGAAGATGTGCCTGCAAGCGAAATCTATCGCTGTTACCGTAACAGTATTTTCAACACAAAGTATTGGTCCAAAATATTGCATTTTGCACTACGCTTGCACTATGTTGGGACAGTGCAACGCTTGTGTCGAAAGTGCTGCGACGATAACAGCGATAGATTTCGCTGGCAGGTACACCTACACAGAATGTAACAAGGCAGGGATTCTTCACGGTAAAAATACATTTTATGAAAACGTTACCGTTCTATCAAAGGGTAGGCTATAACATTCCTTTCCAATGTTTCGGGCTTGCTGTGGTATATGGTAAGCCTGCTTTCTGCATGTTGATATATCGAATAATGTCGATTTACTTGCCCAACCACCAATAAATATGGGTTTACTTGTACTTGTAGCACTTCTCCCCCAATTTGGTTCAAGAGTATGCAGTTCAGCTGCGTGAAGTTGGCAAATGTTGCTGGCCACAATTGGAGACGTCCGGTTCGCATTTATCAAAATAAAGGTTCGGTGAATAAAATTATTTATGAACTGTAATTTTGTCAATTTTAATTGTTAAATTAATACAGTTGGATATGATTGTGATGTATTTGCAGTGAATATAAAATTGTGCACAAATTTCAATAAAAACTGTTTGCCACCTGTTGTTGCTGTCTGTCAGGTGTGGTATGGGCATGCATTGCCATAGACTGTCAGTTGCCACCCAACTCATTTGCATAGCTCATAACTCAAAAACTATGAATTGTTTCAAAATGAAAGGGGGTATACATTTGTTAGCTGGACCCTTATCTTTAATATTAAACAGTCCTTTCTGTGAAATCCTGTTCCAAGCAATTGTTGCTGTGTTTCTAGTGTGGGGAGGCCATACATTGCTATTGACTGTCAGTTGCCACCCAACTCATTTGCATAGCTCATAACTCAAAAACTATGAATTGTTTCAAAATGAAAGGGGGTATACATTTGTTAGCTGGACCCTTATCTTTAATATTAAACAGTCCTTTCTGTGAAATCCTGTTCCGAGCAATTGTTGCTGTGTTTCTAGTGTGGGGAGGCCATACATTGCCATAGACTGTCAATTGCCACCCAACTCATTTGCATAGCTGATAACTCAAAAACTATGAATTGTTTCAAAATGAAAGGGGGTATACATTTGTTAGCTGGACCCATATCTTTAATATGAAACAGTCCTTTCTGCAAAATCCTGTTCCGAGCAATTGTTGCTGTGTTTCTAGTGTGTTGTGGCCATACGTTGCTATTGACTGTCAGTTGCCACCCAGCTCATTTGTTATCAGCTATGCAAATGAGCTGGGTGACAATTGACAGTCTATGGCAACGTATGGCCACCCCACACTAGAAACACAGCAACAATTGCTCGGAACAGGATTTCACAGAAAGGACTGTAGAATATTAAAGATATGGGTATATAGAGTAAATATATAACCCCTTTCATTTGGTAACAATTTATAGTTTTTGAGTTATGGGCTATGCAAATGAGCTGGTCGTGAATTGACAGTCAATGGCATTGCATGCCCTTACCACACTGTAAATACAGCAACAATTGCTCGGAACATGATTTTAGATAATAAATGTATAATTTTATATATATTATACATAGATTTAATGTATGCCCCTTCATATTTGGCAACATTTTTTTCAAACAGTAAGCAGGTATGCAAATGAACCGACAGGGTCAAGCAATTTATGCTTGGCCTACAATATAGTAACTAGTCAAATAGCAAGCTAGTTGCTTGCTGACTTTTATAAGTTCTATCAGCAATGAATTTAAACAATGGTAATTATGTGAGGAAGCGCAGCAAACGCGGTAACTGTGTTCTCATTATTTAACGTTACTCAGCAGCTCTTATTTTGACGGAAAATCACAGGAAGTTGAAACCGGAACTTCTGTACAGGAAGTCTAATTGTTGCCAACTTCACGGAGCTATGCAGTTCGCAGCTAATCCGAAACAGCAGCAGTTGATCCTCTAGATAATTGACCGTGTCAACACGATTGACGTGATTGTTCAGCTGTACCGACCATCTTTGTAGTGGCTAATCCTTAAAAATGAACCAAAAAGGCACAGAAATCCGATGTTTTTTGATTGCCTAAATAAATGTGGATGGCACTGGCAGTGCTTGCCAAATTCATTTATCCGTTTGCCTTTCCACAAAGAAGTATTATCATTTCACAAATTAACCATGGCTCCATAATACACGCTTAGCACCCCCACCCATCCTAAGGAGGGGAAACAACAAAATAAGCAACAAAAATAATGACATAACATAAAACTCCACTAAAAAGAAAAAGGAAGAAAAATGTTTTTTTACCACTGTTAAATACTGTACACCACCTTCTGATTCCAATCTCAGACAAGGACAAGAGGGATACCAGTGCATATAATCCAACATAATTTTTGCCTACATGTAATTGACGCTTGCTTCCACTTTGATGGATATTGACCTTTTGATAAAGTTTTTAGTTCTGAGGTAGCAGTTAGGGGGTCCTAAGTCCTTTGAGGCCTGGCCTAGGACAAAAAGCCCTCGGTCCTTTACAGTTGTGATTTCAATGATACCACTCAGTTCACAGAAAATACACCTGCATCACCATAAGTAATGGAAGTGGGTCCATTACTGCACAAGGGCTATGTAGAATCGGTGTACTATTTCTCACTGGATCCCCCATGGTTCTACTGCACGCAAAGGATGATCTAACCAGGTGTATGGCCTCCTGCCAATCATCTTCAAATTATTCACTGCCTAAATCATCCTCCATTTAATGTCAGATGTTCATTATATCATATTTATCATGGGAATACAGTGCTGAGCATAAAAGTAGGAGAAAGTGGCGTGCAGCTTTCCTCACAATTTTTAGTCTCACCATAAAGAGGAATATCCTCTGAGGGTTTCGAACGAGATACAAAATCTGCCTAAGATTAATACTGGCATATGTTGCTTACATTTAGGTATTAATATTTCTTGTGCTATTTTTGTTAGCCTACTTCAATATCCCGATCTGCCTTTTTTCTGTATTCTAAGAAGGCTAGTATTGCGGTTTCATGTAACCTATAGATTAAAGCTTGATGCTGTGGTAAGTGACAAGAAATAACATCTCTGCAGGTGATAGTTTGTTTGTTTTTTTTAACGGGGAAGCAATAATAACTAAAGCATGTTCTGGCTGAAATCGAATAACCACAAAATGTTACCACAGATTAGATCTAGCCAAGATCTTGCATCGCCTCACAGCAAGGAGGTCCTGGGCTCGAATCCCCGTCGGCCGGGGCCTCTCTGTGCGGAGTTTGCATGTTCTCCCCGTGTTTGCGTGGGTTTCCTCCGGGTACTCCGGTTTCCTCCCACAGTCCAAAGACATGCACGTTAGGCTGATTGGAGAGTCTAAATTGCCCATAGGTATGAGTGTGTGAGTGAAGTGTGTGAGTGAATGGTGTGTGTGCCCTGCGATGGACTGGCGACCTGTCCAGGGTGTATTCCTGCCTTTCGCCCAATGTATGCTGGGATAGGCTCCAGCCCCCCTGCGACCCTATTCAGGATAAGCAGGTTAAGATAATGGATGGATGGAAGATCTTGCATTGTTTAGAACCAGTACTAAACCTCTGATGTAGACAAAATATGTTGGCCATGTGCACAAATTGCAATTGGAGCTTTGGGGAATAGATCAACGCTGGCAATCAAGGCGATTGCAACATCACACTTAGGCCAAGTAGTTACCGCTTATTCTCCATTCCCATAAATCAACATGCTTTGCTGAACAATGAAGATAGTACTTTACACGTAAAACTTTATTTAAAGGTATTGCAAGTAGTTTACTGAATTATACGGGTAGGCCATACCATAGCTAGTTTGCCAGTTGCTTGTGGTTAAGACTATGTACTTCAGGACTACTAGTCAGACGGTTCATTTTCTGCTCAAAAATATATATGATGATGTTTTGAACAGCAAACGGGTTTGTGTGCAGCCATTGTTCAGCTGAAAACAGCAAGTCAAACCTTGTGGACAAACCATGTGAGCCAGGGTGTCACCATGTCCCAATGAGGTGCAATGTAGCAGCTACTCAAATTACAATTGCATTTACAATTGATCATAGCTGTTCCGTGAAATTGACCAATCCACTTCACACATTTAATAGTCTCAAAGTTCATGATAAACGTTGACCAAAGGTTTCTAGCTGTAAAAAGCCTCCATTTCAAGCTCCTTATATTTATTCTAATTATTAGCAAAGAGGGCCACTAAAATATAAAGTCTATGTGAAGAATCTTTGCAGTGGTTGAGTAAGTATCATTCAGATACAAATGCAATAGTTGAACAAGCATCATTCAGATACAAATGAACAAATGGTCTTAAAAAGTTAGTCATGGATACTTAATCATAATTCATAATCCTATACCTCAGGTTGGGATAATATCCTTCCCTATCATCAGGCATACATTTCATTTATATTTATCCACCTCTATAAAAATTTTTTTTTAAATAGATCACATTGAGAACTGTGTTAGCTGAGTTATAAGGCCATCATATTGGTTCAGTTCGTGTGGATCATGGATGAGAATTGTGCAAATAGGGGAAAGAAAATAAATCTCCCACAATCAGCTGTTCCGTTCTTGGGGGATGTCCTGCTGGTTAAGGTACATTTTCAATTCAATCGAAATGAAAAGCCATTCCATTTTTGCAGTCAGTGAAACTAGGAGATATCCTGCTGGTCACCATGCCAACACCATTCTCTGGAGCAGTTTCAAGTATGGTGAAGAAAACTGAAATTTGGTCTCAATTTAATTCACTGATTGAGTTAGCCAAACTATATCCCAGACTTAGTAAAAATCAGTACAAACTATCTTTTGCTCCAATAAATTTAAATTCAAATGTAATTTATCTGAGCAGTTGAGATATTTCTATATCTAATATTGCCGTAGATTATCCATTGCCATCAGCCAATAGCAACTAATCTGGGCGATCAGGTGCCCCAAGTCTGCCTGTGACCACAGAATACTACAGTAGAGCAAACCCATTCTGCAGGTCAGCTGGTCAACCGCAGAGAGAAGTTGCGGTCCCGAAATTATTTTTCAGGATGCATTTCATGCGGATTCATTGGAACTGGCAGAGATTCAGATACTTTCAGAACTGGAAGTAAAAAAAGAAACTGGACATAATATTGTTAATGTTTCAATATTTGGTTGAATTATGAAATTGCTAGATAAATAAAAGATCAATCAATTTCAAAAAACACTTTATTATAAGTGTACTTTTTACATCTTTTGTTAAATTACATACAAATCGCCTTCTGGGTATTTGGAGAATTTATCAGTAGAGGACTCTGTGGAAATGAAGCCAGAGGGTGGAAAAGAAGTGAATAAAGGTAAACATTTGGCAAACGACAAAGCACAATCAGCCTGTGACTTTTGTGAATACAATACAAATATAAACATTTCTGTATAAAATCTATTATAGGATCGCTACAACTGTGTGAAAGACTGACAAAAAACTCAAGTCTTGAAAATTGTCCTTGCCTATCTATTTATCATCTTAAAAGTAAAGGAGTTTTCACCTGTTCACCTTTTCTTTGGTCCTTTCTTTGGGTCGTTTGAATCTGGTTTCGGTTTTGCGGACCTGGCAAATTGCTGTTTTGTATCAAGAAAAATAAATGCAGTGAGCCAAACCAGTGTTCATATCCCAGCAGTACACTGCACTAACAAAGTAACACTATTATTGCATTATTGTCTAATAAAAGAGAAGAAAATCTATTTCCTGAAGTCTGATCAGCATAATGCTGACTGTTCAGTCAGCCACTGGCTGAGTGGCTGCAATTATACCCTTATTGTTTAAATAGCTTCGTAAGATAGTTTGTAAAAGAACAAATTACTTAAATAGGCCGTTGAAAATGGTTTATAAATAAAAGGTTACCACAACAAGCGGCCTGTCATGGAGCACGTATCCATTGGTGTCCCTAAGAGCCTTCTCTGCACTCTTTTCATTTGGAAGTCCAATGAAAGCTTGGCCTTTCATTCGTCCCTCTTTCATTAAAACAATATCAAACCTGTGGAAAAAAAAAAAAGAGATGGCACCTCGTGAAGCAATTAAATCCCATAAAGGAAGCTGCGCAGCCCATAAACAAATTTACAAAATGCATGAAATAAAATGCAGGGAAAGACTGCTGCACTGAGAATTGAATACTGCAGGAATGTGAAGCTAGAAATCAGGAACGAAAGAAAATGCGGGGCTATCCACACAATGCAAAATGCCTCCGAGACACAAATCACAAAAGGTTGTTTTTATTTGATCATTCTTATCTGTGGAAAAAATTAATGTGGAAAGTCGAATGCGAAAGTGGGATGACTGTGGGGCTCATCATTGCACCACAGTGCATCAACCAAATGAGCCACCCAGTAGCCATTTGCTGTACTAAGTTGAGTCCATTATCTTCATATAAGCTATATAGAAAAATAGATTTGCCGTCTACAAAGGGTTTTGCAGTGCGCAGATATAGCCTCGCCCCTCCATTATATTATAATTAAACCTTAAAATATTCTTCTGGAGCCAATGCACTTTTAGTTTTTCTGCTCCAACAGTGCACAGTGCCCTGCATTTCTGGATAAAGGTGTATAACCACAAGTGTAATAATGATCCAATGTACAGTGCATGGATACACTGGAAAATATAAATGCCAATGAGAAAAAAGTAAACAATGTATGTAGAAGACTGAAGGATCCAAGTATGCAAAAACAAAAAATATAGGCACACAAAAACAGTAACAGTAAGTAGACATCTTTCTTATACAGCTAGTAACAGGCACACGCAGAGGCATGTATTGAGGAATCTTACATATTTCTCTCTGCCTCCGAGGAAATGTCAATGTATCTTCCATAGATATATTTCAAGTCCTGAACAGAAAAAAAGCAGTTATGATCATGTAGGAAAAAGTGGTAGTGAACCACTTTCATCTGGTCGTCAAGTGAACTCTCTGAAGTGGAACTCAGGAATTACATAAATTCCAGACCCCAAAAGTCAAGCAAATTACAGCATATAGGAATCATCATGTGGTTTCCTCCGTTTTCTTAATACAGGTACTCACCTTTTCTTCGACTTGCTTTGCAATGTTTTTTACGTAGAGTCTGCATGTGGGTTCTCCAGACTCATAATTTTTATACACGGACATCCTTTTAATCTCTGTTGTGATAGAAACATAAAATAACTTGCAGGTACAAAGAATACCAGTGATGCCAGTCTAGCATCAACTGGAATGATTTCCTAATATTGCAGGCAAAGCATGATTAGTCACCAGGATTGGTACACACACAATAGTACATTAATGATATTCCATTTGGGGGTTACCATCTCGGGAGAGTCGTCCTTTCTGTAGTTCTCTCCTGGAGATTAATTCTGAGGGGATATCATCATCTTCATCACCATCTTCCTCCTGTTGTGCTACGTGAGGTGTGGGATATATCTTCCCGAAGCCATCTCCTGGTTCATCTGTGCTGTCCTCCTCAGCATTATCTACAGGCAAGACGGGTTACAGGAGGTAAGCTCAGTCCAATCTGAGTGTTTACACATAGGCAATGAAATGCACGGGCATAACTTGGTGATAGGGTTATAATCCCCCAATATTACAAAACAGGCCGAAAAATATTAGCTATTAAATATGACCCACCAATATTGCAACTACAGTTATGCCCTTGTAGAAATGGACATATCATTTTAAGGAAATTACCATAGTTAATAAATGTTCTGCAGCAGGAGACGATTATGTTTGGAAAAGGAGCACCACGACCAGTTTTACAGAATCTCATGTGGAGGAAATTAACTAGTTCATACTGCACAGCTAGTGTAGAAAAGCCTGAATATTCCCACTTCTGTTGAAGCGGAGTATATTATTTGCTTAGCAGAGAACATTGTAAGTAAATGTAAATAAATAAATAAATGCACAGATCTAGTAGAAGCAGATATATAGGGTACAGTATATACGTATATGGGCATAATGAGTGGTCTTGTGTCGGGATCTGTGGGATTTAGTTATTTCTGCATAATTTTTTTATTTTATTTTATATTTTTATCCGATTTTTTCCCTTTCTCCCAATTTGGTAGCCAATTGGACCCCGTCTGATTCAATTAGAGCTAGTATTTAGTTACACTGCCCACACCCCGTCCCTCGGCGGCCGGCAGAGCGACACGCCTTCTTCAAGCCGTCTCGCGAGCCAATTATTGCTGCTCCACGTGAGCCGGCCAAACTTGACTTTTGGCAGGACTGAGAATCGAACCCCAGTCCCCGGTGTGCAACTGCAGCAAACTGCAACCGCAAGTCTGCTGCGTCTTAGCCTGTTGCGCCACCGCGGCTCCCAAAAATGTGGTTTTAAAAACAGATGACATATTGAGTTTTTTCAGTCATGGGAGCGCCAACCAACACAACACACTATCATGCTCAATATAATATTGTAAAGTCATTCATCAGAACTGCAAAAACTTTGGCAAATCTACCCTCTGTCTCCTTGGACTTTTCTTCTTGCATTTCAGTGGTGCCTTCCTGGATTCCCGTAACATCAGTCGTGATGTGGAACTCAATTTTTTTCTGCCCGCAGGTCTGTGGCTGTTCAAAGACATCAGCGGGCTGCAGGGCAGAGATGGATCCGCTGAGAGAGGAGAAGAGAGCAACTAACATCCCAGACACTTAGAATAACAGTTTTAATAACTAACTTAAAACTGTTTAGATGTTTTACTTTTACAAATTGCCTTCAGTTCAGATAAGAGCAGGTAAACCCTTCGGATGAGTCAGCATTCTTAAAAAACACCAGTCAATAGATTTCTGTTGGGTTAGCATGTGGTGGTGACTTCAGTTTTTAATAGCCTGTGGTAACGAGCATACTCTTACTAGTAATAATCTCATACAGAACAAGCCTTCAAACTAATTACATATCCCATCTATAATGTTAATGTATGTATATTCATTGTAACATGGTCCTCAGTTTATTTTTGTAAGCCTATTATTTGGCCTATATTGACTGTTTATATCCATATCTCAGGCTCATAATGGCTTCCTTGACTGTCACCGGCACAGCTATGACCCTCATGGCATCAATAACTAACTCCAAAGGCAATCAAAACAATCAGGAATCCAGACTAGAAAGTTAAGTCCTTATATCTGCAAAGAAGCGATTTATTACATCAGTCTAATCAGAAACATTTATGAAAAGGGATGCAATTCCTTTACATAGATCACTCCATATGTCCTACGCAGATCAGCTGACATGGATGTAAATACCCTCAAATTAGAGGTGACAGTCTGCACTTCAACTATATTGTTTTATTTAAAATCCAATTTGCTGCAATACAGAGCCAAACAAACAGGAAATGTACCACTGTCCAAATACTTATGAAGTGCACAGTATATTCACAGGCTACTCTACTTTCCGAAGCAGTAAACACATTTACCAATATATTTTCACAATCAGTACATAATCTACCTTTGATAATCAAATATGAGACTGCACCTACCTCTGTGAATCCACTTTGGGAACAAAAAGGAGGTCCTTTAACTTTGGCTTCTTCCTTGTGGAGGACCTTTTTTTCCCCAGGGATCTTTTGATTGGCTGGTTCACCAGCCCCATTAGCCTAACCATCCTTAGGAAATGACAAGGAGAGAGAAACAACAAACATGGGCATGCAAATGGCTGAAAGGTGAAAGTGAATTTAAAAATAAGAATAAGAAAACCCATATGCCCATGAGTCCCGCAGTGCAACTGGGGGTTAAATCCCCCAAAAAGGCACCTTCTAGGTTGTGACCCCTTCTCTATCCATTAGACTCTCTACTTCATATTTTGAGTGTTTTAATTAAAATTACATTACTCCTAAATTGAATTTTGGACCTATACTCCCACTATGTACCTAATATCTGCCTGAGAGTATTTAATAAACAACTTACACAGCCTAAGTCAATTAATGAACAAAAGAACACATTCAACAAATTTCAACAAACCTCTCTTTCTCCTCGTTGTCATCACTTTCATACTCCGACTCTTCTTCGCTGGAAAACTCCATCTCCTCCTCTGGCAGTGGGGGGTATTCTGGGGGGAAGGGTGGCATTGGGGGAGGTGGAGCTGGAGTTGGCTCGAACTGGTCCAGGAAAGACAATGAGCAATGAGTCAGGAAAAGGCTAGCCGCATTAATTATGACATTTAACTCATCATTTCTACCTCCATGTGTTCTTACCATGGGGGGTCTGGCTGTGATAGGACCAAATGGAGCGGGGAGGTTCATCTTGTTCATCAGATGAAGAACCTGTTGATCAATAAATGCCGTTTGGATTAAAAAGCTCATTATGAGCATTCAAAGCAAGTGGGGTTTTTTGTATACATTTCCAAAGCAGTTCATGAATTATTGCTGACACTAAGCTGTTGTTGCTTCAGGAAGCTACAATAATTGTGACCACACTTCTGTATGCAAATGAGAGAGAGCACATGCTCTCAATGCGTATCAAGCCAGAGTAATGATGAGAATGCTGGCATCCAGAGCCTTGGAAATCTGCTTAGTTGCACACTAGCGCCACCAAAAGACAGCACAAGAAATCCATCCATTAATCATATGAGCACCAAAGAAGGGCAAGCTTTTGACTCTGCGTAAACGTTAAAGCCATACAGTAACTCGTGCTTTTTGCTTAAACTTATTAGCACTATCTCTCCAAATTCGAATTCAAAACAAATGTTTTCCATTTGATTTTTAAGCTCTGAAAATGACAATGGTTACAGCAATTTCTCTTACAATCGACAATAACATTTCTGTGCAGCAATAGATTCAAAACCTAAACTACTAAATAAAACATGAAATTAAATATCACAAAAGAAAAATCACTAAACGTTTACTCACTTGAATATAGAACTTTGGCACACTCACAAGGGTATGTGCAATGTTTGTCAGAATTCCGTTTGAAGGGGGTGGGTATAAATATTTCAGACTCGGATTCGTCTGAAATTTCAACCTGTAAGGTCACAAGGATTTTTAGAAATTCTAAATAAACAGTGCTCTTTTATTGGGCTGTGCAGTCCACAATAAATGCTACAAGTAAGAAAATTGTACAAATAAGAGGAGTAGTATTCATGCTGAAAATGTTTTAAATGTGTTTGTTTATTTTGCAAATTTCAAAGTGTGCCTATATGAAATGCACTTGGTAAAAGATTTGCATGCAAGAAAAACGGCCTGCATCTAGCCATTCCCTAGCACAGCCCTGTTTTACACTATATTGGGCCCTGTACTCATACCCATCCCGAATTCATACCAATTGTCCTAATGGAGAATATATGTTTTAAATATAACACGTTTTCTTATGCTGAAAGTATTACGTCATGTCTCTGTACACCAGTGGATTAGAAATGGTTAGACATTTGATTTAAAATGTGAACACATGTAAGACATAGTAAGACATACAACATGAAGGCAGTCACTGGAAATGAAATGCAGAAGCAAAATTGCCATTGAATTGTAATTGAAATTATTCATGGAATCACTTGCATTTTTAAAAAAATTTTTTTATCCATAACATGAAAGACGATATGAATTGCACGTTTGGAAATAAATTAATAGAATAAAACCACAGCCATGGAAATAAAGAAGCAACGCAAAATGATTACCATAGCTCTTAAGAGCTAAATGGTCCATTTAAAATGCAATAAAGGAGCAAACGTAGATATCTGCCTGAAGACTGACATCAAAACACTTGGAAGCACCTTAGTGTATGAGCCAAGCAGCTTTGCAAACCCTTCAGTGTGGATCTGACGATTTTAAGGAGCTGAACCAACCAACAGCAACATGCCCCCACAACTCTGGCCGGAAGGCATTCAATTCTAATGGAGCTAGGGAGACAGTGCAATAATTGCACTATTCGTTCATGAAAAAAACCATTGCACATCTGTGGCATATCGCCATGACCAGCGAGGGCGCAAACCAATCCAATGAAAGGAGACGGGCCTTCTTACAAAATGCTCCATTGAAAGGAGAAATTAATAATCATGTTTGCGTGCCAACTAAAGCCCCTTTTCCACCGCAGGAACCAGGAACAATTTTGGTTCCTGCAGGATAGTTCCTGTACACCTTTTCAGTCCCTGCTCAGGAGGTAGTAATTTTTAAGCGATCAGGAACTATGGGGTGGAGCAAGTAGTCCAGTGCATCAGTGATTGGTAAACCGCAAACTTCCTGCAAATTGTCCTTCGCTAAGCAAAACTGCCATTTTTTAAATATTTGGTAGCTAGAAATTAGTTTACAAATTCTAAAGAAATTAATTTGACAGATTTCCAAACTACAGATGACTTATTTTACATGGAGCCAATAACATTAGAGCTTCCACAACAAACTTTTTTTTTTTGTACGCAAAGAAATAGCGTTCTAGCTGAATATGTGGAAAACCCTATCAACATCAAACATGGAAGGAATAAAACGTGGTAAAACAGACCAAAATTAAAAGGTTAGATACCAGGTTGGTAAGAGCAGTCCTCGGGCAGTCAGATGGCTGCCGGTTAGAACCCGCCCTAGGTTTGTCAAAGTTTCCCTGAGCAAGACGCCTAACCTCCAATTGCTTGTGACGAGCTGGTTGGTGCCTTACATGGCAGCCAATTGCCATTAGAGTGTGTGTGTGTGTGTGTGTGTGTGTGTGTGTGTGTGTGTGTGTGTGTGTGTGTGGATGGGTGGATGAATGAAAAGCATCAATTGTACAGCACTTTGGATAAAGGCATTATATGAATGCAGACATTTACCATTTATCACAACTCTTTGAAGTGGTACACAGGTACATATACTCACCCAAGGCTTGGAGCAGCTCCAGTCTCAATTAGGGGAATATTCAGTTGTTGCTCTTTCTTCACCTGTACCTCCTTGCCCTCAGTTACACTCCAAAGAAAATGATATACACTATTTGAAAATACATTATCAACAATAGGCTATATATAGTCCATCTATCTAGGTATCCTTAAAGAGAAATTAATTTGCTACAACAAATGCTACACATCAAACTGAATGTCAGATCTTTCAACACAATCATGGAAAATACCTGTCTGAAACTGGAGGATCCTTCAAAGTGGTGACACTTTCATGGTCCTTCGCAAATTCAACAACTAGTGTGTGATTCAGGATCTTCAGTTGGTGAAGTCTGGTCAGAGCCTTAAATGAAAGAGTGCTTCACTGTCTTGCTCTTGCACATGACAATATAACACACATGTATATACACATGTACAAATATATGTCAATAAAAGGATGTTGCACTAAGGGCTGTACCTTCCCTGCTGCTTTTTCATTTGAAAAACTTGCAAAAGCTGTGTGTTTCTGTGGGGGGGAAAGCAAGAAAGTTTCAGAACAAATGGTCAGGTAGGCAGCTATTGTCCCAAAACCATTAAGAGGGACTAATTGATTTCATTCAAAATAGCAATTTCAGTAGAAAAAGAAAAACATATCAGCAAATACCATACTTTCAATAATGAGCCATTTACGTGAACGTATCAGACCTACCAGCAATCCTTTATCTGAGAACACCCTCACTGAAACGGCACCAAAATATTTCAACAGATCTTCTTTTTCATCCCGGGTCAGTTCTGCAGGCAGGTGCCGTATTATCAGGGTCTTACTCCTTTTCGTCTGAACCAGCTCATCGTCATGATTCATTGATTGGGTCATCATAATGCTGTGTGACCGACATGGTGTTGGTGTTATTAAAAAAAAAATTTGCTCATAGTGATTAGAGCGAGCAATTGGTCTAACGTACCACTGCAGACAATGGAGAAGTAGCTATCCAGCAAGCTAAGTAAGGGTGGGTTTCACAGACACTAGGACCAGGCTACTGTCTGCAAAACTCGCTCTAAATGTGTCAACGTCTGAGCGAAGTTAAATCAAGCAAATCATTGCTATCCTTAACTAACTACCATTGCTAACGTTACAATGATTATGCGTTAATCTCATCACTGTTGTCGTTGTTGTTGTTGTTCCCATAACTCAGCTAATTAGCAAACTAAGGTTCGCTACTCCAGAATGAACGTTCACTTGCTAACGTTAGCTTCAAGTAGGCTACCTGGCCACACATAAAGATGAACTGGCTGCAAAGCTAACTAATTCTCGACCCACCTTGTTAAACCAAAAGAAAATCCAAGAGCAAGAATAGTACACGTAAACAGGAATGATAAGCCAAATAATTAATCCATTGTTAGCCGTGACACAAGACACAACGTTAAACATTAACTGGATAACGCTAACTTAATACACTCTACTAATATTAAGCGACTTACCCAGTTTGTTGTGGGTACACGCTGCAGCGACGCAATACACTCACTTCCGCCTAAATGAACGTGCCTTTTACGATACGACCGCCTACTCGGCCACTATCGTTGGTTAAAATAAAAGTAAATCCAATGAAACGGAGGCATATGCGGAAAATACATACTCCACGGCTGCGTCCCATTATCGACTCCGTGCCCCGGAAACCGATCTTTGTGCACTCCCTCCATCGAGATTTATGTATAAATGGAGACAGCGCCCCCTTTCCGGTCCCATGGATTCCTATGGGAGCTGCTCAATGGCGCGAGAAGCCAATTAACGGAGGCGGCCATATTGGACTATGGGGATTTTCGCACCAGAGGAGTATGCGCACTGGGTATCTAAACGTAAAGGATCACGGTATAGGCTAGACCACGTTTTACTAATTCAGGCTACAGAAATGTTTCTGAATGAGGGTACCGTATGTGAAATGCAACCAACAATAGCCAAGAACATACAGTATGTTGTAGTTCAGTGTTCAGATTGGACACATCGGGTTTTTGGGATTAGTTTACAGTAAATTGTTATGTTTGTATAGATTTTTAGTTTGATCCAATGTTGCTGGTTTCATATTATTTAGTGTCTCGAGGCGAATAGCAATGTAAGATTTATGTTTTTACAGGCTATTGTATCCTTCTGCCATTTTGTAGCTTTAAATTGGCTGACCATGTGTAAGATCTGCAATTGGGTATGGGAATATTTTATATAGATTTAACTTTTGTAGACAAAGAGTTAGACTTTTTGTTACTAATGTATTTAGGAGACCTCAATAAAAAAATCAAATTCAATTATATGGTTTTCAAATTTGGCTTTGTGTGGGTGAAATGTCCCAAAAATACTCACATAACCGCATCCTTGCCTTTTATATCAACAGCATAACCCGATTTCAGTGAAAAATAATCAGCTAAATCTTTACACAAACTTTTGCATTATAGCAATTATTCATTCATTTTTCCAAGGCATTTTACAAAAGTGAATACACAGCTTAAATACACAAATACATCAAATTAACCATAACGTTTAGCCTTGGGGCTTGCAATGTCGGTCTTTGGATCGCATGTTTTTATGCTTTTAGTATTCAGAAGGATTATTTACCATCTTAAGCCACAATATGTCGCAAATATCTATGCATGCCATGAAGAATGTAAGTGCTATGTTCACACTGTGCTTGAGCTGTATTGCATGCAACTGCATAAAAAGAGGTGATACAATTTTAACTGATCAAAATCAGGACTGAGGGGAAAAAATAGACTCCTAATTAGGTTGTTAAACACCTGTGTTTAACTTCCCTATATATTTTTTATACCCATAATCCTGACACAATGCAAGTTTGACTTGATATCAATTGGTATGTCATATTCTTCATAATGGGGCTTTTTTATGGCTGTGTGTCCACGCCTTCACCAGTTAGGAGCCTATTGATTTGTCTTTAGCTTCAGTTAAGATTAGTAAAAAAATGTTGTATCCTCTTTTTGTGTAGCCTAGCATTTTTTATTATTCATGGCATGCATAGCCATGTCTGACATAATATGGGTTAAGAGGGTAAATAATCCCTCTAAACATGAAAAGCACTTATAATTGTAGTTGGAACGAAAATCAGCATACACCCTCAGTTGCAGACCCTTGATATAGTTGGTCAAAAATTACATGTTGGTAAGAATTGGACGCTACATCGGCACGTACCTTGTTAGGTTGAGACCCATATACTCTAAGGACGAGACACAGAACTGTTGAGTCTGAAGAGAGTGTTTTTTTATGGCACCTCCTAAATTCAATTTATGAAGTAGGCTTGATGTTTTTCAGGAAGTTGCCTGATGTTTATTCAAGCAGCCACACAACAGACTGCTTAGTCGGTGGCTAACCTCCTTGCTTTCAAATGGCCTACTGAAAGCACCATCCTCATTGACTTGCATTATACCATGTGTGTATTGTTCCTTTGTCAAAAAAAGTAACTGATGTTGAGATCACATATGTGATTTGCTCTATCAAAATCAGTTGCATTGACCCCATAATGTATTTTGAGTTTTAGAAACTACTTGAAAGAGGAGAATGTAAGTTATCTCTCCACTCCAGATGTCAAAGGAGTTGTATCTTGTTGCATTTTGAGTGCCACCAAACCATGTTTTTTGAGAAAAGCGGCTTCAAAGTTTCATCGCAAGAATTACTTTCACTTTCACATCTTGCATCTATAAGCTTGCATATTATGAAAGCCTAGATATTGTTCTCCAAAATTAAGACGAAAGCCTAAAACAGCCAAAAATGAACATGCTTACTTAGCTTGCTGGATAGCTACTTCTCCATTGTCTGCAGTGGTATGTTAGACTAATTGCTCGCTCTAATCACTATGAGCAAATGTTTTTTAATAACACCAACACCATGTCGATCACACAGCATTACAGGCATTTAGCAGACGGTCTTATCCAGAGCGAGATACAATGAAGTGCAAATCAAACCCAGGGACAAGTGCGTTGAGGACCCTAGAGGAAAGTACAGTTCCAAGTCCTAGCATGATCACTTGAACCCTTGAAGACTACACCAACTTACCAACTAGCATACCACGGTTGGCAGCTAGAATACCCAGAGTACTACAATAGCTATACATAAGTGCTATTATAATCTATGGCATACACAAGGCTAACCATGGTAGTGAGGTAGGGAGGGAAAGGTGCAGCCTGAAGAGATGAGTCTTCAGTCTGCACTTGAAAATGGTCATCCACAGGAAGGTCATTCCACCACCGTGGGACCAGAACAGAACAAGAAGTGCAGGTGTGACGAGGGGGAGGTGCCGCTGGTTCAGGTTAGCGGTCATTCAGAATTTTGGAACTTCACAAATTCAAATGCAAGAAACCTCAGGATGCAGAACTTGAATTTGAAGATGTATTTTCACTGGTCAGCCATCACCAGCTGACCAGCCTGTCAGCATGGACTGTCCACCAGTTGGCCACCAGCTTATTTTACCAGCTTAACCAGACCTGACCAGTTTTGTCCAGCTAATGAACAGGTTTGATCAGCCGCAGACCAACTATGGCCCAATAGAAGTGGCAAAAACACAATTTAAACCATCTTAGAATCCCAGCTGGTTTCAGTGAAAATCTAATAAATTAACTCATGAAATGTGTATCATCCATAATATATACACTCACCGAATATTTTTACTTTATTACACCTACTTATTCATGCGATTTTTTAATCAGCCAATTGTGTGGCAGCAGTGCAATGCATACAATCATGTAGATGTAGTCAGGCGCTTTAGTTAATGCTCACATCAACCATCAGAATGGGGGGAAAATGTGACGTGACTTTGACTGTGGAATGATTGTTGGTGGCAGAAAGGGTGGTTTGAGTATCTCAGAAACTGCTGATCTCCTGGGATTCTCCACACACTTACCTCTAGAGTTTGCAAAGAGACACATCTCTAGACGGTGCAAAAAAACAAAAGAAATCCAGTGAGCAGCAGTTCTGCAGACAGAAACGCCTTGTTAATGAGAGACGCCAGAGGAGAATAGCCAGACTGGTCAAAGCTGACAGGAACACAAATAACCACACATTACAACAGCGGTATCCAGATGAGCATCTCTGGACACACAACGCATCATAACTCTAAGTGGGTAGGCTACAGCAGTAGAAGAACAAAAAAAGAATACCTAATAAAGTGTTTGGTGAGTGTATATGCTGCCATGAAGCACAGTTCATTACCTATTGTCTGTTTTAAGTAATGTAAATATGTAATGCCCTTTGACATTACCTTCATCTTATCATCATCAATGTTGGTATTCTATTGTGGCATAACACATGTAAATTCTAAACAAGATGAGGAAAAAATACTTTCCTGAACTTGTCACATATCATTTTACCAACAGAGGTCAGTATTAACAACAAAATATACTGCAGTCTAATGTTCTGTAAATGCGGCTTTGTTGACTTGCACCTTAACAAGCTGAAGTATTTCTCATCATGTAAATATGCTTGACCTCTGAAACAGGCTTTTCCTTATCCAGCTAAGGCAAATCCAGCCGTTCAAATGATGTGTAACTGTCCCGAGCAATCATAATCAGTGTAGTAACTGTTTAAATGCAGATGCAACCATTTCAGAATCAGTGCTTCCAAGAGAATATTGTGAAGTGGAACCACTATTTTCCGGTGGTGTGTGTGTGTACAGTTAAATGCAAGTATTGGGAAAGTGTTGTTGTTTTAGCTCTGTACTCCAGCACATTAGATCTGAAATTAAATTAAGCATATCATTCTATGTATTTTATGGGGATCATGTGTAAAAAGTGCTGACACAGATCACCCAATATGAATGCAAATATCCTCAAATTGAAGCTGACAGGCACAAATATTAACATATTACTCATTGTTTGTTTTTTTTTCAAATCCAAGGTGCTGCAGTACAGAAGCAAAGCATGGGTACTGTCCCAATTTTGCATTTAACTGTATACTATTACTAATGACTTTTTTTGCTCATAAATATTACTGTTACAAGTACCATTAGTAGTAGCTAGAGTACAAATACAGTAGTTTAAAAAGTAGTCAAGCAATGGCTATTTCTTAAAAGTAGGTCAACAGTGTCATAACAGAGCACATATTAAAGCAATGTCGGACTCTCACCTACTCTGCCACATGCCTCACTGCAGTCTGTATGTGTGGTTCAACAGGAAGTGGCTTTAAAACTGGCACACGACCAAGCAAAATTCTGGACTCCACTGCTTCCTTCCGGGCTGTACTGACTTTCTCTGTCTTCAATTGCATTCATTTAAAGTTGGGTCAGAGAACACAAACCTTGAGATCAAAGCTAGTCTACTTCTCCACAGTGATGAGTTCTCAGACAGTTGTTTCATCTTTGGAAAAAACTTTGACTTTGATAAATATTTTTGCACACAACGGGAAACATAGAATATTACATGGATGCCAAAATGTAGCTTGGTTAGCAATTGTATGTAGGCCATAATCTTAGACCTGAGAAATCATTGGTAACATGCTGAGGACCACAAAGACTTTTAGGCATTTTACAACCATGTTGCAATGCAATTTTACTCATTGCCATCATATTTGGTCCAGAAAATCTGTACTGTTGTGGTATATGTAGAACATTACTCATTTTCCAAGTAATAATATAATACTCCTTATATTACTCAATTTTTAATTTGAGAAACCGTTCATTTATAAATAATAGGAAATATACAACATTCACAATTCTCTCATTGTAATTGATAAATGACCATCAGAAATGATGCACAGAGAACTATTTCAAAGAAAGATCAATCCTCTACTGAGGGCTTCTCTATGCAATCTTGTCTGTTCTCAAGAAGTCTCCAAATTCCTGCCCAAATTAGGTCTTTTCTTCAGGACAACACGGGCATTCCTCGGTCGGGGAAACAATGCTCCTTTTCAGTCTGGCCTACTCTGAAATTTCACAGGTGAGGGGAGGATCAGCGGACATTTGATCCCGCTCTAGGCTCCAGCAGTGAGAGTTTAAAAAGAGGGAGTGGGGCTCCATGTGGCCAGTCCTGTCAGCTGTCCAGCCAGTGACAGAAATGTGTAAAAACAGCTCTGAGCTTGGCCAAGAGAAGTGAAGTGTAAATCAGCATTATGGCAATAACACTGTTTCAAATTGTTATACAGTGCTGTATGTGCCATAAAATATTACATGAGACCCGCTTTATGGCCATTAGACCATAGTGTTTATGTGACAGTCCATACTGCAGGCAAGATTAATTTGGTAATTTATTCAGCCACTGTATGTTGCTTCACACAGATTTTCTTTAAAAAAATTATATTTATTTCAGTGTTGTATTATTAAAAAAATCATTCCATGATTCTTTAAATAATGAATGTTATGTTCTGCAGGGAAAGATCTTGAAATATCAACTTTGTCAAGCCTTATATTCCAACCATATTTCAGCTCATATTTATCTCAACAAAACCATACAAATCCACTGCCCACCCTGATACTGTACATGTAAATGATGATTCAACTTTAGATGCTGAACCTTTTCATGAACAGCTATTACATTACATTACATTAATGGCTTTTGGCAGACGCTTTTATCCAGAGCGATGTACAGCTGATTAGACTAGGCAGGAGACAATCCTCCCCTGGAGCAATGCAGGGTTAAGGGTATGTGCAATGGTGTCTTGCATGAATATTGAAAATAGATGAGCGCTGAAGCATATAGGCCTAGTTAAATATAGTATAATATATAGTATATAATATATAATATAATGTAATATAGTTTGAGCAAACTGCTTTGTGACTTATATCTTCTGAGCCAGTAAGATTTCGCTGTGAGCAGAAAGACATATTTGTTGCCTTGAGTCAGGCCTTCATTAATGCAGTAATCACCTCATGAGATCTGACCTAAGTTCAGTGCTTTCTGAAGCCATTTGTATGTGCACCAGTGTAAAGGACCATAGAACAGGATGCTAACCAAACTGACCACCCAATTAGTATTGCTACACCTGACAGAAACTTTTCACATTGCATGTCTCAGATTCCACTTCCCAGGCCTCAATAGAGGACCTACAAGATCTTTGTTTCTGACTAAAAGGACATTTTATTAGAATTAGAATGGTACTTCTTCCAGCCACATAATTTACATAATGTTCACAGAATGCATTTAAAAACTTAAATTTCACATGGTATGTACTATATTCCATTTAAAGATTACTTGCACATGTAAAATACTCTTTGGGCGTATAAATGAATATAACTGTTTGTGGAAATAATAGGAAACTATGAATAATACTAAATACACTGAAACTATGCAATACGATCTGGTACAGTGGCATCTTGGAGAAAACTTGCATACAACTGATCTAAAAAAACATACATACAAATACAGTGCCCTCCATAATGTTTGGGACAAATTTTTTTTTTCTATTTGCCTCTGTACTCCACAATTTGATATTTGTAATAAAAAAATCACATGTAGTTAACGTTTGTCAGATTTTAATAAAAGGCATTTTTATTTTGTTGCATATCCTTTGCATGCCATGACTTCCGGATGTCCGTCACTTATCAACATCATCAGAGACTGGATATCTTATTTTTAGGTTGTCCAAAAGCAATACTTATGGGAATTGGGGAGTAGGTTTAGATTCAGATGTAAATTATTCTGATACAGTATGGAAAACATTTGTTGGTTAAATGGCTTTAAATCAACAAGGGTCCAAGGTATCAAATGAGCCTCAAACCACCATGCTGCTGCCAGATATGCAGTGAATATGAAAATAATTGTTTCTCCTGAATATTCACAGGAATAGTTCAACAAATTTGTCAGGAGAAACAATTATTTTCATATCTACTGCATATCTGGCTGCAGCACAGTTGTTTGAGGCTCATTTGATACGTTGGACTTAGATTAGATTTAGATTTTAAAAAGCAAACCTCACTTAACATTGTGCATGCAGTGAGTTAACCCTTTCAGTCCAAATAGTGCCATATGGCATTCAAGTGTAACTACCTTGTAACTACAAAATCTAATTTTCAAAGCCCGATACAATCTTACCCCACTCTACCTCTCTGAACTACCAATCTCCCCATTCCCTCAGGGCCTCCACTGCAAATCTACTTACCGCCCCTTCGTCCAACCCCCGCAGGTTTGGTGACAGGGTCTTTTCTCAGACTGCACCCAGGCTATGGAACTTCCCCCATCCATCCAAGACTCTGACTCACTCCCCTGTTTCACCTCCCATCTCAAGATCCATTTATTCAATACTGCACTAATCCCCCTCATATCTCCTAGGTTAACCCCCCCCCTTACCTTTAAAAAAACCATGCTCAATTTTCTAAACCAAAGCCAAACCCCTTTGAGATTTGGTTTGAGCCACTTCATATTGGGCTTAGGACAGAAAGGGTTAATATGCATCTGTTCTTCCTATGTGTATTGGTGTCCATGTGTCAAGAACAATACAAAATTTGTATCAATACAACATAGACCTGGCTTCTGCTGTACTAAGGTGGAAACATGAAACATTACTGTGATGTTTGATGCCTGAGCTCTTTGACGTTTGCTAGTATTAACCAGATAATTTGTTGTTAAAGAACTTGAAAAGTTATGCTTATGGTCAGGTTTCAACTAATGAGCTTCATGTGTGGAGATGACAGAATTTATGTTACATGGTAACTTTATTTAAATTAGAGCACATCGAAAAGGATGTTGAATCTCCCTAAATGTCAATGTGAATATTTGTTTTGAAATGTTACATTGACACATAGCTACAGTCTAACATTGTGATTGTGGTTACAGTTGACCCAATGTGAAAACTGGAGTGTTAAAACTTTTATTCTTTGAAAAGCGTACACATATAAATATAAATATACATAGCTCAGTACCAGTTTTGTTTATTTTATACAGCCTTTTGCTAATCTTTATGAAGGCTTGTCCTTATCCAATAAAACAGTCCTTAGGAATTGAAAGGAACACAGATTTTTCTGCCAGTATATCTTACTGGCACTGTGCATTTATTTGTCTTTACTTTATACAGATTTTCACCAAATTAATATGATTATTTTTTGTTGGCGAGAGCACAGCATAAAAACAATTAGCAAATGATAAAAGCAAGGTTACGATGGAACATGTTTGGTGACCATCTGACTTTTGAAATTGTCAGCTGAAAGTCTCTTTCTACTAAAAATATGTGTTCAGCAGATGTTGGGAACAGCTGTCCCGTTCATTGCAAAACGTAAGTGGAGAGGAAATCCTCAGAAAAGGTTTCATGATCTGAGGCGACCCTTGCTGTCAGCCACTATCCTCAAACGGTTATTACTTTGAATGAGGAGGGAATACAAATGTCTGCCCGGTTCGTAAACCCAGATCACCCCCATCTAACTAATTTTTTTCAAGTGGTAGATGAAACAGTTTCTGTGGTAGATTCGGTGTTTAAAATGAAACCCAGTATTTTAAAAGCTGTGTACATTGTACTTTCATTAAAGTAGTACATTCAACTATTGCTAATGCGACACTACGAAATTTTAAACAATCAATAGCTTGATGAAAGCTTCAATGCAAAATGCACGCAGGGGCTTGAAATCCCTCAGTAATTTCATGCCTCAAAATCCCATGAGTACCATTGCTTCTGATAAGCTCTTACTGTATGACATAATGGATTTCTTCTGGTTTCTGGGAGTCAAGCACCCAGGGGCATGCAGGGTTTTGGAGGGTATATACTGAGAATCAGGCACAGGGGTCATGTAGATTGTGATCACAGTGGGGTGGGGGATGCTTGGGCTCACAGACCAATCACTGCAGCCAAAAAGGCACTTTTGCCGTCACAGGGAGGGGCATATGCTTAAGCATATGTTGAAGTCTCTCTGTGCACATGTCTGATGTTTGACATGGCAACATGTCAAAAAGGGACCCAACCCAGGGCAGAGATACAGCTGTTATGTAAAATGGGCTTACATGATGCATGCGTGTGTTTATGTGCACATATTGTATGTGTGAGTGCATATGTTTATGTTTGGCCCTTTGGGTTTGTGTGTGTGTGTGTGTGTGTGTGTGTGTGTGTGTGTGTGTGAAAGAGAGAGAGAGAGAGGGGGGAGAGAGAGAGGGGAAAAAAGAGAGAGAGGATGTGTGTGTGTGTATTGACAGTACTTCTCTCAGATTGGTGTGGAATGCTAATGTATGCTGGGTCTACATTCACACTCCTAACTTGGTGCAAAGTATACTCAGTATACTGGAATAATGTCCAGCATTTCCACAGTACCCAAAATGTGTCAAGAAAAACCTTTGGTACTGTAGAAATGCTGGACATTATTCCAGTATACTGAGTATACTTTGCACCAAGTTAGGAGTGTACACACATATGTTTTAAGATGCAATCTGTACAGTCCCATGTACCATTTCAATATATTTAATTATAGTAAGACCCCACTATAATTCCATAAGTGGGGTCCAAAAAATGCAATCGCATGAAATTTGGGGTCACATTTTTGTGAATAGATTTGAAGTGACTGTAAAGGTAAATCTATGAATAGATTCAGACTATATTGCATGGGGTTATTATTGCATGTATTAAGCATCAACAAAATTAGAGAAAGCAAATGCATTGCAATATCGACTGATATAAGCCTAAACATTTCCATCTATTCCTTTGTGGGGATTAAATGGGTGGAGTGAAATGTATTACCAGACTCTGAGCTATTGTGCAGGCTCCTTCCTTACATCAATAATTCCCTGACCGAATGGCCAATACATGTTTTTGTTTCAATTCCTTACATATTAATTGGAACTTGTGGATAGTTCTGACAATTGACACTTTTAGTCATTCAGCAAAATTAATTAATTAATTAATTATTATTACCTGCCCCCACAGATCATGTCTTTGGTGCTCACACATACAGTTGGCCTTAATACCAAACAATTATTGTAGATAAAATCAACCAAAGTTGACTTTCATTTGGTTAATCTCAGTCTAAAGGTACTATATTGTGTCATTCCATCACTTCCAGTTTCACTAGTGTATGCTAGAAAAATGCCAGCATGCATGGGAAAAGCCAAAGAACTGTCAATTCAGAAAACACAGATGGTAATTGACCATCACAAGTTAAACATACCGCATAGCACTGTAAGGGCAATAATAAAACTGTGTAAACCATATGGAATGGTTGCAAACTTGCCAGGAAGAGGATACAAATGCATATTATCCCCACGGACGGCAGGAAGATGGTGAGGGAGGTAATCCAAGGATCACAGTATAAGAATTGCAGGGATTGGTGTGTCTTGGGTTCACCAAGTCAAAAACAAAATAAATAAAATGGAACCTCCATACTGGCAAACTCTAGAAGGGTGGCGCAAAGACAGTACAATAAACAAAACCAAGCATCTTGGGTTTGCCAAACCTCATTGGAATTATGACTGGAAGAGAGTGCTATTATCTGATGAGACCAAAATTGAAAGTTTTGGCCATACACACCATCAACATGTTTGGCAGACAAATGGAATGCATACAAGGAGAAGCACCTCATACCTACTGCCAGTGGTCCAGGGGCACTATTTAAGATCAATGGCCTAATAAATTCAACAAAGTACCAGGAAATCATGGCAGAAAATCTGTTTTTCTCTGCTCCAGCAGGACAATGACTCCAAAAATACATCAAAATCCACACAGAGATGGTTAAGTAAAAACAACAACCATGTTATGCAACTGTCTTCGCAGTCTCCAGCCTTAAATCCCATGAAAAACCTGTGGCCTGAAATGAAGAGGGGGGTACCCCAAGGATATCAATGATTCTGAAAAGTTCTGCATTGAGGAATGGTTTAAAATCTCTCCAGATATGTTCTCTAGCATTTTGCCAGGAGTGATTGCACAAAGTACTAAACCAGGGGTGCCAATAATTGTGGAAACGTTTTTTGGGGGAAATATTTTCTTTCATTTAAAATGTAATAGTTAAATCATAAATAAAATGCACTACTTACTTTACACATTTTGGAAAACAAAGATTATGTATTTTTTTAGTTTACAGCATTTTTTGAGCATATTCATCAAGGGTGTCAATAATTCTGAGCACTGTATGTGACAATGAAATGCCGTTGATGTGTTTCATGAGAAATTTACTTTGTGAGAGTGTAAAGAGAAAAGGACCATCAGAATCCAGCTTTCGGCTACAGGCAGATCCCTGGTACAGTAATACAGCCTCACTTTCAGAGAGGGCGAATATTAACAATCCTAATTTTTCTAACCTTTTTGGAAGCTTTCTATCAAGCCACATGTTTCACCAAAGTTTGGGGGACAGCCCTTTATGGAGCCCTGATGGCTGCATTCTTTCTGAGAACTCAAAAAAAAAAAAGGTTTTGTCCAGTCTTGTGTTCTGGCCTACTGTGATACTGTGGTCAACCGGTCATTCCATTAAAGCACACTCGTCGGCTGGAACAGCTGTTTCACACTGTGGTGTTTCTTTAGAAAGCGAAATGAGCCTGGACAGGGCTGTAATCGGGGTGTGTGCTGATGAGATCTGTACACAGGCCATCGCTGAAAACAAACACATCTGGGACGGGCCCCTGGTTTATTGGCAGCGCCAGTAAAGATAAATGGGATTTTCTTTCTCCTTCAGCAGCTCTGGATCGTTTGCTTGAATACAAATCAGAGGAAAAGAGGACTGCTACTTTTCCCCTGCCTCTCTGTGTGACACCTTAGGCACATACTGTACTGCTGGAATTTGTGGAATCACTCCCAGAATGCAATTGGGTCGCAGTAAAGTCTAGATTGCTTGTTGGGGGGATATTTGTATTATCACTTTTTTAATTAGTCACAGAGCAGAACAAATACTAAGACCAGATGAAAATCGTATTCAGTGAAATGGCATGCCAGAGCAATATGCTCCACAGATGTCCATGCCAAATGATGGAAACAGCCCCTTGATCCCTTTTAAGCTCTTTTCTGGCTCACTTATTTGAACACTACAAGTAAAAAGGAATATTGGGTTGTACCTGTGAAAAAGATAAAGATGTTAAGTACAATAGCTTTTTCCTTCGTTTTTGTGTACTGAAATAGTAAGATGAACACTAGTTTTAATAAATACTACAGTATTTTAACTATTAACTGTGACTTATCTTTTTGGGATATTTAGCATTTTGTGTTTGTAGTTGTTTTTTTTGATGTGTCAGGCTGACTGCACTCCACAAACCTTTCCAGTATCATAACAGTTGAATTGGCAATCAATAGAATGTATTAAAGCTGAATGAAAATTATGTTGATGAAATAGCATTTAGCACCTAGTCTGTGTCTTGTTTTTGGTTTTCAGTGTGTTTATTTTATCTCCATGGAAGTGTATACCTCTAATCCAGTGGTATCCAACCCTAGTCCTGGAGAGCTACTAGGTCTGCTGCTTTCTGTTTTCACCTTAAAATCAGCCACCTGTTGAAAACCCTGCAAACCAGGTGAGTTGAGTTAACCATGCAATCAACTGCTCTAACGGATTAATTAAGTACAGAGTAACAACGGAAATCAACAGATCCTATAGCTCTCCAGGACCAGGGTTGGTGACCATTGCTCTAATACCACAGCACATTGGGCCACATTAGAGAAGTATGATGAGGACAATGTTACTTTTGTTACAAATACTCCAGAAAGTATATTGAAATGTACAAAAGTGCTTCTAACCGAAACACAAAAAACACTGACAGTACAAACAAGGTCAGAATAATTGAGTTTGGATATGCATTCACATGCTTCACCCTCTCAATGAGCAATGGCCATTGCTGCTATTGTCATTGGTCTTCTTTGTGATGGATTTAAGAGTATTCTCAGGCTTGTTTATTTGAGATACATGAATGGGAATAGTAAAGTAGTCAAGGGTACCTACACTGGATTGAATCACTCTAAGGATCAGGAGAGGTCAGGAATTCAGCATTAAGCAGAATGCAGACCATGACCTGTGAAAAATATTCCCCATTGTGACCTCTGGTGATACCTTTATTTATAAAATTGCTGGTTCAAAGTGGGGAAGACCTGCAATATCAGTATTTAATGTCCCAAACAGGTGCATTTCTGTGGAGAAACAGGCAGTTTGGTCAGACGTGCACATTTGCAAGAGGCGCAAACAATGGAGAGGACTTTTGTATTTGAATTGGAAGTGAATCCAGACAATGTGACTTGATTGTTATGAATACCAAGTGACTTCAGAGTGTCAGAGTGAGGAGCTCACTGACTGCATACTTCCATGGTTAGTTGAAAATGGCCGCACCTTGCAAATATACTTCTTCGATAAACATTTTGCCTTTGGGCAGTTAAAAAGTCTTGTTCTTCATCAGCAAAAAATGGAAGGAAAATATTAATATTCAAAAACATTTTACAACATGTTAGTATTGAGTTTTCATAACATATAAACACACCTTATCAGGTATTTACCTTATCAGTACCTTATCCTTATGTTCTTCAGGTTTCCATTACTGTCCCACTATGCCTTGGGTAACATGGGATGGTTTTACATGTTTGCATGAAAGATTATGTGGAACAGATTCCGACAAGTTGACTGAGGACTTCCCTCTCCCAGGCTGTAAATCAAGGTACAGTAAAACCTGGATCCCAAGGTCTGAAAAGACCCTTTCATTTAGTGTAAAATATTTGCCTCTGATTGATGATGACCTCTTCAAAAACATACAGTATGTCTGATTTAGGCAAGGTCCTCATTTATTTTAATTCTAGTATAGTATACATATTTAACTGAGAAAATGTAAAAAGTATACTATTTCCATTTAAAAGTGATGCTTCTGCCCTGGAAGGCTTATGATCCATTCACATGGATCACGGTAGACGGCAGAACAGCACTTTTGTGATGGTATGAGATTTATTGTGTTGTGTCACGTCCGGTTTGCAATTTTTTTGAATACAACGGTAAAAAGTTACATCATTTTAAAGTTCAATTGCAAGTGCCGTCTGCTGTAGCCATCCAAGGAATTGCCTTCCCACTCACATTTTACCGCTGTGCTCTTGTCCACTGTAATGACATCCGGTTTGCTGTCTACTGTCTACCGTGATCCATGTGAATGCACCATTAGCATGGGTTTTTTTTACTCTGAGATTACAGCCTCAAATTGAATTTAGTAAGTGTGCCACCACACACCCAGACTAATTGCATGTACTCGCAACACAAAAAGTATTTTAAAAAGTAAACAAGCAAGCAACTTTTTTCTTCCTGCTCACATACCATAGTATATACAGTATGTCTCCACAGGATGCTTATTTTAGTCAGCAGAGCCTGGTAATATCCAGTTTGCTACAACGCTTGGTGCTTTATGTATTCTTTCTCTGTATTTCTTATTTTGATCTTTTTCTGTTCTTGCCTCATCCACCCATTCCACTGTTCAGCCTTGTAGCAGCTAGCAATTATCTATTTTTTCTTTCTATGAGCCTCTCCCATAGTGGTGTGTGGACTATAAGTTCAGGCAGTGTACCACAGAGACCACAGGGGAGGGGGTGCCCTCCTTGGTACAGTAATATAAGGCAATATCTCATGACTTCCCAGCATAATTCTGACCAAACCGGCACCATCAATCCAACATTATACATATTGAGAATTTAAAGCCAATATCAATAAACCATCACTAAACCCAAGGCGTGTCCCAGCTGTAGATTTAGCCATGCTTTTCAGCAACCAGACATCTTACAATGCAATTATTTGGCTGATATTGTTAGCCAGAGGGACATACAGCAAATGCAGTACACTTAACATGGGACGCAAACACCACAAGAGATAGAGATAGGCTTTCAATTAAAGAGATAAGTTACAATTAAATAAAGTGCCACCGTTAAGGTTCCTGCCTCAAGTCCTACAAAACATAGGGAAATAAATAAATAAAATTTCAACTCAAGAAGTAGATGTTCTTGAGGGGAAGTGCTTACATACATACTCCCAAGTTCTGTGTGAAAGAAACTGGGCAACATATCAGTTATAGCAGGTATATCAGCAGTTTCCAGAGGGCTGGAGTGAAAATATCATAAGCCATCGCAGGACACCTGAGAGCAGAATAACAGAGGCTACATTGTAAGATGTAAACCTCTCATCAGCAGCAAGAATTGAAAGTTCAGATTAGAATAAAAGAATATGCAGAGACCAGCCAAAAGAGTTCTGGAACAAAGTTTTATTGACAGATGGGGCCACAATAAACATTAACGATGGAAAGCTCAAAGTGTGGAGAAAAAAAAGCCCATGATCCAAAGCATGCCCCCTCATCTGTGAAATATGGAGGTAGTGTTTAGGCATGTACGGCTGTTGTGAAACAGGCTCAGTTATCTTTATTGATGATGTAGTGGAGGATGGCAGAAGAAGAATACATTTGGAAGTGTAGATTTTGTCTGGCTACGCACAAAGAAATTCCTCCAACCTCATTGGCCAGCATTTCAACTAACCTACAACTAGACACACACCGCGTACGCAATCAATGCATTCATCGATGGGAAAAAGTGTAAAACTAGTCGGTCACCAATCAATCATGTATTTCACTTGCTGAAAAGGAGAGTGAATACCCCACAAATCAATTGTGAAAGCAGCAGCAGTGAAGGCCAGGGAAGCCATTTCCAAAGAAACCATTTCCACCACGTTTGGTAACGTCAATGGTCTCATCGACTAAATTAAGTCATTTAAGGCCTATACAACCAAATATTCAATTTTATTGCTTTGGTTTACTCTTGAGTTCATCTGTTAACTTACTTTTGCTCAACTGAAAATGGGAGACTGTTTCTGTTTCTGATTGACTGTACTTTTGTCTCATGTCCATCTTTTGATCAGAAATCAAAATGCTTAAGTTCTGTATATAGCATAAATTAAACAGTTCACTCTACCGTTCAGTTACTTTTGGAGCGCACTGTAAATACATTTGTAGAGAGAAATTGAGAGAAAACCGTTCAGAGATGGTTTTGCTACATTCATATTCTTTCAGAAATGTTTCTCTGACATACAGCTGGCCAACAGAATCTTTGTACAAGCAGTCAAAAGCGCAACGACAATCAGTGGCCACTCATTAGCTGAATCCATGTCCATACAAATATGATCATTCTCCAGAAATCCTAGAGCCATTAATGAGAAAGTTGTTTCTCAACTAATCACAAACAAATAACCACAGTCTACAATTTTGTTACTGTTCTTTGTGATGACAGTTAACGAGACATGTTTGTCCATAACAATTATTTTAACATTTAATATTATAAAAATAATTTCAAGGCACAAATAAATAAAATACAATCTAGTTATAATTGAGATTTGAATAAGAATAGTCAGCATTTTATATTTTTAGTTGCACCTAGCCCAGCTCATTTCCTTTTTAGAGCACTTTGGCCACTAACTGTGGGCCATATGCCCTATGTCAGCAGACATTCCTTCAAGAGTAAAGCCTATGATTATATTCCAAGAATAAATGGGGACTATTACTAATGTACTGTACATCAAACGATGTTCTGTAGATGTTATTACTAATGTGCTATTATGCTACTATTATTATGTGCGACTGAATTCATACGTAATATGCAGTAACATGTGGATAATATGATTGTACAGTGCTATACACGTATTGGGGCATATGAACCTTCTGGAAATCTCAAAAAGAGTCAGCCATTCTTTAAAACATGGGGGTGGGGGATACCTGCAAGCTTAAACATGTGCCTTACTTAACCATGCACCTGCAGGAACTAAATATTTCTCCAAAAAAAAGAGGTAATTTCAGTAATTTTTTTCCCTTTCTCCCGTGTTGTTCGGCTGCGGCAGAGCTGCCTGCGGCAGGCAGGGCATTGCTGGGATTTCACAGGCTGTGCGTGCAGGAGCACAGCCAGGAGAAAGCACGTCCAAGCGCCGCAGAGGCAGGCAGAGGTTTGATAGAGATTTTCTGACCTCCCCGCTGCACGCGGGCAGGTGGTAAGAGCTGAGAAATTGGCAGCAAAGAGCTCCTCAGCTGGGCCTATGCTAATGGAAACTCATGCGGTTGTCTTCCCTCCCTTTGACATTTAAAGCATAACAAGTGCCTTGTAACAACTGCCTTGTACGGATACTCGGCGCGGAGTGATTTATAATTAAATGCACGGCAGCATGCAATTATAGAAGCAACATCCAAACAAGATAGTGATTTAAAGCCATGGTTGCTGAAACCCAGCTATCAATGTGTGAGATTTGGTTTAATTCTGTAACTTTTAAGTTAAAGTTAAGTTATCATTATATTGCTTTTTTGGCCTCTCCTCCCTTTCTCCGAATATAGAACCGCATCCTGCAATCTTTCCCAAGGACATGTTCTTTTTATTTTTTTCATCACCATCCAGATTTGTGAGATTTCAAAAGTTTGCATTTTGTTTCCATTAAATTATATTGTAGCAAGAAATTATCAAACATCTGGAGGGAAACCTCTTCATTGGACACAATTATTTAGCAGAATGTTTCAAGTTGTGTGCCAAACAGCTAAATATACTCCAACAGAAGAGAAATCCTGTAAACTGATACTAGGTGCACACACAATGCATTGTGACAGTAAGCCTTCTTTGAGTGCATCAAATCATATTTCAGCAAGAATGATTACATGTCGGGGAAGGGCGGAACTGGGTGTACCACACCCCCCTTCTTGGCGAGTCAGTACCCCTGATCAAAATGCTAAATGTTAGCTGCTATATAATTTTCCCGGTACAAGCATCTGTATTGGCACTTCCCTTGCATTCTGCCAGACAATGCCAGTAGATGGAAACATACTTGGCATTCTACCAACACACACAATCCTGCCTACCACAGCAGGCAGCAGAGCAATGTGAATGATCAGATATCACATTTGTTTAAAGCTACAATAGATGTGGAAACATGGTGTGGGGTACTCTTCTTCCCAAGCAAAAAGTAGTAAAACTATTGGTGTAATTTTTGGGCAGGGGGAGCAGGATAGAGACAGAAACCAGACAGCATTCCTATGGTTTAAGAGAGCTGGGTACCTGAACACATGTTGTAACATAGTGGCAAAGGTACATGACTGGGACCCGCAAGTTTGGTTGTTTGATCCCCGGTGTAGCCACAATAAGATCCGCTCAGCCGTTGGGCCCTTAACCCTGCATTGCTCCAGGGGTGGATTTTCTCCTTCTTAGTCTAATCAACTGTAAGTCACTTTGAATAATGTAATGTAAATGCTAAAATAATTTACAAATTATTTTGTCTGCCTCTCAAATGCAATAGTCAAGTTTCCTGACAGCCCTTTGCCATTTCACCTATACCTATATACTTTATTTCACGTATAAATGGTCGAACTGTGGGTCCACCTCTCTCAATCCGCCATGCATCTGCCCCGTCTGTAACTGAAGTGGCCCCCTACCCGACTGTCCGCATTTGTACACTCCAGCTACAAGCAGAAACCATGCGATTTGTTTTTGTTTCTTGAAGGTGCAGATTGCTACATGCTGGATTCACCAATCACGTGTCTACAAATATCACCTCTGTTTATTTTTAAAAAGATATTCAGTAACTGAGCTTATGTACCTACTACAATATTCATGTTTGGTCTCCTTAGAAAGAGACAAAGATCATGAATCTTTTGATAACAATATCATAGTGCTCAGCCCTGCTTCTAGCAACATAAGCCAACTTTAATATTTAAATTTCCAGTTTCAGATAAGACATTTCTACCTCTCCCACATCTCCACAACTTTCCCAATGGGCACAGCTATGCCCCTCTGATCATTAAGAAAGAGAATGGTTTCTCCTGCCAAATGTGAGCCTTCCTTTACATGGCAGGATTATTTTTTTTTTTAAGATATTTTTTTGGCCTTTTTCAGCTTTATTGGACAGTATAGTATAGAGAGACAGGAAGAATGGGAGCGAGAGAGGGAAAGACATGCGACAAATGTCAGATTTGAACCGCTGACATCGCGGCTCGCAATGAGCATGCGGTCAGTGCTCTACAGGCTGCGCCACTGAGACACCCCTACATGGCTGGATTATTGACACGCACACACAGGGAGTCAAGGTGGTGGACATTTTTAGTATTCAAACATTAAATGAGTGTGTTAATTGTTAAAACTTCTGGGGATTCGAAAATGGGAAAAATACTTCACCTTAAACTTCACTTCCCCAATAGGGCCTTGCTGGGGTGAGGTCGGTTTGGCCAACTGTTATCACTGCCCGTTTGGTGAAATGGTCAATGGCTACTAGGAAGTTAGACATGCCCCTGAGAAGTCAATTTTCAAGAAATCTACAGCCATGATCTGCATGGGAAACTGTTTGAATGGGGATGAAAGGGGCTTTGGTGGATTGAACTGGGCCTTTATGAACTGCATATTGGGGGCAGCTTGCACACCAGGATTGCTCGTTCTGAGCTAGCTTGAGCCAGGAAAAGTGGCTGTGGATGAGGGCCAGGTTTTTGTAAATCCTGAAGTGCCCAAGCTTTTCTTTACATCAGGGGTGCACAGCAAGGGCCAATCCGCTTTTTCCGGATTTTGTACCAACTTCTGCTATTAATTATTCAATTGGCTAAATAATGTCTTGATCAGACATTTGCTTATGCACCAGCTACAGCCACAGACTGTAAATGTATCCTAAAGATTGTACTGCGCTCAAATTCAGGAGTGAACCAACATCATTTCTAGAGCTGTCAGAAAAAGAAATTAAGGTAATTGGCTGGAACAAAAATCAGCTTGCAGACCAAGTTGTGCACCCCTACATTACACCAGGCCATACCTCTTGCATCTGGCTGGAGGGCAAAAAAAATTGGAACTTGCTTTTCCTGGTCTCTGGGGTCCTGAAGGCATCTCCGGACTACTCTTTCCCACAGTTCAAGAGACAAAAGCTCACAGGGTCTTGCCTATGCTCTTGTAGCCACTGCCCAGCCATCCACACTGGCAGCAATGGCTCCTGTTCATCTCGCCTGACTGGACTGCCATCCCCCTTCCTGCTGACACAGACCTGGTTGGCTCCTGCTAGTGCCTCCTGGAAGGCAAGGACCTCTATCCCATTGCCATCTTCAACCTCCTTGTGGCCTGGAAGATCAGTTCTGTGAGACATTGTGTCAGCATTTCCATTCACCCAACCTGGTTGATATTTCACAGAAGTTGTCATTAGCCCCTCCCAGAATAGTCTTTTTGTAGTGAGCCAATGGATTGCATCTGTATAGAGGCAGACGGGCTATGAAAAGTCTGCAATGGCAAGAATGGGATCAGATGTCAGTGTGTCTTTGGAAGTAGTGAAGGCCACTTCACACGCTTTGGTAAAGATGCCAAGTCTCTGTACCCTGTGTTTGGGGCTAACACCTACCAGTAGTGAATGCAAGGGGGCTGTTATATGGGCAAAGTTTTGTAGCCTACAAACCAATGGAATGACCAAAGCTCTGTGACTGTGGTGGGAACCCTCTACTTTCCCTGGGTCGGGCCACCCCTTTTCCACTCCTTCCCAGAGACCACATGTCCCCGTATTGGCACATTTAAGGCCAAACTGCAGAAGCTTGGAAAGGATGCAATCCATGTTCTTCAGGTGGGCGGAATAAATCAATAAGGTATCTATGTTCAGCCCTTGGAATGTTGCGGAGGCATTGCAGAGCCTAAATGGCATCCATTCAATGGCCAATATAATGTTAGGGAAAATGCCCTTTTTAACATTTCACAGGTGAGCATCGTCTGATGAAACAGATCCATGGTAAAACAATGATAGCTCTACTTGAGTTTAACTTTAGTATTTATTTGCAAAGAAATAACAGAAGGACAGACATTAAATATAGTTTTCAGTGCTTTCTCCCAGAAGGGGGGGCTTAACAAAACAAAAAGATGTGAAGCTGGCCACTAACATTTATCAGTATTTTGTCTTCTGATTACCCCTTGTTGACCTTGCTGTAAGATCAGAATGTGCTAGCTACCCCCTTCTAGGAGAAGCAGAGACATTAAGATCAAAGGATGTCTGTCTGCTGGGAGAGAGACAGAGAAAGGCTCAGAGTAAACACTTAATTCAGAAAGTGGTCTAATAGTAAGAAGGATTAAAAATAAAAGGTTATTTTTAATCACGTGATTGTCTTTACACACATTGTCAATTAGGAATCAATTGAGAAAATTACCCTTACAATAGTTTATCTCGGGAGCTTCGTTGAGGATGCTGACAAGATCTGATTATCTTTCCTTTCTATTTGGTTGATTAATTTTGTGAGAATTTATCAGACAGACACAACACACAACATGAATATTGACAGAAACTTTCCAATCTTGACTTTCCAATACTTTTTCTTCATCCATACTCATTAATATGTAAGTTTCGCTCAGCACAAATTCCGCCCATCTCATTCACATGAAAACGAGGTGATAATTATTCTCTGCCAGGGGAGGGGCGATGCCATGTGCATGAACGACTACTCTACAGAACGATTTAACGACACACGAATAGGCTACATAAATGACTGGACTTCGTTTGCTGCATGCCTTGTGGGAGAGCGATGATGTAAACACGAACAACTCGTCAGGTCCTGACACTGAAGCCGATACCTTCATTTCGAATGGCGAACGGATCCAGCTTGAGGATCAACTTCATGAGTATGTTTATTTTGTGTGTGTGTATTGCAACTTCTCCAATTTCGTAGGAATATTCAGTAATATGGGCGTTTGTAAATTCCTGCACTCTAACAGTTGCATCTTAAAATAATAGCATACAGATCTGCGTCCTTGTGTTAAATGTAGGTTAGTAGGCAGTGAGGCATACTTTGCTTGCATATGAGGTAACTGTCATGTCTCCAAACAAGTTTGTTTTTATTTTATTTACAGAGATTAACTTTACCACCAGCTGAGGATCAACTTCACCAGTAATTGTAACGGTATTTCTTTTTTCGTAAGATTGCCTAGATTCTAAAACTGGATGTCCTCACACAATTGATATTAGCATACTGTATCTAAGTTTGGGGAAATAGCATAAAAATAACTCAGCTAAACAGACTTACTGAAAGAGCAAGTGTATTTCTTACGTTCATATTGGTAAATGCATGTGTTGTATTGCAACTCCTCTCCATGTTCGTATGAATATTGCACCAGATGTCTTGGCCGAGTCACTTACGTAAGCTTCACGATCACAAATAGCCTGTCAGGGAAACCAGCAACTGCAATGGCACATCTCTCCAGGAAGGTTTGGACAAACCTCTTGATGAACACCAACACAAATATGGAGGTGTATCAGGCCTCTGTTCTTAGCACACTACTATATGGAAGTGAGATCTGGACCTTGAACACTTGAAAGGAACGTCACCTAAATCTATTCCACCTTTGCTGTCTTAGGAGAATCCTAAGGATCACATGGAAATACAGAGTGCCCAACCAAGATGTCCTTGCCCAAGCACAGCATACAGCATATTCACACTACTGTCCTAGTGATGCAGGCACTGGCTTGGTCAAGTCCAATGAGTGGAAGATGGCTGGATATTCAAAATAATTGCTGTATGGTGAGTTGGTCACTGGTATCAGATCCACCGGAGTCTTGAGTCTACAAAGTGTAATGTTACTAACTTTGTCATAAATTTACTTTATCACACATAGAGTAGCAAACTGCATTAAAAACATAATTATAATTTTCATGTCTAAATATTTTCTTCGGATCCTGTAATGCTCTGGAGCAACATAAACATAGTAGCACACCCTAGACCAGATGGAGAGACAATGGGTGGTCTCCCATGAGTTTAATGAGGAAGTTTAAATAAACACAAGAACAATGGCTAACTTTAATCTGTGCCCAGATCAGCAGAGAGTTGTGTGAAGATTCAACAGTTTTTCTTTTCCAGCTGTTTACACCAGAAAGTTTAAACTGTGATTTTAAGTGGAACTATTTCTATCCACTGAAACTAGTGTTAGTACTCTATCCATTTTTATCAGAAACACAGCACGATATTAGAAAATAACATTTGATTAAAAAAAAACTTGATACTGGTATAGCTTTTGCCATTTCTAATATCCCAAAAAAAAAGTCTATGTAGTTTATTCTGATTTTGCTCATACATTTTACAATGCTGAACTGTTCATAGATAAAAATGTGCCCAGTCAATGACGGGATTCGGGCCTTATACCCTACAAATAGCATGTTCCAGCACTGTCACCAGCTAACTAGGACCAGGAGTTCTCAGCAACAGAAAACTATTGGCTTCATCCTGCCAGGGATAGTGAAGTTGCTGAAGATCCCTTGATTTATTGCCGCATTAGCACTAGCAACAACATGGCAGGCCCCCACAAGCTACCAGTTGTCGAAAGTGATGCATCGCTTTTCCAATCGGTGCATGATATACTGTAGTGCTGTGTAATCTGTTGAGTGAAAAATAGTCACTAGCTTACAAGTGAGTGCACTGCTGAGTTGAATTCATTTCGGCTGCAGCGTGTGTGATAGAACAATAAATATATTCATAAATATTTACAACAATGATATTTACCAATGTGGGTGTACAGTGAAATGAAAAATCATTTTTGGGAGTGGAACCTTATCTTTGGAAACTGCTCATGCTTGGCATGCGTTTGAACATTATTGGACTTAATATTTCTATGAAATTCTAATTCCATCCATATGCCCAATGGCCAATGAGAAGACATCCAGGCATCTACACCTGCAGTCTGAAATGACATTGTATCTTTTCTGAGTATCAACCAGATGTGTGGTGTGTGTGTGTGTGTGTGTGTGTGCGTGTGTGTGTGTGTGTGTTTGGGGGGGGGGGGGCATTTGCCTTGAATGCATAAATTAGATTAAAAAATCATCAATGTTTGAATGTGCTGTTCAGTACAGTGGGGTGGGTTTAAATGTCTGTTTGAATGTGTATGTCTATCTGTATGTGTATATGTGATTGAAAGCAAACCTGAACACTATATGGTACAATATGAGACCCGCAAATTATTTTCATTTTATTTTAATTTAAATTTTTTACTGTTCACAAATTATAAAAAAAGGAAAAGAGCCCTGTACAAAAGTTTGGGAACCCATTTTGATTATTCTTTGTTCATTTTTTAAAAAGATGATTACTAAGGCCCAGATCCAGGTTATTTACTCGTTCAGGTTTCAATAAATCAGGTGAGTATAATTCCAGGGATTAACTTTTTATTCTGAAGTAACTCCATCCCTTCTAAAGTATCCAACTGCAGTGGCTATTCTGTCTGGTGTTAACACCCATGGGTTCCTCTAAACTGTTGTTCAAGGATTTCAAAATGAAGATGGTTCATTTCTACCTCGAAGAAGGTAGTTTGAAAGGAGAAAAAACATTAAAACTACCTATTTCCACTGTCAGAGACATTATTAGAAAATGAAATATGAATTGAACTGTTGAAGTCAAGGCAAGGCCTGGAAAAGCAAGAAACATTTCAGATAAAATGGCCCGAGACCTGATGAGAAATGCTCAGAAGAACTCACACCACTGGAAACGAGCTGCAAAAAAGAGTAGCAAACACAGGTCTCGCTGTTCACAGGACAACAATACATCATACTATATACAAAGACCTACATGGTAGGGTTGCCAAAAAGAACGACCTCAACACAAAATTAACCATCTGAAGTAAGCATTGAGAATCCTGAAGCCTTTTGGAACAATGTGCTTTGGGCTGACGAAACCAAAATGGAACTTTTTGGCCACCACCAAAGAAGGTATGTAGAGAGGATCACCTTGCCAACTGTGAAGCATGGAGGTGGATCCATTATGCTTCGGGGTTGAGTGGCAGCTGGGGGCACAGGAAATATTGTGCAAGTGGAAGGAAGAATGGATTCTTACAAATATCAAGGCTAATGTTCAAAGGTCAGTCCAGATATTGAAGTTGAAGAGCGGTTATTCCAGCAAAATACTGATCCAAAGCATACCTCGAAATCAACCATGAAGTACCTCCAGGAAAGATGGATGAAAATGGCCACCACAGTCTACAGACCCAAATCTCAATCATGCCATACATGCAAGGAAGCCAAAGAATATTGGAAATAATGGTGATTTAATTAATAACAGATGATGTACTTCATAAGAGTGTTAAGATGTTACCAACTATCTGGAAAGGTTTTCATTCTTCCAACACCAAGCACCAGTGACTGTGCAAATATCAGCCAGGACTGATCTCCATTGTTAATCTCAAACAATAGTAAATACATTTATCAAAACATACATGATAATAATAATAATAATAATAATAATAATACTACTAATAATAATAATAATCATCCTCATCATCATCATCATCATAATAATAATAATCTTAATGATGCAAGCTGACTTGTGCCAGTGGTGTTGCTGGAACAAGGGGTGCACACTAACACCACAGGCTGAAAAAACACATAGTAGTGATATCATATATCAATCATTCCTGGTACTTGACGAATGGAGCCTTCACTGCCTCATTATGACTGCCTTCTTTAGGAATAGCAATGTCCGATACACAACCCCCAACTAGGCCAGGCCACCCACCTATGAAAGCATTGAACCTTCTGTCCAGGGATCAACGGTGCTCAGTGGCTTCCTATTCCTCGTTTGGCCAAGGGAAGCCATCTGGGATTGATTTATCATCACCTTTTTGGACTTTTTTGGAGCCAAGGAGGTTGACTGGAAGCGGATTGCACCAATTAAGGCAGCACTCAATGCTGAGACATGCCAACAACCAGGTTTCACCGTTGTATCTGAAAGTTTACTTCTCTTTGCAACAACATCTGTTTTTTATCAGGTTTTAGTAGGTAACACTTGCATACTTTTTATTGGCAGTGCTTCAGGTCTTTCTCTGCCCACAAAGTAGTCTTTCAAGTAGATTTGTGTTCTTCAGGTGATGTGCCTGATAGCTTTACTCTCTTTTTTTATTTTCCACAGATTAAGAGTTGATGGATCTGTCAGCCGTAAATCCTATGTATTTACAGGGGGAAATGGATAGAGCTCACAAGCCATTGGTCCAGCTGTCACCACTCAAGTCCACTGTGTAAATATCAATCCAAACAACACTTTGTAGCATTGAAATTTAGACTTTGTTACAATGCCTTTTGGCTCCTCTAACTATTGACCACTTCTCTTTGCTGTAAGGTAGCACAATATGCTCTGCTCCGAGATGTCCTACTATTTGTTTTTTATGTGCTAACAACAGGGACACCACACACATTTACAATGATGAGAGCAGTGGATGGTGCAATGAAAATGGCTCCATTCACGAGAGGTTTCCAGGATGACTTCTGAAGTTCTAGTACCACACAGAGAAGCCAATGAGATGGGCCATCATTCATTCAGTCACAACCCCTCACCAGCCAAGGAGTGGTGCACCACATATAATTTAGCAAGTACCCATAAGCTAAATAAGTCTTAGCCAGTAAGACTACACTAACCAAATTAATGACACAGGATGTATGTGGCACATAACCTTGTCTCAGATCTCACTAGCATCTATGGTGGAATTGTAGGATATTACAACATTTACTTTCAAGGAGTGTCATATAACATAGATGATTCCCCCCATTTAGACAGATTCTATGCTGCCATTTTATCAGGCAGGGCAATTTACAGTATATAGCCCTGAGCTGCAATATGCCTGCCCAGACAGACATACATTCCTGTATCGCAGCCTGCATTTCTATCAGTAATGCTTTACATTTAAAAAATCGGATTCTTTCTCTACAACCCCACAAGTCTGTTTCCTTCAAATTACAGTTATTGAGAGCTACCTAAAACCCACAGTGTGTTAATGTTGCTTCAAAGCCTTAATTTCCCTTTAAATAAAGTAGTCTCTGCTCTCTTTAGTCTTTTAGCATTTACTGTGCAATAAACCTGACAATCAAGACCTTTTTTTCATAACTGACCGCTTTAGAGCTGGCCACTGACATAAACACCATGCACCACACAGTTTAGGGCTACAACCATCCCTGGCCCACACAATTTGTTTTTTATTTTATTTATTTATTATGTTGGAGCAATTTGGGGCTACAAGAACATTCTTGTTTAGGGCCAGAAGAAACCTAGCTCTTGAACCACTTACAACAATTCAGGTTTTAGGTGGTTGTTTTGCTTTAATTGTAAAGTTAAATGAAAGTGAAAATGATTACTAATTTTGGCACAGACATCTCATTATATATTTTTACAAGAAGTTGAATTAGAATCACGTGGCCTAAAGGTGAAAAAATGCTTAAAGGGAGCATTGTGACAGCTGTTTTTAACAGCATCAACTGAATCAGTAGAACTGCTGTTTTGCAAATTTATAGAGCATATTCAGGAAATATTACAGCTACACATTATGTGCCTTCATTGTGAGAAACACACATACACATGCATGCACACACAAGCACATACAAATTCAGTGTTTAGTCACACAAATGTTAAAGTAAGCCTTGCTCTGATTTTCTCCCAACATGTAGTCTGTTGCTACATAAACACAACTCGGCCTACATCAATGGCATGGAAGCATACTGCCTGCCAAACCATTTCGATGACATGTTTTCATAGCATGCCTACTTCAGTTTATACGCAGTGTATGTGTGTTTTAATTATGTATATTTAAGTTTGTTCAAACAGCTGGCAATATAACTTTAAATTTAAGAGAATCACATGGTGGACAGCCATATGTGCATTCTCTAAATGGAAGCTCAGTTGAACCAGCATCTAAATTCTGTTACACTGAATGACAAACCACAACACAAATAAAAGGTTTGGAAGTGGAGGAAGTCTTTATTAGAGCTTCTGTTGAATGAAGTGCTCAGTGACAAGTCTTTCATCTGCTTACAGAACTCCTCGACTTACTGTTGCATTTCACTTTGGAGTTTAGTTCAGAGTTGTCGGAGTTAAAAATACAGGGATCTGCATTCTCCATTTCTCCTTAATATAAAAATAATTTCAAAAAGGTAATGAAAGACAAAATATTCAGTGTTGGGTTTTCCAGCATGTGGTCCATTCGCATTCCGGGGTTCATTCATGCCAGGGAAGCCTAATGTAGAAAGGGCTCTTTATACTCTTTCCACATAGCTGTATGCTCAGACACTGCCAGAGTGGCTGGTTAGGTAGTGTATGCCTGTGAAAATTGCTTCTCTCATGTTACCAAACAGAAGTCAGAACCCTACATCAGGTCAAACTCCCACATGCAGAACACGTACCTTCATCTTAAAATGGATTATTTGTGGGCCACTTGCTTTTAAAGTTGAAACAACCTATTCTATATTTTTTTAATCCTTGCAGAACTGTGAAAAGTTTGATTCTGTATGGTATATCTTCAGGTGTTTAATAACATGGTTTTGTATCGTCTGTAACTTTATGTGTCATTGCTTGGTCTCCCTTGGAAAATAGATTTTTGAATCGCTACAGGATTAAGCTTTTTAAATAAATGTTTTTAAAAAATTAATTTAAAAAAACATTGCACTCACAAACTGCAAAGGTCCTGTTGGCAATTAAATGAAAAGAAAAGAAAGAAAAAAATGATTATCTTTAAGTCACTTTCTACAATCCTTTTGCATTTTTTTGTAAGACGCACTCACTTCAACCATGACCCATCCCTCATGGAAAATCACACATTCAAAAACCACATGTGTTCAAATCCACATGTGAAGACACAACATGTGAAGCATTCACTTTGAGTCAGGGACACTTGAAAATATATATTCACATGTGGAAAGGCCGATTATATGTGAAAATGTGCAATTCACCTGACATTTTCTTTTCATGTGAATATTTAAAATAACATATGACAGTGTTCAAGTTCTGATTGTCATTTTCTAAATGATTTTTTTGTAAGGGATATTAAATCATATTAGAATAGTCATGCCAATGCATATTCCAAGTATGGGCTTGTTTGATGCAGTAACTTTTTTTTTTAGAAGAATAAAATGCAAGATTTAGCTTTGGAAACTCAGAGGTACATTGGCTATGTGCCATTAAAGTTGACTAAATTCTACCTTCCTTCAAGTCAGGCTAAGCAAAGCAAGGCTAACTGCTGTTTGTTTCCCAGAGTAGCACTCATATGCAAGAGAATACTACTCTTGTAAGAACCTGCAGGTTTAAGTTGTTCATGTTAGGTCTACAGTCAAATCTGTTCACATAATGTGTTAGGATTTGTAGGAATGCTTTCATGTTTAAGTTATATACAATGACTGAGCACTTTATTTGGTAGACCTCTACACCAGCTTGTTAATGCAAATATTTAATCAGCCAATCATATGACAGCAACTAAATGCAAAAAATGCCTTGTTAATGAGAGAGGTCAGTGGAGAAGGGCCAGACTGGTCAAAGCTGACAGGAAGGTGACGTAAAGTAAAGTAAAGGCAAATAACCACACATTAAACAGTGGTATGCAGAAGAGCATCTCTGAACACACAATATGTCAAACCCATTAAGTGGATGGGCTACAGCAGCAGAAAACCAATACGTAAAAAAATATGTCAAAAATATAATAAAGTGCTCACTGAGTATATATTAAAGCATATCAAAGACAAGTGTAAAGAAATGTGGAAAGCTGTTAGAAGCTTATCAAACTGTCATTACAATACATGATAGCAACAACCAGTATGTGCCTGTTGGCATATTCATTGTGCCAAATCCTGAATTAAACAAATGCTGATTTTTGCAACGTATAAACATTTTATGAACTACTTGTAAAGGACTGCTTGTTGCAGCATATACAAACAATTTTTTTGGATGAATATACATAGCATAATGATTCAGTCATCTTGTCTTCTTTATCTGTGGCCAAATCATACAGTATTTTAGGCATTCTTTGTTTAAAGTCATACACTTGAGATGTTTGCAGCCTATAATGTAGAATGCTTGCTGTCAGTTGCAAGCTTTTATTATAGGCTATTTTTCTTTTAAAAATTCACCATGTAGTAATTACAGCCCTTTTTATGTAGTCCCCCCATTTCAATGTTTGAGACAAATTAACATAATTTCAAATAAAATAGTCATTTTTTGTATTTGGTTGCATATTCTTTGCATGACATGGCTTGCTGATATCTGTGACCCATCAACATCATCAGTCTGGATATCTTATTTAAATTTTCAGGTTGTCCTACAAGCAGTACTAAAACTCATTTCAATGGATCTCTACGGGAATTGGAGGGTGGGACTAGATTAATCTGTAAATTATGCTGATACAGTTGGGAACACATTTGTTGGCTAAATGCTTTTACGTCATCAAAGGTCTAGGGTATCAAATGAACAAGGTATCACCACTGTGCTGCTGTCAAATATGCAGTAGATACTGCCTTAATTGTGTTTTCTGAATTCCTTTGAGTTCAACAGGAAAATGTGTGAGGAGAAACAATTATTGTAGTATCTACTGCATATCTGGCAGCAGCATGATGGTTTGAGGCTCATTTGATACCTTGGACCCTTGATGACTTAAAGCCTTTTAGCCAACGAATGTGTTCCATACTGTGTCAGCATAATTTACAGCTGAATCTCATCCGCTCCCCAATTCCCATAGAGATCCATTCAAATGCATTATAAACCCATTATAAAGCTTTTAAGGTTATCCTCATAGAGCACTTTCTAGAATGTCTTCATGTATACAGACAGTTATAACTGTCTTAACCTGTATGTTTTTGAACTGTGGAAGGAAACTGGAGTACCTGGAGGAAACCCAATGCGGACACTAGGAGAACATGCAAAATCCACACAGAAAACCCATGGCCGGAATTCAGACCATGGTCCTTCGTGCTGTGTTACACACTGCATCACTATGTTACCCTAGTACTTCCATATATATATAGTTGATCATGAACACTTTACCTGACATAAAACAACCAACTTAGGGCCAATGATTGGTCATGGTATTTATTTTGTGCAAATCATGTTTTTTTTTTGTTTTGCATGTGTTAAAGGTCTTACTAAATCTGGCCCTTTGTGTTCTGTTGTAATACATTTGTAATAAATGACCTGTTGTAATAAATTACCAATATTATTCTCCTAATGTCTGTCCCCTTTAGGGGACACAAGTTGCTGGACATTATCTCAAGCACCATACACTCTTCTATGCTGAAACCTACACTACAAGGTATAGCTTTCAACATAGAATAAATAATAAAATATGTCTCTGCTAAGCAATACTTGTTTAGTCCCCATACCCAAGAAAAGGAAATTCTAGACAAAAATTCTAGACTATAACTATAAAAGAGTTGTGTTACTATTTGGCAGACGGTAACTGGTTGTTTAATCTCATGGTTGCAATGGTAGAGTAAAAATTAATGTATTGCCGAAAATTGTAGACAAAACTCAATGTAAGAGTTTTCCTTTAAGAAGCACTTGGAGCAGTCTGTCTGCATTCATTCCAGTGTGCTGAATACAGTGCCACATGAAATGAAAATGTGGCTGCCTTTGCATAATTATGGGATTCAACTTACATCTATATTTTGCTTTCTTTATATGGCTTGTTTGAAACACTTTTTGACAGGTAATTGGCAAACTACTAAAACTTTCTTGAGTGTGTCATACATATTGGTGTATGGAGTGGCTCTTGTCTCTACCAAACTGAATTAAGAGTTAGATGATGATGTTACATTTCTTTAACAGAAAACACCAACATTTTGGGAAATGTACCTTTTTTTCCAACTTTCCGACCAAGACTTAGGTGACATGTTTGACTTAATTCATATTTTTGTGCATTCACTGGCTCAATTTTCATCTTAGCAAAACGTGTTAGCTTAGCATAAAGACTTGAAGCCTATTGGAGTCAGTACCCTATCTCCTTCAAAGTGAAGAAATACACCTTACAGCAACTCACAGCTCACTCCTTACTGCTGTCTTATTTACACAAGGTTTTTTTTCTCAAATAAAAATGATTAAATTTTCAAGGAAATACACAATTTATTTTGAGTGGGTAACTATACCAGCAGACGCACATTTTCAGTATAACTGCTTATTTTTGGCTTTAGTCACATTGCACATGTACATGTTAGCAGGAAACCTGCCATTTTCTGAAGACTTTAGGTAAGGGTGCCTTTTCACCCTCCTCTGGTTTAGTGAGGCATGTATGATTATTACATCAAATAAATACCGGCATCAAAGCCACAGTGGCACAGTACCATTACAAGTCTGCAGTTTATAATACATGGATGTGATAGTTCTGTGTGAAGAAGGAAGAAGGCAGTCTCTACAGTCATGGCGAGAATTTGATGTTGCAGCCAATCATATGACAGTAACTAAATGCATAAAAGCATGCAGACATGGTCAAGAGGTTCAGCTGTTTTTCAGACCAAATGTCAGAATGGGGAAGAAATGTGAGCTAAGAAGGTCAGAGGAGAAGGACCAGACCGGTTAAAGCTGACAGAAAGGCGACATAAAGTAAAGTAAGGCAAATAACCACACATTATAACAGTGGTATGCAGAAGAGCATCTCTGAGCACACAACGCATCATAACTCTAAGTGGATAGGCTACAGCAGTAGAAGCCTAAAAAAATAAGTCCAATAAATACACAATAAAGTTCTCACTGAGTGTATATTCATCATTTAAGTTGAAGGGAAATACTGAGAAGACATACAGTGCACTGATGTCATTGTAAATGTATAATAATAAAACCTCTAATCATGTGTTCAAAAAGCACGTAATTGAACAAACATTTCATAATTCAATTACCTTCAAATATTTTCCTTATTTTCCAAGCCTGGATATATGGAATATGGTCTGCTTTCATGCAGATGAACAAAGGGAAACAGAAAGGGGAAAATATGGGATGTCAGGATGTCATTTTCCATCTTTCATAGTTTCTTCTGGAGACAAGATTAATCACAAAATACCGAACAGTTCTGCATCCATCTTATCCAGTACCCAGCATTCTGTTCAAGCACTTGAAAGCTTTCAAACTTCTTAATGTATACGCTCATGAAACAAGAAAATTCATACACTAATATGTCTTACAGATCCCAATACCATAATGAAAGTGGACACCATACAAGCATTTGGGGTCAATTGTAGCACATATCATAACTTCTGTGAGTGTAGAAGGACAAAAAATATTCACTAATATCCACAGCATGACGAATGGCACAGTCACAAATGCTGAGTCACAAAATACACTGGGATATAAAACATATTTTTTCATCTGTAGTGACAAAAAGTAATAAACTTGAAGGTGTATTTTTAATTACATATAGCCATATTTGTGAAATAAAGACAAAAACAATTATTTAAGAAGTCCTGAGGGAAAATCTAACTCAGAAAGAGACAGCTTACTCAGTTGTCCCACAATGAACCCCAGTCCGCTCTACCTCTCTACGAGTATCTAAGGTCAGCTGGAACAGCATTACTGATGTGAACGAGGAACAGTAGCCTGTAACTCAACTCGTTATGTCATGTGACTAACCGTGCGGTGGTCTTAGATGAAGGATTGTAGAACAGTAGGTGATGTCAGGTGGTGAACGGAATATGTATGGCATGCTCCCGCACTGCATGAGTTACTGAATTTTCCTGTTAGAGAGCGATCTGGGGGTTTGGGGCGGGTTAATTTGCATTCGAGTATTATTTTCCTGCAAATATAAATGCAATGAGCATACCCGTAGCCATTTATACTATTTTCAATGAACGTACATGCGGACACGCAGCGGATCGTTTTCAGCACTGGTTTTGTAAACCCCTAGCCTACCCCTTGACCTATCATCCCTTCAGATGTGTCAATATGACAAATGTGTTCAAATAATATCCCCGCAATCCTCTGTGTTCTGTATATTTTTATGAAACCAAAGCGCGCATTTTATTTCTTGTTCCGCATTTAGTTCCCGTTACTGAAACGACCCAACAAAGTGAGCATGATGTCTTTATTCTGCGCAAGAGTCAAAGTGTCCTGATTCCTTTTTTAGAGAAACATTGGAGATTGCAAGATCAGAGTCAAACAAGTTGGCTATCGGTATAAGGGACAGAGTGCACTTTTCTTTCGGTGGATTTACAAACAATGAAGATTGCTTACATCCCCATTCAAACTCACACTCCCCTGTCATTTCTTTCATTCCCCGAGCTCTTCAAGAAAACTGATGTCCGTTTTCTGGGACGCGCGGAATTGAGTGGGGAGATCTGGAAAGCTTTGCGAAACTGATGGGTGGGAGGGACCCTCCCAATGCAGATTTCAAGCCCCGTGATTTGCTAATCGGAGGATTTTCCCTTGTCATTTTCTTGTACTCTTGGGGTCTGGTTTGCGGTGCTCGCCCAGCCCTCTAGACGGTGTGGCTCTCGGGGTATCGAATGCTCTGTGCATTTTGATTAAAGCCCAAATACCTTCAGTCTGGAGGCTGGGCACAGGGAAGGAAGATCGGAGGGGCCTGGACTGGCTGTGTGAAGAAAAAAATACTTTTCACTTATGGCTGCTTAGAACAGATATATCACATTTTGGGATTGTGGAAGGGACTGAATTGTAGATAACTTGAAGTCGCCCAGTTTTGTTCACGGTTGTGGGCGCCGATCATGGAGATGCAAAGGTGGTCCACAAGGTGGAAAACGAAAAGGTGGCTTATGGATTCCACTTTAACCACATTCATCACTTTTATGTTCGTTCTGCAGGCTGCCAATGTCAGAGCAGGTAAGAAATGTTAGGAAAACAAGCAAAGGTTCTGTAAAGTTTTAGGGATACCTATATTCAGTTTGGAATCCAAACAATAGCCTACATAGACATCTTACGTCGTCCATGCACTCTAGCAAGTAACCCTACATATATATTTCTTGTGACTTTGTTTCTGTTTGTCTCCCGTTGTATTAGATACAGCAATATATATTTTAATAACGAATAGCCAATGCTTTGCTTATCTACGTTTAGCTAGTCGTTCTAAAGTAGATGTTCCACCACTTGTTATATTAGGCTCAGTCACTGCATAGTAGGCTAGTCAGCTGGTCTTTTAAATGTGATGCCTAAATGTTGCGTTATTGTACGTGGCACAAGGTTTCGTAATGCCGATAAATAGGCTAATGTATAGTATGGATTATTGAAGACTGCTTTATTCAGATTTATGCAGCTTTATTCCCTTTGTTTGAACTGATGGTCCGTTAGGTGTGTGTGGACACGGTTAGCAGGGTGGAATCCCGCAGGGTTTTGGAGTTTTGCTTCACAGTTTGGTAAAGAATTCTTCAGTCACTGGATACCTAGCTGTCAGTTTTATGCAAGACTTCAGAGGATGAAATATTCAACTAACGCCCCAAATGTACCTTTATTGAACAATGCCCCAAATGTTTAATTGTTGCAATTACATCGTTGTTATGTTTTAATTCTAGGTACAGGGCTGTGACTGTCTTATCTTGACTTTTGAAGATTGTAAAAACGCGAATTATATTTTCTTGTGAACCTAGTTCAAAGTCATTTTAATCGTGTGTGTACGTTTGTAAGTGTTATTTTAAACTGTAAGAAAGATCCTGGCGAGACATTGTTCAAACGTTACTGAAGTTGCGGTAGTTGAATAATTGTAAGGTGATCAAAGGTAATGCACCGCACTTCGCGAGAACTTATAATTGGTTTACAGGATGTAGCTAGTTTAAATGGTTTTCAAAAGTTTTCTTTCTTGTTTTTAGAAACAGCCGTCCCGTGGCCGAACGTGCATATACAAACACATATAGCATTAGAACACTACAGTAGTTGTATTATAGTACAATGTAATAATTTGACCAGATTTAGACCATTGATTTGATACGCGATTCTTGTTCAATTTACTGTCGTATACCAGTCAGTCAGTGCATCATACAGTGTCTCTGGGCGATATATTGACATATGATATATCTCAGATGTGAAGCACACCATTGGCCAAACGGTACACCCTTTCTCCACACTGCCCCGGTTCTCACTGAAGCCCATAGGGTGGATAGGGGAGGCTGGGAAACCTTTGATCACATTTGGTGAATTTTACACTTTTACTTTTGAGACTGTCATACTGACACATTGTAGGCTACTCATTCTGGTATCCCTCCACATTGTATGGGAATGATTCTTTCCCTTGCTTGTTTCCAGTCCAAGTACTCAGCAGTTATTTGATGATTGTCTCCTTTGCACCTCCCTATTATCTTCCTAGCTTCAAAGGGCAGGCCAATATCAAGGCCTAGCCATGTCTGCTAATGGTGTCTGAATCACTTACTGCAACTTGTTATGAAACAAAGAAACAGGATATGTTTAATCTACAGCTTTAATTTGGTAATGAATATATTATGTTTAACATATTTACATCATAAGTCTGTATTGTGCAGTTTGTGCATGCTAAAAATACAGTTAAATCAATCAATCAATTCTATATTAGATGTCATAGTATTATATATTTTGGATGCAGTTTTCATTCCTAAAGATCATTGCAATTCAAGCAATATATATATGTAATGCTTTTTCTGATGCATTACTGCTCTGAGGACTACGGTGGATAAAGACAATTTTGCTAGAAGCCCTCTTGAGCTGGAAGTGTACAGACATGTTTTCCAACCCCTGAGGCTCAGTCACCTCAGATTCTTGCATTCTTTCAAAGAGCGTGTGCCTTTGAGAAACCTCACTTCTTTTTCCACAAGACACACAAGGATACAATTCTGGAAGTGGCGTGAAGTAGGCTACACATTGTATTCTTTAAGCCAAGATTCACTTGCTTACAAGACTAAATACAGTTACTAAAAAGACATTTGTTGCATATTACACCGCTTTTCAAGTACAATATTTTATTTTGATTATGTTCGGGGCACTTGGGCATAAATGTAAATGCCCCCTTTCAACTTTGTGTGAGGAATGTTGAAATAATTAGATGGAAGTATTGAAGTTTCACTGCATGGGAAATTAATACAATTTAAAAACGAATTTGCATATTGGCATGGATTTAGCATGTAAATGATCAGAGAAGAGTATAAGATAGTTGGAGCACGAATGGTGAGGGAGGGAGAACGAGAGATTCTGGGTGAATACTCTGTTGGAGTCCCAGGGAGCAGCAGGTGAAAAGGTCCTTTATCCCCCCCCCCCCCTTTCTGGATCTCACAACTTACTTCAGAAAAGGCAACTACTGTAGCTGCCGAGCACACATTTCTTTAGTTTGTCATGGTGCTTTTTATCAGGTTGAAATTCACTTTTTTACGCCTGACAGCTGACTCACATTTCGGGGCACGTGCTGTTTGAGACATATGGTTCATTTTATTGTTGTATTGTTGTATGAGTCTGACTGTTAACATGACAGGTATTAAATCAGTCTTGGGCCAGCTATCAATTTAAATGTTTCATGCAAATGTCTGGCCATTTTTCCTCTTGATATGCAATGTCTTGTGGGTAACCAACATCTCGGACTAAACTTTGTTTCTGTGCAATTGTCATTTTGCTTTTTTCTTGTTAGTATAGCTTTCTCTTAGCATATCTGCTAAAGCAATGCATCCTTGTTTACATTGCAACTGAGGCAATATGACACCAGCTCATCAGATGCAGTGAGTAAAGAACTGTGTACATTCACTGACTGTTTTAAAGGATTCTGGTTATTGATGCCTTTTGACACCTCAGTGAGAGGGTCGTACTCAGGCTAAGTGGCACATCTGGAATTTTTGAGGCCTGGAGGCACATAGACATTCTGAAACACAGAAAGAGTTCACTTTCAAGACCTCAGTACCCGTATAGTTTCACAATATACACAAGAGCCTTTTTGTTGCATTAACATCGTTCCATACAAGTTAGCATTCATATGATTTTCAAGTAGGTTTGCTGTTTTATTTTGAAAAGTAACCTATCCAGAGGTTTTCTGTGGGGGCACTCATTCAATGAGCAGGGAGACTGGTCAACACAATGGGGCTTCCTTTGCGAGATGGCATAATAGATGTCACAGGCCTTTGCTTTTCAGTGATTTAAGGGGGTTGTGAATGTGTTTTCAGCTTGGGAATGTGGTGCTTTGGGCCCTTTAGCTACAGCTTATTACCTCACCCAAAGCACAGATTAGATGAGTGCTGTTTAATTAAAGATGGTTAATTCCAGTTGGCTGTGGTCTATGATTTTGTGTTGATGTCAAAATGCCCTGAAATGCATTGGTTCTTGAACGTGTGGAATAGTGAAGACCAGCCGGAGGGGCATGTTGTCACATTGACTTTATGAGCCATGGAATTGAGGCAGTGGGCCATAAATTAACCAAAAAGTGCCCAATAAGTATTATAGACCTCTGCAATAGGGCTGTGGTATGCTGAAATGTCATTTACTGATACTCACAGGAGCATAGAAGATTTTTTGAACAAGGTCTGGGCTAAATACTGTTTGGTCTATATTGTGAGCTGGCGACTTCAGGCCTATATGGATGCCTCACATGCTTAACTGTTTTTTTATCGACCAAATTTTACAATTCATCAGGTGTTTTGATAATGGCGTCAAAATGGCCCCTGTGATTTTCCCAGGAGTTTCTGTGAACTGAGTCAAACAGAGAGTCCTTTAGTGAAGCTATTTAGGTCACAAAGATGATAGATGCAGAAGTGGCCCTGAAACCCTTATCAACGTAATACAACACGTAATGTGTTATAAGACTGGTCAGCCAAGTGAACATTGTTTGTAAATGTGCTTTTTCTACTTGCCTGGGGTGGAAATTCAGGTTATGTGGCACAGCAGGTACGATAGTGAAACTTTTTGCTCAGGCTGGTGGTCCTCAAAAGGGTTTAATTTTTGGCTTGAGTTTATTTTATGTTCAATGCCAGGCATAGAAGTTCTATTTTCACATTATGCTGAATGGCCATGTTGTGTAATATGTATTGCAGGAATTTGGGGGGAATTTTTATGAGATATTTATCAATATTGCCTTATACCAGTGTGCATTTGTCTATTTGAACCTCTTATTCCAAAGGGATTCAAGTGTGACTAGTGTTTCCTTCTGTAGTCCTCCACTGTATAGCAATTAATGCCAGTAATGTGTAATGTGTGTGTGCATGTGCAAGTGTGCATGTATGCATGCATACTGTATGTGTGTGAATTCATTCACAAGGATTGCAATGCTCTCCCTGCATCAATGTGTGTAAGATTTTATGCTTTGTTTCACTTTATTAAAGCAAATTGAACATATTACTTCATGTGTGTTATCCATATGGTATTTTGAAGAGATCAGCTGCCATAAAACAAAATAACCTGTTCAGTCAGGGCTGTGGTGTGACAAGCCAGTGGTGAATGATAATATTTCCCTTGTACAGTAGGATCTATTAGTAGAGACCTGACTATGATATGCTTTACTAAGATTGTGAAAGTAAAACACCTACTTTTCTCTATGCATAGTGTAAGACAGTGGTAGGTTCGTGTGTCATAATATTGGCTGGTGGTTCTAATTGAGTGGTAAAGGAGCAAACCTAGATGTTAACAAAGATGTTATTTTAGTTTTGCATGTAAGCTACATTTGATCCTGATTTTAAAAATGATCGTAATGCCTGCCTGTCTGCGCTTTTCTCCTACAGCTGAGCAAGTTGACGTGCTAAAAGTATTAGACTTCAAGAGTTCTCCTGAAGGCATCAGGAAAACATCAGGATTTTGTTCGAACAGAAAAGCATCATCTCCAGACACAGCCTTCAAAGTTGGAAAGCAGGCCCAGATCAGTGCCCCAACCGAGCAGCTATTTCCAGGTAAATCCGCCCATGCTTCTTTCTGTTAATGGTGCAATCGCATAACTGCAATGCACTTTTCATGTAACAAGTTTAAACAGATTCTATATCTAAAAAATAATATCCATTACAAAAATGTTTTGTACAGTCTTTTCCTATAATTTGTGATAAGGTTAGAGCACACATTGGGAGGGATGTTTGACCATTCCTACATGCAGAACCTTTCAGAATCATTGATATCGTTGAGATAATCCCCTGTTCAGTTCAGTCCACAGGTTTTTTGTGTGGATTTTGATGTATCTTTTGGGGTCATTGTCCTGCTGAACAATCTACCTACGACCAAGTCTCAGCTTTCTAGCAGAGGCAGAGATTTTCTGCCTTGATTTCTGAGTACTTTGTTTGCCATTGATCTTAAATAGTGCCCCTAAATTATGTGTTGTTTTATGCAAGCCTAACAAACTGGTTGGAAATGTAATGTCTTTAGCGAAAATGCGGTTTAGTTGAGACTGTTGCTGAGATTGTTGCACATCAACAGTTCTTCAGATTTAATGCCAAAAAATGTTGACGTTTTACAAAAAAAAAAAATTAAAAATATTTAAAACATCTAAATAGTGACAGTGAAAACACCATTGACTCCACTATCGAGGGCATTTTCAGTGACCCCATTTTATATTGCTGAGCATCTAAATACATTCTCAAAATATTGCGAAAACTGCCTAGACGTAGCTTAGAAAAAACAAAGCAGAATTCTCATTGTTTATGATATGGTCATCAAAATTGAAAGGGGATTTGTCCAGTGTTGTGACTTGGCTCTATTGTGTTTTTAACTGCACCAGCCACAGCCACAATAACCTGTATCCACTCAAAAACAGAAAATCTTTTCAATGAGAAAAGAAGCTTTGACTTTCATTGGGTTTTTCACTGCCTATTTTAACCATTTTATTTTGGGTATGTCATTGTCAAGCTTGTGTCAAAGGGGCGATACGTAAGTGGTTAAACATAAATGTCTCAAAATAAAAGTATATAGCCTTTTTTCTCATGTTTATTAAGGGTGGCAATTATTCTGGTGGCCACCGTATGTTAAAATGATTCATTTTTAATTTGTCCAATAGTGCTTTTAAGAAATGCATCTAAAGGCGTCGTACATAACAAATTAAGTGACATATACTGTATTGTTAAGGTAGAGTCTATTAATAGAAATTAAAGGTCTTTCACAATATTTCATTGGGTTGTTGTGCTGCAACTCCAGTACAATTCTTTGCTGTTTTTGTGTTGTTTGACACTATAGTATAAGTTTTTTCTCACTCATTCTTGGAAGAGTGAAATTTTATGTTTGTTTTTATTATGAAAAACAAGCTCAGATTGTAAAATTGCTGTATTAGCTTTTTGCTCTCTGCCTGTTTTGGTTTTTGTCCAAATTGGCCAGACTGCAGAGGAAAACGAGAGGAAAATGAGGTGCTGAAATTCAGGAGATTAAATTATCAAAGAGATTTGTGTCATTTTTCTGGAAGCAAATTACTTCCTGAAAACATTTTGTTTGTAGATCAGGAATTCAGTACAAATTGCATTTCCTTTGTGAAATAACAGTTCCTGTGGACTGATTCAGGGCATATTCAGCCAGAGAATACATATTGAATTGAATTCCCCATCTAGTATTCATTTTGTAGTTTATATATATTGGATGCTATGCATGCAGTTACAGAGAATTCAACCAGTTTTGCATTCTGTTTCAGTTATGTGGAAAAGCTGTAGAAATCATAAATATTAGCCCATATTTTGTATCTATATACCCATGACATTTCTCTTCTTTCAGAGGCTGTAATGATTTATGGAATTACAAGTGCTTTCTAAGCCTTTCTAGCTCTTCCCAGGTTGCCAGCCCTGGGAAATATTAATCAGAATTTCCATTTTCAGGACGTTCAGGGGAAATGAAAACAACAAGCTCTTTGTGTCCACATTTTCAGGAGGAGTGTTCCCTGAAGATTTCTCTATCCTCACCACCATCAAGCCAAAAGCTGGGATCCAGTCTTTCCTGCTGTCCATCTACAATAAGCAGGGTGTCCAGCAGTTGGGAGTGGAGGTGGGGAGATCCCCTGTCTTCCTGTACGAGGATCAGCACGGCAAGCCTGCCCCTGAGGATTACCCTCTGTTCTCCACTCTTAACATTGCAGATGGAAAGTAAGTGCAGTCCGACAAGCCAAAAGGAAACGGACCAGTCACTGTCAGCCAGGCTGAAGCCGGGTGTAAACTTCAGTCTTACTGGCTCTACCCCTCCTCCCACCTCTGTTCTGTACAGTACTCCTGTGTGGGCTCAGAATATAGTGATCTGAGTGTTATCCTCTGTGCTGGAGCTGGTTATATCCAGGCACGCTCTCAACTTACCATCTCTGCTGAGAGTATTTCCCCCCCCTTGAGTTTCACTGTCTCAGCCAGCTGCTGCATTTCCTGCATAGCATTACTGCAATGTTAAATCATGTTATGGTGCCTAGTGCTGTCAAATGGCTTTAAATGTGGTCACAATCATCACATATTATTTCAAAGGGCCTGCCAGTTAGTGCAGCTGTTTGCTCTTTGAAATTTAGAAAAACGTTTTTTGATGCGCTGCTTTTCAAAGAACGTCTAAAAATTCACTTCAAATTGAAAGCGCCTCAAAACTAGTGTCTATAGAAAGGGATCAGTATAGTGGAGCGTTCTAGTCAAGTTGCCATGCTTGAATGACTGTGGCCCAGTGGAATAATGGGCTACCACAGGCATTATGACCTTAGTCATGAACTCTATAATTTTGTTATTGTAAAAGGGGGAAGGGTGATGTCAAGCTTCATAATTAACCTCCCTGGATTACCTTATCCAATCAGATTCAACCTTTGGGTCCTCTTATCATATCAGTAGTGCCTGCTAATCTTAGAGGGTTCTCAGAGATGCAGTATGAGTATGAACCAGTAGCAAAACATAGGAGAAAAAACAAACAGGGATTTTTTCTAACTGAGTTATGTTTTTATTAGCATCTGTATCCTTGTTTTCTTTATCAATATACAAAGCTTGAATTTGCTGTTTGTTTTTGTACCCCTTTAACCCTTTCAACCAAAATGAAAATGATGGCTTCAGAAAACTTAACTTTAATAGGGGCTCAAAATGATAGTACTGCAGACATTTTGATTGGTTGAAAAGGTCAAGAGTAGATTTTACAGCATCAGTGCCATATGGCACTCTTGGGAATGAAAGGGTTAAGAAAAACTTTGATTTGACCATTTGACACTTTGAATAAACTGAAAATGGTAGAGAGCAGAAATGGAATATGTACTTTGCAGTAATACAGCTCCCTGTAATTTGTGTATCGATTAACCACTCAATACCAACAAAGTAGAAGTGTTCATACAGTATAAAATGTCTTTGAATGCAGTATAACCTACATCGCTTAAACGACTTCAAAGATTTGTGAGGGTTGGAAATTATCTCATGCATAATATGCAAATTAACATACTGAAGGCCAAAGATTGTTTTCATCCAAAACAGGTGGCTCTATAACGGCAATGGAGCAGAGGATGCATACACAATGGCCCAAAAACTTTGGAAGATAACATTGGGAAAAACAAACAATAAAATACAACAAAACATTGCAAACTTTCTGGTAGCAGCAATGTTTTACAACGCTTCATCAGTAGCGACAAAAACAACACCCTGCTTCAAAAAACATAGATTTGCATTGTGATGAAAAACAGAGTAGCCCTCTTAGTCCAGTTTGTGTTCATAGCACAGTATTGTGACCTACTGTCTAAAAATTAATGTTCTCTGTAGAGGCTTTTAGCGTTAAGCTTCTGGCTGAATTCCAATGCAAGGCTATGGCCAAATCCCCACTGAGTGAAACTAATTCTCCTCTTATGTTTTTGCCAGTACATCCAGAATTATTGAAAACTGTGTGGACTGTGCATTAAGATATTTCAAGCTGTCATGTTATGCAGTGCACACAGAGATTGTAATTGACTGGCACAAGTAGCATTTAATTCATTTTGATATGATGTCCATTTTTAGCATCAATAACAAACTGCATTAAGTAGCATTAATGCCACCTTGGTTAATTGAATCCGAATTCAGTATTCCTTTTGGATATTGGATCCCTGCAAAAGAGTGCTTTGAATTATCCATTGATCTGCATGGCTAAATAAACTGAAAAAAAACCTTTAAATAAAAGTGATGTCAGTAATACCAATTTTAAGCATTCAGCATTCAATGATAGAATTGTTACACATTCTTTTTGCCTTTTTTCCTGTATACTTTCATTTTGTAGCTGTAAGTTTGTATAAATTAATCAGTAATCAAACTTAATTATCAAATCAAATAATGAAAGGTAATGAAGATCTCATTTGAAAAACCACTGAAAATAAACTTACTTTAAATTTACTTTACTTGAGTTACTACTGGTCTCATACTCTAGTCAGTTGACAGGTCAAGTCCATAATTCTGAGGTTCTCCTGTAAATATAAAATAGTATGTAATCTGAAGGGAAATCTTGAATATGCACATTTTCAAGATATGCACATTTTTTAAAATACCAACATGAAATTAAAAATAAAACTAGAAATAAGACAGAGATTATGTGATATCACAAATCATCTGTGATGACTAATCATTTGCATTGCTGAGTAGCACTAATATTGCATTGTGGTATTGTGTTTGGAAGGTGGAGAGCAATGGATGTTAAACTACAACAAACAAAATGCAAAGGCATACAAAATATATTGAACAAAATAAAAGTGTATTTCATAGATTACAGTGTTATTTTGTAACTATACCCAAACATTTGGTCTCAAAGTTATTTATAACACAAGGGAATTTGAATTTAAAAGAGTATAAAGGAGAAATATTTTCAGTTTAATGGTTTGCTCTGTGCACCAAATATTATCATGCCTAAGTGACTTTAATCTGTTTAAAGTGAAAAAATAGAAAAATACTGATGGAATTGCATCTGTTCGCTCAGGCAAACACAGTAGTATTGTTTTACTGTATTAAACTTTGTTTATGTAAATGTATCCCCCACTTACTCAGCAACAGTTATCAAGCCATTAATTTGGGAAGTAGGTATGTCTTTGGTCTCTTGGTGTTCTGAATGACTCTAATCCCTATAAGCTGCTATACCCTCTCACCTGTACAGTTGTAGGTCTGTGGGCAGCCTCTAACTTTGCTATCCTTTGAATTAAAATACAGTTTTACCGTATCACACGAGTCTAAGCTGTTAAAGCACACTACTTGTGTACTACATGTGGTTTCATTATGAGTTTCATGTGGATGTAAATTTTACTTCTTTAAAAGATTTCATCGGAAAGGATATTTTAAACACATTGTATGGCTTTGGAGACATTAGGTGTCCTCTGTGTATCCTCTATGGTACACAGAGTTATTTGAACAATGCTTTTTTCTGGTTCTCTGCTTTTCCTTTGGCACACTTTCCACAATGTTCACTGTGTCTGTCATTGCAAGTAACCCAGAAGGCGGATTTGCTTTTGTGTTTAATGAGTTTAATCCAGTGTTAAAAAGGGCCAAAGTGTAGCAGCAAGAATGCAACATATCACGAGCTGGAATGTAAGATTTTAAGTGTGGTGCAAATGTTCCAAGGCCTGGAGAATGTTTGCCTCACGTTTGATGCTTGTTAACTCTTTGTGTGTGCATCTTGTGGACACAAATTGAGTCCTGACCTCCCCTCTCCTCTCTCACAGATGGCACCGCATAGCTTTCAGCATCCATAAGAAAACTGTTACCATCATCGTTGACTGTAAAAAGAAAATCACGAAACCACTCAGCAGAAGTGACCATGCAACCATTAACACCAACGGCATCACTGTGTTTGGTACCAGGATTCTCGATGAAGAAGTTTTTCAGGTAAAGCAAACCTAATTTGATTTATTTGTTGGTTTGAAACAGGCTTGATTCAAAACTGGACTATGTGTCTTTGCTTTTGTGTTTGGACCACTGTTTTCTATTGTCAAAGCTTGATCTTGCAGTCCAAAGAATATATATTTTGAGGCATTACAACTGTATACTATGCACACTGTATACTGTATCTCTGGGTCTCATCAGTGTAAGATGATGTATGTATATTGTACAGTACATCATCCATCCATCCATCCATTATCTGAACCCGCTTATCCTGAACAGGGTCCAGGGGGGCTGGAGCCTATCCCAGCATACATTGGGCGAAAGGCAGGAATACACCCTGGACAGGTCGCCAGACCATCGCAGGGCACACACACCATTCACTCACACACTCATACCTATGGGCAATTTAGACTCTCCAATCAGCCTAACCTGCATGTCTTTGGACTGTGGGAGGAAACCGGAGTACCCGGAGGAAACCCACGCAGACACGGGGAGAACATGCAAACTCCGCACAGAGAGGCCCCGGCCGACGGGGATTCGAACCCAGGACCTCCTTGCTGTGAGGCGGCAGTGCTACCCACTGCACCATCCGTGCCGCCCATACAGTACATCATGCAATCTGTAATAAGAACATATTTTTATAATTACAATAGATAGCGTATAAGCAGTATGGCTGCTTGATTATGAAACTTTCGTTAATATCACACTTACCTTTTTAAAGTCTGCTCAAATTTTTGATAAAGTGGGCTACTTTACTCCTATTGCTTTAGGTTTCCATGCTGTCTGACAACTTCTATTCACTCTGTGATAAAGGATTAAAACACATAGTAGCTATATACTGTAAAGGAAAATGTCTATATTGGCAAATAGACTACTATAGGAGATTTAGTAGATTTTCCTGAAAAGGAAATACAAGGAATCCAAATGAGTTAAATGGGCCACATCATGCAATATCTGCTGCAATAGGTAGCAACCCCACCCCAAGCCATTTCAGTTTTAAGGTGGGCTGCAGGCTGTAACTGCCACAGTTTTTACACCTTGACAATTAACTTTCTATATTCCATCTTTCTCAAGACGCTCGCATGTGTTTACTTTGTAAAGTGTGTTTACTTTGAGTTGTGACTGGTGACTGGTTTTCGTGAAGCCAAGAGTATGATACCTTCCCTTTATTTGGGCTTTGCATTAGATTTGGCACACATTTCATCTACTGTTTTTGCAGAGTACTATGTTATGCGTACTGATCTGATCTGAGTGAATTTGCACATTTTGGCGCATTTATCATGACCTATTATGAAGTTCCTAATTTTATAAACTTTTTTTCCAAAATCTAAGTGTTGGTATTATAAGTTGGTCAGCAGTCAAGCCACAGTATTAAAAGTTTGATTTAGAGGCAGCCAAATAGCCTGACCATAGGAAATCACCATAGGAAACAGATTACATTATATTATTGGCATTTGGCAGACACTCATATCCAGAGTGACGTACAACAAAGTGCATAATCATATCCAGGGACAAGTGCGCTGAAAACCCTAGGGGGAAGTGCAGTTCCAAGTGCTAGAAATGACCACATAGATAAAAACTTGGACCCTGTAGATTAATCTGATGACAACAAACCAACCAAGAAGCAGCAATAAAACAGTTTTGGCAAATACAAACGCAAATAATAATAAAACTATAGATGGTGACAAATGTTGGAAAAACTGGGAGGATAAGTAAAACAATCTTATAAAATGCAATCTGATGGACTGATTTATAATAAATTTACTCAATGGGCGATTTTCATACTAGTTCAATTGGGAGGCTACCAAATGAAGTAACATGGAGCAGGAAGATATTGGCTCATTTATAAAGGGAATGAGTGCTTTAAAATTGGTTCAGTGAAAATTTGATGCAATAATAATGTTTTATTGGCTAATGATATACAAATAAACCAGCACATCATGTCATGTATGAATGATTCACATATCTGATATTTAATTTGATTTTCTGAAAGTCTGGCTTGCACATGGGAGAACTGTTTCTGCTTAAACTGATATCATCGTTCAGCTGTGAATACAAATATTTCGTTTAAAACAATAAATGTCATGCCTGATCTTTCTCCCCTCATAATTTGGCTCAGGCTTTACTATTGGAAAATAAGACTTTATATTCTCATCAGCTGTTTTTATTTTTATTCCACATTACAGATGGATTTCCTCTTTTTTTCTTCTTACATTTTTGGTTTCACTTTGATTTAAGAATATGCAAATTCAACATTTACTGAACTTAGTTCTCATCAGACTAAAAAAAACATTTAGCTTTGATATGACCCAAGGAATGACACACACACAAACAGCCTGCTTAACCCTTGTGTTGTCTTAAGGGTCAAAAATGACCCACCATTATGTTTAACAGCAGAGAAAACCCCCCAATTATTTTTTTTCACCTTGAAATTTGATGACAAAATGCATGATGAGTGATAAATGAAGTTGTTTCTTCATGCAAAATAGATTTGGGGTTTAAAATTCAATTAAGCTGCTTTATTTTAGGGGTTTAGTGAAGGTCATTTTTGACCCTTAGGACAAGGGGAGTATACAGAATGTTAAGACTACACAAGGGTTAGTGTTTGCCTTAGGGTCGAAATGATGTCTTGGGGCACACAGCCAGCTGAAATTCATCGCACAATGCAGGACTGAATACTGGGCATGCTTAACACAGTTCCCTAATACAGGGGATCAAATGTACAGGGTGCTGGGATTTACAGTGACACAGATACCCAAACCTGTGACTGGCTTTTTCCACTCCCAGTATTTAACTTTACCTCCAGCAGTTGGTTTTTTAAGTCCTTTAGTTCCCTACTTCCTCTCATGATGGCATTTCTACCTTGTAATTAAAGTCACTTAAGGGGAGAGGACCTGCTCTTAGTCATAGCGCGGCTTGGACATGGTTCTATACAGTAACACTGAGTCAATCTTTCTTCTTTTTTAGGATTTTAAGTGTGAATTATTAATTCACTGACCTATGACTTAGGCAATGTATTTATTGAGTAAGATGGATAGGTTGCTGCCTTGACTTTGGTGTGCTTCAAATATTTTGTTTACATGTTCTTTGTGTTTTTCTGGGGGTCTGTAAAACATGTTGTCGACTGGCCCATGTAGATACCACTGTTCCATTGGGAAACATTCAGAAAATCAGAATGAAAAATCTAAAACCCTTCAGTTGCTTAGAGTATTTCACTGACTGGACTTATGCTAGGGTTCTGTGAAATAAAGCTATTCCACATATAAACAAGATTTTTTACTTGTGGGAAAGCACTGTTCAACTTATCTAATATGGACTGGCTTATTATAGATTATTGTTTGTATGCACACAAAAAATATATTTGACATCCATTTATTGTGGTCTCATACTGTGGCAAAGACTTGATATAGTACATTAACACATAAAACACAGAACACCCACACCTTAAAATTATTTCTGCGACAGAAACCATAATGTCCTCATTCTGAAAGCTTGGAGTTTATGAGGACATATCTCTGCCTTAGTTCAGTTCACACTTGTGTGCCTGTTAGCTTTCTCCTTTGTATACCTTGACCAGGTCAACTCAGCAGACTTGCAATCAGCAAAGACTGGCTGGAATGCGATGAACGTAGACAAAGCCTAACTGTCATTTGCCGTACAAACACCTCGTGGACTGGTGAGGAAGGGGACATCTGGGTCTCAGTGGGGTTCTGGAATTTGTGTACCCTGTGGCCGAGAGTTTGTTTGGAGGAGACTATGAGAGGAGTCCCCATTATTCATTGTCGGTTGGCTCACGAGTGGCTTTACTTTGCTTCAAAGCAATCCTTGACGCCGCTGTGTCATCGCCACGGCGACGGCCCAGTCAGCAGGACGCGCGCTAGGTGACACCCCCGAAGGCCGAGCGGTCTCCCTTTATGGCGGTGGAGGTGGGGGTACGGGACTCATGCCATGCTCCCTGATCCCTGCTGGAAGTTGTGCTGTACTCTGGACATTAAGGCTCTCTGCCGAGGGAGCCCGATTAGCTTTGGTGGCAGATTAATGAAATCTCTCATTCTTGTGGTGGCTGTGGGCACTGTGTATCAAGGGAATTTGAGTTATGAAAGCTGTCAGGCCACAAGGCAAGGGGGGGGGGGGGGGGGCTCTCTTAGGCATGTAACAGCAAAACACACCTGAACGGGGGGGTTTAGGTGTGTTTTGCTGTTGACTATCTAGAGAGGAACACTCCCAGATGTCTCCACTAAAAAAAAAGTTGTTTTATTTATCCGGATATGCTCTTGCACATAGTTTACAACTTTATTCACTGAATCCTTCCCTGCAATTTTCATGTGTCTATGCACTGACTATGCACATGGGGTCTGGCCAGAATTGGAGAGGCAGTTTGAGTAGAGGATAATTTTAAAGGCAGTCTGCGGTTTCTCCCCACATTCTTCAACATGCATTTCTCTCATAAAATAATATGACAGATTAAGCATCTGTCTTTGTGACATAATGTAATGTAATGTACTGTAGTGATATTTTACCCTCAACGTTAGTGGTGGGTTAGTGTGTCATTTCGGTTTCGTTTTCTTTCTACTTACAGAGACCTTTATTGTGTAAAATATCTAATATAATTGCACAGATTTTTAAATAGTTTAAAATAAACAGTCACACTATTTTCAGTGAAAGAGATACAAACATTAAACCTGTACACATAGAGGAAGCTCAGTTTTAAAATACGACAATTATAAAGTACATATTACTGTTTTAATGACCGCCTTTCAGCTGTGTGCCACAATTTGTGAATGAATGTCTTTCATTGGGCTTTGGCCCTTCCTCATCCCAAACCTCCCGACATTCCCCACCCCCTCCGTGCAGCCAGGGCCATAAGACTGACTATTCATCAGACCCTGACATTACTTGTCAGACACGTCAGTGGTATCCCTCCTGCCCCAACCCTCCATCAAACCGACCACCTCCACCCCCGCTCCTCCGTCCCCTGTCCTGCTGTTGACATTCCTCAGTGCTTAAATTGTCCCAGTGCTACTACGGAGTATCGGTTGTCGCTTTGGTTGTTTGCTGTTCACTGGCAGTCACTCAGCGGGGACTCAGAAGCTCTGCTGCAGAGAAAGAGTGCGTGGGTGCATGTGTATGTGTGTGTGTGTGTGTGTGTGTGTGTGTGTGTGTATGTGTGTGTATGTGTGTTGTGTGTGCGTGTGTGTGTGTATGTGTGTTGTATGTGTGTGTTTCTGTGTGTGTCTGTGCGTGAGTGTGTGCGTAATGGGATTTGGTATAAACGCTATAGCAGTTACTGAGGTAATGCACTGCGGCTTCTTGGAAATAGTATCAACATCCAGCTGTCTGCCCTCTGCGACACTTAAAAAGAAACTTTGTTCCAGCACAAAGGCTGTGTTTGGTGAAAGGAACGAGTAAGCCTTTCTGCTCTCCTAGGGCTGCTCTGCTCTCAGCGCTCCTGATGTGTTTAGTGCTTCCACCCTCCCAGTGGCCTGTGCTGGACTGTCATTACCATGTGGGTGTGTTGGTAGGGCGGCTGCCATGCGGCCTTGGGCAGGTGGACATCAAAGGTGACATCTTTATTATTTTCATTTGGAGCTGTCCCTGTAGCTCTGTAATTAGACATGTACTGTAAGGTCATTTAGATGCAAAATACAAAATGTCTTGTCGACTAGCTTAGTATAAAACCATTGAACGGCACAGAGAATCTCCATTCCAAATGTAATTTAGTCTGAGACTAAGCTTAATCTTTGTCTGTGAAATTGGCCCAGCCAGTTTTAGAAGCCTTATCATTGAAGCAGTTTGCCATGAATATATTGCATCCCATTTGAGTTGCTTTCCTTTGATTTTAAGTGATACCATTTAATTGAACACTTACTAAACCTAATGTGCTATTTTATTAAAATTCTTCATTGACCTCTGATCACTTCCAAGGTGGATATACTGCAAGACATTTGCTCAGTTTTTCACTTAAAAGACTGCTGCTAACAAGGGTAGTAGGGAGAAAAACTGTTGAAGTGCATGTGATTTATGATATAAGTACAATGGTTGTTTATGTAAGGAAAAAGTCACACCATAGAAAATGACAAATTATTTTTGATTGGGAATTGGCTCCTTTTCACCCTGCTTTTAGCTATTTTTATCAGCTATGCATGATTGTCAGGTGCTGGTTATAAGGCTTTAGCCTGAGCTAGACTTTGTGTCTGGCTTGTTTAGCTATGGTCTCTGCTGCATGTGTGTACAAGATTCTGGGCCTCCTCTTTCTGAAATAGGCATGATCACTCAACACTCTCAGAAGACATCAGGGCCTAGAAATATGTATACATCTCTCTCTCTCTCTCTCTCCCTCTCTCTCTCTCTCTCTCTCTCTCTCTCTCTCTCTCTCAAATACTTTGTAATGACATAAACTTGCTTTGGGATGTGATGGCATAGGATGCCACAGTGCATTGGGTGAAATAGTTTGGCTCCTTCTTTGTCTGCAGGCTCACAGCTTGCTCTCAGGAGTGAGCTAATTAAAGTTGACTCCAGGCAAGGTCAAGCGCTTGCCGTGGGTGTATGGGTGACAAATTAGGTAATTCCCGTCAACTTGACTCAGGCCCAAGCTTGATCTTACTAATTTCCTGAAGGTTCCTTGTAGACTTGGCACATGGGTTCACTGCCAAGTCTGGTTACTGGGCCAACCCAGGTCTAATTCATGTGTGAAATATTGCCTTCCTGCACGTGATTAAACATGGCCTCTGATAACATTAGTTGTGGTGTAATAGATTGTAGTCAAATTCTCTGGGTATCCTCGGTGACCTTTTTTCTCTTCTAAACAACCAGTGTAACTGCCTTGTTGGATTGTATTTTGTTCCTTGCTGGGAATAATAATTATGAAGGATGCAGGGCTTGATATATTCAATCTCTTATCGCCACAGTACATTGATAGATGCCCTTCTAAAGACATGACTATGCTGTGTTTTCCTATGTGGCATTCCAGAGAGGAGGTTTGTCAGAATCTCACAGCGTGGCTGTTTTCACCTGAACTCCTCTGAGATGTTCTGACAAGTTTCAGCCTGCGCCTTTCCTTTCTCATTCCTCTGCTGAGCCCCGCTCCTGCCACTCAAGGCAGCTCATGTACATTACCTGAGGGCAGACTTATCCCTCTTACTGCAGAAAGCCCAGTCAAAAAAACTGGGTATCTAGTATATGATTGCAAGAACTGTAGTAGGGCTCAATGGATGCCAAGAAAGAAAGGCAAATGTTCCAGAAAGTTCCATGAGCAATTACTCTTGGAGAAGTATTCTGATTCTGAAGCCAATATGGATGTAATGAGCCTGTCTTTTGTTGAGAGACTTCCATAAGCCTTAACCACAAACCAAACATGAATGATGTAATTGTGGTTTTGCATCTGTTACCAAGAATAGGTTTGCCAACCAATAAAGTTTTTCATGTTACTGACTGCTTGTTAATTTTCATGCATTCTTTTGTGGGGAACCTACAAAATTTGATCCCTAATGCTCTGTCACCAAAGTTCTGTCACCAAGATCAGCCTGATCCACTGCTTTTTCAGAGGGACACTCTAAGGGGAGTGGGACTGTGTTTGCACTGCATAGTTTTGTGACATGGTAATCCCTTAGAGCAAATGCTGGTCACCTCGGGTCTCCCTGAAGCCTTGTGGTGGTCGTTAGCGTTCCCCTCTGTAGCAGGAAAAAGTGTCTGATGATGATTCCTTGGCATTATAGAACAGATTATGGTGTCCTTTACACAATTTCTTGCTCTCTATATTAAGAAAAACACAGGATGGTTCAGATATAGTTTGGACACAAAGTATTGTTTTGGGGTAAAATTGCTATCCTATTGGTCAGATGATTACACAGGGGTAAAGAGACAAGATTTGATTGACAAAGAATGTCACATCAGCCCATATATTGAAACCAATCAAATCAGACCATAAGTGAAACCCAAAGATTTAAATAATCTGCAATTAATCTGAGTTTGGTGATGGCAAAGGAAGGAAACACTTTGAATCTTCCTGTGTAACTGCATGTTTTGTGGAACATTGTGCTGGAGAGTTTTTACCTTTTGTTACGCACCCCTAGAGGATGGTCTCCCTTATTTTAATAAAAATACACATGTAAAAATCTGTCAAATATGTTAAAGTGAGCATTCATGTCAATTTCTATCATCCTTCAAAGTTTCACTGGTCTACTGGCTAGGGGCTATTAAGCTTATAACCAATGATAATTTCCCTGTTGTGGCATGCGATGTCTTTATGAATCCAAAGCTTGAGTTTGTTTGAGGTTGGCCAAAATATATTGTTAGTATTGAATAATAGTTTAATGATAGTGTAATTATTCATAATATTGTTTCTTTTAACAAATTATAGGCCATTTAAATGATGCCGTTGTATGCTCCTAGCTACAGCCCTATGCAACAATGACACACTAGATGTTCAAACAGAGAAATAATTACCGGTTGCCATATTGACTTCACCTCTCTGATACCGATAATGAAAATTAAAATTAAAATCTGGCAATACTGCTCCTATAGTTGCTAATATATTATGCATCCCTAATCAAATAAGGTAACAGGTTAGTTAACATGATACAGGTTACCAGCTTTAGGGATAGATTATGGTCAGGAAAAATGAAAAGAAGCAAGCTTGTAGATATAATGCCAGGGATTTAATATGTAATTTATACCTGGGTGAAACCTGTGCCAGGTGATGCGCATAGACTTGCGTACTGTGCATGTTTTTGTCAGGCTGCCAGGGACGGTAATGGAACATGCTGTCTGCAGAAATAAGCAAACATATCAATGGCCAGATTTAGTCTAAAACCTAAAGCTGATTGTCTGTCACTGCAGCTGAAGTGACTTGCATTTACCCACTGTGCAGCATGGTCTTTCATACAAAACTTTTGATTGAAATTAGCGAGTTATTTATTAAATTATAGGTAGTAGCACCATTACGGGAGAAAAACTTTTTTGATAACATCAGCTATGTAAATGCAGGTAATTGTACTTGTGCTAGAACCCCAACAGTATTAATGTGCTGACAGTGTTCTGCTGCTAACATTACATTTACATTACATTACATTTACATTTTAGTCATTTACATTTTAGACGCTTTTAATCCAAAGTGATTTACAAGTGCTTAGGTTCTTCACAGGTTAAAGCATCAAATCCATAGTAAAATACACTTGAAGGGCTGTTCTAAACAAAAAGACAACAGTCATCATAAGTTCAACATATATATATATATATATATATATATAATTTTTTGGGGGTTAGATAATTACATTAGTAAACCATATTAAGCAATGATGGTAGTAAGGTGTTAAAGTCCAGTTACTTCTCAACCCCAGTACTTATGTCAGGCTGAATTATTTTATATGACTACACTGAAACTGGTATAGCTGACAAAATTAGATCACATTCAATTCAATTTAATCAGATTATTTTTGTTATATTTATAAATGCACAATGCATGGTACTCTTTTGTCACGTTTGTTTGGTTTTCTTGTGAAGTTGCTACGTTGAATTGTTGGTGCAATTTGCCATTTGGCGTTCAGTCACGTGGGGCGAGAGAGCAGGGCTATTGATTTAAGGTGGCATTTCCCAGGACTATTATACCTGCACATTGGCATTTGTCCTTGGGAACAGTATTCTTGTTTGTTGATTTTTCTGCCTGATACATTAACACATATATTCCTTTAGAATGTTAAGAAATATCAAAATGTCGGTGTTGTCATGCTAACGTGGACAATGTTTGGAGCGACTGGAGATGCTAACAGGTTGTCTCAAATGTTCTTGGTTTCCAGGGTGACATCCAGCAGCTGCTGATTGTGTCCGACTCTAGGGCAGCATATGACTACTGTGAACACTACAGCCCAGACTGTGAAACTCCTCAGCGTAACAAGCCCCAGGCCCAGGAACCTGAGGATGAGGTGAGTACCACCATTCACCTGCAGCTTTTCAGTGCCTTCCCCTAGCCACTTTCAACTGTGTAAGCCCTGGGAAGAGTAAACCTTTGCTGAAGCTTAGCTAATTGTAAATTTAGGCAGCTATGTGTATTTGTGATTACAAAAAATAATTACTGGAATGGAATGGAAAGAATTTTGTGCCATTTCTTAACCTGGCTACATACTGAACCATATCTTGGTCTCATCATTTCATGATGATGTATATACAGTATACCCATATTAGAGTGCAATGTGGCGTTAGAGTTAGAGTGACATGAGTGCAATCTAAAAACCAAGTAAAAACTTGCTGCAGTATTGTTACTATATTGGATTTTAGCCTGAGTTTTATGATCTTTGGCACATTGGTTCTACTGTTGAAATGATACAGTCTCAAAGGGGTTGGACTAAGCAGCCAAGTGCACATGTAAATTCATTGTGTCTGGCACTTTTGCGGCTTCTGTTGCTTTAGCATGTTGACATTTTCATGACTGATGAAATCACAGGGGAAATGGTTTCTGGCCACAAGGCTAAACCAACTTTGGAAGGGCCTGTGATTTACTCCATTAATGACATCTGCAGTCTACGCTGAACAGGAAAGGAAACTAGCAGCGTGTGCCGTGGCCCTGTAACACAACAAACGGCCAGTAAACAGACATTTCCTTGCATGTAGTTAAAGGAAGATATTCCAGGTTGTAATAAAAAAATGCAGCATAATAACAATGGAAGAAAATATACAGTGCAAACAATAGCTGTGTCAGCAAAATCAAATTAGTTAGTTCTGTCTTGAAACTTTTCTTTCAAATTTTTCTATGTAATTATCAGAAATATGATTATGATGAATGGAAAATCAATCACAACTGAAATAATTGCTTGGCAATGCCATTTTACCAAAGAAGTCATTATTTGTAGGAGGATTTATTTGGGTAACCAGAACATAAAAAATAATACATAGGGATGCGCTTACCATATCAATACGCATAATTTATAAAACAGAACACTGTGAAGAATGGTACAATACTTAAAGCTCAATACAAAAGGCCACCCTGTCGGTTTTTCAATTGAGGAAAGAAGACTGCTCCTGGAGCTGTAGCGGCCTGCGCCTTATGCCTCCCTCGGGTGTGCTTCTATGATGTCCCCAAGCACGCCGCCACATGCCAAACAGATAAACCTGTTAGCACGCGTGCCGGGAGGCTGTCTCTACTGTAGCTCTGCTCGGATATTTATGCCTTTCGCCGAGCGGCCGCGCTGCTAGCGCTGCTAGCGCTCCTAGCGCTGACGGTTGTGGGTCGGCTGCCTCCAGCCTCTGTAATTCCGCCCGGCCCACTTGATTCTCCCTCCCAGCGAATTCTTCTCAGGCACGTGGACGACGGCCTGCCCCACAGGACCCCAGGAGTTTTCAGAGCTCAGCTGGATTGGGACTAACGTTTTTCCTTTTCATCCCTGATGGATTAAGTCATGACAGGGTCAGCCTGGTGACTTCATCCACTACTGCTTCGACTACTGACATCTGAAAGAGGGCAAACTGGAAACGATGCATTTCCTTTGCAAATATATTCATTATCTAATTGTGTAACTCAACAATTAATGAATATTCATATCTTGCTGTCGTTTTATTCCCTGCCAACCTTCTTTGATGTGTTCCAGTCACATAATTTAAACAGCAAAACAGGCTTACTGTTTTATGCAAACTGAACACATCCTTGACTAATGCAAAACTATATTTAATGGATTTAATGATTATACTGTGCAGTGATACAAACATGTTGCCCTACCCATCTTTGATATTTTACAGGTATATGAGAGATACAAAACATGTTCAATAAATCCTGAATATGTTCATACTCTTAGTCAGTCAGAACATTAGGGTTCTCTTGTACAGATTACGTCACATACAGTATACATCAAATTTATGCACTTGACATGACTGCCAAATATACATCTGGGCCCTATTATATAATAACCAAACATATGTATGGCATTTGTTTGCTTCCTGTCTGAGATATAATGTATTTCATGCTTGTCTGATTGCTGTGTGTGGCTTCTGATGGTTACTTCTGGAGTTAATAAATACACAGCTCTTCATCAGATTTTAAATATCATATTTACAGAAGAGGCACATTTTGATGAAATACTGCTGATATTGTGTCAAAACAGCAAATGATGAAAGCATTAAAGGTAATTAAGTATAAATTGGACAATAAAGAAATATTCCCATACCTTCAAATTATAAATATCATTAATCATAATTTGATGTTAAGCCCAGGTGGCATTACAGTATTAGAAACCACTTTAAGAAATATGTTTGGTCATCTAAATCTAACAACAAAATTGTATTAGGTAATCACAACATAAATAAATGAACAAAATACAATGTCAGATAAAATAATATGCCACTCAAATTATGGTTTCGGAAGAAAGGATGTAAAAGCAGTATGGGTGTGTATTCAAAATACACAATGTGTAATTATGAATGAAAATTTGAGGCTTATAAACTCACAAATAGAATATATTACACCAGAGACCGAATTCATAGATTTGATGGATATGTATCAGATAAATGTCTGAGATAATTAAAAAAACGAAATATTTTTTATTCCACTCGTTTTTGGGAGTGTGAAGGAATAAGTCATCTCTGGCAGGAAATAAAAAAGATTTTATCAATAGCACTAGATAAACAACTGGACATATCTGCATCATGATGCTTACTTAACGAGATTAAGTATAATGCTGAACAAAATAAAGCCAGGATAATTGTTTTTTCCTCAGCAGTTATGAAGAAGATTATTTTTAAGGAAGTGGAAAGTTAGTATAGCTCCAAAAATTATAGAATGGCAGCACTTAATTAAATATTATTAACATTTTGAAAAAATTATAGCAACGGAAAGGAAGAAAGAGTTATGCGAGGAAACCTGGAAAAATGTATTACAGATTTTAAATTCAGAATGAGTAGGAGTGGATTAATGGAGATCGATAAGGCTTAATGAAGAAGAGGAGAGAGATACATTTAATAAGTTCCTTTAAAAGTTCACCGCACCCCCCTCCCATTTAATCCCCCCCTTCCATGGTCAGACATACCTTTAATTTAGTACTGCTCTATATGTTGACCTGGGTTATTGTGTGTTGTGTATGATATAAGAAAAAGAAAAACAATTTTTTTTTTCTAAGTAAAAATAAAATAAAGTAAAATAAAACAAATGGCAAAACAATATAACCATCCCAGAATATATCTGTACTACATGTGATATGTAAACCGTTTTTTGTTCCAGTTTATTACACAAGACACCTTTTTTGCATATAGGTATATAGGTATACTAATAAAATAAAAAAGAAATATTGATCATGTTTGATTATATAATCATTCTTAAGAGTTAATCATCATTCAAACTGCCCATATGCTTTTATCTAATCTTGCTTTGCAAATGTATTTATTCAAGCCTGTGATTTCAAGAGAGCATTGTCTTTCTATTATGCTTGTTTAAACAAGTATCCGTATACTGTATTAATGATTCAAAATCGATTTCACAGATTTGATTGGTATTAGCAGGCCTGCAGTATGAACAGATGCTCTAGCAATTCAAACTGAATTGGGCTTCACATATGAAACCTCTTCAGAAGAACATAGAAGACAATGCTTTAATGAAATTAATTGTTTTTCTACCACCTCTTGTAATATCTAGTACATACAAATGTAATATGTCTGAAGTTCCAGTAAACATATTACCTCTTTGGTTAACAAGGCATATTTATTATTAACAGTTTTTAACTTGCTCATGCTAACATAACTGTTCTTCAACTCTCTCCCTCTCACAATCCAGTACACTACTGACTTAGAATACAGTGAATTCTATGATTACAATGAAGGAGGCTTAGGCGAAAACACGACTCCCCCAACAGAAGAGGACTATCCTGAACCGGAGGTAAAATAATAAACCAAATGAAATTCCCGACTTGTTTGTCATGTGGTGTCTTGCTTGGTGTCTGTCATCATGGGACTTCCTGGCCCCTCCCTGTCCCCAACTGTGTGTGGTCTATATCCCTCGCCTTGTCCGTCACTAGCCGTGTGACCCCCACCACCTCCCCCCTCTTGCACGTCGAATGCCAACCACTCTGCTTTCGCCCCGAGGTGGAAAACATCCTTAGAATACCAGGTGTTCTGTCCCTCCCTGGAGTCTGTTCACACGTGCATCCCCTTCTTCCCTCACCACTCCCCACCTCTCCCCCCCCCCTGCACTTTCATTCATGTTGTGTCCGTGTCGTTCTGTCATCACGCTCTTTTCAGAAAAAGAAACGTAGTTCCTTCGTCAAAAAGAAGAGGACGAGAAAGTCCGCTAAATCTAAGGCCAAACCCTTAAAGTTCCTGTCCTCAAAAAAGTCAGCAGCTAGAATGTCGGCAGCTAAGAAGAAGAGATTGATGTCTGGCTACCAAGCAACTGCACCGGCAAGACCAGCAGTCATTCTAGGGGTAACGGTAGACCAGACCATGCCATCGAGATCTTTCCTTTGCCAATTGCAGGAAAATCTCTGATGATAGACCGAGCTCTGCCTAACCCCGTCTAGATCAGCACAAAACTAGACAGCGCTATATCCTAGCAAATAACCCCTGTGACATGACTTTCTGTTTTAATTCTCTATTTGTCATTCTTCTTCTTTCCTTTCAATGTGACGTGAATTCAGATAAACAATGTAGACGGAGAGTACTATACTGACACTGAAATTGACTACGGAACAGTAGGCGGTACTCAGACTCAGTCTCCCTATGACACTACCGGACCAAACGAGGTAAATACTTCATTTTTTACCATTGTATTATGACACAAAACCTGGGAAACAAGGGTACTTGCCTCCTGGGGCAATAGGAAGAGAAAGCCAGGGAGAGCTATGGCCCAAGGAAGTATGTGGTATGAAATGACAAAGACAGAAACGATTCAGAGCAATCGTTCTGTTCAGCTCCATTATCTAAGTAAAGCTCCCAGATAGAGGGGAGGAATTAAACAACAAACCAAAAAATGTGTTGTTGAAGCTTTACAAAATCCACTGGTGGTTATTCAGAGGTCTGCCATGTTATTTAGCTATCTCATGTCAGCCTCCAAGAGAATAGTTTTACAAGCACATATTTTGAGTGGATTGCCATGTTCATTTTTACATGCATACGGCTTGTCTTTTTGTTGTTTAAGTTAATGATGGGTAAGGCTGCACTTCTTTATGCGTTTGTTTGATTCACATTTGCTTTGCTGCCTGTCTTGCATATCGTGTTCAATGATAGCATCAGCCTCAAGGAGACTGTCCACATGTTTTATTTTGATAAAAATAACATATCAAAATTTGTTTGTAGCTGTACAACTATCATATTTAGAAAAATGTCAATCGATTTTTAAAAAGAGATACACTTAGTTTCAGATGCCAAAACACCTGCACAACACTGCTAATACGTTAACCTGAAATACTCAAAATCTATTAACTCTGCCAGCCAACCACAATGTGCACAGTTTGGCAGCATTTATGACGGTGTGGTATCTGATTTAATTTGAGGGTAACAAGCCACACATACAGTGTGCTACATAAACTTTAACTCAGTGAGCATGTTCTAAATTATGTGCTTCTCACACATTTAGCATTTAGAATCAAATGTGGAGGAATAAAGGTACCACAAACTGCTTTTGTAGTAAAAACAATAATTTTGTTTGTAACAAAGAAGTTTCTTCTTCAGTTTAGAGCAAAGAGCGTTTGAGATGTGTAAACTGAGCTCCATACTGACAAGACAGTCTCAAATACAATTTGAGTGAATTCTCAGTTTGGTTTTGATTAGAAAGTACATATCTTTGAGATCTGGAATATTTTATGCATTCTACGAAATCTGACATAATGTATGCATATTCATTTGTTCTCTACCTTATGAAGATTGATAATAATTGGAACCATGTTGAGCTAAACTAAAGCAATGTGGTTGCTTCTGAGAGCCATCTGTTTGTTCCTCACCATAAACCTCAAACAGCGAGTGTGTTTGCTTTTTCTTAGTTTTTCATTTTTGATTTATATGAGAGACTAGCCTTAGGATTACTGAATAATATTATGGATATGGTTAAAATCTCATCTGGTTTTGCTTGAAGTGCATTGGAGTGAGAAAAAAGGTTATTATGTCAGTTTTACTGTTGTGGCCTTACCCATGATTGACAAGATAATGTGACAGATTGGTACAGGGCAAGTGTTAAAAAACGTGGAATAAATAAATTAAGCCTGTAAGCTACAACGTTTCGCTGTATGAAATCAGGTTGTATTCCTTCCTCCAGTGGAATATGGCATCACAGCAATTGTCTCTGCTCAGTCCCCTGCAACAGTGTGATTCAATAGTCCTGGAGCTGACCATCAGTAAAGGAACTATGATCAATGTTGCAGATGCAAATTTTACTGTAAATCCTAGCACTCAAGCTGTGTTGCTCATAATGTGTGCTACACTATGCAATGTGACCAGCAAACACAGGGCACAAGTGAACACAGAGAATGTGTCACAAGACAGCAATCAGTTAACAAGAATAATTTTATTTCATTATTATTATTATTATTATTATTATTATTATTAGTCTTTTTTATGGATGCCAAAATCCATGAAAATTTCATGAAATTTGGTGTATTTCTTTTGGAATAACCTGAAAAACAAAGCCCTGCATACGGTTTCCGCCCATTGCATACTGTAAATGTGTTACAATTGTTGATTTGTGGATAGAGAGTTGTGGTAAATGCAGAGAATATGATTTTTTGAATGAAATATTGTATGTTTCAATCCCTTTAACACTAAAAAGAAGAGTATTTCTTAAAAAAAATATTCGAGAGAATAGATTTTCTCTGCATTTTTACACACCTCTATTGTTAATATTTTCATCACGCATTTATAAAACTTGCTTTCAGTGTCATTTCAGACTTACTTCAGAAAACTATTTTTGTCCTTTTTTCTACCTCTGTACATAATTTCAATGCCAAATCAAAAATGTATTATGTATACTGGTCTGAAAAGAGAGACTTAAATAGCCATAAAGTCTGTCTTAGACCTGTATGATTGATTTATATTTGATCATCAAAATTCCTCATGCTTTCTCAAATTATCATGGTAACACTTTATTTGTACTTCATTTACTTTGTCAATTATTATTATTATCTATTTTTTCCCCAAAATGATATACATACATATTTGACATCCTTTGTGTATTTATTTTGGGGATATCACTGAATTGGCTTAAAATAAGGTGTTACCCTGTTACCATCCAAATTATACCAACAAAACTGCTTTTTATATTCATTATCTCTTGATTCATTTACCTGCTGAGCCGTAGAATATGAATACATAGTCCGTGCTTTAACTGCTTAACTAACATCCATGTTCCCTCCATTACTCAACCCTGCGCTTCATGGCTTGGGTATACTAAGGCTGCAGAAGAGGAAATTGTTGATGACTATTTTACTGGAGTGGACCATGTCGGTCCAGAACCCACCATGGTGCCAGAGACGGTGGAGGCCCAGACGCAGCACAGTGTGGACCCGGGAACCGATTCGTATGACTTTAAGGAGTATGACCTTAAGGAGTACGATACGGCTGAGTTTGATAAAAAGCAGTACGAGTACGGGTTGTATGACGAGTATGGCACGAACGAGGGGGGGGCTACCGCCTCCACTTACGAGGATGAGTTTGGGCCGGGCGTCCCCGCGGAGACGGAAAGCGAGGTACGTACAGCCAACCCCCCCCCCCCCCCCCCCCGTAATGCACGATTTCGGGTGGTTGCGCTATCCCTACCGGTTAGGGCTCCTCAGATGCGTGGGCATGCTGCTTGGCATGGTGAATTTGTCATTGTCACTTCATGTTGTCTGTTTAGACTGCTTTTGAAACATTTGAAACATCAGAGTTCTGAGTGTGGCCTTTGAGGACCCTGTTGTAGCTGGGGTTACCAATGGGGTGTTATGTACAATAATTAATCTGACGCAAAAATGAATTAATAGCAATATGGTGCGTTGGTAAATACTCACAATTTTGTGGTGTTTGCTTATAAATAATGAATTATGGTTCGCCTCTGCCCAACACACACATACCCACAAATACTTTCCACCGAGCCTTCTAGAAGACATTTTTAACTCCCTCTGAGTCCCCCACTCCGACTCTGACTGCAGCTGTATCCAGTGTTCTGTCAGTGCCTTATTTATCGCACGGCCCGAAGACACGGCAATTACTCCATACCAAAGACCCAGCTGTCTGTGAACGCACACCCTTCCACTCGACCTGCAGGGCACAAAAGAAAACATGATTTATGTCTCACCTTCTTTAACCCGCCCACTTACCCTGGGCTCAGACATGAGACCTATAGACCCAGTGAGGAGCCTATTCTTCCATCATGACAGGAAGTGTTTCTAAACAGTGAGATTTAAGTGGTGCCTTTCAGAAATTAAAAATCGAGTAGTATGACCCTTGTATTTTCTGTCGCCCGCATCATTTTTTTTCAAGGACAAGTGTGTGCCTGTGAAACAGTAAATCAAACAGCTTTCGCTTTGGTCCAGTATTACTGCCGCCTTCCACTGCCCTCTGACTCTCTGTGAGGTCTTACATCCCCACTGCACATATGGGCGTAGGCCACGGCAGTCGGTCTGTGAACTTTTTATTCTTTGACTTGAGGATGTGAGTTTCCTCTGCACCGATTGGTTCAATTCTTGATTGTCGCTCAAGTGAGATAATTGTTTGATTATTGCAGAAATAACATGAGCTGGCAGCTCCTGCTCAGGCTCAGCCCAACTGCGGTTCTGCATTCTTGAATCTTGAAATAATCTAAAACAGTCTCTATAAAAGCCCTGTTGCAGATTTATGACATAAACATTCCTGTTGTGGGAAAGAATCAATACATTTTGAATGAAACATACTGCAGTAACTCTGAAGACATATTCAGAAGGTTCATCCCATAAGGATTAAAGGGGTGAATAATGGCGTTTGTGCCATACAAAATGCATAGGTAACATCAGCCAGATAGCTGCTAAATGAAATCACTTGAGCCCAGAAAGGCAAAAGTGACGGCTGCACTAAATAATTTTCCATTTTCACTATTTTGTGTTTGTTTCACTGACATCCATGGATTTATTGGTTTAGATCATTAAAAGACAGGTTTGTATTGGGATTTTTCGTGTGGTCTTTGGAAACAGTACAATCTTATGAGTGCAATGACCTAGACATTCATTTCAAGTTCACTGGGTAAATCACAAGTGCCACAGTGTTCACATGTTATGCCTGTTTACCTTTCAGCCTCTCAGTCTGGTGGCTTCTGAACTAACTATGTTATGCTGCTCTCTGTATTGCATCTGTGTACGAATGTCATACATTCAGGACATTAAGTCCAAAGCCATTTATTTTATGCCAACAATACCACCACCATTGATAATTTGTACATCCAAATGAAGAAAACAAAACTGTTTATTCACTATAGTTTTCTTTGGATGTTTGGTCATGAAGTTTGGCTCAATAGGTTCTGAACACCCATATCCTTCAGCATTTATCAACCATTTACTCTCAAAATTTTAGTCTAAAATTCCATACTGATGATATGAATTTTACATTCTTTTGCTAGTTTTTCAGTTCAACATTACAGTCAAATTGTGCTAAATGAATGTTTGTTGTGGTGCTTTCCACATTGAATACACACCCTGCTCAGTATTCTATTCTTACACAGATTCATTCAATATTTGCTCATGTTCATGCACCTGCTTTGCTGTCAAAGACTTCATCGTTTTTTCTGTGAGTTCAGCAGAGGAAGCATGTGTCATCCTCAATCTGTTGTTTGTAGGTTGGAGGCACTGGCTATTTTGGTGAGAAGGGGGAGAAAGGTGAACCAGCTGTCATTGAACCCGTAAGTGACCCCATGACGTGTACCAAGGATGACATCACTTAAAGAGCATATCTGCATAAAGAATGGCCAATATGTGAATCAGTAGATAATAAAACAATAATATTTGTTTTAGTGTTTCTCTACCAGTATTGTGAATCACAACAATGTCTTTGCAACTAATGATTTGATTCAGTAATGTTTTAAAGGTAACGATAGACATTATCAAAGGACAACAAATACCTTTTCTGTCAATTTCCTTTTCATCTGTCATTGTCAGGGTATTTGTGGTCTGTTGTGAAACACAAATGGTTTTGCTTTTTTTAGGGAATGCTGATAGAAGGACCTCCAGGACCTCCAGGCCCCGCTGTAAGTTTTACATTCTTAGAGAACTCTATTATTTCAAGGAACCAGAATTTGTCCATTCCTCTAGTACTGGCAGTAGAAGTACCAACATAGAACCCCCTGACTAAAAGAACCAGAATTCATGAAAGACGGCAAACGTTAGCTAACAGCGACATATTCAAACTTTTTTCTGCTTGTCGCTAACGTTAGCTATCAGTTCGAAAAGATGCGCGGCAAAGAAAAATGGCTGCTAATGGGGAAAACGCAGAGAGAACAAAAGTTGACAATTATTTGGCTGTAGTAATATACTTTAATCAATGTAATATTTGCTAAAAAAATAAATCACGGGTAAGCAATGAAGCAGCTAGCAGCCATTGTTAGCCCCAAGTCAGATCCATTTAAAAAGCTGTTGGTGGCGAACTAATTGGAATGTTGATTTAAAATCGTTCAACAGTAACTGTTTGCTGCAAACACAGTTCGCCACAAACGTTTACCATCTTGAACGCATGTCCAAGCTCTCAAATTATATCTGCTCTTCCACACAGTAGTTTGACTGGGTTGTGCTTTCTTAGGGTCTTCCAGGCCCCTCAGGTCTACATGGACCCCCTGGTTCTCCTGGCGATCCTGGTGACAGGGTAAGTCGCTATTTCAGTCTCAGTGCTTAGCTCTCAGCGGACATAGGATACACAAACCCTGAATACAACACGTGCCCCAGTTTCTCATCCCATTTCTAATGTGCATCCTTCTGTGGACGTTGCGTAGCCTTTGATGCCTATTTAGCCTCTATGACTCTGAGTTTTCTTTTCTGAGTTTCTGTGTTGATGAGCTATAGATACTGATAGTGGGCCACCTAATATGTTCTGCTGTATGACTTGTGATTTTGATTTGTGTCAAGATGTGATGTTAATATCGTCCGTATCGTTATTAGTGTCTGTGGAATGAGTTGAGCATTACAGAACTGTATGCACATGCCTGTACCTCTATGATCCTTGGAAGTGGAGCATGTGGCTGGTGCAGAATTATTGGGAAAAACAAATAAATGCTAGGGAGTAGGCTTGATATTTATATTTATGAAGACTCCTATGACCACTGGCCTACAGGCTATCAATAACACAGACCCCCCCCAGCATAAGTACACAAACACACACACATATGCACCCACATGCAGTGCCATGATGTACGTGTACAATTCAATCAAAGACGGTCGATTCCTGAGCTGTCTAACATGACATACTCAGTAAACTAGAGTAAGATGATGCACCATTCTATTTGTTTATGCTAAGTTTTATACTTAAATGTATTAAATATGTGTTCATATGAAAACTGCATTAACACTGTATGGTGCTGATTGATTGGATGAATGAAAAATAAATTAGTGGGGACAATTTTCCTTATAATTGACACACAGCAGATGAGGGGAACACATCTCCTTCTAAATCTGTTCCTGTGGATGAATGTATGATTGCAGGGCAGTGAAAAGAGTCTTGAGACAAAGTCTTAATTAATTGTTAAAATGTTTTATGACCCCCTCCTTGCGTGAAATGTGGGGCCAGTTCCAATAATGCATGCCAAAAAACTAGGTTTGGCCAATTATCAAGAGAGATCTCTGCCAGTAAATATACCAGTGTTCCTTTCACCGGGATATGCTCAATTATTAAAACTGAAATATTTTTCTGTCTATCATTGTCCCCTGCCTGTAATTTGGATGCAATTCATGCCACATGCATTGTGAGGGACATGTGCACTAGATGGTGTTGTATCTGCTAAGTGCTCGTAAGATAAGAGAACATGTGGAGATAAGGGATCATCAGTAATGTGAGAGTATGTGACCAGCAAAATTAATGCCATTTCATAGGGAAAAGATCCATTCAAATATTTGCTGATTTTCTTACACTTTATAAAAAGTAAGAAAATGTAAGTATGGGGTTCAGACCAGACCTGGGTCAAATACATAATTGCTTAGGATTCAAATTATTATTGTCTTTACTCATATATTGGAACCTGTGAAATACTCTCAAAAAGTAAACTGTAACCCCCACCTTCTGGTCCTCTTGGTTGGCTGCAAATTTGAACATTTAAAATAAAATAAAAAATATTCTAAGTTATGTGAATTCATTAATAATAGCGTGTAGCTCTAGCTCAAATATATGATTACAGTATAGCAGTACATGCAATTCACAAATTGGAGGAAAACTGAGATAGAGTTAGATTATTTTTGCCTAAGTGCATTCTTGCACATTTGTCTCCAGTAACTGAAGAGATAGTTATGAGGTACAGCATGTAAAATGTACAACATAAAAAGATTACATGGCACTGTGTTAGTCCTGGAGTTATATAGTAGGCTTTATAAAGTAATCTGTGCTGTGAGGTACAGATGGAGAGCCCTCTAATGATGTCAGTCATTACTGTGTAAACAAGTGTCTGCTGTGCACAGCAGTGTACTAAGATACTTACAGTCCGGACACAATGTCAATGGATTTTCAATGTCATGGGTCATATTAGGCATAGACCGTCTTTGACTCAATTCTGCATGGTACTGTGTGTGGGTGTATGCAATATGTCTGTGTATGTGAGAGAGTGAGAAAGAGAGAGCGAGAGAGACGGAGAGAGGGAGAGGAGAGAGAGCGTGCGTTTGTTTATTTTTTTTGTGTAAACATTCAGCTAAAACGACTCATGTAGGATCCTGTCTTCTCCCTTGCACACACACACACACACACACACCAAATTATGAAATATGATGATTTGACATTGAAAATGTTTGCCACTATCCTGTGTTTCTCAAACTGGGGAAAAACTTGAATAATGGTTGGTCACAGGACCAGAGAGTCATGGGTTCAGATACTGCCTTGTTTATATCCGTATATGTTTCCCTGGATCAGTGCACCCGATTTGCTCATTTAATGAAGCGCTAAATCATCTGTACCAATTATGGTGACATGCATGTGCTAATTTATCGCCGTTTCCTAGTGCTTTGGAATATCGTCAAGTTTGATTTCAAAACAGTCCACTCTGTGTTGTGGAAGTACTGCTTTTGCTTAAATTGTACTGTAATGCAATTAAAACAGCATTCATAGTATGTTTGACAAGCCTTTACCTGACTGTATTCAACTCTGATGGATCTCTCTCTTTCTCCTAATTTTCAGGGTCCTGCTGGGCGTGCTGGTCTTCCAGGAGCTGACGGCTTACCTGGGCCTCCTGGCACCATGCTGATGCTTCCGGTACGTTCCTCTGCTGTCTCGGTCTGTGTAGCCCGGTAACAATGTAAATATCACCGTCTGTATCACAATGTCTGAATTGATACTGCTTTGCTCCTCTTTCTTTCTTTCATTTATGAGTCAACACATTTTAATGCAATTCTGGCCATTGTTTAGTATTGAAGTGCCCATTACATTACATTACAAACGACCAAACATGCCAGATAAGGTACAATAGAATTGGTTGTAGAATATATAGAATAGGTAGAATAGGCCAAGTCAAACTACCATATCAAGACAAGACAAGTATAACTTGAGGACCTATAGTATCGAGACAAATACAAAAGTCAAAAGTCCAAGATTAAGGTATAAAATACAGGGGGGTAAAGATAGACAGGTGAAAAACAAGTGGCAATAGGTTAGGGGACTCCTGCAGAGGAGTTAAGGTACAGTGTGAAGAGATAAGCCTTCAGACTGTGGCGGAAAATGGGCAGCGAGGGAGCAGTTTTTAAGGGGATGGGGAGGTCGTTCCACCACTGGGGAGCTAGGGTGGAGAAGCTCAGCAGTCGGGACAATCGTTAGACAGGCGAGAGTTCATTGTTAGAAAACTTCTCCCAATGTCTTGGTATCAGTTAATGTGTTAGCACCAGGGAAGACACAGAGCTGCTAAGACCACAGCGGCACCCGTAGAAGGGTTGTATGAGGCGGAACCAGATGGAGAGCGTTATAAAGTTTTGTGTGTTTCCCGGAGTGAGAAAAGACTCTTGTTTGCGGTTGACAGTTCCGCTTCGGTGGGGACGGCGAGAAGGGCCCGGTGGTTTCCGCCCAGGAGGCCCAAGCTCAGGCCATTCTCTCCCAGGCCAGGGTGAGTACGGTGGCCCCGCGGGAAATCTGGGCAAATGGCCCTGCGCTTTTCACAGCTGCCTGGCCAGTCCCAGTCCACATTAAGAACTTTTATTACCTCGGGGTGGGTTTGCTCAACCTTGGTCGTGCTAAAACAAGTCATGCTGAGAGTTTCTGGGAAGGCAGCCTGTTTGGACAGATGTAGGACACAGTTAAAAATACCACAGGGGTTCACGACCCACATGTGGCTAATGGAACAGGTGTCAGAGGCGAGGAGGAGCGTGAACAGCATCACCCTGAACTGTGTGACAGTGTAAATGCACAGATTTTCAGGGAATTTGTGCATTTTTTTAATCCATTTCTGAGATAAAAAGACTCTTTTGTAAACGTACAATAGCACTGTCCGGTTGGGTCCAGTGTTTCTTTGACTTACAGTATTATCAGAATGCACAGCCCTATTAATGTGACGCTTAAGCCTCCTATTATGTTTTGGGTCAATTTGACCCAATTTAGTGTTTGACATCTCTTAAAAACCAGTTAACGTTTTTTTTCCAGCTTCATACTGTATGATTTTTTTCAAGTAGTAAAAATTTGATTAGATTAACAATAAACATAATGTTATGTTTTCAGAAGTTCTGTACCAAGTTTGCATGTGTTGTATGGGCTCATTTTGACCCTCTGTAACTGCATAAAATGAATAGAGAATATACAACCATTTTTATCTCAAATTTCTTTACGGATTATTCTGGTGGCAGTTTCCCATACAGGTGCCAAAGTTTCACTTCCAGTACCTCAGGCTCTAAAATGAGATGTTTCTCAAGGATTTTTCAAATATATGGATAAAAGGCTAATCATTTTGGAGACTATAAGAAGGCGACACACAAAGTGTCAAAAATGTTCTTTCGTAATAATTTTGTGTTTATTGAAACTATTGGGGTCAATTTGACCCCAAACATAAAAGCGGTCATAAACTCTTAACATAATAGTAGGGTTAAAAATGACAGAACTGCGCAAAACACTAGTTTTATTAGAGGGGCTTGTCCTGCATATAATCGGTAAATGATATGGAGTCGTGGAGAACGTGACTGCTCCGTCCTGCATGTTAATGTGTGGAGTTCACAAGAGTGTGGCTGTGTGCTGATGGTTGTTTGCCTTCCCCAGCTTGCCATGCGAGGTCCCCCAGGCCCCATGGGACTGACAGGAAGATCTGGGCCTGTGGTAAGTGTTACTCTGCTGGAAAGCCTCTCAAAAACAGTGGATCTTTCTGAGAAATACAGTGTATGATCCTGCCTATCCTGAATGTCCTTCTGTCCCTTTCACATGTGTGACCCCCACTCCACAACCTTCCCACTTCACCCAACATATGTTAATTTACCACCTCAGGATTGCAATAGCTGAAATCAGTAAAAAAAAAATCATGATTGTCATACAATCATACCTTTATGCTCCGGTCACTCCAAGGTGCATGTACTGTATTAGAACACTTACAATACAAGTGCATACCGTGAGGATCAACAGAGGGTTCATTACCATGCATTTTATTCATAAGTGTGGCTTGTATGTTCTTTGTGATCAGAGCGTAAGCTAATCCTACAGCAAACTGTGTAGTACTGTACTGTAGGTGTTGGCCAGGACACAGCTGAAGCAGGTGCCTTTCTTTTCCACACCCCAGTGCTAGGCCGCCGGTTCCATCATTTTTCACTGGTGTTATTAGGCTGCCCCCGCTGTCTTCAGCCCAATCGCCTGCCTGCCTAATGGCTGCCATATCTCCCCGCTCCATCTCTCCCCCCCCCCCCACTGCCTAGAGAGTAGTGTTCCCTCTCTGTCAGCTGGCTCCAAAGACTTGTTGATACTTGATCTTCAATTTAGGTTGAGGCAAGGCATCACAGGCAACGCAGATTTTTTTCTTCTTTTTTTTTCAGAGGTTAGCAGCTTTATGCTGCAGGACATGGTTATAAAAAGGATATGAACTTTATAATTTAGCTCTGTGTCTTGTCCCTGATTGTAGACGTAAATAATAGCCATTTACATTGTTTTTTTTCGTGCTGCTTCTAGAACTGTCTTCAGGAAATCCTTCGTAGATTCACACGCTACATATTGCAGTGTATGTTCTACCTCCACTTAAACTCTAGTAGTTTTTAGGTACATCGGGAAAGGTAAAAGCGAAAAGCCACTCCACATTGTTTTGGTCTCCTGTTAAAACTAGGGTTGTGATAGAAAAAGTGCTTATTTAGTCTGAGGGCACTTCTAAATTGTCTATTATAACCGTCTCCTGAATGAACATGTTGTGCAGGTGTGGCTATAGGTGTCTGGTATATAACTAACAGAACTTTCAGAAAGGATGTTGTACTTGCAAACACTTGAAAGTAAAATTTCCTTAAGACTTCAAATAATAATTTATATCATTTATGGAGTAGACAATGTGGTGGCAATAATCAAATAACTACCTTTGAACCGTCAGAGGAATGATTGAAATTGCAGGGTACACACTATGTAATTTATTCTTCCATTCGTGCAACCTGGGATTGAAGAATTACATTTTAGAGATAGTGAAATTGACCTCATTAATGTTAATAAACAGTTTAATTATTTTTTTCAGCTGAAACTGCAATACTTCTATTTGCGATAATTCAAAGATATGGATCATTTTAAATATCGAATATGCCTATAGGGTGGCATTAGAGACAACTAATTTGTTTGCTTTGACGTAAAAATAGTGAAATTACCTTTTACCTTACCTGCAGTGAAAAGTCTAACTTACCATTTAAATATTTAACACAATTAGGGGATCTTCAATACTTTGTGACCTTAATCAGTGTCAGCAAACCTCTATCGTTTGCAACTCCTGGGCCTGCCAAACATTGCCACCTACTGTTCAATTGTATGTACTGTTTAATCCACTATTTCTGTCATGTTCACATGGCCAGTCATGTAACTTGAGAACTCACTCACTCATTCACTCACTCACCCTGATATGTTTCCTTAGCCCACACAGGTTGTTGTGTCTGTTCATCCGATCTTATTTTCTTTCTGATTTGTGTCACTTTCAGGGCCTTCCTGGTCCATCTGGTCTTAAAGGTGACAGTGGAGATCCCGGACATCAGGTAAGAGATGAGCAGCACAGTTCAATTACTGTAAAACCACTGCATTCAGAAATGTGCCAATTAGTGTAGCAATGAATAGAAGTACAATATTTTAACTGCAAGATGGACAAAAATACAGATTTAAAGAGATGATGAAACAAAAGTAATAATAATAATAATAATAATAATAATAATAATAATAACAAAAGTAACAACAACAACAACAAGAACAACAACAATACTAATAATGTACAAAGCAGTCCATTAATATTTCTTGAAAGGAAATAAGCACTCATAGCCTAAAGTAAGCTTTTAATATACATGAAAGCTATATATTTATTTAGTTTTAGCTAAAAACTGATTAGAACATGTGTCAATGTGGCTATATAGACTACATAGATCATTTTTGCAGTTCCCTAATAGAATATACAGGCACTCAGGCACTGTCTATCCCTTGCCTGATCATCAGACTGACAGTAAGCCATATATAAATATATAAATATCCACCAAGCTTTTAGCAAGGGCACAACAAAGAGGGGATTCATAGCCTACAGTGGCAGTCCCCTCAGACCGTGTGGCACTCTGACTGTTGATTGATTCTCTGCCTATTGTAGGGTCCCAGGGGTATCCAAGGACCACAGGGTCAGCAAGGAAAACCTGGGAAAAGGGTAAGTCAACTTCTCCCTGTGCGTGTGTGAGACAGAGGGTGTGTGTGTGTGTGTGTGTGTGCATGTGTGTGTGTGTGTGCTTGTGTGTATGTGTACGATTATCAGACGTTAGCATAACTGATCCACATGTTTTAAGACATACTAGAATGTAGATGATTTCCGGGTATAAGCCAGCGAGGAATAACCAAATTAGGAACGAGTACTTTAGAGTTTAGCCATTGGGAAATGATGGCAGGTTTAAATAATCTGTCTGAAAACGCCAGCCCTGTAAGGGAGTGTGTTGAATAAAGCTGTTCCTCCAGGTGTATAACTGCCCACCCCTATCTGAACCAGCAGTTTGCTTCCCACCAGCCATTCTGTCAACGAGGCACACACGGCTTGGCCAGGACTTCAAAATAAAGGATGCAACAGGGCTTTAGTGACAGGAAGGATCTCCCAAATATGAACTCTGTAATTCACCTGCTGCGATGCTTCCAGCGTGAAATAAACCTCTTCCACCGGCTATAAGTTTCAGCCGCGCACTACCGTCGCCCACACTGCTAATCCAGAAATGTAGGGTTAGGGTTGAATGCGTTGCCTAGGGTGTGTTTTTTGATTTTGTGCGTTTCGGCTGATTCCGGCAGGGCCGGGCGGGAGCCGATGGCGCCAGGGGAATGCCGGGGGAGTCGGGATCCAAGGTGTGACATCTCCACTCGTCAGACCGCCTGTGATATTGTGCTGCCGATGAACGCGTACTTCCTTCAAGGCCGGTTTCATGGTCTCCATGACAGATGAGTCAGGGGACGGTGGGAGGGGAATTTTAGCCTCACGACGACTTTGTATCTTGCAGGGCGACAGAGGCTTCGACGGACTTCCCGGTCTCCCTGGTGAGAAGGGACACAGGGTGAGTATCGATCCGTTCCGGAGTTTCGGACAACGACACAAACAGTTTCTTCAGGTCACGGTCCAAAGGAACGGACGTCTCTGGTGTTGTGTCGGCGTTGCCTATTAGAGATAGCAATAGATGTGAAGGGCTTGGGGGAGAAGAGAAAGAGCAGGTGAAGGTTGTCAGTGTTCAGGCAGGGAGATGGAGACATATACCCTCATCTTCAATACTATATACTATATATTCTCTTGTAGAGGCAGTCCTAATAAAAGGGGCACCAGAAGGCCCTGCATTCGAGGCCAAGACATTGAGTTTCCTTTAGTGATCAATGAACTGTGTTTGTGAAGAAAACAACATCTTTCTTCTGTTAGTCAAAGTTAAAGACAGATGATCATTGAACTCCAGCTTGAGGCTTTCGTGATCAGAATGAGATACTTTCTAACCAAGGCCAGGGTAGTGGTAAACAAGCGCATGGCCAAGCTTGAACTGTATTCACAATGCAGAATGTGTGGCTTTAGAAAATGGTCTTTAGAAATGCAGTAGCTAGTGTATAAGGAGGAACTCACTACTACAGTAGCTACTGTAGCAATAAGAAGGAACTCACTGCTACTGTAGCTACTGTAGCAATAAGGAGGAACTCACTGCCACAAAGCCCATGAAGATTCCTACTGCCATCATATTCGACTTTTGTAAAATGCTTTTTCCTCATTTTTGGAGATTCCAAATTGAGAGTTAGCAGTTACCATGAATGGCTCATGCAGATTATCCAAAACAATACTCCCCGACATAGACCCATGCCACGCAAAACCACAGCATGTGTTTTCAAAACATTGGATTCTCTGTCACCCATTTTGCAAGATTTGACAAATTCTGGATCTAGAGAATAGGATAATAAGCGGGTATACATTATAGTACTTTCACCAAACAATGGTGCAGTATGTCAGTGAGAATGGAATTGGGTATTTATTGGATTATATTTCTCTATCCTATGAATACTATCATTGAAAGTAGTCTTATTCTGACAGCAGTTTTGCGATTTCAATTGGTTCATATAAACATGACATCAAGCGTGAGAGACTGCTTGTGCAGTAATTCTTGATTCATATTTTTGTTTGTGCTGACCCCCAGTGGAATATTGACAAGAAGGACATACTGTACAGAATTATTCTTTTTTTTAATCCATTTATTGACATTTCCAACAGCATTTTCCTTGTAGGTAATGGCATTCTAGTTCATAATTTATTTTTAAAAAATCCTTGATACAATTTATTTCATTTTGTGGAAATGAGTGTTTTAATAGGACAGAAGCTACACATATTACTCAATGAAACTGAATTAAGTTCAAGAAAGTTTAGGCCCGGAGCCCCAGACACACTCAACTCTGACCTGACGGCTATATGCCCCAGAAAATGATGAGTGACAGGGTTATTACAGCGGAGGGTGTGCTAAAAGGAGCTTTCAAAGAAAGGAACCATATGGATCTCCTCCCAGAGAGCACGAGGAGGCAGAGCTGCAGAGGGAGAGGGACCAGGCCACAGATCACAGAGGGGATATTTTCAGTTACAGTGCTGAGCTCCTAATCGTGGCCCGGGTAATTACAGGCCACCGCCCGGGAGACCAGGCAGAAAGGAGCTATAAATAGTGGTTATGAACCCGTCGGTACTGTAGGCCCGATCCAGTAGCCATGATAATAACACATCTGTCTCTTTCTCTCGTTCTTTCTTGGTTTTTCTCTCCCTGTCTCTCCGTCTTGCTGACAGGGAGAAATAGGATCTGCAGGTCCTGTTGGGGCACCCGGAGAGGACGGTCAGCGAGTGAGTACCCCAGTGTCCCCGCCGCTCATAACCAATGAACTCTCTGTCCGTGTAGGAAAGCTGACCTTTCTCAATGTGTCTGCAGGGGGAGGACGGAGAAATTGGGCCGAGGGGACTGGCGGGAGAGAGCGTAAGGACTTTTTCAGTTTCATGTTCTACTTTTTACTGCCCCGTTTAGATGGCCATTGTGGTACAGCTCTGGGATAGTGTCCACCTCCGCATCACTCTGAAGTGGTGTGCTTGAACATTTGCCGTTTGGTACAGTGACTGTTCAGCTGTTGCCCACTTGTTTCAGTTGGGGATCTACATTTCTTTCTGATGGCAATTACGTTTTCCAGGCCACAAGAGCCATATCTTTTTATATGCAGAGTGCACACCTTTGTTATTGAAGTCCTCAGTGCATGAACATGATAATGTTTCTGGTCAGCTGAATGACAGTCTCGCTAAAATCTTGCTTGTGAGATCTAATAATGGCAAAAGCATTTCTACGTCATATCTTAGTACCATCCATCCGTTTTCAATCCATCGCACTCACACCTTCATACCTCAAAGACAATTTAGACTCTCAAATTAACCTAACATGGATGTTTCTGGACTGTGGGAGGAAACCAGTGTGCCCAGAGTAAACCCACACACAAGGCCCTTGGCCAGGATTCAAACTCGCTACCTTCTTGCTGTGAAGCAACACCGATACTCACTGCACCACCCTGACACCCCTCGTATCAGTACCAAATAATGAAATTATTTGAAATTGTTTTTTAATAATTGTATACTAGCTTTAGTAAGCAAGAAAGACTATATTAAATAAATATAATCTACTTTAAGAGTGCTGAAAGTAAAACATGTTAGTCTTGCCTCAAAAGTACAGGATCATTTACCTCATGAGCTGTTTTTATTGTACCACTAGAGGGCAGAGTTTCCTAAGTGACCTCATACGCATCTCCCCACTTGCAAGTGACATCACCTAATGGATATGCACATTTTAATTACCCGATGCTTTTTATCACATTTAGTGTTTTAGCAATATATTTGTTGACTGATTAAGCTTTTTTTGTTCCTTACCAATTAGGGTCCAAGAGGGTTGCTGGGTCCAAGAGGACCACCTGGGCCGACTGGCCAGCCTGTGCGTACTCTCTCAATGATGAATCATTTATTTTTATGTTTACTGTGATTTTACACAGTTTAACATCATCTCAACTCAACCAAACCCATTCTTTGTCTTGCAACTATCTATTCCACAGGGTGTTGCTGGTGTTGATGGCCCTCCCGGTCCAAAAGGGAACATGGTACGGAAAGATTTATCTTTTTTTTTACATGCAAATCAAGCCCACACAAGCACAATCATGCAGTATAGAATAGTCTATTACCTATTGTCAGAAATCTGGTATGTACCCCAACTGAACACATTTTTACTCCTCTCTGCAGAATTGTGACTGTATGTTCTCATGAGCAGCCCTGCTTTGGCCCATAATCACACTGTTCTGAGTTACGTCATATGGGATCATGGCCTGGTTGACTAGTACTGTATGTAAATAAGAGGCGTGCCCACCTACCATTAGACACATAGATGAGCCAAGAGCCTGTGGGAACCTCTTACAGTTTTGATGAAAGGTAGTATGGCACACAAGTCAAGAGCCACAGCAGACCTGGTTACTGAGTAACTCTTAAATTAGCCTCCATCCTGCTCATACTTTATGATTTTGAGGGATTTATGGAGCAGGACACCTTCATAAGAAATATCAGCATACGCCAGGACCGAAAGACTAAACATGCACGCTCGCACACACACACATATGTTTTGCATTTCATTACATTTTTAACATAACACAGTTTCATTCATAAAACATGGTAATACAGTACTTGTTTTTTACGTTCCTTAATATAATTGCAAAGATTATGCACAAATATGGTTATTCATTTTTACATCTATCATATTTGGTTGTTACTTTGTTCATTCTTTTTTTTTTTCATTTTGACATACACTCTCAGTTAGCCCTTGGAGGCCGTACAGTACAGAGGGGAAATATGTCTACCTGCGGTTCTGTGCTCGCACTGCCTTATAAAGGCCTTTGGCCCAGAGGATTGATTCTGTTTTTCTTTGCAATGAAGTGTAGGAAGATGAAAGCTTGTCTTTCTTTCTGCAGGGTCCTCAAGGAGAGCCTGGGCCTCCTGGCCAGCAGGGGATCCCCGGGACACAGGTGAGAGACAGGAGCACAGTCCAGGGTGATCGATAACCTCTCGTTCACCTTCCAATAACTCCCATTTTCACTCTTGTGAGCATTGCTACATTACATCCTCTACAACACGTCCTTCACTGGCTTTGAGGAGTTTGTCGAGTTGGCCCTATTTTGCCACATTCCCCCCCCCCCCGAGCCTGGAATACTCCCGGGTTTGTGTTAGGGGAGGGAGCGTCTGAAAGCGTTTCATTCATGCTGCTGGAATTTCAGTGGAGAAAGACACACCTGGCCCCGGGAGCCGGCTCAAGTTTCCATCTGCAGGCCAGGGCGTCCCAGGAATTACAAGCCGGAGCGGACAATCATCACTTTATTAGCCTCGCCGTGTCAGCTAGCCATGTAAACTCGACCTTGTGCGAAAAGTGCGTTGTGTGCCTGTGTTTGGTTGTACCTGTCGTGAGAAGACAAAGCATAACTTATCGGTTTGCTTCATTCCTGCAGGGTCTTCCTGGTCCTCAAGGTCCCATTGGACCACCTGGTGAAAAGGTAAGTTTAAAGTGCTGAAAGTATTGCTAGCTTCAAGGTTTCTCTGCCATTTTAGATCATAATCCTTTCATGAAAGATCCCTTCTGTCCAGGCAATGCTCTACACATTGACACATACAGACGTACAGATAAACATTCACATCACTTTGACTTTCTTTGAATAAGTTGCTCTGAGTCAAAGAGACTTGTGTCATCAGGTGATGTGGGAAACTAATAGTTTGGGACAAATGTATTACAAATGTAGCAAAACTCATTAGCAGCCTCAGTAGGTCTTAATTATGAATTATTTGACGTATCTCCTGTATTTTTTTTATGCATGGCATTTTGAAAACATAGAAGGCAATTTTCAATAATTTCCGTTCAAGGACACTGAAGTCAGTCCAGACATAGTTGAAAGGAGATGCGTTGTCCCTCAGAGACAAGTTCAGTTTTCAGTTGTTCCTCTGTTACAAATGTCACCCTGGGCTCTGACATTTAAATGGAGCCATTTTGCTTTCCTTTGTTTGCAGGGACCCTCAGGCCGAACAGGGTTGGCTGGCCTGCCTGGCTCAGACGGACCTCCTGTGAGTCTATTCACCCTTCCGTTATTTCTTTCTCTCTGTGTTGCTTGTGCATTACACTGAACGTACAGTTTACTATGGTAATGACGATTATTCACTCACGCAAAGTGCCTCCTATTGACACTGTCTGTAAAGGAGATGCTTTTAAAAAGCAATGCTCCTCCCACAACTGGTAAAATACCTAACCACTAATGAGGTACAGTACGTTTAGCAACCAACATTTCATTCAGTGGTGAGAACAGGCCTACAAAGGCCATGAATCTTCCTTTATTGTAATGTAGGTCACTATGGACATTCTGCCTAAGCCTGATTCCTTTACCTCAGTGTAAAATGCTGAAATCCCCATTATGCCCCACTCCCTAGTCTTCATGTGCAGAGGACCTCTCCTGTGTCTTCAGCTAGGCTTTTAAGACTCCTGCAGGTGGATATGATTTACAATGCGCCACAGGTGACAAAGTCTTAACACGGCCAGGTGTGTGAGTGAAAAGTGTAAAACCATGGGGCCTCAAGGAAGCCCCAATCAACCAATACACTTGACAGCAGCAAAGCCAGGCTTTTTCACGGCACAGCGAACCTTCCAGATTATTCCACCCAAGCATGACCACGGTTCCGCCAGTGGAAAATCTATCACCGCACAACTGCATCTGTCAATCTGATCTGTCAAGTGTCCTTGTTAACCAGTCCCACAAACCGTGTGCACATTCGCACACAGTGCTTAAGTATGCAGGTCTGTTTGCAGCCTCCATTGAAATCCTCCACCTGCCGTGCCTCTTTAAATTGAACCTGCCTGCCAGGACTGCATCTGACATTGCACATGACAAGTGTATGTCGGCTGATGTTTGATAGATTTTTTCGAAAGAGCTCTGTTCACCTCAGAACTCTTCATAATCAATTTAAATTATTTAGGGGCCATCCACATGATGTTAATTATCAGCCAATGAGTGGCCATTGAATATCTTTCACATTTTCATTCATGGAAACAAACATATATGTGGTATTGAAATAGTTTAATCCATTTTGATTCTGTGTTTTTATGTGTCTTGACAGGGTCATCCTGGCAAAGAAGGTCCAGCTGGGGAGAAGGGCGCATTAGTAAGTCCTTTATTCTTTTCCTGTGTTAGAGAAACTCTCAGATCTGGACTTTTATACTGCGAACGAGTACGCTTTAGTGACAAGCCTGGGTGAATAACTGCAGCCGGTCTTGCCTCGAAGAAGAAAATGGTCTCTGTCTCATATTTCCATATTTTATCTGCTCTGAAGTGCTGAATGTGGTGATTGTGTGAGTTCCTGGGCTGAGAGTCGCAGACACTAAAAGGCTTGAAAAACTGCTTTCATATTTCTGAGAGGAGACTGTGGCTCTGAAGCCGTCTAATGACTTGGTTTGCTTGTGTTTACAGGGTCAGCCCGGTCCTCAGGGGCCCATCGGTTACCCAGGCCCACGCGGTGTGAAGGTGAGGTGACTTTGATGTTCGCATCATCCGAGTCGGCATCGTACTTGGCGTATGCGCTTGTCACTCACATGTCTCACTGTGGTCTCTCTCAAACAGGGTGCCGACGGAGTCCGCGGACTTAAGGGGGGCAAAGGAGAGAAGGTACAGTAAAGAGCCTCGTAATCTTTCACTGCAGACTACATGTTTCATGCATAGAGATGTACAGAGATGTAGAGAGTAGATATATGCAATAATAAGATGGATAATATGAACAGACGGGAAGAGTATTTGCTTTGAGTCCAAATTGAAGCTGCTGCAGTCAATTAGGTTTAAATGATGTGCACTGCATCATAATGAAAGGACGCCCGACTTCGAGCAGTTTGACACTATCTGGAGAGGAAATTGATTTCTTGTCTTTATTATCCTCGGTTGAAGTGAGGAAGTTCCAAAGCACTGCATAAAAGTACAAGTTCCCCAACTACCTACCCCCCTCCCCTCCCAACTCGGTGCGACCTCACCACATGTCAGCGAACGGGAAGGTAATTTTAGGACAGCCGCCATGAGAGGGTCTGTTTTTGTAAAGCCTCTGAGAACTAAAACCAACAAATATATACAGTACCGCTGACTCTAACAGATAAAGTGATTTAGCGTCTGTGGACAGGCCCGAGCCACACTTATGCCCCTGTTCTGTGAAAACCGCAGCAGTAATAACTGGGAACCTCAGAATAATATTGTATTTTCCTGACTGTTCTTAGAGTCCAGATTTCATTTGTTGTGGGACTATTGTGTGCAGTTATGAGAATAGGTTAAAATGAATAAAGACTGTGTTTGGGCCCTGTTGTGTAACCCAAAGTCAGTCCTGGTTTATGTCATGTGAATCAATCAAACCAGTGCACCGTCTAAGCAGGGCCTCAGTGTATTACTGGGAAATTGTAGGAAACCAGACTGTATACTGTATGTACTTCTTATATAGAGGACCCATGCCCCTCTATGCCCTGATGACGACCCTTGGTATTTTCTGTTTGTCTGGTTCCATTACAAATGTTTTGTCAGTTATCCCTGAAACGTTGTTTAGTGTTTACACAAACATCACCCTCAAGTTAAAAGGTCACATGCCAAAGTCACAGACACTCCTAACACCTATTTTTGTTGGTGTTGTTTTTTTCAGTATCTTGCCCAACTTTTCAGATAACTTTTCTTAGAATTTGTTTAAACTTTAACCCAGGTTTTGCTGTCTCTATTATCCAGAACTTCACTGATCATTGGATTACAAGACTAAATTGGAAGGTCACAGAGAATGTCGATAATGTGCATTTACAATTATCCCAAACAAAATCGACAAGATTTAAATAATCTTAGTTTGTTTGCATTCATGTGAAGCTTTCTCAGTTGATCCAGGGTCACTCATCTCTCCTGTCCCAGAGAGACTGCTTTTTTTAGTCTGTTCTGTTCCATTCTCCATCACTAAATTGGCCAAACGAGCCGAGTTCAATCGCTGTCCTTGCCCCAGAGAAGTTATTAAGAGAGCCCTGACAGCTGCACAATTTCGCCTCTCAAAGCCTCAAGCTGAAAACGATCACGCTATGCCCACCGGCACATCCCCAGGCACAGCCCAAAGAGATAAATACCTGCTGCTTTGCATGCATCCTCATCACAGGATGCTTGACATTACTCTGCCAACATGGCAGAATACACACTGTCCCCGAACATCCAATAATTTCTCTATGATTAGGGTACAATGAATGAATTCTAACGGTTGAAGCTTGCACATAGTTTTATCTGATATTTCCATATCTCTGTTTTTTGACATGCTGTTTTACCAAAGTGAGAATAGATGGATTTTTTTTTTTCTGGCTGGCAGGTCGTTTAAGCGAGGTCATACATTTATTTGCAGCATAAAATATCTCCATCTCCGGAAAGGAGTTATGCGTTATGAATAACATGTTTGCCTACCTGAAGGTGGTGGTACATGATGAATCTTGCAGGATATGGCAGGTGCAGAATGAACACCAATGCAGAATGTATGAAGAAGCAGGAAAGCGCAGTCCGACAGGAGAATTCTCACTGGAACTCCCACAAAAACACGACTCCTTGAATCACGGTTATGCTAGCTGATTATAGCACCAGATTAATAGCAACACCTGCTGCTTATGATTTGTGAAGAAAATGTATTATTATTTTCCACTGCATCACTGTTTTAACTCTTTACAAATATGTTATAAATGTCCTTGGGTACTGTTGCATTGAAACACGACATGGACATGAACAGTCTTAAAGCACTGAGCTATTGAAAAGATGTGATGGCAGTTCCTTTTTTGGGTGCACAGATTTATCAGATGTTCCGCAGTTTAAATGTAAATCAATAGCCACATAAAGCCACCCTCACCTGTGTCCAGCAAATGGGTGCCTTGCAGTACACAAGAATGGCCAGCAGGTGTCAGTAGTATGACTGATTTACAGTGAGGAACTGTCGCATACATCAGTCTCCCTGAGTTCACCTGCAGTCACCTTTACGAATCTTTCAAAAATGACCAAGTCAGCTGTTTTAGCATGCATCTATTTAACTAATGATTTTGTCACTCTTCCAATTACAATGAGACTTCATGAACCCAGAAGTTTCTCTTCTACCACCAACACTTGTTACAGCCTGTACTTGCACACAATTGGAAAATTTTAAATGTATTTCTGATGTTGAGGTGGACTGATTAGCTTACTAATTAAGAGTAATTAAAAATGTCTTAATATATTGCATTATAAAAATGAATTCTTTTCTAGGATGAATGCAATCTTGTTGTCTACTTTGTTGCAGTCCCCTTTTCATTGCAGTTGAAAGTACATTCTTCAGAATTTAGACTATTTTGGGGCTTTTCAGTACATTTATATTCCATTGTAGTGAGTATCTGGTGCTGAACCATCCCAGTCATGTAAAACAAAATATAATTTCATCACTCTTTGAATTGTAGCCATGTTTTACCAGATATGGATATAGATATCTACAGTAGTAGCTGCAGTACAAGCAGATATGAAATGAACATGTCTGTTGTGTAGTCTTCAGACTAAACTCTTGATTTATTTTGATTTCAGGGTGAGGATGGTTTCCCTGGTTTCAAGGGAGACATGGGTCTCAAAGGCGACAGGGTAAGGGAACACGACCAAACAACAATCACAACAAATTTGAAGCAGCTGACACAACCCCGCCTCCAAACCAATGCACAATTTTCAGTGAGCTTGTTGTGGCCTTTCAGGGTGAGAATGGCATCCTTGGGTCCAGGGGAGAAGATGGCCCTGAGGGCCCGAAGGGCCGGTCGGGCCCCAATGGAGAATCGGGACCCGTGGGACCTGCTGGGGAGAAGGTGTGTTTTGACGCCCAGCCAACCTCTCCCAATATATTCTGCCTTTGTCTAGCCTTAATGGTTACTGTGCAGGTTATGTGTTTAATGTCCAAGCTGTTCAGAAAGGAATTTTGCAATGTACTGTATCGATATTTTTAGTCACTTGTTTGTGTTATAAGCTACTGAAAACTAATGGCATAGGCAACGTAAGGAGAAGTCAAGTTTTATTCATAACATTGTGTTTTGTTTTTAGGGAAAACTGGGCGTACCAGGGTTACCTGGCTACCCAGGAAGACAAGGACCGAAGGTACGTTAACGCACTACACGGTCCGTCTGGGGGCAGCTCGAACCGCAACACCCAAACCTCTCCACGAACCGGAACAATACGTTGGATATGAATATTTACAGCCCCGTCTCTCGAATGAAAAATTCATGACGCCGCTCCCTTATTACCCAGACCTGGCAGGGCAGCGCGATGCGGGGGGAGGAGGAGGATTGTGTCTCTTTTTTTCTAGCGGATGCGAGTCATGCTGGGAGCGGGGTGCGGCGTTGACTGTTAGAACAGGCAGCCTCTCATCTTTGAGGCCGGCGTGAATTCGCATCTCTGGAGGCGTTCGCCACGGGTCACGTTCTCTGTCAGCCTGGCTCTCTGCGGCTCGGGAGGAGAGGCGAGAACAGAGGAGTCGCACCTAAACATGAATATATTTCGCTCTTTCAGACCAGTGTTTGCATTGCGGCTCGCTTTTATCTGCCTGTGTGTAGAAGTGTGTGAGCGCGGAGCACTTGATTAAGTATTTAGAGACTGGGAATCAGCTATAGCTGGGCAGAACTCATAGCCCAAAGTGTGATAGAGCCCCCTTTGAGCCCCTTGCCAGGACAAGTCATTCTATGGCTACATTCACGCCGCAGCTAAATACGGTTTTCGTACTCATAGATTGTCATACTCCACTGGAGTGCTTAATGCTGTTACGTTGGGGTGACATTAGCTCAGGAGGTAAGAGCAGTCGTCTGGCAGTCGGAGCATTGCCGGCGTGTGTGAATGGGTGAATGAGAAGCATCAATTGTATATAATAGCATGCGATTGCACAGACCATTTACCATTTACATTCACACACAGTTGGTTGTGAAAGAGAGTGAGAACCACATTACTGAAATCGCTACCTGATAAATTCAGGGTTGACTACTGAATTTTTATTCAGGGTTGACTACTGAATTTTAGTGTGGATGCGGTTAGTCTGAACGGTGAAGATAGAACCATACTGAACAACTAGTTGTATGTGACACAATGCACTGCTCTTGGACCTTAGTTCCTCATTTGTTCAAATTTTGCTGTCTACACAGAGTACGTCAGTTGAAACGAGCAAATTAATAAGAAGGAATCATTTCCGAGGTCTGTCGCCGGCAGTTTGTCATGCAGAAATGGACACTTACCATTTTGGAAGTGGCCATTTTGCGCTGTGCTAAACGTTGTTATGGTTACAGACGATATTTACAGCTGTCGTGAGATCCGATTAGGAGAGTGAGTTCCATTACCATACACATACAGTGAGCTCATTTCACGGTGCTCTGCTGCAATGTGTATAATAACGGTTTTCACATTCAAAAATGAATACGGTTGTCACTCCCAAAAACTGCTGATGTAAATGTAACCAATATGGCAGAAGGTTTGTAATCCATTTGAGTGTACAGTAATGGAATCATCACCATTGCCACTTCCTCATATTACTCTTTTCTGCATCAACAATGATTGGTGTTTTATTAAGAACTATCACTCACTAGCTTGCATTGGTTGAATTGACTGGATTGCATGTAAGGCTTGTCATATAAGTCCAGACTATGAACTGGGAATGTTCCCTGTTTTGGGTATAAGATGCCAAATGCCTTGAACAATTGCACATATTTTTATGAGCAGGAGTGTTGTTGACGGTAGCCTACAGCTTTGTTCTAGAGTGGTGGAGGTCAAAAGACCAGAGTGCTGAAATATAAAATGATTAAACGACTTCATTATTACGAGGCCTTTCCTGTTAAGACCGGTTTTCAGAGTACCACTGGTGCATTGCTTTATTATTGAAATAAAAAACAATGCTATGATCATTATTTCAATGCTTACGATGTCAACTGGAAGAAACCACATGGGTAAGCTGTTTTTAATACTTCTCACCACAGAGCCATGATTAGATTAACACATTCGATATATATTTGCTTGTTTGTTTGTTTATTTATATCAACTGACAGATTGTATTACTCTGTGACTTTCTGGGGTTGCTTGTTTTTGTAAATAGGAAATATGGCTTATTCATTGCGATTGCTATCTCATTTCCCTAATCACAAATCTGTATCGTAAAAGAGCAGCATTTTTATTTTGCCTTTTTTGCAGCTGATTTTATACATATATACAGTATGAACGCTGTTATTAGTGGGGGATGCTGAGTGGCTCATTTGGTTAAGGCACCACACTGTGGTGCATTGATCCAGGGCATGCCAATGCTGACTGTGGCCAGTTTTAGGGCAATGGACGATTAGTGATTGTGTTGCCCAAGGGATCGTTTAGACAGTTAGGGAGTCTGCTGTTCATTGCTATCTGGTGACCCCTGCTGGTTAATTGGGTACTTGTGGACTGTATGTTAAAGCCACATATAAAAGGTCTTCCTCTGACTCCACTCTATGTGAGCATGGCTGTAGTATGTGGTATAAAAAGAAGCAGACTGGTAATTGGCAACTGTGGCTGTTTGCACTCTCCCAAATCAGCACAGAGAGTCCATGAACAGCTGCGTTTGCAGATAGATGGTCGTTCAAAATTAGGCTGGAAATTGCATATGCTCTGCCCCAAATTGGGCACCAAATTTATTTTAACAGAATAACAATGAAAACCATGGCCTACAGGCAAATATGGCCTTTGCGATTGTATAACTTTGTATGTGAAACAGTAGAGGATCTCATAGCGCAAATCATGATGTGTTTCATTACGTATCTCGCAACTAAACAATGTAATGGCCTTTCTTGGGAGACTGCAGTGGGTTGGATGATAGCAGGACTGGTAGATTCAGCGTTCCCTCTACCCTCATGTGACATTATGAGTAACTGTGAAAGTAAAACTCGGCGAATCATTACAGGTTAACAAGCAGAGCTAACCCCCCTCCCTCTTCTGTCTTCGATCCGTAGGGTTCGACTGGCTTCCCCGGATTCCCAGGGGCCAACGGGGAGAAAGGAGCGAGGGTAAGACTGATTGCTCCCTTTGTATCATGTCTGGCCTTATAACCCACAGGGCTTATTAACAATTGTAAATTGAACTATTTTACGAAAAGAATGGGACCAAAACAGCCGCGAATCAATGTAAAAACACATGCTGAAAACATTGCGTCTTCTTCAGGCCTCAGTAATTTGAAATCTCTCAGAGACGAGAGACTTTGTTGATTCCAGATTTTTTTTGCTCATGAGTTGAAACTGAATTTCAAAATGACATATTTTCATTGTCGAGCACCACTGCCAAGCATACAAATTAAGTCCTGCATGCCCCATGTTTTTTTTAAGGTTTTTGTCCATAATACCACAGAACTTGATATAGCTACAGTGTTTCCACATACTACTGCAGTTGATATTATTACCAGGATTTTTCACTGACTAAATGTCAATGCTGGCATTTACTCATAATGCATTATGGTAGAATTATGCAGAATGTATACTGTAACAGTGCATAGCTGGAAGACATTTGCTTAGATTTTTTGTGGGTCTTTGTGTGTGTGTGGGAGGGTAACATTCAATCAAGTACCTCCAAATGGGCCATAAAGACACTTGACAGCTACGTTAGATGGAAAATGAGATTTCTTTATCCAAAGAGGTGATGACATTGGCTCAGGGGGGCCGGGGAGAGAGATGGTGGACGTTTGTGCCATGATGTTAAGCCCCCATGGATTATTCATGTCCAAAATGTCAAATGTATGAATCTCGTCTTACACTCCGTCACACGCCTGGTCCAAATATCAGGCCTCTGAGCCTCCCTCAAAGAAAGACGGGGGATGGGGGAGGAATGATGGGGAACATACAGGAGAAAATGTCAGCGTGATCAGCTATTCTGTAGCCAAGCGGCAGGTGTAATACACCGAGGTCAGAGTGCCGACCTATATCCCATTATCCCATGATCCTCGGAGGAATGAGCCATCTCGCTCTGCCAATCATTTGAGCCTCCTTTGCCCCAGAGAGGGTTTCTTTCATTTTTGTGGAATGTCCATTGTTTTCTTTTATAGATTTTTTAAGAACATGCATCTCATTGCAAGGTGGCATCTTATGTGTGGTCAAAGTTCAGCTATTGCAGATATTGATTTTATTAGGACTTTATCAGGGATAGAGAAAGCTAATACATTTAAAGATAGTTTTAAAGAGTGTAATAATCGTTTTTGGAATAATAATTTGAAACTACTATAACATGGCTACACATTTCTGGTTGATTGACATTTGTGCTGTGTTTCTAACGGTGATTTTTTTTCGTTTTGTTTTGAAAGGGTGTGGCAGGCAAACCCGGTCCAAGGGGGCAACGAGGTCCAACGGTATGTACTCCGATATTACAGTTCTCATTCACTTCACTTTGACCCATAATACTGTTCACACATCACTTTAATCCATAATACTGTTCACATTCACTTCACTTTAATCCATAATTACTGTTCACACTAACTTTACTTTAATCCATAATACCGTTAGGACTTACTTCACTTTCACCCATAATACTGTTCACATTCACTTCACTTTCATCCATAATACTGTTCACACTCACATCACTTTCATCCATAATACTGTTCACATTCACTTCACTTTCATCCATAATACTGTTCACACTCACTTCTATCTTACATTTACCATTACTGTACTCTTCTCTTCTTGGACGACTATCTCATTCCTTCTTACGCTCATGTCTCATAGGTTCTAAGCTCTTTTTTTCCCCTGAATTCCTAGGGTCCACGTGGTGCCCGGGGTGCAAGAGGTCCAACAGGAAAACCAGGCCCGAAGGTAACCCATGTTCCTGTCCCACCCAGAACTTTGAATGCTTTGGTTACATGTCTATTTTATTATTACAGTACTGTTACATACTGTAGTGGAACTGACCTCTTCTTCCTGTTGTGTGTTTGTGCAGGGCACTGCGGGCAATGATGGTCCTCCTGGCCCGCCTGGTGAAAGAGTAAGTTCAGCAGCCTGTGCCAGCAACAGTTGTCCCAAGTACACAACACAATGTAGAGCAGTGGTCACCAACCCTGTTCCTGGAGATCTACCACCTGGAAGGTATTCGCTCCAACCCTAATGAAGCACACCTCATTCAACAGCTAGAGATTTTGTAGAGCTGCTCATTAGTAGAAACAGATGTGCCAAATTTGGGTTGAAATGAAAACCTACAGAATGGTACATATATCTGAAGAGGGTTGGGGACCACTGATGTAGAGTGAAATCAGTCTGGCTTAGAAACTGCTCTCAACAGTAACTCCTTCCAGTCCTTGACCTCTGCAACATGTACCAGCCTTTCATCCAGTGCTTTGGAACAGTTTTATTTGGTTACTATTCCAAACAAGCTGAAAAGGCCAGCTCAGGCCTTTGTTTACTTATGCAGTTCATTATAGATTTATGATTTGATTTCTGGGAGACTGATAAAAGAGCATTTAGAACCAATGTGAGCTTTCTGCACGTCAAGGCAAAATCTATTTTCCTTGTCTAGACCATTCTTTTTTTTCCGTCAGCTTATGCTCTCTTGATTCGTTCTCCAACTGTTTTAGCAACACTTTGTTACTTTCCATATCCCGACAAGTAATTAGTGATTTCCATTACTTGATTCCCTGCTTCTCAAAACCATACAATGTGAAATATAGGGTATGGGAAGTAGGTGTTTCAGAGTATGAAATCCACTGAGGAGGTATTTTAAGCATGAAACAAAATTCATATCCTGAAGCTGTAGGGGGTTGTGGCCATAAACGCACTAGGATGAGATGAGGGAAAGATAGCATTCATACTCTGTATTATTCATCAAACATAATATGTACACTCAACAAAACTCTCTTGTGATGATGAAGTGGACTGTACAATACAGTGAGCCCAATTTGGCACAGAAGCCAACTCAGGCAGTGTGTCTACTCATCTTATATTATTTGGGCTAAATATTTAATATAGCATGGGTTTCATTTGTGAACAGAGCACGATGGTATGCAGGGTATTGTAACTATGAGGAACTTATTTTCCTTTCTTTGCATCCGGCATCACAGTATATTTTTACTACTATTGCCCAAGGCACTACTATGCTGCAATAATAATTTAGTTTTCCACAATGATATGAAACAATGAAACCTATATCTGCTAATTGATGGATGTCAATTTCATTGAGTGCACCAATAATTAAAAAACACAAATTAATGCAGAAATTGAAACATTGTTTTTGGAGGAGATGAAAACAGCTGAAAGTTTTTTCAAGAATAGCTAATGCACAGTAATATTAGTTTTAATGTAACTTTGCAGTGAAAAAGTCACAAGCTTTGCTTTCTCTTTATTTTGTTCTCTAGTCCTCCCAGTAAAATAAAACAACAAATATTTTTGCATGAAAATGAGAGTCTAAATAAAAATAGAAATATCTTCTGCATTCCAATTAGTTTCCAAGTACTGTTTGTCTCAGAGGAAGCCAGACTACTTTCTGCAAGTCACACTTGCTCACAACAGCCTTATCCAGCTTGAGTTTCCTGTACTGGCATTCACCTTAACTGATAATTGCAGCATGTGCTATTAAAGCCCCTTGGAAGCTGCACCTTCTGTGCTTAAAATACCTCTTATCTCTAACAGAAGAACCCCTCTGACAGTTTTCTCCCATGATTCTCAGGGACCTCAAGGACCCCAGGGCCCCGTGGGTTTCCCAGGACCGAAGGGTCCCCCTGTGAGTATCCTCATTCCTGCATGGGCGCCAAGGCGTAGTACTTTTCGTGGAGATGTGATTTGACGTTTTCTGCCAATGGAGTTGAGGGCTCAAGTTGAATCAAAGCATTCGCCCACTGAATTGGAGAATAGTTGTTTATATTTCCCAATATATTAAACACATAATGTACTGCTGTTTGAGTTTGTACTGTTGACTAGTGGGCTTGTTAAAATGATGTCTAGCGCAAGTTCAGTGTTCTATGCTTATATTAATAAATGTACTTTTTATACTACCTTTATAGACAAGATAATTTATTGTCTGGGAATGTATTAATTCCGTATCTGGCATTCTGGCAGATGTCAGAGGAGGATTTATCAAACAGCACGTCTATAGAAAGTGACCGCCTGTCTGACTTTGTCTTCGCTCGCGGCTTTAGGGACCACCTGGAAAGGACGGGTTGCCAGGTCACCCAGGCCAGCGCGGAGAGACCGTAAGTGCTACCGCCGTACGCGCGAGCTGCGGCACACCTGGGCGCACCTGGCCAGCTGGCTCCGGCAGGCACTTCCCGCCGGGTGTCGGAAGATGGGCAGCGGGTTTCCACCCCCCCTCCTCTGTCCACTGCCGGGGCCGTCTTATCTTCCCGCACCTGGAAGGATTTGTCTCCCTGAGTCAGCGAGCTTTTCTGACTTCAGGGGCGGCAGGCGTCCGGTAGCTTGCCTGTTGCCACTCAAAACTGTGCCAAACGGACTGAGCGATTTACAGAACGCAACTGGGCAGAGAAATCTGTTTATCCTATCAGCCACTTTATTAATTGTTGGGCGTCAGTGGCCCTTGTAATTCTACCCCTATGGCAGAGACGAACTCCTGGTGGCTCGTAGCCACTGCGACCGTGACAAACGGGTGATAAAACTCACACGTTTTATTAAACCGGCCATCGGCATGTGAGAGATTAGATCTATAATCTGCAGGTTTAATAAACTTTACTGGAGCAAATTCTCTGCAGGAATTTCTTTAAATCATATTTCGGCATCTGACAAGCACACAATGCTAAGAGTCCCTCGCTGTTCATATCTGCACAGCCTGACAACCTTGGAGTTCGAGTCTGTCAGAAGGAAAACTGATGGATTATAGATCAAATTCATTCTAGTACTTGGGTAAAATGGTATTCATCCTTACAAACATGACAGAATTCTGCGGGAGTTCAGTATGTACTGATTGTCTAATACCGTTAATTTAGACAAGAGCTCTCAAAAAACACACAAACACTCAAACGATTTGTTACCTGTGGTTTTTACAAGCTTTAAAAGCGTAATTTCACAGACAGGTACGTGAAGGGCGATGAACATAATTCATTACAAAACAAGTTATCAGTCACGTGCATTGAGAACTAGTCCTAAGAGATGTAGCAAATGTGTGTAGTAAGTCCCTCTCAAGCACTTCCCAGTTGGTTTATTTGGTAGCATTTTGTATTCAAGCTGCCAATGCTATTCTAGCCAGAAGCAGTAAAGCTGCTAAAGGCTTGATAAAATATCACCAACTGGAAGGGTTTTCTTCATCATTCGTTCTTTTCCCAAGCGACATATTTGCATCAGCGCTGGCACATCTTTGTTCTCCCGTGTTAATGATGCATCAATGAGGATCTTCATTAAGAGGCTGATAGTTCCTGATTTATTACCAAGCAAACATCTTGCTGAGGCTCTGGTATGACAATAGATTACAGCAGTAAAAATTTCTTAGGCATGAAATAATGTACTATTGGCTTTACATGACTAGACCTTCAGTTCCAAATGATTCAACTATCATTCCTGTACGATTCAAAGAGTAAACCACAGAACTGTAGAAATGTATAAAGAAGAGGGGTTGTTTTGAAACTGTAGCCAAAATATAAATGTATTTCATACTACAAAATCCATACTGCAGGCTTTTTTGGTTGTGTGGAAATAAAAGATTGTGTGCATGTAGTTCATGTTGCGCTGTTGTGAGGCTGCCGTTACAGACACTGAATAAGGAAACGTGGTCAGAATAGCTTCAGCTTTGTGTGATTGTTCATAACTCTGAATCAGTACAAGCCTTTGCATGCTCGTTGCTGTTTATGTCTGTGTGCTTTGTTTCGGTTTAACCGTGAGTATGGTGATGTGCTGTTTAATGTCACTTCGCTCTCAGCTGACTCCTTTCATGTTGGCTTCGGTTGGTGTCATAGAAATGAATGACGCAACAGATGCAAGCAATATGGAAGAGTGTAGATTACAGCCCACACTATTTTTCCCTAGTCAACGCCTGTCAGTCTGTCATATTGCATATAACCACCAGATGGCGCACTCTTTAAACATCGGACTGACGAACATTTGACAAATACACATTTTTTCAGTATCATCATGATGTGGAAGCATTAGGGTTTTTCTATCCACTTTTATATCAGTATTGGTAACATAACTACATTATTTGCACATACATACAAACACAGTGTGTATGGACTGTATGGTAACGTAACCTGCATGCTAATGCTGTCTCAATGTTGTGTGATGTTTCGCGCCACTCTAACATTGTTATTACAGCCAAGATTAAAGCTCTCTGTATATGGATCATGTTTGGTTTCAATGCCAGATAGTTCTCTTTACTACTAGGTGGTGAGGTGGTAAGTATATGTAAATAAATGCTAGCAGATTGTCACATTTATTTACACAGCCACCTTTAGCTACCACTGAAAAGGAAATCAACTTTATTTTTTTTAAAGATATTGCTTGATAAATCATTGTTTTCTATGCAGTTTTTCAAGGCTTATGAATTTAATTAAACTGTAATTACATTCATAAGATAATCATAACACAATGCATAACCAGAATAAGTATTGTGTACAATGTGATTAAACAAATGTTATTTTAAGATGCTTTTAAAGATAGTAGTCTTCAGACAATCACTGTAGCTGGAATTTAGCCTGTGTTTTTACCATTTCACCAACCCTTCACTGAATACTCATACGCATAGTGTTTGCTAAAGAAAAAAAATACCATTTGGTATTTGGAAAACTGGGTTTTCATGTGTATTGGTTTTATTGTGTGTTTTGTTTTTATATTTTGTGTAAATGTTTATTGTTATTTCCCAGGGTTTCCAAGGAAAGACAGGCCCTCCTGGGCCCGGTGGCGTCGTAGGTCCACAGGTAAGTGATCACTCCTCACTGCATATTACTGTACATCACTTCCACAGCAAACTGTAAATTGCTCCTGGAAAAAACATGGTACATTTCCGTCTTGAAAAATATAGTGTTTCACTTACTATGTGTGCAATATAAAATGATCATATATAGTGTGGTTGATATTCATGCTCCAGTAAATCTCTGGTTGTTTTAAGTTAACACTTGTCCTGTCCCTGTATAATGTGAAAGGGTCCTACTGGAGAAACTGGCCCAATTGGAGAGAGAGGGCATCCTGGGCCACCAGGCCCCCCTGGAGAGCAAGGTCTTCCTGGAGCTGCTGGGAAAGAGGGAGCAAAGGTATGACTTCTGTCCAAAACCTTGTTACGAGTCACATACGCAATCAAGTTCAGCATACAGTGACATGGTAATAGTGCTCCACTGTGACATTGTGGTGGGGAAGCAGTTGCTAATGAGAGACTACGAACCGGGCAGGCTTTTACAGCGGTGTTAGGACCGTCGTAAGCTAACACAGTCTTCTGAACACAGGGACCTTCTGCAGTTATTTGTAGTTTTTTCTATAGTTATTGGTCCAATTCACATCAATTAAGGTGTTTTAGTGTCTGGGATAGTCAATACTATGTGTATTGTAATACACTTGGAATTGTATATACCTACATACTTATGGATAGTAATATATTGTAATGGTCTCGTGATTGTGATTTTGTTATGCTGCTATTTGACCCTGTCTTGGCTAGGTCTCATTTGTAAAAGAGGTTTTAATCTCAATGTGACTTCCTAGTCAAATAAAGGTTATATGTAATAAGCAACCATAATCATAAACGACATTCCTCAGTAGAAAAACTACCATTGAACAGATGTTAACTTATGGCGGAAGCAGCCACTTCCCTGTGTTCAGAATATGGAGAGTTTACGTTAATGTAACGGCAATGCCATAACAGTAACAACTGTACAAATATAACTGATTTTATAACAGTCACTCCAGAGACCGTTTTCATTTCACCTGTGTAACATTTAAAAATGGAATTGAATTTTATTTTTGGAACATAACTATGATCATTATTCAAGGTTAGTTTTTTTGTGTTTGTTTTCATTTTGGTGTCACCATTTAATGTTTTTATCATTGCAATCATTGCTGGTAATCATTGTTATTTTCCTGGCAAATGTCATCGAATAGACACAGCCTGCAATGATTTCCCAAGGGTGAAATTATGTCAAAGAATAAATGTCAGCCAGTTGAGACGCGCTTCGCAGACATGGCAGAAATGCTTTGACTGTATTAATAAAGTGTGTTTTACACCACTCAAGAGTTACTTCTGTCCATAGTCCAGTTTTACTGCTTGTAACCTAGAAAATAGAAATTATGATCCTATAATGTAAAGAGAGGTTGATTTCCCACCTCAATTGGCTTTAGAGTGCAATTTATGGGAAGACTGAAGTCATTCTGTTGAAGGGCGCTTCTATCTAAAGCAGGGAAAATCTCTACAGCCATTTTTCCCCTATCTCCATTATACTTCCGCAGCCAGAAAAAAGTGTTAACTGCAGGTGAGTTAGCCTCACAGGGTTAGCCTCTCACACGAGCTCTGACCTACCAAAAACAATCACCTACCATTCTCAGGGGTCTGTAGTGGATTGTTTGAATCATTCCAGATTCATTTTATTCTCAATTTATACCTAGAACTAATTTTATTCAATAACTCCCTGTAATTAGCATGTTTATTTTAAGGAGCGACATTATTGTGAAGATATAGCATCTTGCATCTTCACTAGGTTTTGGTATTGACTTCAAGGGACTGCAGGAGTGATGTGCCCCTGAGCAATGAAAAAGATGTGAACACTAATCTAGTCCATTAATCTGAAGTCTAGTCCAGTTTGGAAGCGATCCCTGTAATCTGGTGCAGACTGGTGCAGATTTTGGGAAGACTATCGTGTGGAAGATTTTTAGCAGCTACTACTTGGCTCTCAGGTCACACTCTGTTTCATCCACCTCCACAGGGAGACCCGGGCCCTCAGGGAACCCCTGGAAAAGACGGCCCTGCTGGCCTGAGAGGATTCCCTGGAGAGAGAGGCCTTCCTGGAACTACGGTAACAAAACAAGATCTGTACATTTGAAAGCATTCTCTGTAAACTTTTTCTAGGTTGCATCTCAGAGGGGCCATTGGCAACCTATTGAAATGGATTTTGCAACATTTAGAAAAGAAACCCTGTGCCCCTATTGTGTGTTATCCAAGGTGAGCCTATTGTACTTATGGTCATGTCATTAACCTGGTCACAGCGTGGCTGTGTTATCATTAGCCCATTCTGTCTAGCGTGGTACAGTAGGCCTGACGGCTTTGTTATCATTAGCCCATTCTATCTAGTGTGGTACAGTAGGCCTGAGGGCTGTGTTATCATTAGCCCATTCTGTCTAGCGTGGTACAGTAGGCCTAGCGTGTAGGCATTGTGTCTAGTGTGGTACAGTAGGCCTAGTGTGTAGGCGTTCTGTCTAGTGTTGTACAGTAGGCCTTCAGAAGGAAAGGCTCCATTATCAGTCCGCTCACAATAACAAACACGCTACGGCATTAGCATACCGCCATGCTTCCCACTTCCGATACCTCTCCAGGGATATGCAGAGGGGGCCATAAACATGAGCTCACACCCAAGCGCTCCGCGTACAGTAATTCATAGTCACAGTGCTGATCAATGTGCCTCAGGAGCGCTTCGCGGTTGTAGCACCATCTTTAATCTCGCAGTCCGTCTACACGACGGTAGCTCACGGCTGAAATTATGGATTTTTTTGTTGTCGTGGCAGCGATATTGTTTCAAACCACTCTGCAGAATGACAGGTTTCATTATGTTATCTTAAGCAATTGAAATTTTAAAGCAAAGGACTGTTATGCTATTCTCCACGCATTAGCAACTCGGTGGGACGGGTTGTGATTGCACTGGAAAGCCCCCAATAAAGAAAGGGGAGGGAGGAGGGGGTCTCGGGAACTCCCCGCCGATCTCTGTGATTCCTCACACGTGGCGAGGCGGTCATTAAAGCAGCGTAATGGTTTTTATGGAGTGTCTCGGGGGTCCGTGTTTTCACATGCCGGGCATCCTGAATGTCCGCTCAAAGTCACATTAAGCATATGCCGGGCGGCCTGGGGTTGGGACTTCGGGGGGAAGATTTACTTTGCTGTGCAGGACCGAAACCTGCTTCATGGGTCATTGGAGGATGATCTTTAGCTGTGTTGCCGGCGTCCTCCATCTTACAACATCTCTCTTTTCTTTCAGGGTCCACCTGGCTTGAAGGGAGGAGAAGGCCCTCAGGGACCCCCCGGGCCAGTCGTAAGTACACCGTTGCCACGGCTACCGGCCCGGCAATGAAAACGTGCACGTCGCCGCGGCGATGTTCCTCCTTTCTGCTGTTAGCTGTGGGGTGTGGGGAAACAGCAGAGGGTTCGCTTGTAGCTGCTGTTCAGTAGCCTCACCAGATCTCCACAGGATCTCTCTCTGCAAGCTGGATTACAGTTACATGACCAGGGTACTACTGTGGCATATTTAGCCCCTCCATACATTACATTACATTACATTACATTACATTACAGTCATTTCGCAAACGCACTTATCTAGAGTCACATACAATACAGTGTAAAACCAAAACCTGGGACAAGTGCGCTGAAAACCCTCGAGGGAAGTACAGTTCCAAGTGCTAGAGTGACCATATGGATAAAAACATACCATACATACCCTAAGCCCAATGTTTACCTATAATACTACCTTTAAAATAATACTGTAATGTTGCCTTCCCTAATGGATTAGCACTGCGATGCAGCAATTAGTCCTTCACCTCACCTACCCAACCCCCCGCTTTTATTGAAGAATTGCTGCAGTCTGTAATAGTGAAAGCAAACACTAGAGGGCTTCTTTTTCACCTTAGAATGCCCTCTGTGGCAAACTCCTCCAAGGTAAATAGTGTATAAGAGTTGTAATTACTGTCTCTTCACATTTCACCTTCCAGTCCTGCTAAATAAGATTTAAATTGACAACCTTGAATATTCAATGTCTGGAAGGTGTTTCGGGACATAATGACAGTCAGTTCTACACAGCTTTTATTTTTTCCCAGAACACGAAGATAAGTGTTGTTGCTCTATAATTGCACAGTGTTATGCTGACAGCATCATAAAAGATTAGATTGCGAAGCTTTTTAAGACCTCAAGACTTTAACAGTGTGAATAAATAGATGTATAAAAGCCTTTTTCTTACAGTATAGTGAAATCCTAGCAACACGTGTCTTTGAAGAAAATAGAAAAAGTCACAGTTTTTCAGTGGCGGTTTCTGCGTAGCTTAAATAATTTAACTCCTCTACCCTGTGATGATCTGACGGGGCTTTGGTTGCGTGCCATTCATATCCTGCTGGAGGATGGCATTCCCTTGACGGGTGATTGTGACGGGTTGCGGCTGAATCGTGGCTCTGGGCAATGCCACCCGGCTACTCATGAGGGCTAGCGCTAGGAGCGCAGGTGGCACTTTGACCTGTAGACATTAGCAAACGATTAAAACAGTGTGCCGGGTGCTTTCGTACCGCAGAAACGACGCACACGCACACACACGCAGTAATGTGCTAACGTGTGCAACAGACCGCAGGACCTAAATATACACTACAGCTTTATATTCGTTCTTCTACAGCTCTCTGTGCTTATTCAAAGCTAGCGGTGGATAATTGCTCCAGCACATTTGTACACCATATCGAGCACATCATTTTTCGAAGGAACATTTCCTGTAGCCTCTTTTCAACAGGAAGAATTAGCAAGAGAGTGTAACTAGAAGCCGTTAAGGACCTTTGAGGAAACGACATATTGAAACTAATATCATATGCATATGTTGTCCCGAGCACCGTGTGAAGGACAACTAAGAGCAAATAATTGCATTAGTAATCGTGATGCAGGAGATGATATCTGATGTTATGATATATTATGCGGTCTGTGCTCGACAGCTGTCTAAAAGTGTGATAAAGAGGTAATCGTAGACCCGTGAGCTTTGTTTTCCACCATGGGTTTAATTCCGGAAGAATGACGAACATTCAATGCTTTTAGACATGCTTGTTTGTCACCGTGTTATTAGTGTGGAGTGCCTATTGTGTTGAAGAGGTTTGTTTACCAGAGCTGGGGGCATGCTTAATTCAGTGCTTCATTCCTGCATCATATCAACTTATTCTTTACTTCCTCCGTCCTTTTCACTGTTTCTCTCTTTCTCTCTCGAATGTAGGGATCTCCTGGTGAGCGAGGAGCTGCCGGGCCTGCGGGTCCCATTGGTCTCTCTGGGCGCACCGGCCCCCAGGGGCCCCCCGGACCAGCTGGAGAGAAAGGGGCCCCGGTGAGCGCTAATGTCCATCCTTAAGCTCGGTGAAAAAGAAGTGACACCCCACACTAGATCCTCCATCAGTCACCTGCCCTGTAAAATGCAAGCCCTGCAGGGTTTGACGTCTCTTACTGCATTTCAAATCCAGCTTCTCTTCTGATGTGTTATACAATTTATCTTTAAAGTTTCCGTCTTATATTCTTACTTTTTGCAAGATATCATGAATTGAAACAATGAACCAATGATGCATAGTTCATTCAGTAGCATGGGTGATTTGTGTCTAGTGGGGTTTTAGTATGCCTTGTGGCAAATTGCTGTGTTTAAGCCATTACGGGTGTTCTGAGTTGACACTAACAGAAGAGCCAGTAATGGTTGACTTTGTTTCCTTAGGACAAATGGGATGCTACCTTAGATTCTGGACAAAATCTCTCCTCATCTCTTACTGGCAGTTATTGGAGAATCTCCATGGCAACCTCTAGATGTAGTGCATGTGATGTTTTTGTGTTTCAGGGAGAGAAAGGTCCACAGGGACCGGCGGGCAGAGACGGAGTCCAAGGCCCGGTCGGTCTGCCCGGACCGGCCGGACCTCAGGGTCCACCAGGAGAGGACGGAGACAAGGTTTGCCATTTCACTCTGCCATTTCACTCTGCCTCACTTCAACTAAGGATTTTCATAGCCTCAAGTAGAAAGAAAATCTCTGCATTCAATCTCCATCATAATCAACACTGTGAACACACAGGCCATCTGTATCGGGGGTTACATGATTCAATAATATACTGCACATCCATCTTCGTAACCAATTACGGCGTGAGATCTAATTAGTATAATAAAAAAATTAAATATGCCGTTTTATCTCTCATATTCATTACATCCTATCAGTCACTGTGCGAAAGACGGCTTGGCCATATGCGACCGCATTAGCCAGTGTTTTGTTTGGCACAGTCCCTTTTTTCTTCACATAAAACGTAATGTTTTATTGGACGTTTTGAGTACGACCCGGCAAATTAGAAATCCGTGTCGTGCCCTTGCATCTTCCTCATCAGTATGAGAGCTAATATCTCAGCGTGGGCCGAGCAATCTGTTAATTACCGAAAAAATTAAATGTCTCAAGGTCTTGTCTTCATTGTGTCATCTAATTAAGATTCCGTGGGTGATATGCATGGGGTGAAAATGTGTAAGGTCTCATTTCCTGTACATATTAAAAAGTTAATGTAAAACAAGGATCTGAGTCAATGTTTGAGATGACCATGACTGAATCCCTATAACACATTTGCTTTGTCTTGCCCAGGGAGAAGTCGGTGAACCAGGCCAGAAGGGCAGCAAAGCAGACAAGGGTGAACAAGTGAGTTCTTCTGTTACATCATTTCCTTTAATTAAGAACCTAATGATCATTAGTCCCTTTAGGCAAGCTGACATTTACTTCCATGTAATGGTCAACTTAAATAAATGACTTTATTTAAAATCACATGGTAACTTTTAAACATTGACTAAAGAACATACCTCTTGAAATGGACAATTTCACACTTATTCTTATCTGGCTCCATTACATTTTTGCTTCACGCACATCCCTACCCCAAGATGATTTACAGCACCGAATCTCAGAACATACAGTACACATTGTTATGCGTGTAATGAATATAGATGGCTTTTACACTGCATTGCTTTAGGTACATTTTCTGGCTGGTGACTCAGAATTCAGCAGTTAAACCACCTACTTTCCCAGCATGCCTGTTCCGTATGACAAACGGTGACATTAATCACCCTGTCAGTTGCTGCTCGAACTGTGCTGCCACCCCCTGCTGCCCCTGACTGTGTCCTGTTGTGATGTGTCCTTTAGGGTCCTCCCGGTCCAGCTGGGCTTCAGGGCCCCATCGGAGCTCCAGGACCTGCCGTAAGCCCCCTTCGCCTCCACCTCCCCGCACCCCACACCTCCTCCTCCTCTTCCTCCTCTCTCCTACCTGGCTGACGCCCGGAGCATTCGTCACGGCAGAGCGGCAAGCGAGCAATCGGCTCGGCAGACAATGAGATTCCCCCCCCCCCACGCGCTGTATCTAAGGGGACGGCTCCATAACTCGGCCTCAGACACCGCACCGCTTTTAATCTATTTTGCGTATTTCATCTCCGCCCCGGGACTCCCGCGGGGGTGATAAATACGCGGCGATACGTTCGCGTAGCGCGGCGGCCCTGCGCGTGAAATACATTACCGGAGCGAGTGGAGGAGAGCGGAGCCTCTCCCACCGCCGTCGGTGTCGTTAGTGGCCGCGGGATTGAGGCTACGCCACCCCGGGCTGCAGGTACGGAGGATACCGCCATTATGCCGTTTGGCCGGCTTTGCGTTAGACCTCGTCCACCTCCCCCCCGGTCCCCCAGACGCGGGTGCTCGGGAAGGCTGACGGGCGATATTAAGTGGTTTCCGCTTGCATATATCGTTCGTAAAAAAAAAAAGGTACCCTGCCCTGCGGCCGTGGAGTGAAAGCCTCTCAGCGACCAGTTATAGATCCGCAGGGAAGAGCGCGTTCGCCCTTCTCGATCCCCAGCGTGCGTGCGGTCACCTAGGGCAACCTGGACCCCGTGTCTCCTCTTCCGAGTGCGTGAGGCCGATGCTGAAAACCGTTCTGTGTTAGCACTTCACTCAAGGACTGTAGAACGCACCAGAAATTTAGTCAGCCTCGAATTTAAACCGGGAGTTAGGAAGATGACACGTTTTTTGAACCTGGTGACACTTTCCAATGTAGTGTATCCTGTTAGATGATATATTTCACATGTCTGCCTGGTGTGACACCTGGAATATGTCATATAATAGCTGCATATGTAGTACTTATAACCTTAAATTAGCTGCTCCCTTCTCTCATGAGACAAATTCATGGAAACAGGGAATTTTTACTGCAGTACACCCCACTTGTAAGCATACCATAAAACATTCATTAATATTCTATTATTGCACTTAATTATTTATTTTACATTTCCTTTCTATGTAATAAACAAGCAAATAAAAGACATGTGTATCCTCCAGTGTAGCCTCACTTATAATGTTCAGGTAAACATGATCACAAAAAGCAGTTGTTTGCTAAAAAAAGATGAAGAAAATGAACCAAACTTATGCCAGTGAGGAAATTATGCAAAGAAACAGAAATGCAAACTGACAAGCAAATAATTAAAGTAATTGAATTTGCATTAACACTGGGCAGGTTTAAAAAGTATCAGCACTTGTGATTCTTGCCAAATTATAAAATGACATGAGTGAAACAACTCTTTTATCTTTGTTTCAAAAGTTGGCAGTAATGCCATTTTTGGCCAGTCATTAAGATGTTGGCAGTCAAGCAGAAAAACTTATTTAAAAGAATTAAGACTGAAATAAGATGCATCCATTTTATGTTCCATTTGATTCATTAGAAGTGTGTCCATGTGACCAATACATTTAGTCTTCCAGCTCATATGGTGGTTCCTGCACTAGAAATTCTCATCCCTAAAAAATTAGATTGAGTAAACTTTTTTCCAGCTACTTTAACCCCTTATGGGTGGATGCGTCCTGCTCGTTACATCTCCCTTAACAGACAGCGTCGCCAGCATTGTATTTGATCATATGAATGGTTTTTCCTAGACACATGACTGTTGAAACTAATTGTGATTCCTAGGTCTTTCTATGGATTTTCTATAGGGTGCCTTAGTCCATAATGGGTAAAAGCTGTGAAACGCACTGCTCTATTTACTGATTATGTTATTAATGTACCTGTGATTTATGGATTAATTTTTGTGGGTATACAGATTCACATACACTCTAATAAGGTATTGCTTGTTCGAATAAAACCGTCTGGCGCGGTATCTTTGCAAACGTGGTGCACTGTAGTTGTTTCCTGAAAAGTGTGATGTCATTTCCCGGCCCAGGGTGCAGATGGAGAACCAGGTCCCCGCGGTCAGCAGGGCATGTTCGGGCAGAAGGGAGATGAAGGGCCCAGAGGATTCCCTGGCCCCCCAGGACCCATCGGGCTTCAGGTGAGAACTTAACCAACAGTATACACAGTACACATTACATTACATTATTGGCATTTGGCAGACGCTCTTATCCAGAGCGACGTACAGTTGATTAGACTAAGCAGGAGACAATCCTCCCCTGGGGCAATGCAGGGTTAAGGGCCTTGCTCAAGGGCCCAACGGCTGTGCGGATCTTATTGTGGCTACACCGGGATTCGAACCCCCAACCTTGCCTGTCCCAGTCATTTACCTTAACCACTACGCTACAGGCCGCCCTAGTGTGTATACATACACACACTCTCAGAAATGTAGTGACAGTGGAGGTACATTTTTGTTCTTCCCAAATTTCCCAATTGTACCCTGAAAATACAGTAATGTTCTCTTTGGGTACAAATAAGTACATTTTTAAGCACAAAAGGTACAACTCAATTAAATATTTCTGGCTAGGGGTATAATTTTATGTGCTTATAGGGTATTTGTACCTTTTTTGTCACTTTTCCTACTTTTATTAGTCTGCAGGGATGCACACACACAAAGTACAAACATGTATACACATGTGGATATGTATAGGCCTAGATTCTGGACCATACACCCCACACCCAGTGTACAAAAGGACATGAAGAATTGTGCTTTTTTCTGATTGGATTTTTAATTATTTCAATTTGAATGAAGACAGAATTTTGAATGCTAAAATCACACCCAATGAAAAATGCAAAAGACCGCAAATGAATCAATGTAAAAACGCCGACAGAATAGCTTGCATGATTTGAGCAGATGAGGCTTTAGCCCGTAAAAGGATAAGTTCAGGGAGGGGTGTGGAGGAATTTTATAACCACTCTGAAAACAAGACGGTAATAAGGTAATATGCAAACATCAGGCTTTCATATTTCATCATTGGGGTTTTGGGTATTTTAGCTGATTTATGGCTATGTGAAGAATATTGTCAGATGTGCTCTGAACTCACAAATTGAAGGGCTTAATGAATCATTCTAATGCATGCTACAATGGAGCTTTCATTTGAAATAAAAAAAGTTTCACATTATACTGTAGATGTCTGAAGAAATGTAGGCTGAATCACATTTCTTCATGTAGTCACATCGTCAAATTTGCCATTAGTTGTCTGTCACATTGCATCACTGTCATATTGGAATTCTGCCCTGCAGTTTTCCTATAAAAATAATAAAATTAATGTATATAATTACATTCAGTATTCAAGAGAGCAGAACAAAAGTGCCAAATATATGCCAATAACGGCAATGGTGGAATTGTGTAAGGATTTTAATTTTAATGAATCACTTTTAATTAGTGAAGGGGATTGGGACAAAAATTTAGTTCCCACAATTATTAGAAAATCTATAAAGTCTTTATCAAAATTTGAAGCATTCTGAAATCATGTTTGAATTTCAGTGAACAAGTCTCCATTTGTCCATATTAACAATTAAAGTACCAGTGAATGAATACTGTTAATTAATTGGTTTGATGAACCTTAGTGTGCCTCTGAATGCTTATATCTTACAATGATTGTTTTTGACTCGGGGGGGAAAGTTCCAGAGTAATTATAGTTCAGAATTGGCATTAGTGTGCATTGACGCAGGGACGTAGCCCCTGAGATGTGAGTACTGGAGGAGGCATGTTCGGGTGAAGGGTGTGTAAATATCAGGGAGAATTAGTTCTGCGGTGCCTTTATTGCCTTCTGGCTGAGGTGACCGAGGACTGCTTTTCAATCAATGAGACACCTTATATCACCTTAAAAAGTAAGAAGAGCATGATAAGTTAACCATACACCTAATCTATTCCACCTAATTAGCAAGGCTACGGCCAGAGGCTATATCTACACAATGCATTCTTTCTTCACACTTTGACCAGAGCCCGTTCTACCTGAACAAAGTCATTAGCAGTTTGTTCATTCAAATGGCATTCTAAAGATAGTCCTCACTAAGTCTCCCAGTTCAAGAGGAGCCTTTTGCCACTGTCCCCTAGTGGCTGTATCAAAGTTGATTATTCATATTTCCCAGCCAATTTCCAACGTCTTTTGTTTATTTTGTTTGTGTTTAATATTGCATGTAGTACAAATGCATTTTAATTCCCTTTCAAAAACTCAAAATCTAAATATTTCAGGTTTTATTCTTCCTCCCTAATACATTTTCTAAGAGCGAGTACTCGTGCACCTCTGACATCTCTGAAAATGACCTTGGAAACACTACGCAGTCAGAATATAAAGAGGGAAAGAGCTGTGAAGGAATTTTATTTTACAGCGTTTAGCACTAGTGGGTCTTTGACTAATCAGTTATATGTTTTGTAGATTAAAGGACTTTGACAGTGCGTGGAAGCTTATTTAACAAATTAAATTAAACAATGCACTTCAAGGGTGGTCATTAGATGAGGTAGGAAAATCAACCACAGATGTATCTAAATGATTTTAGCCATGCGCAATTAAAGAACACAAATAAGTTGCCAATCATCAGTTTTCCCAGCAGAATCTGGTCTCATCGGAGCATATTTAAACGTCCTAATTGCGTTTATGCTGCTTGGAATACTAATTCCTCAGTGTGAGCACTTTTGCTTTTCTGCAAAGGGGTTTTAACTGTAAAAGCACTCTAAAGACACTGCAATCTGTGTGCATTATGGAATTGTGAAAGAAGCACAGCATGAGTGTTCTGTGTGTACATATAGTTATATAATAAATAAATAAATGGAATTAGAAAGGCATTTGGAGCAGCAGTAAAACACATTCACTGTGCTATTGAAAGGAAAGCAGTGTTTTCAGTCTAGTTAAGACAAAATTTAAAGTCTAAACACGCGCTTGCATCTCAAGGTATACGTACTAATGAGTCCTCTGTAGGCCCTACAAATTTACATGAATAAGAATAAATTAATATAGTATAATTAGGGTAATCAGATTCCCTTGAGGACCATGTATACAATGCAGTGATAATGGTAAGTACAATCAGAAAAACCCATTAAAATATGCTACAACTAAAATAGGAGTGAGATACGTGAAAAGACTTTGTAATACCGAGTCATTTGGGGAAAAATGGGACGTATGATGCACTACCATTGAATAATCTTTGATGTGCACTCTACTTAGGCAATGCCACTTCATTACTTCATGGAGTTAGCCAAATAAAAATTCAGACGACAGTTTGAAGTCTTATTTTCAGGTCTTAACATTTTTAGAACGGTTTTCAAATAGTTTTTAATGCATTCCTTGAGTTCAGGAGCCTGTGTGGTTGAAAGCAAACTTTTCAGCTTTTCCGTAACACCAACTTGATTTCATCATCAGATAAAAACTGGAAAGTGTTTCTCTTAAATTACATCAGTAGTTGACTTTGTCTGTGGAATAAATACATTTGTTGTGTTTCAGGGACTTCCAGGGCCACCGGGTGAGAAGGGCGAGAATGGAGACGTGGGCCCCATGGTGAGTTGCTTTTGTTCCAGCTGGCCCCATTGCTTTCTTTGTCAGCCTGGCTGCTGATATACAGTACAGTACTGTACTGAACATTTCACATGCTAAGTCCTTACCAGTCAAAAAGAAGCTCCAGGTTTACAATGAGTTGCCTCTAATTGATGTTCAAACTCCAGCCAGTTGTGAACCTTGTTCTCATTCTTCCCTTACAGGGTCCACCTGGTCCTCCTGGCCCAAGAGGACCCCAGGGTCCCAGCGGTGCTGACGTAAGTATCGCAGCCACGCATTTACATTACACAATGTTTAATTACGAGGTGTTACAGACGTGCAGCTGTGATGTCACTTCCTGAAGGCCTTGCCCTTCTGTTTCCTGACAGGGTGCTCAAGGTCCGCCTGGTGGAGTGGGTGCGATGGGAGCCGTGGGAGAGAAGGTGAGAGCCGGCCTGAACTGGTTTACACTGCCCTGGGGCGGCATCGATAGTGTCCGGTACAGAAGGGCCATATAGCAGAAATACTGCCATTGTGCATCAGAGCATACTGATTTTTACCCCTGACTTGCCTATTCTTCAGTTATTCCTTATAGTCGGTTATTTTCATATGTGAGCCTTTTCCTGATATAGTGGCCTGACATTATTTTCCCTACTTTACAACTGACCCAGCACCATTCTTCCCTTTACTGCCGTTTGGCAAGCAACCATCAATACTTAATGCCTTCCCTGGCTGTTGAATTTTCTCTGCGTTATGAAACATATAAGCCTAACATTGAAACCTCTTCGAAACCTCTGTTTATTCATTGGATTTGTCAACATTGGTAGGACATATCTGTATATGTCACCACCACCATGTTTAATAAATATAGAGGGCATGAAAGAATCAGAAAGTAATGGGAAATGCATTTTCTCAAAAAGCGGGTACAATGTCGTAGCGTTTATGGACATTTAATTAGCTTTCAAATGTGACTTTATTGCACCTATTAGGACTTTCAAATGTCACTTTACTAGAACTTGAACGCAGGATTGGAGTACTGGGCATGCACTGTGCTGCTATGCCTCCAGCTATTACATTCATGCATGAGGATGATGTGTGAAGTGCAGCTGTACATGATTGACTTCATGCTATCATGGTAAGCTGACCGCTCATGTCACCTTTTATAGGGCGAGCACGGTGAAGCTGGTAACCCTGGACCCCCAGGAGAGCCTGGAACCGGAGTAAGTGTCACTCATAGGTTTGTTTGTGCGAGTATTTGTGGGTTCGGGGGCGGATGTGTGATGCTAAGTGTCGGGCTAAGTGCCGTTGATTGTCGTTGCCCAACAGTGGCGAAGGACCATCTCGACAAGGCACCATGCTCTCATAGAAGCAATTCCCACGCTTCATCATTATCATGAGCTCATCTACTGTGATCTACATGATGCTTCACTTTTGATACATTGAACTTGAATCTGTTGAAATGAAGCCATCTGAATATTTATACAGGCCTCAGTGTGTGTGTGTGTGTGTGTGTGTGTGTGTGTTAGTTATACAGAAGAGAGAGATAAACATCCACATTACTCTCCATAACCAGGAATCAATCCTCTCAGTGTTGCTTTCTTTGATTGATTCTGTGTGCTTGTCATATATATTTGACACGATTCATGTGTACATCTGTAATATGATATGTTGTCTGCTTCATACTTAACAAGTGATAGCCAATTGAAAATAGTTGTATTGCAACTGAGGGAAACATTTCTTCTTCATTGCAAAGACTGTAGAACATTTTAAATGAATATGAAAGTTATGGTTCTTTATGTGTATTGTTAGTCATAAACTGCGAATGTTGGAAGTAGCTTTCTCCAGATTCCGTGAGTAACTTGAACTGGGATTATGCTTTATGTTTTTTTGTCATTTATTTTAGTTCAAGGGGACCCGCTTTCAAGCTGTTATCATTTGTTGAACAATTTGTTGAGTTATTTTTCACACAGTTTACAATAATGTTTGAAAGGCAGGATAACAAAAAGATAAAAACGAACAACTGTCATACTCTATCACATAGCACTGGATGTATGGCCAATTTATCTTGTCTATGGCTGCAATGGAAGATGAAGATATGGATACAGTATACTAACCTCATGTTTCTCCCAAGACAATCTTTTGCTGGAGTTGGGCTGTCACTTTTTTCCAAAATTGTGGTGATTTTTCAGATGCTCTTATCCAGAGCGACGTTCAGTAAAGTGCAAATCAGAACCAGGGACAAGTGTGTTGAAGACCCTAGAGGAAAGAACGGCTCCACGAGAAATAGGAATAAATAAGAGAAATACATTTTAATTTCTTCAAATTTCTTCACATTTTCTTCCATCAATACATTAAATACAATTGCCGACACATTTATTATTACACCTGTAGCTACAGTAAATACTAATAGTAAGCAGTATCGTGAAGTTTTATAAAATGGAATAAAAACAGTGAAGATCAATACGATGCTGATGACTCTGTTTACAGCAATAAAACAACTCGCTATGAATGGTTGCTCAAATTAAAGAAGAAAAATTAAAGAAAAAGAAGAAACTGACTGGCCTGAAACTTGTGCATTATACCTGGGTTGAGCCGGCGGATGGCGAAGCAGACTAGTCTGCCCGGAAAATGGCAAATAGCTGCACACAAATCCCATTGAGCTGCTTTATCTTGACTGTCACACCCCAAGTAGCAACTCTTCTCCCACTTTGGCAAATGGCGAACACAAAATTACTGAAGTCAAAATCTGTGTCAAAATCCATGATGCAAATACCACTTTGCTAGTTTGACTGTTAGACACATTCCAAGCGCTGGCCAGAAAATAGAGCCCAAAGGGTCAACGGTAGTGGCTTAGGAGGGAGAGCTACTGTATTCAGAGGCCACTCGCAAGTACCGTGTTGCTGCGTTCCCGTAGATCAGTACTGCTTATTGCATATGGAGGATACCTCCCTGCTACTTGTTTGTGGGTGCTGATGGTTCCTGGTGTCGTTCAAAGGGCCCTAAAGGTGAGAGAGGTGAAAAGGGAGAGTCTGGACCTCCTGGAGCTGCTGGACCCGCTGGGGCCAAAGGACCCCCAGGAGACGACGGCCCCAAGGGTAACCCTGTAAGTGACCGTGGCCCTGTCCTGCACATACTTCATACGCATGAGAGGCATACATAGCCCACACCTCAATATGTGTTACATCCATTTTATGAATATCTATCAATGAATGACCTGCTGCCTTAAGACTTGTAAAGCCAGGGTTTTCTGCTACCTAGAACTGCTCGTCTAGTATTGATTTCTGCATGCACAGCAACCTAGTTTCAAAAATATTATGAAATCAAATGTCACATAACTGTTTTGTTTTTTTTAATAATAAAGGACACACCAAAATTGATTTCAACAATTTTATTTTTAAATTGTAAAAATAATTTAAATGTTTTGTTATACAGACTAAGGCAAAAAAATTTGTCAAGGCTTGGCCTGTTACAGGCATGCCGAGAAATGTGTGAAATTGTGCAAAACAAGACAAGACACAATGGAAAAGTAGCTGAAGAAACACAAAGTGTAATATTGAAAGTAATTTCTTTGATTATAACACTTCTTCCTTCCCGTGCTCCCGCTATTACAAGCACTGCCTCCCCTCTTACTCATCAATTCCACAGAGAATATAGATTTTTGGTTTGTGTGAGCAGGGACTGCATACAAGTTGCATTTCACACAGTTGGCATCACATAGTCTACTCAGAGTATATTCAAAGTCTCAGTTTCAATGAAAAACTGAAATAATGTCAGACATCTATCATTTCTATATCTTTCTGTACAACATCTACAATCTACATATACAGCCTTTATCGTCTGCATTCAATTATTGCAATTAATTAGTCTCCTTTCATTATACTGTATGCATAAAATGAGTTTATATAGTGCTTGGTTGAGCAATTTGTATCAAAGTGTTGGCCATTCATTTGCTGAACAGTGTGTTGGAAAGCAACCCATTAGCATCTGGGTACCAGTATCCACTGCCTGTTGGCCTGATTTCACTCATAGAAAGAGTATTTACAGTGTTGGAGCAATTTTATTTTGAAGTCCAAATGCCTGATGGCATCGGCTATGGCCTTTCTAGTGTTAAACAAAGCAGTTGTTTCACATCATCCATAGTGCAGGCCTTTTTGATATAAAATGATAACACCTATATCTGTCGCAAAATGGGTCTTTCACTCACAGATTGTCATTGTCATCAGTTATGGTTGATTTTATACCACTGACTTTTAAACTAGAAATTCCCTCTTTAATCAAGGGTCCTGTCGGATTTCCTGGAGACCCTGGACCCCCTGGTGAACCTGGTGTTGCTGTAAGTATCATTGTTAAATCACAGGAAATGTGAGGAAATCATCAGAAAATTGATTTGATTTCCTTCCTGACATTGAAATTATTCAAAGATGTTTTATTCTGAAAAAAAAAAATCAATGATCCGTGTCATTTACTGTACATTGTATAGTAAATAAATAAATATGTAAAAATCTATGTAATGACGTGCAATGCTACTTCAGAGCCTCTTGACATCTGTATATTGTGTTGTGCTGAACGGGTTGCTTCTTAGTTGCTATTGTAGCACAATGGTTGCACTCGAGTGAATAACTCAATGGCATCTGTGTTGATTTATTTCAGGGAACAGATGGTACAGCAGGCGAGAAGGGAGAAGATGGCGAAGCCGGTCAGCCTGTAAGTTTATTTTAATGAATTTACTGGCGCTGAAATCGAGGGTAGATCTGTAATGTGACTCACAAATACAGTGCGACACTCACCTCAGGTTAGTGTCCACAAATGTATATATTCTATGCAGTATATGAATGCACTAATTATGAGAACTTAAATTATTCTAAAGACAATTTGCCACTAGTAGCAATTCTGCAAAGTGAAACAAAATTAATGGAAGTTTATGCATGCAATTATAGCCATACTTTATGTATAACTAAAATCATGAAAATAATAACTATGATCATGAAAAAATATTTAGATTATTTTGTGATTGCTGTCCTCACTGCGTACAGTTCATGCACTTTGGGTATATGTAGGGTATATTTCAATTAACTCTTTATGAAAACTAAAAGGCTCCAAATTAATTCACACTAAAGTGTTGGGGACATCTGGAGGATACTCCCCTCGTCTGTGAATGTATATTATGTTTTTGAAGATTCATAAAGCATGCTAGTCACATATTAAAAACTAAATTTTTAAACACAGACAATAGGTGAAATGTGTTAACTTATGGGGAACAAAAACCTTAAAATCTTTATCACAACAGCAAAGATTTTTAACCTTGCTTTCTCGTTTTCTGTGTGGGTTGAAGGGTATAATCAGAATACAATATTTCTCTTTTAATGGCTCAGTGAACTTAAATTTAGGAAACGGAACAGCTATTTCTCATTTCCCCATTAGCCAGTGAGAATTTCAATATCATCCTACCGTATAGCTGAACGAGTTTGTACACTTTTACCAATCATAAATGTACAAAGAATCACAAAGTTTAATGTGTTCGGTTTGTATCCAATTCACTTCCAGATAATCAGCTATGACTAACACAGAGAAATGATCATTTCAAGCCCCTTCATATAAATGTTCATTATATCATTCAGAGGCAAATTTGACTTCACAAATTGTCTATTTTATATTCATGGCTAATGGCACATGAGTTGAAAAGTAATATTGTGATCAAAGCAACAGCGGGAACATGCATATTACAGTGTTCATAAATGCTCTGTGCAGTACATGTTGCAGAACTACTGTGAGTATAATACAGTGTGCGCAACAGTGCAACCTTTTCCGCACACACGTGTTTTGTATCCACTTATTTGGATCACAATGTCCTCAAATGAGGAAATTACATTTTGGCTACCCTTAGTACTGTATTTCTCTTAGTATAAGGGACATTCAAATTCTAATTTAAAATACTTTTTTGTCTATTGGGTCTCAGGAGGTTTAGGATAAATTCTTAAACCAAGAGCATCATAGTCCTGCTACATGTGGGAAATCTTCAGTCAAACAGTAGGTTTGATGAGGTTATGGACTGATATTATTCAGTGACCGATAATCCCATGCAGCTAAAAGAAGCACATGAACATGAACAATGACCTTGTAAAGCCTGATAGTGCTATCCACCATGGTGCTGTAGTTTTAAGCCTCACCGGAAGCTGCAGTAGATGACACCGGCCTCACTTTTCTTCTTGTCTTTCAGGGTCCTCCTGGTCCATCTGGAGAAGCTGGTCCCCCAGGTCCGCCCGGAAAAAGAGTAAGTACATATGTCATCAACATTGTGTGCCTCTCTCCCAGACAGGGAAATAGAACTGTCATCACTTCTTGTCAGGGATAGAGAATAAGAAGACAAGTGGAATGACATCAAATGCCAAGAGAAAAGAAAAAAACTCAGTAGGGTACGACTAGCTCTGAGTCTGAATGATGACATTTGTTTTATAACTGTTCCTACTGGCATTCGGCGAGTGTTTACAGGGAGATGTGGGGTGTTGTTCTCTGAGTCGCAGTCTAGGCCTAGTAAGTAGCCAGTGCGTAATAAGTAGCTCCATATTTTAAATTAATGAGTGCATTTTGCATGTGGAAAGACATCTCCTTTCTACAGTACATGTTTATCCTCATTGTTCTTTGCCCGCAGTGCTAAGTGTACATTTTTCTATATTTTGAAGTGTACTGTATTTTGTGGTTGATTTGCCACCCACTAGCTTGTTAAGAGATGCAATTTGAAGAAAAAAACCGTCTGTAGTATTTGCTCCAACCATACACCACACCACCTGATTTCACTAATAAGCTTACTTCCTGACAGTAGCAGTTGCTGATTGGAAAAATAGATGGGGTGGAAACCTTCCCTTTAAACTAATCATTGGTCTCAACCTGTTTTCATTCATTATGAACGATTAGCAAGTGTGCCAAAGATTCAAATAATCCATTTGCGTGTATCCACACAGCTTCCTTATCCACATGATATTCGGGAGATTAAATCATGAAGTAAATTTAGGAAAATTGGTTTTAATCACTACTGTAAGTGCACATAACTCTGTGAACTACAGTACCACGTTTGGTTTCAACACAACCTTCAATAAAGGCTTGAAAACCTGGGCTTCATTTAAATGATAAAATGTGTGCATTGCTGAACTTTGTCATGAATATTCTCTCTAGTGTGGGTGCAGACAACAAAGAGTACATGTATCCACAATTTTACATATGTCATACAAGTGTATGATACAAATCACAAGAATTGTATTACTTGCCTAGTAGTGTAATTGAGGAGAACTGGCTATATCTGGTGGGATTGAGTATGTTGTGAGTTAATCATTGTATTGTTGATCATGGGAAATTATTATGGGAGGAATTGTTGGAGACCAATAATCAGTTTAAGGTTCTGTTCAACAGGAAAAGTCTTTAGGGTAATACTACCTTTTTAATTATTACACCATGTGTAATTATTTACCATTTTGATTTTTTTTTTTCTCAAAACCTGATTTTGGACGATATTACAGGACCATTGTCCTCAGTGCATAGCCAATTATTTTCTTGTTCTAAGAAGCTTTGGGGTGGGTACAGCATCACAAATCTCATTGTCAGATCCTGAATAAAAAAAGAATAAAAAAAAGAATATTGGGTACTGGTGATAAAAATAATGGCTCAGAACAATCTTCAAACATGTCTTATTTAGAATCTGAAAGAATTATAATGATATCTTACTTGGTTCACATTATACCAAAATGTTGAGTCAGAATTTATCTTTTCTAGTCCATACCTCATGATAACTGACCAAAGATGCGTTTTCGGTGGAATATAACCTTGAGGGGAAGTTTTCCACTATCACTGCTTCCTGAACCAAGGTGGTAAAATAATTTGTGAAATCAGGTGGTGGAGAGCATGCTGGGAGTCTGGAGTTGAGTAGCGCAGGTGTACTGTACATACTTATTAGTTCTCTCTCATTTATATGCGTCAAGTTAAGAGCTATGGAATACTGGCATTTTAATTCTGAAAGTTGCAATGTTTATGAAATACATAAGAATGAGATAATTGTTTGAGTTTATTTTTGAAAATTCGGAACATGAACTCTGATTAAGGATAATTGTATGATTTGAATAATGAATTCATTATCTAGGACACCAGAAAATATATATTTTTTAAAGAAGAATAGATAAAAATCGAAAAAAGTGACGACCATTATCTGTTATTTTTCCTATTCATTATTTAAGCCTGGATTATGTGTTTGTGACATATTGCATTACAAAAAATGTATAAGGTCATTGGAGTCTGAAAGCAATAATATAATTTTGGTGAAATGGCCATTGCCAGTTTCCAAAGGATCCAGAAAACATACTTTTCTTATTTTAAGAGACAACACAACATTCCCCAACCTAAATATCTCTACAGGCAAAATCTGAGCCTTCAGTTTTAGAATCTCAGAAGATAAAATGTCTGAATGGGCTATAAAGACGGACATACAAATTTCAATCCATTCTAAGGCAACAAGACCCGAAACCTTCTCATTTTAAAGAAGTGAGAATGGCATTGAAGATTTAGTGGGATCATTGTCCTGAACCGCTGGTAAATAGAAATAAAAATATCTCAGTGTCCACAAAGAAATGAGGTACTGATATTAAATCTACGTGTGCAATTGAAATTGTGCAGAAAAGACGAAGTCTCTCCCAAACTCATTTACTTCACTCAAATTGAACACCACTCATGGTGACATATACAGATAGCTTCCTAACAGAATATTGATCAAAGCCGTTTGAATGGCAGCAGTGAAAAAACAATAACATAATGCAATTACAAAAGCTGGAAAAATGGAAATTAGACTGTCATTTCCAGGACAAGCTGGCCTCCTTGAAAGCTTATCCACAGGAAATGATTTTCAGTGCATCCAGAGTAAAGCACTTTACAACTCCTCATTTAAGACAATATCAATTTATTCTGACATCAGATAAGCAGTCAATTTAATTAAGCATTAAAGCTAAAGAGAGGTTGAAGTAACATACATAGGTCAACTTTCAGATGTTTGTTTCTCCTCTTCTTTTTTGCTATTGTACAATACCTCTGGTACCAGCTCAGAGGTTGTTTAAGTTTCCCCAAGTGGGAGTTCAAACAGGCAATGCAATAAATAGGACGGTCTGTACAGTGAGATTCATTAATTTCATGAGCCACTTCATTAATTTCACAAAACACATTGCTATAGATGTGTTTACTCATCTGCATTTCCGAGAATAATTGCTACGCAGAGCATTCTATCTTGTATATTGTTGATTATTAAAGGATGTTTAAAGTAAATTAAAATTAAATCTGCAGTTCAAAAATTTGCCTCAGTTCAGCATAACCATAAATCAAACCATAAATGACCCTGCCTTTGAAGTATTTTATTTTTAAATGGACATTCACAATTCACTGTTATTTTTGATTGACACAAAGCCACTTTGCTTGGTTAGGGTAAATGTTGCTAATCTGAAGTTTGCCTTCACATGCAATATGGTTTATCAATGTAATACTGTATGTGAAAATGGGACATGAACATTTTCTGGCATTCGTGATATATTTGATGACATTTACAATATAAATGATAAATGTTTCATATCAGCAGTTAGACTTACTAATGGCAGAGGGAATATATACTCATACTAGTACATTATGGAAAGTTGTATTTAATCGTCAAAGGCATTTAAAGCTTCAGAAATGTTCAACAAAATTAATTCTGCAGGTCCCAGGCGATTTGTTCCTTGAAATTTATCATAAAGTCTTCGAAGTTGTTTTCCATTTAAGGTCAAATACTTTTGCAACCTCAGCATTTTGCCTACATCTATTCGAAATTAAGCTTTAAAGTCTCCTGAGAATTTGCAAAGGCAGCATTGAGAATATTTAATGCATCTTGTGAATGTCTTATTTACTTGGTATCACTCCTATTCCCCAATTTTTTCTTTATATATTTTTAATAATTTAATTTTAAGTTCTGTGCATGTGTAACAGTGTGACAGAGTCACATACCTGGAATCGTCTGTATCGGCGATATGCTGACCAATGCTATTTGCAGATCTTTGTGCATGTCTTTAGAAAACGACTTGGACATTCTTGTGTCCACGTTTCACACTCAAAATTGCCTCTGTGTACACAGAGATGAGTGATGGAGACCACTTTCTTTGACTGTTTCCCAACTGTTTCATCACATCCAGAAGACAGCAAACAGACAAAGGTTTTTACGCGGCCTTGTCTTTAAAAGTCTGTTCAGCCATCTCCAGTGAAGCTGGCATCTGAGGTGTGAGGATCAGAAGCCCTTTTCTTCACAGATGCTGTGGCATCTAGCCGTGAAGTCTCCTTGATCAGCAGAAAGAGATGGGCATTGGCCGGAGAGAATGTGACTTGATAGCACAGCTGACCTGGAAAGCCTTAAAACAGTTGGATGGACATTAGCTACGCCTGCCTCAGCAGACAGCTGTAATGCATTGCCCTTTTGGGGCTTTGGGGAATGAAACCAGACCACGTTCTTCCCATCTAATAGAAGGAAAATGATGACGGCAAATTATATGGATTATTATCTGACCGGAACAAGGCCTGTCGCAATGAATTGAAAGGTCCTGTTTGATTGTGAATTTCAAGCAACAATACAATAATTTCCTGTACTGTTCTAACAATGCAAAAACAGAGCTGAACAGTTTTCCATCAAGCATAAGATAGTTGATATTTTGTTTATATTATAAATCACTGGCCCCAGTTGCTCCTGCCCATCTTCTACTGTTTATGCCTGGAGTCAGAGCAGTGCAATGACAATCATCTCCCTCCAGTCTTTCACTTGGTCTTCAGGGGGGTGTCACTCTGTTAGTTTTGTCTGTGAAGCACTTTCACAGACACAAATAAATGGATAAGTGAATGCAGATTCCCATTTGGATTATATAGATTATTATCTGACCGGAACAAGGCCTGTCGCAATGAATTGAAAGGTCCTGTTTGATTGTGAATAGTATCTCTAGTGTTGTAGTTTCACAATTGTGTGAAAGCTTTTTAACATCCAAACTGACGTTTTCACAGATGTCTTAAATTATATATGTTATTTAAATAACCAAATAATTATTTATCAGAAGCATTATAGAGAGAAACATTAAAAAATACCTGCATATTTACCTGCATGTTTTCAGATGGTTTAGATTTTACGCAATTCAACTTCTCTGCATACAGGAATACCCTACCAGTCTTAAATAAATAAATCAATAAATAAATAAATCAATATTTAATCTTTTATCCAAAGCAACTGACAATTGAGTATACGCAGGGGACAATCCCAGTGGAGCAATGTGTGGTTAAGGGCCTTGCTTAAGGGCCCAACAGCTGTGCGGATCTTAGCATGGCTACACTGGGGCTACACAACCCAGTCATGTACCTTAACCACTAGGCCACAGGCTGCTGTCTTAAGTGGTACTTGCAATCGACTGTAAAGCATTTTCTTTCTTTTTTTTGTATCATTATCAGCTCCATAATAGAGCTATGCTCAACATATAATGTTTGTACTGTATGTGATTGGATTGATTTGCTTTAACAATGGATTAATCATTTTAATTTAATTCATACATTCATTCATTAAGTAATTGCCAAGGATAATAGTAGCTTGGATTTCTTTTTATATCCACACATGTGCTGTGTTGGCTGTACAGTACAGTAATTGTTGTACAGATATTGTGTTTATGCTGAATATGTGCAGTTGTTGGATGTAAGTGCCGCATTTGAGCTATGCAGATGCTGTGTTTAGGCTGAATATGTGCCGATATTGGCTGTAAGTGTTGTATTTGAACCATGCAGATTCTGAAACTGCAGATGCTGGATGTAGGTGTTGTATTTGAGCTGTGCAGATGCTGTATGTAAGAAATGTCTTATCTCATTCTCTCCAGGGTCCTCAAGGATCTGCAGGAGCTGAGGGCAGGCAAGGAGAGAAGGGAGCAAAGGTAATTCACAAAATCAAGCCCACTGTTGCTCAAAGAGCCTCTCTTGGAAAGGAGGCATGCACAGACAGATCCACACATCGTGGGAGCATGGGGCAGCATAGTGGCAGGCTGTTGCCTTGCAAAAGTAGGTTCCGGGTTCGAGTGTCAACCAGCCAGAGCCCCCTCTCCGCAGAGTTTGCGTGCATGTTCTCCCTGTGTACACACATGTTTCCTCAGGGTACCTCTCCCACATCAAGACATCCATGTCAAGTTAGGTGCCCTCCATGTCAGGTTAGGAACTGGATGCTCCTACCTATTCCCTTTACCAAGGCACTGGCCTTTGGATGGGAGCTGTCTTTGGGCACTGGATGGATCAAGTGCAGAGGATAAATTACCACACAGGGTCAAAGTGTACATTAACACACACAAACACACATACACTCACCCACAGGGTTGGATCTTCAATTATTCAGCAAATATCTTTATCAAAATGGTTAGTTGCCTTTCGAGTGGCATGAAAACATATATTTTGACCTGAATTCAATCAACGTTTGCTTGTAAATTTGATGTGCAAAAAACATGCAATTGTTTATTTCTCACAGTCTGACAAGATAATGGGTGAGAGCAGAACTCTTCAAATTCTGATTGTGTGGGGGGAAATCTATTGCATGCATTTTTAAGTCAATGTACACTGGAAAAATGCACATTTTCTACCTGCGATCATGCAGACCAGTGGTTTCAAAACTCAGCCCTGAGCCCCCTTGATGTGGTGGTGTATGTTCCAACCACAATTGCAATCCAAAAATGTAAAGAATCTGTTTATTTTTCTCAATTAGATGCTTCTCATATTTGGAAGATTACGGTATTTACCCTCTTAAGGCACATTATGTCAGAAATAGCTATGCATGCCATGAACAAAAAAATCTGCATTGATATTGGCTTATTCTGCTACTGTGTATTGTGAACATATGTTTAAAGGGAAATCAAAACTTTTTGGATCAGATGAATGACTGACAAATGAATGAGGTTAATCAATAGGCTCCTAATTATGTAGTTGAACACATTTTTTTCCTAGAACTTCTTAACATAGTGCAGATTTGGCTCATTATCATTTTGCTTCATCTTTGAATTCTTCATTATCTTCCAGATGGACAGTTTTAGTGGCCAGGTGTCTACATTTCCAATTAAGAGTGTATCGGTGCACCGCTTTAATTCTTTCATTCATCCAGTTAAATATAATTGACCTCTTTTCATGCAGTTGTCTGTAATATAGCACAATATGAACAGGATTATTGTATTCTCCGTGGCATGTATAGCTATTTCTGACATAATTCCTGCAAACATGAAAAGCACCTATTAAAAATTAAGAGCTTGTTAATATTCTGCGATTGCAGTTGTGGGTTGGAATGAAAACCAACATAGACCCAGGCCCGAGTTTGGGAACCATTGACGGAGACCATTGATTGCCAGGGGTGACAGATGGCTTTGCCATCCACAGTGAGAAGCTCATATTGAGATACCATAACTTATCGCCATTTCTACAAATCTGATTTGAAGGACGAACATTAATGTAATAAGTTTGCCCTCATCATAAATATATTCCAATGTGAGACAGTCATCTCAAGATCATACCAAATGAAAGGGTATAGTGTCCTGATACGACAAGGGCAAAACACTTCTATACGGTGGCAGCTCATTCATCATGGAAGCTATTCATGTAGCAGATTTCAAGCAACAATACAATAATTTCCTGTACTGTTCTAAAAATGCAAAAACAGAGCTGAACAGTTTTCCATCAAGCATAAGATAGTTGATATTTTGTTTATATTATAAATCACTGGCCCCAGTTGCTCCTGCCCATCTTCTACTGTTTATGCCTGGAGTCAGAGCAGTGCAATGACAATCATCTCCCTCCAGTCTTTCACTTGGTCTTCAGGGGGGTGTCACTCTGTTAGTTTTGTCTGTGAAGCACTTTCACAGACACAAATAAATGGATAAGTGAATGCAGATTCCCATTTGGAGGGTGGGCTGCTAATTGGATGTCAAGTCAATGTAATCCTCCATAGGTTCTGTCATGCAGAATACTGAGAGATCTGCAAACTGGGATTCCTTGTTTATTAAAATCATTAATCCCATCATGGTAAAACGGTTAGATTTGACTTGCGTTTAGCTAATTCTATTCCCTTTAACTTAAATTTCCTCAAATATTAAACACATAAAATACTTTTTGTGTCAACTTGTTTAGTACAAGTTGTACTGAAATTCACTCTAAACTGGCAGGGATATTTTATTGTATTTTCTAATCTCAAACTGCAATATTGTGTAATTATATCATAGGGATGTACAGTATTGCTGCCCTTGGGGCCTCAAAAGATATTTTTGGGTGCACTTTGTATCAATTTAACCTGTTGATACAAATCCTATAAAAATATGCCAGTTGCTTTAGGTTCAACAACTACATACCAGGCAAATTGTGGGTTAAAGAGCTTTTAATTAGACATAGACAGACTACCCAACACATTAACCCATTAGATGTAGTGCAGAAATGTGTAATTACACTGAGAATCCCAATGTTGTTTGTTCTCAACTTCTAAACATTGTTAACTTGTTATAAGTCCAATTGAATGTATTATGAAGTATTTTCCTGTGTCAGCACAGTAGCCATCATAAAGGTGTGAATTTGTGAAAATCACTCCACAGGGTGAGGCTGGAGCGGAGGGTCCACCGGGAAAGACCGGGCCCGTTGGCCCCCAGGGGCCCTCAGGAAAGCCTGGTCCAGAGGGTCTCAGAGGAATCCCCGGCCCTGTTGTGAGTTAACTGTCTGAGACTGTCAGTGCATGCTCCCAACCTGCATATTCATATCACCGAGATGAAGGAAAATGATTGAGAAAGTATTTATTTCGCAATCCTTCATTTTTACATTACATTTCATAACATGTTATGTTAATTTAACAGATGCTTATCCAAAGTGACTTTCAATAACAGGGAACAGAAGTACATTAATTTGAGTTATGTGAGCAACAGCGCTAGATCTCGCTAACCATATTTCTTGACCAGCGAATGTCAGTGAAACATCAATAAATCATGAAATGTGAGGTAACTTATGCCAACCAGGAACCATGAAACAAAATGATAGATTCGTAGATCTAATATCCATATAAAACCATAAATTGTGTCGTAACAAGCCTGAAGTACATCCAAGATTTGCTCTGAAGATTCATTGTTGCTCCCACAAGTAATGCAGATCGACTCACTTCTCCTAGTCTCAGTCAGTCTGGATGATAATGCTGATACAACTGTCACTGTTCTTAGACAGTACTGCTTAAATAACTCTTCACTGTTCTCAGCTCTCAAGGGCATGACAGAAATAACCACAGAATAATCAATCGGTGTACGTGACGCGCACATGCACTTACGCATTATTATTTTAACATAGGTTTCTGCGCTCCTGTGAGAAGTGACATTGTTATGCTGAATATAGAATGATATCCATGATGCCACGGGGAGATGTATGCAATGCTAATAAAATGCATCTTTACAGGGTGAACAAGGATTCCCTGGCTCTCCCGGACAAGATGGTCCTCCTGGGCCTATGGTAAGACCAGAGTCACTGGAGACTGACCTTTCGGATAATGACCACACAGTTGTGCTGGCAGATCCAATCTCATTCTCATTTATTTGTTGTAGGGCCCCCCTGGTCTGCCTGGCTTGAAGGGTGACCCCGGCTCTAAGGGTGAAAAGGTAAGACCATTGCTTCTTACTGGATTCCATTCGTGAGATCCTGAAGTTGGAAAATTGAACTCCAAATGGAAGTTTTTAAAATAGTACCACATAATGAATTTTAGCCAGTCACCATTAGGTGGGTTCATACAGGATGAAGTGATGGGCCTGTGCAATTTGCACGGCAAACCAAGGAGCATCCCATCATTTCAAGGAAGTCTTCTACAAAAAGAGACATGGATAATGCTATACACACATGCTATCTAAGAGATGCAGGGAATAGCCAATATAGCCTACAAGGCTGAATGTTCTTTGTGTTTTTATTTCTTTTTGTTTGTTTTGTGATTTCCCAAATTGTTTCTGGTTTCTCCTGCAAAACAATGTATGGTTAAGATGTCCATATTGCAATTTCTTCAGTAATTTGGCATGAGACAGGCTACCGCTTGGGGCAAATTTATGTAGGGCTGAAACAGGCTTGAAAAGTGTATTCATTGCAGGCTAGCCGTTTGCCGCCAGGCTGTGGGACAACAGAGTAGCGGGTAGCAGGTGGCAAAACAGGTTTCCGCTGTAGGCAGTGAATTAGGTGTGAAGCCTCTTCTGATTGGTTTTAATATGGCCTGTACAAACGAAGCATGGGAAGGGAGAAAACCCTTGAGCATGACGGCCCGGAATATTCTAATGTTGAAGAGGCTGCCTTTTTCATGGAACCGTATTTTTGTCTTTAGATACATTGATACATGACTGCTCTTCACTGTCGCAGCTGCATACATTCACATTGAGTGTAACTGCCCAATGGCAAAAATAAATAAATAAAAGCAAAATATGATTTTTCATTACAATTCTAGGTTCAAGCATGAACAGCATAATGGAGAAAATGTATTACAAGCACCGTGCAAGCCATGCTTTGTCAATCCTCTGTGTATTGTATCCAGTTTGTATTGTATTCTCCTGTACCGTGGTATTCCTGCCTGCATTTGCTTTGCATGAATTGCATGAATTGTGTGGATTAATTACATCGCTGGCATAGGTGCTACTCCAGTATTCATTTCCACATACAGAAATACAGGTGCCCATACAGATGCCCTGTCACAGGTTTCGTAAAACCGTTACCATTAGGTTATAAGCCAGGCTCCGAATCACCACATAGCTTGATTTTCTTGGCTTGACATTGTCCGCCTGTTCTCTCCCCACAGGGTCACCCAGGTCTCATTGGTTTAATCGGTCCACCTGGTGAGCAGGGCGAAAAAGGAGACAGAGGTTTGCCCGGCCCACAAGGCTCTCCCGGCAGTAAGGGCGATGGCGTAAGTAATTCATCAAACATCCATCCGTCGTCCCGGTCCACCTTGCCCTATATCTTAGGTTCCAGAAAGATCCGAGAGGAAACAACCATGGTAGATCGGGCAACGGGAAATTGTAATATCCGACTCTCGTGTCTGATGTGACATTTTTCCCAGTGTTGCATTTGCCTTTAGAAATGAAAGCAATATTTTATGTCTCTCGGATAGAAATGTAGAAATACACTGGTGGAAGGTCACAGAAAAGCTTCAAGTGTGATATTAATGGCCTTGTCCATTTTAAAATAAACATAGCATATTGAACAAATATGCAATCAGAGGTTATTGTAGCCTCCTGACGATTTCAAGCAGTGCAATAGATTGGAACATTTTCCAATTATGCATATTGAAATTGTAATGCACTTCTGTTGAAGTGAGGGGGGAAAAAATGAAAAGCACATGCTAATTCCCACTCTCCAACTCCAGTTCTGACTCGATAAAACTCAGAGCGGCAGAATGGCTATTTTCCACATAATGTTAAGTTAGACATTCTAAAGGACTTAATCACTGGGGAGGCTGAAGGTAAGGTCACGCAAAGATAAATGACCCTTTTCAAACTTGATGACATCCAACAAATCCTTCGATTTTAATACGGGAAGAAGCCCTTTAATCTACTCTCTCTCCCTGAGTCGGTCACATCTCTGGCTCTTTCAGAGTGAGCGAGAGGAGAGTGAAGCTACGCTCTGAAATGAGTGAGGCCATGAATGAGACTCCTCCTCCTGCGCTGTATAGTCCGTCTGACTCGCTCTTTGTCCACAGGGTATTTCTGGAGCAGCAGGCCCTCTTGGTCCCCCCGGTCCTCCTGGCTTACCTGTAAGTAGGCCGTCTTGTCCGTTCTTGGTTTCCTTTCAATTGAAATGCGAGTATATTTGCTACTTGGTTCTTTTTTTTTTAACGATGAGGACACCCTTTTGTATTTCAGGGTCCGCAAGGTCCAAAGGGTTCCAAGGGTTCAGGCGTGAGTTCAGTTCCCTTTTTCCAGAACATTCCATAAAAAACTGTGACACTGATTTAACCAGTCTGTCCCATGATCTGAGCTAATGGCGTCCTTCCATGTCTTTCCAGGGTCCTGTTGGTCAGAAGGGAGACACAGGTCTTATTGGGCCACCTGGACCTCCTGTAAGTAATTTGTTGAATCAACCATTCCGTTTTTTTAAAGCCAAGATATATATTCCCCACTTCATTGTGACTGAATGAATACCATTAGAGCAAACCTAATAAGCATACAGTACTATAATGTCATAATTAGGATCATTATTATTATGGCAGCCATTATGTTTTGTTCCTGGAAATAACAGGGCAGTAATCTGTGTCAATTCAAGCACATGTTAATTAAGAAGTGTTCAATGAAAAAGTGTGCGCAACATGGAGTGCTGTGAATCTAAATGTGTATTTTGGACATTTTCTTTCCACTAGTCTAAAGGAATACATGTTATGGAAGCCAAATAGCCCAAAATCTCAAAATTGACCAGTGCATGAAAAACCGATGTTTTTGCCTGCCGTGTCAATGAAAAATTATGTGCAACATGGAGTGAATCTTGTATGACCCCAAGATAGATTTGAAGATACTTTTTTGTTGTTCTTGTGAAGGGTCCACCTGGTGAGGTCATCCAGCCCCTGCCCATCCAGTCACCCAAGAAGACCAAACGGTCGTCCGACTTCCAGGCCGATGAAGCCGGGAACATGATGGACTACTCAGATGGCATGGAGGATATCTTCGGGTCCCTCAACGCCCTCAAGCAGGACATCGAGCGCATGAAGTACCCTATGGGCACGCAGAGCAACCCTGCCAGAACCTGCAAAGACCTGCAGCTCTGCCACCCTGACTTCCCTGACGGTGAGTAGGCTATTCTTGACTACTACAGTAATTTAATACCTCTTTGGCAGAGATACGAAAGCATATGATTCCTAATGCCTTTTGCTCAGTTCTGTGTGATTATGGTGCATTTCAGCACCGCATTTAAATAACACCGACATTGGCTGTTTAGCGGTATATTTAACATTCATTGAATTGCTGGTGAGTAGGCCTTTGTTCCAGCTTTGTTCTGGCTCATTAACTGTTGAAACCAGCATTCTTCCATTGAATTGTTTCGCCCTCCTCAGTTTTATTGATCTTCTATAAAGCGCACATCTGTTGGGTTGTGTGCTTACTACTGTATATTCAGGATATATTTTCTGTGTGTCATTTACAGTCCTTCACCTTTTTGTATATTGGGATGCGCCTTTCATGTCCCCACATAACTCTTCAGGGTATCAGTCTAACCATACCCTTATTTTTTCATTTACAGTTTTGAAGGACATTTATATGAAGCTCTTTATTGCGACTGTGATATGGCATATACCAGCGTTGTAATATTACAGCAGGATAAATGGTAATGCCTCCATAACTGTTCATATTTTCAACTTCTATTTATATTCATGGGATTCTGCAGGTGAATATTGGATCGATCCAAACCAGGGGTGCTCAGGTGACTCTTTCAAAGTATACTGTAACTTCACATCAGGCGGCGAGACTTGCATCTACCCCGATAAGAAATCAAATGGGGTAAGTGAAATTTACATTTGAGTATCATTTTAAAATGATAATTGTTTGGGTTCTTCCTTCTCATACAAGTTAGATGAGTTGTGAACGTTAGTTTACCTTTAATGTAACAGCCTTAACCTCCTTCATATTCTAACTTTAAGGAAGCCATTTTGTCTTGCTTTTCCTCGGCTTTGAAATTGCAGTGGTAATAGATGCTGTATTTGTAAAATAAATAAAGTAAGAGAGGAAAAAACCCCACATTTCACACTAAAATGGTTGAAGCCACTCGTTTGAAAGTTCAATCATAATTCCATGGCTATTCAGAATTTAAAAATGTGAGATGAATAAAGCCCTGACAAGAGAATATTGAAGTAACTTTCCAACAGCAGATTGTTTCCGCAGTACAATAAAAGCTCTTGGCACACATTGTTACTGATAGCCTGGAATTCCCTTTTGCCATTAAGTTCTGTATTATGTTGCATGCTTTCTATTCTGCCAGTGCCTTTAGCCAGAACCTCTATAATACAATGTCTGAACTGATCTTTGCTTGATATGTATATTTGATCTCAAGAGGCATAAATGCATTCATAATGAAGCACCTGCACCCAGCATGTTTTTAAACTGATGATTTGATCAAACGAAACGCTGTCAGCAGCCTGTCATCTTTTTCCACTTTTTTCATTATTTATTTTCTAAATGCAACAGGTGAGAATATCTTCGTGGCCCAAAGAGGTTCCAGGATCATGGTACAGTGAATTCAAGCGTGGCAAAATAGTAAGTCATCTTCTTCCACCCTTTTCTAAATCTGTCCTGAATGAACTTTTGCAATTGAGTCTATACAAAATTAAAAGCTTACTCTCGCCCCTGAGGAGGTGCAGCGTGTGTAGACTGAAATAGTGCTGCATGGTCCAATGTCTGTTGGACAAATGCAGTATTTTTTGTCTAAAAGATGATAACTAGTACAAATGTAAATTAGTTTCAGAATTGTTTCAGAACAATCTGCCTGGTAATAATATCACACTATTTGAGTAAAGCTGTAGCATTATAGAGTAATAGGGTTTATGTGTCTAAGATGATTGGTTTAAATGTGTAGACATCTACACAATATATGCTTTATTTCTCACATATTATCTCAGAATTTAAAATAAGCAAATGTCCTTCCAATCCATTACCACTGCTAAACTGCTACTTGAAGTTACAGGTATCAGGTGTTTACCTTGCTTCTATTGTTTCCCCTCAGCTATCATATGTAGATGTCGAAGGCAACATGATAAACATGGTTCAGATGACATTCCTGAAACTACTGAGTGCCTCAGCCAGGCAGAACTTTACCTACAACTGCCACCACTCAGTGGCCTGGCACGATGCCACAACCGACAGCTACAACAAAGCGCTGAGGTTCCTGGGCTCCAATGACGAGGAAATGTCTTACGACAACAACCCCTACATCAAAGCCCTCTCAGACGGCTGTGCGGTACGTACATTCATCTGACTGCTGCTACGGGCAGAATGAGATTCCTAATACACCGACCCTCATTATAAACTGAAAATCTAATTTCTGCTGTTATTCTAAGGGCTTGGCTCTGTACCAGATTTAAAGCTATTTCGGGAATTATCCCATTTAATCATCAGTGGGATGGTTGAAGATGCTGAGATGCTTAGAACCTAGTTTGAAGGATGCAGTGGCTAAAGTTTTTTTACCATCTTTTCTCTTTGCAGTTGAGGAAGGGCTACGGAAAGACTGTGATGGAGATTGACACTCCGAAAATCGATCAGGTGCCCATCATCGATGTGATGTTCAATGACTTTGGGGATCCAAACCAGAAGTTTGGGTTTGAAGTCGGCCCCGTCTGCTTCCTTGGTTAACCCTGGCAGGAAGGACAGACCAGCGAACAGGTCGAGACTTCGTACCACCAGTCCTCCTCATGCCACATGCAAGTTTTGAATAAGAATGGTGTAGCAAACATGTCTTGCCATGTATGTATTATCTAGGAAATACTTGTTGCCCTTGTAGGGCCAGAATCACATAACTTAAACCAGTTACGGAAAATCGTGAAGGACATCTGGTACCATGGCAGAAAGCGGTGCCCAGGCAACAACATGTGGAGGTCCGCAGAACAGAGAAAAGCCCCCACCCATCCCCACATCCTCCCCTTTTCAGGATTCTCCTGGTGCTGTATGAAAAAATGACTACGATGGTGCTTGCTCAAAACAGAATAAAATGAGGTGCTAAGAAGGTGTATTTTGATAAAACTGTAATTATTATTTTGTACAATACTGTTCTTTATGAATCCACTTTCAAAACTTGCATGTGTATCAGAATTGCATCTGGCTCTTAATTTTAAATGTTGGTTACACAAAAAAAATATATAAATTGAAAAAGATTCTAATATGTTGTCAATGAATACTGTGTACCTGTTATGAAGCAAATAAAATGAGCATTCAAACAAGTCCCTATTTCTAATTATAATGTATCCCCTTTGTATATATTGACCACCAAAATAAAAGCTCTGGGTTATTTGCATTTCCCTTCAAAACATTGGGTAACAACTGGAAGATTTTCACCAGCACACTAAACGCAACATGTTTCACTTACGTTGTTTCTTGTGCTCGTTTTAAGCAACCATGGCATTCATTCTTCTTTTATTTTATTGAATTTTATTTGTTTTGGTTTTTTTATTTTCGTTTGTTTGTTTGGTTTTTGTTTTTGGTCGTATACCTCAAACGTTTTAGGTCATCGTTCGGCTGTGAGGATGTTATGCCCTGTATATACCTTGGTTAAACAATTAAGTTTATATATTTGGGATGGGGAATTTTTAAAGAGAAAAATACTTTCTTTGTTAGACATCTTTTGTTCAGATCTTTTGTGAATTCAATGATAAGCCCTTTTAGATGACCCATTTTTGTAACTAAAATGAGAAAATGTTGGTGCTTTTTATGGTTCATTCAAAATATTAAAACTGGATTCTAAACAAAAATCGATTTATGGTGTGCATTGTCTGATTGTGTTTTTTAAAGCAAATAACCCACTCCTCCAAATAGTGAATCAACTCAGTATATAAATCATGCAGACATGTTGAAGAGGTTTAGTTGCTGCTTGGCGAAACATTTTCGATGGGCTAGAAGCATGATCTAAGTAATGGTGATATGATTGCTGGTACCAGACATGGAACCTTGAAGTTTGATGGGCTACAGCAGCAGAAGACTGCCAGGTTCCACTCCTATCAACTAAGAACAGGAAGATGAGGCTACAGTGGGCATGCTATCACCAAACTGGATGATTAATAATTAGAAAAATGTTGCCTGGTCTGAGAAATCTATATCCCTGCTACAATATTCAAATGGTAGGGTAAGAACATGGCATAAATTGCATGAATCCATCCTGCCATGGCCAGTGGTGTAGGCTGCTGGTAGTGGTGTGGTGGTTTGGGAAATGTTTAAGTTGAACATTGTTGAATGGATACTTCCAGCCGGATAATGCACCATATCAATAAGCAACATCTGAAGCTGGTTGTACAAAGCTGAAAGTGACTAGAGTTTACCCCAATTGCCTGTACAATCCTCAGATCTCAGTCCAATTGAGCACCTTTGGGCTGAGTTGGAACAGGTGGTTCACAACATAATCTGTGGCTAAAAATCTTTCATGCCATCTTGTCAGCATCGAGGAAAATCCTTAAGGAATATTTCCAGTGCCTTGTTGAATCCATGCTTTGAAGAATTTAGAATATTCTGGATGCAAAAAGTGGTCCTACCCCTGGGGTGGGCCATCCTGGCCCTGGAGTGTCAAAGAAGGTCCTTGTTTTTTGCTCCATCCAGACCAATAAATACATAACTGGATTCATTTTAATTGATCAAGCAGGTTTCTACCTTTGCATTACATTTATTTTAAAGACAAATGAAAACATGTACATTCATATTCATTTTATTTATTTCTAAGAAGTTTGTAATTGTGAGAAATGCAGAATATTTTTTTATCCCGCAATCAATATCAAATCTCTTCCACAAAGATTTTGTATTAGTCTTATCACTCAAGAAACCTGAATTTAAGAAAATGTTATTCTAATGTTTTATTATTCTGCTGCGTTAGCGAGAGTTTCTGATAAACTACCAACCTGAAAATGAATACCACTGAGACCTCTTATTAAGGCATCATGTGAGAACTACCACAGATGACTGTTCAGGCACATTGTCAATGAGGCTTTCAAATTAGATGTCATCAGGGAAATGCTGATCTGTGTTGATCTATTATTTATTCTATTTTATCATCACAGGCGATTTGCATAGCATTACCAGAGACTATTGAAGCAGCCAATACGAAGTACAGGGCATAGGTTAGACGGTGGCATTACAGCAGTGGTGATAACAGCAAATATAAATTGTGTCATAATTTATTTTATTTATTTATTTTTGCTCTACTATATATAATGCAGTGACATGGTACACTAGATAAAAAATGTTCTGGGGTTATTTTTGTCAATACAGCTATCTTCACAATTGCATATTTTCTTGATACTATACATTTTGTAAACACCTCTTTAGGCCTCCTAACCTATGATCTCTGAACAAATTACTTGTGTTTCTACAAGTAATGTTCAAACCAAGTCTGTTTACTATAATTGTCAGAGCCACTGTTACTTCTTCAGACTACTTGCTGCATTTAGCAAAATCTAGATTCCAGACTACTTTTTCATAGCAGATGGTGAGATGGTGAGAAACACAATGGCTTCCATTACAGAGCCCTTTCTAGAACATGCAGAATGAACCCACCAGTTTCTCATGGCCCACTGCATCAATTGCCATGTCTCAGTACAGCTTTAGCTTATTGAGCTACTGCAGTTGTTAGGAGAGACCCAATGCAGTGAGGCCTCAGACAGAGATTGAGTGGTGTGTCCCAACAGAACAGGCCCAGTATACTGTATGTGCTCACGACTCAGTCCAATAAGCTGCAATCTGTCAGCCATGTGCCATAAAGCCTACCCCACAAATTGAGACAAAGTCCATAAAAATTGACTCTGTCTGGCAGCATTAATACATTAGCAGGCATTATGCAGCTGTGTTTTGTTTGACTTTAGCGCACACCCTGGAACGCAGCGTTTTACGGAAAACGACTGACATGGAAAAAAATGCAGAATAAATCCGGAGAAGCAGTTAATACATGCTGTGGGATGTTTGATTGCTTCTGATGAACAGTTTCTGTGGGAAAAAAACCCCAGCTACAGCTCACCGCGTGTGACCGCCGTCATCAAAGTGCATTTACGGAGGCAGCGGGCAATATCCCACGTTTTCGCTCACAGTTTGTGGGCAGCCTGTTTGGCCTACTTCTGGGTGTAATTGCGGATCTCGCAGAATTGCGGACGGCTATTAAACTTTTCGTGTATTTATGCGAGAGAAGATTGTGTAATTGCATTACAGGGACCGTGCCCTAACGTTCCCCTCATTTTGCACGGGTGGAAGAAGCAGCAGTTTGAGGCATTGCATTTTCAGCTTAATGTCACTATGTGTTAGTTCTGGTGGGTGTCTGCTATCAAACTGACCTCTCTCTCCTTCCACGTACTGTAACCATTCACAAGTTATGTCCTTTTTTATAAGGGCTAGTTATAATTGCGGGAAGCTGTTTACGCTGCATTGCCACTCTAATGGGGGAGAGTGCCTGAAAAGAACCTTCACCCTCTCTAAGCTGGGCAACCATTTGTTGGGCGGCCTGGTTTAATGGGCCCATCCACCCAAGCTGCAATCGTTCAGCATCAATGGGTCTTCTAATGGTGATTTGTGTTTTTTACTTTTGCTCCTAATTTGGAAAGCCAAATTGTATCATTGTGCAGAGGTTTGATTTTCCTTTATGATGCATGCAATGGCAGTGACAGTTTTTTCCCCAAGTATTTAGCTTTGGATAAACACATTAGCTAAATGACTGTAGCGTCATGTCAAAAATATTATTTTTTGAATGAATCATTCATTCATTCATTCATTCATTCAGTGGCCATGTATTACGATATGAAGGAAGTACTTATGGTGTCTCTAGGGGAAAAGGCATGCGAGGTATTACGGATTGAGATCTCCAAGTTGGTCCTTAGTCCTGCACACCTGTGGGATGGATACTGTATTACCTGGTTCTAATGCATCCACTGACTCTGACTCTGACTCTGAGGTAATGTTGGCTGGAATGTGCTGGCATGTGGTTTTGTACTTGCATCACAAGCATCTTTTACATTGCTTGGCCACTCAGTTGAGTGAGTCAGCCATGCGATTAAATACCAAGTGGCTCCTTGCAAATTCACATGCACAAATCTGATATATGAACATATATGTAAGATATATTTACATATATGGCCATATATCTGATTTCAGTATGGGCTGTGCTACATCCCCTCTGCTAATGTCCTTTCAACAATAAAAAAAAAGTTGCCTACTTAACCCAGGCTTTGCAATGAGGATACGGGCAAATCATTTTTTTCACTTAGATTAAAAGCCCTGCTTCCCTCCAAGAGCAGGCGTCTGGCTGCAGTTGAGAAATAGAGGTTCATTATTTGAAATATTCAGCTAACGACTGTAAAATATAGTACGCAGTAGTTGTGCCTCAGTTGAAAAACTGCCTCCCTGAATTAGCATAGTGACACATCAAACAGTATGCACTACAGTCTTTTGGGCAATGCTCCCCACAGTAAAATATTGCTTTATAGCCCATTAATGAATAACTACATACATCCGGATGTCTTCAATGGAAAGCAGAACAAATTCTGAAGTCTCTAGAGGAAAAAAAGAACAAATTGGAGTTTTGGGAGACACTGAGGTTAGTGTATTAGATTGGATTTGGTCCTGATGTACTTGGGCACTTAACAGAAATGATGATACTGAATAGCCAAAAAGCACTGCTGCTTTCAGACCTCTCGAGGTTTTAGTGAACAATGTGATTAGACCATTCTTCACTTCCCGCCTTTCTTTTGAAGGCATCTACGTAAGTGCACTCACAAGTCATCATTAGCACACAATGATGACCTTACCCTTGGAGGCATAGATTTTAAATATGTAGTGTTCCCAAAAAACATTTATTTGCCCAGAGGCATTTACAACATACTGATAGCCAGCATTCATCACATTACATGAAATCTGGCTGACGCTTTTATCAGAAGCAACATACAGTTGAATAGATTAAGCAGGAGACTCATCCTCCCCAGGAGCAATGCAGGGTTAATCCTCGCTCAAGGGATCTTATTGGGGCTGCAACAGGGATCGAACTACCGACCTTGCGGGTCCCAGGCATGTACCTTAACCACTACACTACAGACCAAGTATTTTTGCTATGAATACTAGAACACAATGTATTAGCATGGCTAATGAGTTTAGCACAGTACAGTACTTACCATAGAGTTCATGCTCTCTGTTGCACAAAATAAATCGTATTACATGGACCGAGCTTGGCTTTTATCCAAACTGCAGCTTTGTGCTGGTTCTCCTTCAGGCATTGACTTTGTGTATAATGTTCTATTCTGTTTTAGGGTCGGTCACATACCTTCATTGAATAAATGACTGAATCTATCTTCTTCTCACTGCATGCAAAAGAAGCATACAACACTTCATTTGAATTCAGTTAAATGCCATTTTTCTTAACAATTCCCCTTTTCGAACAATACCAAGGGATTTCATGTTCAGTGATATGAATCAGGAACAATAGAGGAAACAGGTTTGTTTTGGGAAAAGCTATTTAGAAATAAATGTAATGCCATTCTAATTAGTACCCATCTGTTTGAGTCTTATGACATTTTCCACTAAGAATAATCTAAATCTAAAGCTAATTCTGAAATCATCAGCAAAATCTGATATGTAATTATTTTCACTTTCTATAAGTGGCTCAAATGTTGACTGATAGCAACTGGCAGTCTTATATATAATAAAAAAGTATTTCCAGTGTTTCAGTTGGTTCTCTGTAAGCAGGGCCAAAGGGAATTTTAAAATGAGGGAAAAAGAAAGTCAGGACATGCACTCAGTCATGAGTTGAAAATGCCGTTCCATTCCAGTTGCTTTCAGATATATTGAGTTTGTCAGATGTGTATGGAGCATACCAAGTTACTTGTCTCTTCATAAAAAAAATAAAAAAAATGGCACACCGCATCTAGCTCCAAACAACAAAGGCTCAGACGAAATCAAACTTTTTCAAAAATATTTCGCTCACGGGTGATATTTGCGACGAAAATATAGATTTCTGTTTATTTATCTCTTGACTTAGCCCCGCAGTATGCAGGCGCTACATAGCCATGCATTACAATATTTTGCCCTGTGCTCCAGAGATGGATTCGGTGACTGAGAATGGCATTCGCAGCTGTGTCCCTGTTCCGCTAGCCTTGGCTAATGCTCTGGTACTGTAGCTGATTGATGCGTTGGTCATTCACTGAGAGGAGGCTGGAAACTGTCATACTCTAGTTCATCTCTTCTCTGTTTTTTAGTGTGACCTGGAAACAAAGTAACGGGCGAGACGAGGTGATACTGTCTGTTCCGGACGATATAGCATGATAAAAGCAGGGCGTGGAGGCATGCTGTTTATACTGGGCCACCGTCGATAATTACCTGAGCCGTTCCACAGCTCGGCTCCCGGAGTTCATTCTGAATGGCAGCGTAATGCTGGCCTGTGAGAAAAAATACTAAAATATGTTGTGGCCTGCAGTATTTCACACTCAACACAATGGGGCTGGAATAACATCAAACAGCTCCTCAGGAATCACACTAACATTAAAGTCATGAGTTGGCAGGAAGAAGAGTGGGAGTACGCATATCCCATCCTTTTTTACAGATATAATACACTTTGGGCCCTTGGGCTGAGATTAGCCCAACTGTGCATTAATACACAGACATCTGTTTCTGAAATATGCTCTTGTTCTGTTTCTTTCACATGCTAGAAACACTTCTTTTGAGAACATAATAATATAAAATCATAAATGTATAATGTAAAGACAGATAATGATTTATGCATGAATAGATTTTCAAAGGCAAAGTTGGAAATGGGACATAAGACATTGATAACTTTAAACTGCAGTCCGTAAGTATTTGGTCAGCTGCACACATTCTGTTAATTTGGCACTGTAATCCAGCACCTTGGATTTGAGATGAAACCATGAGGTTAAAGTGCAGACTGGCCCTTTCGAGGATATTTACATCCATACCGGGTTATCCATGTAGAAATGATGTCCCTTTTATACATAGTCCCCCAATTTAGGGGATTTAACGGCTTCTCAGCTGTTTATGATTAGTCAGGTGCATTCATTTGCTTCCTTAATGCAGGTATAAGAGAGCTTGAGTGTGGGTGTTATGACCTGGTACCCACCGATGTTTCAATAACAAAGAGAGTTGAATGCGGCGTAAAATTCACTATCACAAACTCTTCAGAAAGAAGTAACCAGTATGCAGCGTTATAAAAAAGAAGAAGATTGTTTATTAATTACAAAGCTAAATAGAGTCCTATACTAATGATGTCCTCCTCTAATTAGAAGTCTGTGATACGGAAGTCTCACCGTCTAAGCTGTTCTACAAGGCGGTGAAACTTCTCCAAAGTCTGGTCTCTCAAAGATCTTCTTAAAGTCACAGATAACTTGATGGTAGCGGAGGTCAAAGCAGCGTAGCTTCCAGCTGCAGGTGAATTGATGCTGTCTCACGCTCTGACGGCGTGCAGCTCCTATATAGTTGCATTCTTCTTGGCATGTGTTGCTCCGCGACGACCGCCGGCATTCTTAGCAATGGCTGCATCTGGTCCGGTCTCCAACGTGACGAGATGCTGCATCCTCTTCGTCCAAGTGTGTTGCTCAGCAACGGAATGCATGCTCCCCTCCACCTGTATAGGGAAACACAAAAACACAGCAGTACCCGGCCCAAAACAGCCAAACAGCTACAGCATTATGCATCCCAAAACACTGGGATGTAACAGTGGCCGTTTGATTGCCTTTGGAGTCCGCTATTGCCATTTGTCAACATGAGGACTAGAGCTGTGCCAATGAAAATCAAGGAAGCCTCTATGAGGCTGAGAAATAGGAAAGAAAGAACAGTTCGAAAGCAGATATGATGCTTCTGTACACTTCAGTGCAGTTACATGATCAATGAAGGCGAATGAGCCAGCACCTGTGGCAGCCATACATGCCACTATAACACCCCCATCACCTTGTTTCACAGATGAGGGGGGTGCTTTTGTCTTGGGAAGTTCTTTTGCCTCCACACTTTGCTCTTGCCATCACTCTATGTCAACCTTGGTCTCCTGTGTCCACACAACCTTTTTCCAGAACTCTGCTGGCTCTTTTAGTTACCTATTATCAAACTGTGACCAGGCCATCCTGTTTTTGTAAGTAACTAATTATTTACACCTTGCAGTGTAATCTCCATAGATCTGTTCGAGTAGTTTTTTGCAGAGATTACTCACTGATACATCCACACCTTGCTTCCCTTCAATGCCATCACTTTATTAGATATCTATCCTAATGTTGTGGAGTACAGAGGGAAATCAAGAAAAAAAGGTTTTCTCCCAAGACATGAAGCTCACTGTATATATTGACAAAAAAAACGAAATATTCATGAAGTACATTAATAGTCAAGCAAAAACATATGTGAGCTGTGCAGTATCATTTATGTATGTCTGTCACCTATGGCTCCACCAAGAAGAGCATCCTGCTGTTGCCATGGCAGTGGTATTAGTCCCTGTTCTACAACAGACTAATCTTTCAGGGTTAAACCAGGTAAGATTGATGGCACTCGCTTTTTTATTGGCAAATAGCGAGTATCTGACTGTGTGATAGATGCTGGAGTTATATGATGTGATTTACACCCTGTTTTACCCCCACCTCCGCTGCTGCTGCCATCCTTGCATTGGATAAGCTTGGTCAGCACAATCGTGTCATAAGTGAATGTGTTTAGGTTTGGTCCCGCATTTAAAGTCCTTACATACTGTAGTGACGTTCAATTTCTCCGTCAGACTCAATAAAAATGAGAGAAAACAGGGGACTATGTGCTCAATAGGTAAAAAAATAATGCAGGGAAAGATAACTGTCCAGTGATTGATTTTTCTACTGTGGACATGTATTCCTGGGCAAATGGTCATTATCTGTAAAGTAACATGAACAGTGATGCATTGATCAGATAATGTAACCAACTAATCAACTTGCGGATTTAAAATTTGAATGGCTGCTTCTCTATATGCTGTTGAATACATCCTGATGATAACCTGGATATGTGTGACGGGCAGAGTCAATCTCTTTCATCAGATAAGTATTCAGATCAGATGGATAAAAAATAGAAATGGTTACGTTGCTATCTTCAGAATGGATATCAGATATTCCTGGCATAAGCCTGGTACAATTCAACACTGTAATAATGCATATCTGCCTGGAGAATGTGTTGGATATTGCTGCAAAATTATTTTGTGGTAACTTTCCAAAGATGTATTCAGAATTCTCACCTTATATATGAGAAAAAACAAGCGCTGCGCTCTGATTTATGATTGGTAAAAACTTCATTAATAAATGATTAATAAGCCCAGGTTAATGAATTAAACATGTCCAGGTGTTTAAGCAGAAGCAATGATGAGATGCGTGAGCAAAGATTAAATGGTAGGAAGAAATTTAATAACTGAGATTATAACTGAAAACGGTGATGTCTTATCTTAATCTTAGTTCTTAATCACCTTGTCATCAGGTTTTGTATCCGGCGGCTTTTTGTCTTTAGTGACTTAGTTAAACATTAAAATGAATAACATTATCCCATGGCATGTTATGTATAGTGGGTTTTCCACTTGTGTGATATGAATATCAATTGGCATTTGGTCAATATTTACAATTCCTTTTGCGTGAGCGGCAATGATGTGACATAGCACCCTTCTGTGCATGTGCTCTCTTTCATCACTGCCGAATTTCTCACCCTCTACACTTTAATCTCTTATTGAAAAGAAAACAGAAATGTCACACTGAGCTTCATCAGTTACACCCTGGAGTCTTTTGTTTTGTATGAAAATGGACTTTCACTGTTGACACAAATAATGATGACTTTCTGTTTTTGCAATTAAACAGACAGCATTGATAATTTATTGAGTAAAACACTGTGTGTGTGTGTGTGTGTGTGTGTGTGTATGTACATACTGTCTATATACAGTATACACTCAGAGACCATGTTTTAGGTACACCTATACACCAGTTCATTAATGCAAATATCAAGTCAGCCAATCATGTGGCAAGAACTCAGTGGATAAATTCATGCAGACATGGTCAAGAGGATCAGTTGTTGTTCAGACTAAAAGTTATAGTCGGGGAAGAACTGCGATCTAAGTGACAATGACCACGACATTATTGTTGCGCCAGATGGAGTGGTTTAGGTATCTCTGATCCTGCTGATCTGGAATTTCATGCACAGGAGTCTCTAGAGTTTACAAAGAATGGTGCGAAAAAACAAAAAAAACACCCAGTGAGCAGGGAATTGGGATATGGTGGAACAGGAGATTTGCAGCAGGAATGTGTAGCTGACAAATCTGCAGCAGCTGCATGATGCAATCATGCCAACATGAACTAGAATCTCAGAACTGAGTATTTATCAAAGCCATAGGCACAGTCAACCAGGTACGCAGAAACATTCAAATGCTGGGTTCCTTGTGAACTCGGATGCTCATAGGAGCTCGTTGCTCGGAGCTTTCCAGTGGTTAGCCTACAATGGTTTCATATTTCATTTGCCGCTTCTGCCTTGGAAGATCTGCCGGGCAGTGGCAAATTAGCATATATTTTTTTGTTTTTCCACAGTAACTACTTGTTGCAACAACCACCACCAGGTGGAATATGTGAGCATTCTAATCCATCGCTGTCTGAAATCACAGAGCCAGGTGACTAAAATTATACAACTCATTCATCTTCAGCAACAGTAGTTTCCCAGTATGGAGGCTATGATTCTGCAGCAGCAGCAGCAGCAGGAACTAGGACAAGCCATGCTTCTGTCTAAGAAACATTCATTCATTCATTCATTCATTCATTATCCTAACCCTCTTATCCTGAACAGGGTCGCAGGGGGGCTGGAGCCTATCCCAGGATACATTGGGCGAAATCAGCCTAACCTGCATGTCTTTGGACTGTGGGAGGAAACCGGAGTACCCAGAGGAAACCCACACAAACACAGGGAGAACATGCAAACTCCACACAGAGAGGCCCCGGCCGACCGGGATTCGAACCCAGGACCTTCTTGCTGTGAGGCGGCAGTGCTAACTTGATTGTACCAGCACCACCACCATTGTCACATCTTTATGTTATATGTTCTTTTTTGCACCCAGAGATGAAAGACAATGGACAGTTTTGCCTGTGTTTACCAGTGTTTTATTACATTTCATTTTGAAACATTAATTTGTAAATGCTCAATTGTAAATAATAAATGAGTTATGATTTGACACAATATAACTTTTTTTGTCTGTCTTTGTTTTGTCTTTGCGACTTCTCATTGGGAATAACCTTGCCACAATATGTTTACTTGGCCCTCTGCGCATCTAAGCCTCCACCTTCCACCACTTGTGACTCAACCTATTTTATGAGAAATAGTATTGAATGTGTGGAGGGTAAAGGCCAAAAAACTGAGATGTTTGGTTACCATACAGACAAGTGAGTGTATTGCTCAGAAGAGCAGATTCCACAAAGAATTTCCCGACACTACCCAACTGAAGTCTGTGAACTTTGCTATATCCCCGAATAACCACTCCACTGACACCCTGACTTCACTCATACTCATTGTTGAATGCCTTCATTTGTGGAGAGAGGTGAACATTCCGGAATGGAGACTGAAGGTGCACACGCACACACAGTGGGTATGCAGGGTCCCTGTACACACACATCCGCTGGCCATCTGGGGAAACTGCCTGCTGTTCCAGAACAAGCTGGAAGCATCCCAGAATCATGTTTCTTCCTTCTGCAAAACAAAAACAACAACACAAGTTGTGGTTTGCTTCCATTTTCGAGAGAAGTAAATTTTTAAGCATCATATGATCAATGACTTACCTACTGGACCATATATGTTGGCAATTAATCCGTTTGGAATTGCCTGGAATTTCAAGCTGTTTACTCGCTTGTGGCCATTATATAGGGTCCTCTGATCTGTCCCAGATCTAGCTGTGGGTCGCACTGTGCCATCTATGAACCCAAAACCGTTGTCCAGGTGTATACAATCAGCATACATTTGCAGAGCTGCAGTGTTCAATATGCTCTCAGTCCATACTGTGATTCTCCCATGACGGACGTCATGAATGCAGTCTAGCACAGTTTGCAGCCATGCTCAGGACAGGTACTTCTCGTACCAATGTAGGAATGTTAGCCTCTTCAGGAGCATACATAGCCCCTCCATTCCTCCCATGACACTTCTCTGATCACAGGTGAACTTGTCAGAAATCCCATGAACATCCACCAGCACTGGAAGGTTGTGTTTTCTTACACGAAACTCTGCAAAACACTCATCGTCCTCCATGTCATCCAGCTCCAAACACGAGTACATTCCGCGTGGTAAATCTCAGTCAATAGATTTGTTCACATCAGACAGCAATAAAAACTCCTCTTCTGAAACTAAGTGATCATCGAAAACATAAAGCAACTCCTCTCTGGCCCTTTTAAATGTCATTTTGAATTTGCAGCGAAATTAGAGGGTAACATTATTGTGTTTACATTCTGCCACTCAGTGTCAATTTTGACACGTTGCTATAGTGACCAGTCAGCTGTTCGAAGCACTTTGCTCAGTGACTGCTATGGATTTGACGGATCTATTTCCGGTCACCGTAGCTGTCCCAAAATCCATAGTTGCTTAAAGTTCCTATTTATTATTTTGAGACAGAGCAAATGCCTATTCGCATATGGTCTGTTTTCAGACCAAATGTCAGAATGGGGAAGAAATGTGAATAGAATCTTCCAAAAATATAAGCACCCAGCTCTTATGACCTGCCAGCTGATGTATGAAACTGAATTTAATTAACTGGCTAATAACGGCAGTTACTTAAATGAGCAGTTTATGGAGTTAGAAATGATTAAGGACATTGTTTGACAGCACCTGTGGAAATTTGTTAACAACCTATATTGATAGGTTTTTGTCTGGTTTTTGTTTGGTTTGTTTACCCACATAAAGTCACAGGTCCATAATTGTGTTCTATTGCCAGGTGTCTAACAAAAGCCCAGTGGGATCACTATATGGGCTGAATTTGCTGTGGTCCTCCATGCTGGGCCATTGGATTTATACTTGATCGAAAAGAAAGAGTACTCCCTATTGTTCCACCAAAACCTCTTCTAGAAGCAGCAGGAAGTACCCCATCTGAGCACTAACCAAACCCAGTATTATTTAGCTTCAGCAGCTAGCTGTGAGAAGGGTACAGGGAAGAATTGCTCCGAGCAAACAGTATACTTTTTGGCATCCAGTTATCTTCAGGATAGTAAAGTGAATGATTTACAGGACTTAGGTGGTGGACATTATATTATCCATCTAATAAATTATTTGCAAGAATGCACAATGGGCAGTGGTGGATTTGATATAGTAACAAGACACATAATGAATTACAGTTATAAATGGCATTGTTGTATTCACCTTTCACCTTGAGGCTCAATATGTTTGTGGTTTATGAGCAATATTTGGGTAAAATATACTGTAGGCTATTAAAACCCATGCACCAACTGAGCTGGAAATAGAAATTCTGTAGTGATGTAGTCCACAATGTCAGAAGGTTACAGTGAGGTGCTCCAATACATTCACAAGGCAAAGACGGGAATATACTCCCACAGTTTCATTGCATCCCACTGTGTTACTGTCAAAATATTACAGTTTCTAATATTAAACATTGGCTGTGGACAGTTGTAACATAACCTAGCAGCATTGTGATGGCCCACATGAAGAACAGCATGCACAAAGTATGATTAGGTTCGGAGTAATGATTTTTTGCGCTTTTGGCAGCGCTATTTTTAACTTTGCACGGTGCATTGGCACATTCTCTTGGTGAGGCGTGTTGTACTGGCCGTGGCTACTGAATCTTGCCATTTTCCAAAGTCAAGCGAGGGGCACACCCCCTACGTCATGTACCTCGCCAGGTGACTGCTCCAATGTGCCGTGTGAAGATTTCTGGTGTTTATTTAGCAGGATTAGCTTGGCTAATTCGCTAGTATGCACAGTGAAGTGCAGGAAAGCAAAGGCTCGTAGCAGGTTATCATGACGACATAACCCTCAAATTCAAAAGAACGTTGTTGCTCTTGGCTAGAGGTAAGGTAGTCTTTATCTGACTTGTTCGTTCAACAAATATTTGGACGAGAGACCAGGGTTCAAATCCTATCTTGGACTCAGGCAAAAATCTCTCTTAAAGGGCCCAACAGCTCACCATCTCACTTGGGCATGTAGAAAATGGTCTGGATTATCAGACTTTTTTTCTTTATTTATTGCTAAAAAAATGTTATGCCGAATTTCATAAATAAGAGAAATCCATTTGAGAATCCATCCAACATATTTTATTCTGTCAGAATTTCAATACAACATTCACTAACTGTTTATTACGGGCTAGTTTTAATTCCCCATTAAACCTGTAGCTCAATATTTAAACATGCTATTCTATAACTAATAAATAATGACAGGTTTTTCAAGTATTTCTTAAGTTTTACAAGACAAAATAAAACCAGGGAAGATCATAGTCACAGCAGTGAATGGATGTGAACTGTTGCTCATACAAAATTAAAAAAAAGTTATAAAGAAGAAAAAAGAAACAGTGAACAATAAATATAATGTAACCAATTTTCGTGCTTATAGGATCTATATCAAAGACAAACTGAACAGCATACTATCCACACAAATTACTTGTGCCTCAGACCTGGGTCGAGTGGCAAAATGATGAAATGCGGACCTGACTTGAAAATTGCAATAAGCTACACAAAATTGGCAATGAGCTGCTTGCTCTTGACTGATACACCCCGAGCAGTGGCTCTCTTCCCACTTCAGCATGATGCAAATCCTGAAATTACCAGAGGCATCTGGATCGTATGGAAAATGCGAAATCAACAGCATGGAAAATATGGCCCAGTAGGTTAGAATTCAAATTCGAAAGGTCTTCATGTTGACAGTTCAAAGGACTGATTCAGGGAGCAGCAGCCCTGATGTGGCCTAAGAGGTGGTTTAAGGTGATGGAAGGAAGTGCCTGACACTACTGGTCTTCAGTACCTACTATATGATCAGCAAAGCTGTTGGGCCCTTGAGCAAGGCCCTTAAGTGCGCTGCAGGGGGGATTGTCCCCAGCATTGTCAAATCAACTGTAAGTTGCTTTGGATAAAAGCGTCAACTAAATAACTGCAATGTAATGTAATGTAATGGTCTGATGGTGGTGGTTTATTAACAGATGACTTGTTCAGATGAAAAACAGAAGATTTGATCAGGCCCACTTTCTGAGAGAGGCAATCTGCAAAAAAAGTACAATATTCATGAGTCAGATTTTCACTTAGAAGCCTGATAAGTGATAATAACTGTCATATGTCCACCCCCTGTATGAAAATAGCTGGTTTATAAATATTCAAAAATAGCATTCAGGCATTTAGGCAGCCTTTCTATGCTAGTTTCCAGCTAACAAGCAAGTGAAGCAAACTCATTAAGTACCTTGAATATCTTTACTTAAATTGCAAACTTTTTACCAAAACAGATGGATACACTACCTGAGTGAAAGGGAAAGCTTCCCTTGACCATATCACATTGTTTTAAAACATTTATACAAAGTGAGCCCGTGGCTTGTTTTTGTGTTTTACTTCTGGTGGAATGTCATGATATTGCTATATTCTCATAACTAACTCGCTATTAAAAACTAATGAAAGCTAAATATAGTGTTGAGATAAATTAACAAGTATTGGGACAGTAACATGTTTCCTTGTTTTGGCTCTGTACTCCAGGGCCAAAACAAAAATTGTATCACTTTCCCAATTTTCATTCCCAATTTCCTTTTGCATTTGACTGTACGTTCTCATAATATCTGCCCTGCTGGTTTCCCTTGGCTCGCAGGTAAAAGAAAAGGCTTCAAATTAAAAGCAAGGCTTGCGTTAGCGTTATTCCCAGACGATTCAGTGAATCCCTGAAAGACAATAGAAAAGGTAGGACAGCTATAAACCCATACTGATGTGTTAGTGGAAAGGGAACCATGGAAGCATGAAATTGTTATCAAGATCAAATAACCCGCCATTTTTACACATTATGTATTTATCCAGTGGGATACTAGCTGAGTCAATTGAAGTCATTCAGTCATTGTTCAGCTGCAGCTGCTGGATTCCGACCCTCAACTAGCTGTATATTTGCTTTAACTGGCACATTAAACTGCCACCCGGTGTGCTCCAGCGCCTGCTACGCTACTGAAGTTTTGAATCGCATGTAATAATTACAATTGAACTGTATCACATTTCCACTCTTGTGCCCATTATCTTTACACAGAGCACGCAGCCTTAGGGAAACAAGGGGGAAAAAAACATCCGAAAGGAAGAGACACATCGCGCATTCGTCCGTTTCTTTCCGTCCTCAAACTCCAGCCGCATCGCGTGTTTGTCTTTCAAACTATCAGACGGGACTTCAAGGGTAACTTTAAAAAGGCTGATCAGAGCGGCAGCCGAAGTGGGGCTGAATAAGCCCTCGAGCGCACTCCAAGGTTTCCCCATCAGAAACCTGAGAGACTGTCAACAGGCTCCGCAGGGACTCGTAACAAAGTCAAACCCCCCCCTCCCCACTCCACTTTTCGGCGGTTCAAAGAAAGACACTGATTTGAATAAGTTCAATCAGACTGCTGGTGCCTCCGTTACATTAGGTTGCAAGGTGTCAGAAAGAATCATGCTCAGACAACAGGCTTTCCGGCCTCTCTGCTAATTACTCGGAGCACATCTTAAAAACATGCCAGGCGGCCGATGTGAATCAGTCCGAGTCTGAAGGACAAGGGCCGTGATTACATCTGCAAGGCAAGGACGCTACCCTGCTGCACCGAGAGAGGGGCACATCAGAGCAGGGAGGCAGCAGCCCTGGGGTATTACATGTAGAGATATATGCAACATTGTTTCTAGAATATTCACTCCAACTCAGTTGGGAATTTAGCCCCATGGAATGCATTATTGATCCAAAATCAATTCAGGCCCTGATGTTCATTGTTCGGCTTGATAACCTTTGATGTAAAATATTTATGTATTTTCATGGCTGTTTCTTGACCACTAAATTTCACTGCTGAAATTTATAGCACAGAATTACATCGCTAGCTCCAGATAGTATGTTTAGTATACATTGCGATAACATATCAATGACATATACACTCAGTGAGCACCCTAATTAGTAGACCAGTACACCAGCTTGTTAATGCAAATATTTAATCAACCAATCATGTCGCAGCAACTAAATGCATAAAAGCATGCAGACATGGTCAAGAGGTTCAGCTGTTTTTGTGGAAAAAAATTAATTTGATCAAAGTGACCACGGAATGATTGTTGGTCCCAGACAGGGTGGTTTGAGATCTCAGATGCAGTCTCAAGCACAACACGCACAGCAGTCTCAAGAGTTCCCAGAGAATGGTGCAAAAAAACAAAAAAACATCCAGTGAACAGCAGTTCTGCGGGCAGAAATGTGCTGTTTATGAAAGAGGTCAGAGAAGAAGGGCCAGACTGGTCGAAGCGAACAGGAAAGTAACAAAATAGAACAAAAAAGGTGGAAATTGCCTTTTTGGAAAGGGTTAAATGTAACTAAAACTGTTGTTATCTCATGTGCCATTTTCTGACAACATAATATTACATTTTTAAAGCACATATAACACTTGTCAAAGGAGGTGGAATGTTCTAGATACTGTAGAAAGGGAGAAGAGGAAGACAGGATGTAACTGGTATCATTGTTGAGCAATTATGCGTAAATTGTATATGGAAACCACATTACTTTGAGATCACTGACAGTGCTAGAATCCCTGATAAAATAAACGCTTTGCTTGTGCATTTCGCATTATTGCTCATTGCACCCTTAATATTGTGCTTGACTGAAAATGTGAGGGACCTTGTGACAAACACTTCTGCTCCGTAAAAGGCTGGAGAATTGATTTTGTGAATTATTAATAGACTGGAAATTGGTGTTGAGATGGTCCCATTCTGGGCAATTAGCATCATGTATATTAAATATCAGATGAATTCACCATCAGGCTGTCAGTAGCATCATATTATACTGAAGTGCGCTGCGGATGTGCCCGTTAAGCTAATTATTCCAATACCTTGCTATAAACGCAGAAAACTTGTGGAGAATATTTCAAGATGAATGAATTAATGTGCCTCTTTATTGAAATGACATCATAGCAGAAAATTGGGTTCTATCAATCTGGAATGAAGGGCACATTCTGCACTTTGGAAAGTTATTAAAATAAATTAGGGGGAAATGGTGTTAGTGCACCAGGTCCCAGGTGTAACAGTACACTTGGAAAAGCTGCTGCATTTGATCTCAGATACTTCTGTAATCTTGCCGCATATACCGCCAACATCTGAAGCCATTTTTATAGAGTATGTGCTTGTGGCATGCAAGTGAACCCATATTTATTTATACATATCTTTTGAGGGGTTGGCTGTTATAAAACAAAATAGCCTTTATGGAAATAGGATATTTAGAATGAAATTGTATATATGTGGTTTTTTGAAAGTATGATAAATATACTGTTTGTCACAGCAGTGTATTTATATCGCATATAATACAACCACATATACAGTACAATAGCAATTATATACGGTGAATTCAGGTGATTTGGGACGCTTCAGTTTCTGAGTCTGCCCTCAAACTGAATTCACAAAGACGTGTCCCAAATTACCTGAATTCACCATACTGCATACTGTATGGCTTTGTGTATGTGCACAATGCTGTACCGTGTATTTGAAATGGTGGAAGTGAAAAATAAAGGTTGGCTATGCTAATATGAACAAGTTTAACATAGCATGTGTCATGGTGTGGGTGCAGTGTCAACATAGTAGAGGCTGTTCAATAGCCAAGTGGCACATTAGGTAGATTACTGAAGGGTGCTATCAGTACTGTGCATACATTCACAAAATGATTCTGACCCTTTTCACACAAAAAGGTATTGTTTGCTATAATGTCTGTATACCTGTTTTGTGCCTTTGGGAACATACTAAAGAATACACTCACTGGGCACTTTATTAGGGACACCTGTACACCCACTTATTCATGCAATTATCTAATCAGTCAATCGTGTGGCAGCATGTAGATACAGGTCAGGAGCTTCAGTTAATGTTCACATCAACCATCGGAATGGCGGGGAAATGTGATCAGAGGTTAGAGGAGCAAGGCCAGACTGGTTGAAGCTGACAGGAAGGCGATAATGACAGGTAATAATCCAATGTAATAATTTCATAAAATTCATTTCAGATCGGGGTGGGGGAAAGGGATTCATAATTTTATTAAATCATTACACTGATATTAGATTGGGATGTGGGAAAGGGAATCGTAATATTATTACAATAACTCATGACATGGATATTCGTCTGAGATGGGGGGGAAGGTAGCTATATTGTTTGTCCATGATTTGTGAAATACAAATAAACAATGTTCAATTTCCATGCGATCATTGTCGATATACGATGTGTCAAATAAAGAAGCTGGAGTTTCTATTGAAGTCAATGGGGATACCGACGTCATCCAGAATTGACACCAAAGGGTGCCTTTTGGTGTTGTTATAGTGACGCGAGGGCACTGCCCAAACGTTGGGAGTGAAAATAGGCTTATGAGCCAGGGAAAGTAGTAGCCATTCCATTCAATTTATCTTACAGTAACTCCAGGCATTTTTTCTAGACAGCACACACCTAGTCCAGTACATATTCCTACCTACTGCCTCATTTCGCATGCACACAGCTATCCATCACCACCGCAAATGAATGAAATGAACGATATTGGCTTACAAACATAAGTTGTTTATTAGCAGCCTCGACGCGGCTGACAGTGACTGGAAAAGGCAATTTGAGCCGCCAGCTAGAAGGAGCTCCTCTCCATGCCGGCTGTGTAGGCCGACGACAGCGAGGAAGAGCCAGACACGGGGGCGTGACTGGGGTTTGATAGACCTGAGTTTGGCAGGGGATCTAAGCCTCGCCGGTTCAGCGCGACTGGGTGCGGTGGGAGTTCCTGACGTCCCCAGAGGCATGGATCTGTTCTGGTTGGATTAAAGCAAAATAAATAGAGGGCTGACGGTTCATCTGTCAGCTAGGTGCTGTCCACCTCTCCGTCTGAGTTGTATTTCATATCACGGGCGGGAGACAAAAAGACAAATGGCAAAAGGTTTGGGGGCAGCTTATTATTTCTGAGAAAGGTGCCACATGAATAATAAAAACAAAAGCTACTGAGCTGAATAGTGTGTAGGTGTGTGTTTCCGTATTTGAATACAAATATTAAGAAAAAATATTTATTTTATGCTGTATGAATTTGGTTGTTAAAAAACATTTTTCTTAATTGGTGTTTAGCTAAGTTATCTTTCCTTGACCCTTTTCTTTTCAGTGAAATACCCAGGTGCAAGATCAGTAGGGATAAAATATATATGAAATGTTGTGCTCTTGTCACTGTAATATTGTCGTAACTGCAACATGGACACAATTGTATGTGCACTGATCCTGTATTCTTTATGTGTAAAGTGCATGTTTTAAAGGGGTGATGGAGGAGGGGTTAAGGTAGCCATTGCATTACAATCACACAGAGAAACATGAATCACGACATGTAATCAAGCCTTGGCATGCAGCAGTAATGGACCATTTCCCCTTCCTCATTCAGAATGCTTTATATTCAGGGAGCTGTACTTTATACTGGAAAATCAAATTTCCGCAAAACAACAATAGATATCATCAGCATGGCCATTAATGCTTGCGGTGGTCTTAGCCTATTATAAAGGGTAATAAGTTATAAAAGTTATAAACGTCAAAGTCTCATTTAAATTCTTGAATTTGGGGTGTAAAGGGTTGTTGAAGAATGCATTTCTGTCCGTGTCAAGGGTGACAACCCATATAATTATAATCTGCCAGCGAGTATAAAATGATTGAGAATTATTTCTATTCATTTGCGCTTATGAAAGCGCTGAGCTACGGCCGCACAGCATAGCTCTCCTTCGCTTCCAGAGAAGGAGAGGCTGAGAGAAGGGATGCGGCGAACGCATGCGATCCGGGCAGATGAGTTTCACTCTGTATTCCGAGTGCGGCCGAAGCACGTCTTTAAGTAGGCCTGAGAGACCGGCTCGGTCTTGTAGCAGTGCTACATCTCCCGCGGCTGATGAGTCGCCGGATTCCGCTTCGTACCGACGGCCCCCTTTGTACAGCAGCAGCTCAAGGTGACTTCAGAGGCGCTGCAATCAACCCCCGGCTAAAGTGCTACTCAAACGCGCAAGGCTGGCCGAAGGTCTCGTTCGAGAGGGCGTCCAATCAATTCTTAGCAAGCTTCCCCCCCGTCCTCTTAACCATATGTCCTCTAAGCCCAGCAGCAATGCTTCTTTTTTTGTGTTGAACATGGATATTGTAGCCAGCTCTCAAAATACGCATTTGGATACGGTTTGTAAAAAACCCCCCCAAAAAACATAGTCATATGCTAATGATGCACAATTATTGAGGCGATGCTTTCATCGTGTCAAAATTTGATATGGATTACGATTATAGATTCTCTAAAATAAATGTATCCTTTCTCTGTTTTGTTTCATAGTCTTTCGCTTTAAATGCAGTATGGATAACCCTTCTCTGTCACATTGAGAATAAACTTTCAGTGAAGATTAATGGGGCTTGTCTTTATAGTACATTATCACTATAGCACAACAAATGCCAGTCATTCATTATGCTTAATCAACTACTTCAAGTATGTATAAGCATTATAATTACTTGGTATAATATACTGTTTGCATTTGCATGTTTATTAGGTAGTCCTGTTTTTGATTTTTAAAAATCTGTCAGTCAGAAGAAACGTATTTATAGGGACTTGGAATAGGCCTAATTTAAAGGTAATTGAATTGAATTTTAAAACTAAGAGATGACCTGGTTAATCTTCCACAATGAAACAAAAAGGCACATAATATGGTTTCATATCCATTCATTTCTGTATTGCAGTGGTGAAGAGCACTGCCAAAGAATTATCCCCGGCTCTCATATTTTAATATTATTATTATTCCTCTATGATGCAAGGTGGATTAGTCACAGTTACATACTCAACACTTTCACCTTTTGCTTACATTGACTTCTTAAAGATTCTTGACCTCACAAATACTTTCTTAAAGATTCCTTCGAGATACAGTAGCTTTGCATCAATGTATTTATTAAGAAATAACTCAAGGAAAATAACTACTTAGTATATTTGTTAAATGCAATATATGCATACAGAATATGGATGAACTGAAACACTGAAAACACCAAGAGGAGTTAGAATTTAAAAAAAAAATACTTTCTGGTATATCAGAACCCCCCTCATTCCCAGTTTGTTTCATTGTCTTCACCCACCTCAACCTTGTCAGGAAGTGCTAATGTGTATGTGGTCCGCTAATCAGCTGTATGAATGACTGTAGATTTCAATTCCTGTGAGAAGGTGAAATCTAAGTTGATGCATGTCCCTTGTTAAAAAAACACAATGTAACTTTTTGTTAGTGAGAGAGAGAAAAAAAAAAACGGGTTTATTTATCCACATAGCAGATACAAACAGACCAATATCCAAGTTTCACTGACACAACCTAAAAATGGTGGCACTTTTGTCTTATAATGAGTAACAAACTAAACTTCACATTCTAATTTTTCTTTGAATGCTCTTATAGAGAGAGGCAGTAATTACTCAATATTGAACCTACTGCAAATAGTAGCCTACACAGCAATGCAATGTCAAGAGTGCACATTTTTAACAGCTAGACTAGATAAAATTGTCAACATGCATCACCTGCATTTCGACGAGTTTCATAAACATAGACTACATACATCTTCACCTAGGCTTCTATCTGAAAGTCATAAAGATTAGATTAAGTACTCGTGACTACCGTAGAATTTGAAAAGCCTAATATAAATTTAAAAATCAATGCAATACAGTTACACGCTAACTGTAACACTGGTTAGCCAAGGGATGTATCAAAAAACCAATGTTTTCTTAACTATTTTTATTAAATTCTGCCTTACTCCATTTCATAAATGTGAAATACGATTTGATTAGTGAATCCACCACTGAATCATCTCGAAGAACTGCATGATTGTTTTTAAACTTCGGGAGCTCGATACGAAGCAATGCATTTCAAACTCTCATAATGTAGCCGATGTTGTCTTTTACTCGCAAATCAAACATAGCCTGAGCGGCCAAAATGAAAGAAACTGGCAGGTATTTGCAGATAAATTACATTTGTAATAATACTTGGATTTCCTCAAATAAATAGAAACAGAACATTATTCAACCATAATTCAAATGTCTGTTTCCCTCTGGTGAGTAAGTTAGAAGTGTATTTACTTCCAGAAACAGACTTTTCAGCTCATGATGAAAAAGGGTACTGCTGCCCCCCTGTATTTCAGGCCCCTGTAAATTAGAGTGCTCACATATGCCACCTGGTGGTTGTGTAAACAAGTACTGTGGAAAAAACAAAAAATCTGCCACTGCCCTGCAGATGTCCAGAGGCCCAAGTGCCAAACACGAAACCACTGTACCACAGAAAGTGGTCAATATGAATATTTTGGCATTTGCAGTGATTTGTCCATTTGCAATATGGGAATTTTCTGCTTTTGAACGGTGACACAATTACATAAGCTACTTTTGCGGCTGCAAACTATTCAGTCTCATCTGATATTCCTGGAGAAATGTTTGGGATTTCATAATCTGTATGTCTTCTTGTCAAGTTGAATACATGCCCTCTATGCACAGGGCATTAGGGGAATACGATTCAGTGGAGGGAAAGATTTTTTCCCTCCTCAGTGGAGGGAAAAATTTGACACAACCATTTTGCAATGGTGCTTGGTGAACTTATCAAATTATCTTAAATTTGGTCAAATATATTTTTACATTACATTACATTATTGGCATTTAGCAGATGCTTTTACCCAGAGCGACATATAGTTGATTAGACTAGGCAGGAGACAATCCTCCCCTGGAGCAATGCAGGGTTAAGGGCCTTGCTCAAGGGCCCAACAGCTGTGTGGATCTTATTGTGGTTACACCAGGATCAGAACCACCGACCTTGCGTGTCCCAGTCATTTACCTTAACCACTACGCTACAGGCCGCCCTTTATATTTATCGATATATTTGTGTGGATATATTAAACATATTTGTGATATGTCTCTTATTTGTGGATCATGTTACACACATTTTTTTTTATAATATTGAGACGAATCTCTCTCCATATTGCCCAGACAATTAGCTTTTTAACAGTACTTGGTCAGTAGAATGATAAAAACGGAAGAATTTGAATCCTGGTAACGGCACCAAAATTTTCTGTCGCACCATCCATAAACATAAAAAGTCCCACATTAGGATCATAAAAATGATACTGTAAGCAATGCCAGTGTTAATGAGGTTAAGTGCTGCGGTGGAAGATATACCCTATACCTTCACAATTGCCACCTGGTGCTGGTTGTGTGAAAAACAGCCCCTAAACCGCTATGAATTATGGGCAATCTTGCTACAAATGACTTATCCACCTTTTACAGGCCCCTACTGTAAATTATTTTTTCCTGGCCAGCAAAATTCTTACCGCAGAAGCAAACCGCCAAATGAAACATAAAACCACTGTATAGTACAATGTGTATATGTAGCCTGTTCAACACCAAATCCCATGAAGACAAACAGAAATGAACAGATGCATGCTTTTTCCCCTTGACTTTGTTTCTCTTGACACTTCCCAGTGCTGAGAAGACTGGCTGCCCAGCTGTGGTGCACTGCTTTCATTTGTAGACGCAAAACAGTTTAACGGAGTCACCAACAGACTTGTAAATTATGCAGAGGAAATTCCCACTGTATGCTGATGCCAACGGGTACATTGGACAGCTGCATATTTTAAACACTAAGGCTTTGTCCCTGTAGCCATCAGCTTGGGTTGGAAGAAAGTCAATTGAACACATTTTAATTTTAATTCTAGACATAGGCCTACATCTTTCATTTTTAATTTCTCTCATTTTACTTTTTTTTTTTTTTTTTTTTTTGTTTATCACAGCAGGTCAGACATTCAAATCCGTTCCAAATCTATTCACCCAGCCAGCTCGATTCGAGACTCCCTTGATGCTAATTGCCCTTTCCACTGTATAATCATCTGACTGTGTAACTGCAGCATACCGCACCTGCAAAGGTGCGTCAAAAAACCTTGGAGCTCTACCATCTAAAATAATGGTATTTATTTAAATGCTTTTCACAGAGCAATCTGGATCAAACTTCAACATACTGTAGCTATAAGTATTAAAAATGAGGGGGTATGTAATGGTGACATCTGATACCGGCAACATAAGCAGTACTCCATCCTAAGCGGCATGATTTATGATTATTGGTATATCAAAATGGACATACTGTATCCCAGTTTTTAAATAAATACTTTAGCAATGGTCATGATTATGTATGTGCGTGGGAGTGTGTGTGCCCATCTTGATATCTTAAAAGAACAGTTTTGAAAATATCTGCCTACTATTGGGTAAAATAATAAAAATAATAACTCACTGTTTAGCGTATCCATTTATCCAAAGTGACTTACAGTTGATTAGACTAAGCAGGGGACAATCCCCCCCGGAGCAGTGTGGGGTTAAGGGTCTTACTCAAGGGCCCAACAGCTGCGCGGATCTTATTGTGGCTACACCGGGGATTGAACCACCGACATTGCGGGTCCCAGTCACATAACATAGCTGCTAGGCAACAGGCTGCCTAGTGGCCAAACCATACACCTCTTTGTCACGACAGGTTGTTACTTAGAGGTGGGGGAAAGAGAAGTCAGTTAATTTTAAATAATAACCAATAGGAGGTAGCAGTGCACTTTGACCTGTAGAAAAGTCAGGAGGGACACACAGAACAATACATCCAGAAAAAATGGGTCATTAAACCACAAGGCCTATTAACTGGAGATAGGACTATTGTTTTCAGCTGAAGTGTATTAATGAGGAAAGGGTTTGGCGGTGGTGAATGTCGGCTTTACCTTTTAATCTTGCCGCGGACAGGTATATAATTATGTGGATCACATTTTAAAGTGCTCTTTTATGATTTTCTCTCTGCAGCATGAGCCCTGCGGTGCTGAGCCCCCAGGAATCACCTTGCTGGTGTACCCTCCTCCACAGCCTTCAACTTTTTTATAAGACAAAATGCCACATTACTCTGGCAGAGGTAAAAATATATTTCACTGAAAGGGCTTTTTCTACATATTGCATGGTCTCCCTCGATATGGCAGTGCAATGAAAACTATGCTCAAGGCCCATTTTTGTTTATGTTCTCTTTAAATTTGTAAAGGGTATTACTGCACATCACATCTAATTTATTGAAATGTACTGCCATCCCTTTCTAAGAACGAGGCCCGGCAATAATAAATGATGTAGTGCATTGGGTCAAATCTTCATGCTATGTTAAATCCAGTTGGATGTTTCCTGTCATGCATATAATTTATTAAATTTTTCATGGACATTGTGACACGCAATGGATTTACAGCTGAATGATAGGTGAGTATTTCAAGATTCCAGATCTGCCCTTCTGATTTTTGACAAAACCTGACAATGTTTTTAAGCCTTCTGTAAAGTTTAGAGCTGTGTGATGGCACTTACATGTTTTTGCGTGATGTTACTGCATCCAATGACTAATGTATGAAAGGTTGTAATGGAATATACATAACAACCATGTGGGAATCAGATAGATATTGACATTTGGAATATGGATCTGAGAGATTATGGTCAGGCAGTAGATTGGGAAAGAGTGTGGAATATTGAATTTTCATCACAAAATCACAATAATCAGCTGTTGCATTATACAATTATACATATATATTACTTATCATCTACAAAATGCTGCCAAATACAGATTAACTCAAGACCTACTTGCTCACTACGTAAGTAAAAATGTATTAGGTACACATTACAATACATTACAGTCATTTGGCAGACGGTTTTATCCAGAGCGACGTACAATAAAGTGAAAATCATAACCAGAGACACTTTTCTAGTACTGGGTAGGATCTCCCGAACATTCCTTCCAGAGAATCCGGTCCATGTAGAGTTGCGGCGGATTTTTCATGCTGTGAATCTCCCATTTCTCCACATCCTAAAGGTGCTCTATTTGATTGAGATGCGGTGCCCGTGGAGTCCACTGAATTCATTGTCGTGTTTGTGGAACCAGCTTGAGACGACGTGCGGTCTGTGGCATGGCACATAATCCTGCTGGAAGTAGTTTTCAGAAGATGGGTAGACTGTGGCCATAAAGGGACGCACATGGTCAGCAATAAATCTCAGGTGGACTGTGGCATTTAAACGACGCTCCATTTGTATTAATGGGCCTATGTGTGCCCAGAAAACATTCCCCGTACCACTACACGAACACCACCAGACTCAACCATTAATGCAAGGCAGGATGGATCCATGGACTCATGTTGTTTACACCAAATTCTGGTCTTGAATGTCTGTGCTTTGGTCTCATATTGATCTTTTGATCTCAGATCCAAATGGCATAAGTATATAGCAAACATACAAAAAAACACTCTACCATTTCCATGCTTTTGGAGGACACTGTAGATAACTTTATAGGGCCTATTGCACATGTATCAGCTAGAGGGTATGGATAGGGATGGAAAATATTAGCCGGGTTAATAGGTTAGTGTTTGAAGCTTAATGTGATTTATTTAAATATTTTTAGTATTCAAGGTACTTTTTTTGCCATATTTCCTCAATTACATATTTCCATAACTTTTTCTCAAATAGAATTTGAATTAGAATATTTTTTCTTGATTTGAGGATACAAATCGCAGCTACCATGTTAGGAATGCAACAGTTAACCGTCAATGTAAAATTGCACAATGACATACAAGGGTAATTTATTGGTTATCATGTGACTATTGGAATAATAACGATCATTAATACTGTTCATTATGAATAATATTTGAGGTAATATTGTGACCTTAATTATAATATTTTTGTTTTGTTTTGTTATTGTGCATTTGTTTGTGTTTTTGGTTTTCATTGCTTTGATCATTAGTGGGGGATTTTTGTTTTGAATGTTTTTCTTCTTCTTTTCCTGTGCTGATTGTGTGGGCTGTACTGATTGTGTGAGCTGTGCTGGAGGGTGGGGTGGTGCTTGTCTTGCATCTTCCTGGTATGGATTAAATTGGCTTTTTCTGATTGGCTTTTGGAATGCTAGTATGTGACCACAGCTGCTACCAATTGTCTCATCTGGCTGTATATATATATCAGTGACAAATGTGCAGTGCCTCTTTTCAGAGCAGTGATGATGGAATTTAGCAGAAATGTGTGCTCTGTAGTTCCTTTTTTTTGTATATACTGCAGGTACATCTTTACCTGAACCTTTAAGTTGGGCACTGATGAGTGAGTATGTTTTTACTAGCCTTTGAAATTATGCTTTTTCCCAATCTGATTCTTCCACCTGCACTAAAAACTGACATTCATCTGAACACATAATCTTCTTACTCCCATAAGAGTGACACGCACGTTTTTTCCCCTTCCCTCTTTCCGATACAGTAGTCAGCACGCATTTCAACTCGCCCGCGAGACATCTCGTGCTGCACGGCACAACATTGCCTGAACCTCAACTTGGCTTGAATTGCTACACTTCCTAGCCAAGTCCCCTGCTTGACATTTCACTGAACTCTTCGACTGCTAGGAACCTCTGAGCGATACTGGACAAAGAGCTGTGTCTCTTGCTCTCAGAACATCATGGTGGTGTCAGGGCACACTGATTTTTCTCCTACAAAATCCAGAGGACCCGGCGCTTCCTGAATGCATACTCCACCCAGCTATTGGCCCAGGCACTAGTCACTCATGTCCCATCTGGACTACTTCAACTCCCTCCTCACTCTTGTCCCTGGCTCCACTATCAGATCTCTGGAGCTCGTCCAGAACACTGCTGCTCATCTGATGTACAGCCTCCCCAGACGCCATTTCACTGCCCTCCTCATCTCGCTCCACTGGCAGCCGATATTGGCTCGCACTAAATCCAAGACCTTTGTACCGGCCACAAAAAGGGACAGTTCTGTAATATTTTCAATAGGTCATTAGACCCTACACGCTAGCCAAAGCACATATTCTGCTACCCGTGGGAGACTGGAAGCCTCTCTCCCCTGGGTACCTACTCCTTCTGGTCATGTCACCTGCCTGTGACTGGATCCCAGGTGTTGCCACAAGCTTCCCAGAAACCCTGCACATCTTCCAATGTGGACTAAAGACCCACTCTCTTCAGACTACATCATAGCTCCGATGAAACCTATCTTTTTGGATTTCACTTACACTCGTTTCACTCATTTTTGTGATAGTTACGGATTATTGCATCTGCTTTGAGAAATCGCTCACAGGTTCAAACATATTTTGGTATAAGACATCCATGTTCCCCCCAGGTGTCCCATTACAGGTAAGTTATGAGTTGTAAACATCATAGTATAAGATCCTTAAGCATTCATTCTCCAAACATATATTTCACAGGTGCAACACAATAAATGCTGTTTGTTTATTCATAGATTCACAGTGAGGCTGCAAATTATATTTCAGGCAACCTATGCAATTTGTAAAAAATAATACAATCTTATATTAATATATTTTAGATAATAAGATATATTATCTCTTATGCATGGTGATTGCAATTAGTTTTGACAAAGTAAGTTTTGACAAATATAATGACTTCCAAGGTCAAAATATTATTGCATACATATTTGATGAGTCTGCAACTCATTATTGGTCATATAATTTTATCAATAAGCTTGCCTTCAAAATATGCTACAAGTGAATAAATAAACTATCTATAATTTATTATTTTTACAGTCCAGTTCATGGATCCTCACCAAGCTCCACCAGCCTTGCGCTTACTTTCAATTCATGAGAACAGCGGGGAGAGAAAGAAAGTCATACTGATAAGCTTTTAAGCCTCTAGAACCCTAGGTCGGAGAAAAGGCACCAATTAATACACATCCAAGCTTCACAGAGGAGAAACAGCCAGAGAGCTATCCAGACGCAGAAGAAGCAGTCAATGTCTCTCTGACCGGCTGCATTGGCACAGTTAGCGGTTATCAAATATGAGCCTGTGCAACCGTACCTTGTGCCACAAGGTACGGTTGCACAGGCTCATATCTGTATGATACAGCTCATATCAAAGCTCCTGGATGCAACTCCTTCACAGCTGTTAATGCTCTGCCACTGGTGTTTAGCCTTATTTTTGTATTATTATTATTTATGTTTTCTTTCATCTGCATTTCTATATGTGCTTAGCTTTGCTTTGTGGGAATCTTGCAATTACGTATTATTTTGTGCTAATGTTCACATCTATTTTGTTTTCTGTCCGATTAGAATTCTTGTTTGTTTTTATTTGTCTTTCTTGAATTTACACTTGTTGTATGTTTTGCAAGTCAGACCCCAGGTAGACTAGTCCTAAGACTAGAACTAATGGGGATCCCAATGAACTAAACTAAAACCATCAGCCAGCGCTGCAGAAATATGCCCCCCTCCAGTGACAAGCATTGTCATTCACAGCTTCCTACAGCTTTCTACTGGCAGAAAAGGCACAATAAATGCCCCAAAGGCTGGGGGCTGAGCAAGGGTTTCTTCTGTTGCGACTGTAAATGAGCTGCAAAGCTTTAGTTTGCAAAGCAAGGAGGAAAGAATAAACAAGACATTTCATTTAGTTTCTGATGAAATCCCTGCACCCTTCAGGGCTAAATCACTGGGCTGCCCCGTAGTCATGCTGATAGTAATTTCCGACTGCCATGTGGTGACTTCTCAATTCATCTTTCACTCTGTTTTTCTCCATCTGCCCCAATGGCAAATTGGGCTTTCTATTAACATAAAACTATGTTCAGTCTCTTATTACTTGTTCATGTTCTCATTATATACTGCAAAATAAACATCCACCTATACATGTTATTCTACATGCTTGTCTAAAGCATACTGTATGATTTCTCAGATGGTTGCAAGGGTCTCCAGGGGGCATTTCAGCTTTGAATATATCTTATTAAGTAGAGACTAATATGTGCATAGAGCATGAACATTTTATTATAATTACAGCAGTCTTCCTCAAACATCACAAAACAGCACCAGAATGTCACAGTATTCACCAAAGCTCAGTTAAACTTTACCTTTGGGAAGCAGTGGTCAGTTTTATAACCACTATTTAGCTTTGTTTGCAGGAGGAAAGTCTATTTTGTCATGAATGTATAATCCACTATCATTCAGAAATCATTGTGAATTGATTAATCGACATCCAGGTTATATATGTGTTACATACTGTCCTTCCTTACTATAAACTATGGCTTGCACATGAAGGTGTGTAGATACAGAGACGGCTCACTACTTTGCAGCTACAGTATGGATACAGTCATTTGCGCCGGCCCCGCAATCTTTTAAAGCATTGATTATTTTCGGGTTGAAAGTGTCTGCGGCTTTGCCTCAGAGGCAGCATTCATAATCAAAACCCACACACATGTAATCAGTCTCCCTGCCGTGCAGTCACATTTCCCACCACCGTTTCTTCATTTCCATAGACTGAGTCACATCAATTACTCTTTTACTTAAACTCTCTAAATTCCACTATCGTTTTTTCTATTGTCTTTGGTCTCAGTTTCAAGCGTTCATAACCCACATGCTTTCTGACGACTTGACTCTCTTTCTTTAATAAATCACAAGACCTAGTACATGTCTTTAATTAGTTTGAATTTGTGCAATATTCTACAATTGGATTGATATTGTATTCGTTGTACTCTTCTTGCAGGACCGTGTTTAACAAACTGGAGCCCCAATCTACAGCTGAATAAAAGCCATGCCTGAAACCTGATGGCATGTGGCTTTTCATTGCGAAAGTGAGAAAACAAACAATGGGAGAGAGAGGAGGATACTGAGGAAAGCAACATCCAGTATTGTTATGGGCATCAGGCTGCTTCTTGTGCAGAGTGCTGTGTGTACACTCTGTACTTTCCAGAGGTGCAGTAAGGAGGTATTCTGTAGTGCTATTTTGAGAAAAAATGTAGGATCATGTATCAAATGGTAAATGTTGGCATTTATATGAATAAATGGCAAATGTTGGCATTTATATGGTGGCTTTATCCAAAGCACTGTACAATTGATGCTTCTCATTCGCCCATTCATACACACACACACACACACCAACGGTGATTGGCTGCCATGCAAGGTACCAACAAGCTTGTCAGGACCATTTGGGGGTTAGGTGTCTTGCTCAGGGACACTTTGACACACCCAGGGTGGGATCGAACAGGCAACCCTCCGACTGCCAGACAACTGCTCTTACCACCTGAGCCAATATTGCCATGTTCAAACAACTTCACATTCAAACTAATATGCCATAGCATGCACATTCACTTTTTAACTTATTTTTATTGACCTTTATTTAAACGGGGAAAGTTGACTAAGCACAGATGCTCTTTTGCTGCAACACTTTGCTAGTGCCCCTCCCCACCAAGTAGCCTAACCTGCATGTCTTTGTATTGTGGGAGGAAACCGGAGTAGCCGAGGGAAACCCACACACCAAGGTACCAAGTTTATCAACAACCTATAAATGTGAATGTGCCTAAGATACACAATTTGTTGTGGTACTGCGGAAAAGCAATATTTCACACTCTTTGTTCTTTTCATCTATCAGAGATCAATTAATTTAGTGGGGCAGTTAATGCCAGATTTGAAATTATTTTAAATGCTCATTCCACAGAAGACAATAATGATATGCATATTGGCAGTCCTCTGGCTAACTGTAAAATACAAAGTAAGACGTACAGATAGCTCTAATTGATTTTTTTCTTTTTTCTTTTAACTCAGTTATCCAGCCCTCAACTGCAGTTTTCTTATCTTGCTTATAAAGTAGGCGCTACAAACGCTTCCAAGCTAAGGATATAACCCACTGACAGTCACAACTTTGCATTTATAAATAATTTGAGCAATATGGCAATCCTGTGGAATTTGAAACAGCTGACACTTATTTGTCCCAATACTTATGCCGACTTGGAACAGGGGGAGTTGACTCTTGAACGGCAATTCCCCCTGTTGTCATATAGTTAAATATCTGTTTACAAAAACCACATTAAATAAATGTAGACATTTTACAATTTAGCTTTATAGCCGTTGTTCGATTTGAAATACAAATTTGATCACTACAGAGGAAAAACGACCAATCTGACACACCTATTCCGATACTTTCGCATTTATTTATTTATTTATTTATTTACCCATTTATGAAGACACAAGGGAACAACGGGATGATGTCATATCCGTTGTGCAGGGCTCAACACCTAATTTTCAACCCTTGATTCTCTCTTGTCTAGTTGAAACTTTTTTGTTGTCAATGTCGACAGTGGTGTTCTGTATCGCCTGCACGCCAGAGCCCTAGGAGCGGTGTAATGAATGTGGATCTATCCGTCTTGTTCCAGTGGGGCGCTTTAATCGCCGGGCATATTCTAGTAGCGATACTGACACGGTCCCGCAGTGAAGGCTGCGCGTGAGTAAGCGACTAAAGTGCAACTGCTACCAGAATGCGGGCACTCCTCAGAGTCCTAAATCCCCTGCTTTTCCTAATGCTCTTCGGATTATATCCGTCAATGGTGAGTTTCTCATTCATTCATTATTTGCACATAATGTTCGGTGTTTTTTTTTTAAGCATTTGCAAGCAATTGTTACCTGAAAACTGAAAAATTTGCCGGACGAAATAAATTGAATAGGCGAAGAAGTAATGAGATAATGATAACGACCGTGATTGTCGAGACATTTATTTTCTTTTTTTTCTCTTTTTTTTTGCTCCCCATTGTACTTGTATCATTTAATGTATGTCTATACCCACAACACCAGCAGCAGTAATTAACTATCGCAGCACTGTTGAATGAATCCATCCGCATTAATAAACGATATGAAATACATGTGTTCAGTATCAACTGACGGTCCTAAATGAATTTCGTATTCATAAATACGAACAAATAAGTACAGAAAATTGTGTGCACACAGTAGTAGCAGAATATGGGAGACGTTTTCTAACTTTACATATAGAGACTAAATTCCATTTAGACTAAAACCGATATGTAGACTGTGAATTTAGATTATTAATTTCTAAATAAAATGTAAAAAAAACTGCGTTTGTTAATCAATCACTTAGCATAGGCTATGTTTTAACATTAATACCGAAATGTTGTTCTGTGGCTGCACTTACTGTTGGCTGTACCTGTAACCGCTCATAGAAAATAGGCTATACCATCGTAAAGTGCCCGTGTGACGCAGTAACGTAAGTGTTACTCTTTATCGCTGGGGGAGAAACATGTTTTACGAGATTATTTTCGAGATATCAGTAGATATACCTTAGTCTTTATCCTTGTCATTGTGCTTAAAGACCAGCTAAGCTATAGGCTATTGCCTACTCTGCGTGACCTAAACATTGTGAGAGCGGTGTTTTCATATAATAAACAAGTAGTTATTTTTCATTTTGAGCCCACTATTTCTGTCTTTCTCTCAGACACAAGCAGTTATGTCATTAAGGCATACAAGAATAGCCCTGCAGTTTTACAATCACGTAGTGGTGAATATATATCATATTTTAAGAGTATCTCTTTACACCAAGTCATTCGGTCACTTTTAAAGAAATACATCCTTGTCGTAGTTAATTTCCAGATGCAAATGTATTTGCGTGTTTATTTTACTTTGTTATTTCGACGCAAATATGTCTTTATGCTATGGAACTGTCAGTGGTTCTGAAAAACTTATTTCAACAGCAGGGGGCGTGTGCATCTCTGCAGGTAACGTGTATGCAAAGGATCGCTGTTAATATTCCGATTCTCTGTCATGAAATGTATTGACATAAAGTGATTATTTTTAAAAATTTTGAGATCTGTGATATACGTAATACTTACATATATCTACTGTGTAGTTCAAATATATACAGTGATATCATTTATGAAATCGAAGCATTTCAGTTGAGATGCTCATTTGTGTGCTGCTTATAACTCCGGGCAGTGGTGTGTTTTGCTGTACGCTGTAGTCTTCGGACTGTATTATGAAGGTGAAAAGCTTTCTTGTGAACAAATTCAGATGGCCGTTTATTTAGAAGAGGTATATCGGCTACAGTCTACCACAGAATGAGAAATGCCACTGAAAAGCCACTTTTTATTATTATTATTATTATTATTATTATTATAAGCTCTTCAAATATTCAGTGAATAACCAGTAGGCTATGTAAATGCATTTCAATATTATTTGTCTGTTCCATGAAGAATCTGTACCTAACTAAGAAAATAGAAGGCACTGCAGTCTGTGTTCACTCTGCAACTGCCGGATAATATACTGTAACCCTATTTCGACCACCCTTTCCCCCGAATTCTGGGGAATTCTGATGTTTTGAATGCCTGAACAGACATTGCACATTCCCTCATCCCTTTGCGCTCCAAATAGCCTATTGCTTTCATTCCTTGTTATTATTTATATTTTGAGAAGCTATGATGCTGATTTTGCAAGTGCATGCTCAAAGGCATCACACTGCAGAGTATTCCATTCCACAGGGAATCTGAAAGCAAAAGCCTTAATTTGCCTTAAGTTTCACAAATCAGTTTTAAAAGGATTTTAGACTGTGTTCACACAGAGAAGAGCAAAAGCACCAACACCAAGTCTTGCGGGCAGAATATGTGAAGCAGCTAGTCTATCAGTGCTCTTTACCGTATAACAAGCAATAGCTATTGTTAAATTACAAGCACACTCCTGCCTGGGTCTAGAAAGTCATGGTGCTATACTATACATGAGTTGTGTAGTCGGACGAGAAATACAATTCAAGGTCCCCGCTGTAATATACCTAGGTAAGAAATATCCAGATATCCAGCAGGTTTATTGTGCAACATATTGGTAAAGAAATGTGACGCCTCTCAGTCACGTCTGGGTTTGATTGTGTATGGTTATGGCAGTGTCTCAGGGATGCCGTGCAAACTGAGATGTTCTGCTTGGCTGACCCTACTACCCGTTCTACACAGAAAATCATTTGGGCCGTCTCTACAAACGTGTTGCCTTTGGTATGTGTGAATATGCTGCTTTCACAGTGTCCTTCCTTAGTTCTAAAAATACACTGAAAATGTGCATACCATTGTAAAAACAAAGACCTCATTGATTTGCGATGGCAAAGGTGATACAGTAGGTGATAGGTTAGGTTTTTGACACAATATATGAAATAGCCTTTTAATATCAAACATCATATAATAGACATGTGCGTAAGTAAGCTGTTGTATCCCATGGTCTATTAAAACAGAGGGAAATAGGCTATTAATCATGTGCCATGCCAAATTATTGTATAAAATGGATGGAACTATATTTTTGAGTATAGCTTTTTCAAGAACTGACAGATCAGATTATGTCAAAATTTGAATTGGATGCAGAAACTGGCAGAAAATACAAAACTTACAGCATTCCATCAGAAAAGTATTTCTCCTCTTCCAGTTTTATTTTTCTGAAAATGAAAATGGTCATGGATACATTTTCACAGTGTATTACTTTTTATTTTTTTATTTATCATTTAATTACCCCAAAGGTCCTCAATTACAATCAAGACATTATAAATGAAACAGGTATCACAATATAAGTACATTAGCACACATTATTATTATTATCATGATCATTATAATTATGATTATTATGATTATTTTATTTTTTATTTAAATGATTAGACTAATATGACACACATACAAGGTTTCAGTACAGAATCCAGTGTTGGACCACATATTATCCTGTGAGAATAGAATGGATCATTAAAGGATGATGGGGGATAACAAGTGGTTTTGTAGAGGTAAATAAAAATCTAAATTAACAGGGCAGCCTGGGTCAATGCAGGACACTTCACAACCGGGTATTAACTATGTAATGGTTTAATCTGCGCATCAGTTGTTGCTAGCAAACTGTACACTAATTTGTGCGAAACAAGAAATATGATTACTGCACTCATGTGCATAGTGGGTACAGTGAAGCACAAGCACTGTAAAACTAATCTTTGATGTAAATGGATGAGTTAACTGATACAATCAAAACCATCAAGTCAGGAAGATACCCAAGGAGAATTTTAAATGAAGTGCTCTTGGCCTCGATGGTGCTGTGAAAGCCTGCTAATTGCTTTGCTGCTTCTGTACTAATTCAGGTAGTTAAGACGAAAACGCAGTCAGTGTTTTATGATTACATTAATTTTACCCATGGAGGTAACATCAGGATTGTGGGGCAATAGGACTTCAGATCAAAGGCTGGAGGCATTTGACAATGTCATCATGTACACCCTGATTTTTATGCACACACACACGCACGCACACACACACGCACACACACAGGTCTATTGCACTTTAATAGCGGTCTTTGTGACAACATGGTGGTTGCAACCTCGGGTCGATTTTCAGTATTGACATGTGTCAGCCATGCTTTGGCAGCCATTTCTCATAGCGTCAGCATAAGAGGGCTGATGTATAGAGACACCCAGTCATCCTGGTTTCTAAATAAGTGAACAGGAAATCAAATCCACCACCCTTCACCTATAAAACTGCATCAATTCTCGTAGGTACACTGCCCTGCAGTTTTATAAGAAAATCGGCTGGTAGGTTGTACCAAACATATTGCCAGTATGCTTTCTGCCAAGATTAAAAATGTGGTGTTTACACATTCAGAATAGAATAAGATTGAAACAATTGTACCATTTCTGCCATATGTTGTTTTTGATCATTTAAAATATTGTATTCCACAACCAAAATTATTCTGATGCGATTCTGGCCCTATGCAGTAAGCTGTTGAAATTATCAAAAATATTTTTAACCAGAACCAACTCACTTTGAAAATGTCTGCCGAAGAGGTAAAAGGGATGTGATGTGTAACCTCTGAATAACTCCTGCCATCTGAGTGAAATTTACATTCCCATGTTTATCTGCAGTCCATAAAGCATGTTACAAATGCTCTGTCATGCCACTGTCAAAATAAGCATGTATTTTTCACCTAAATTCAGTGTCCTTTCATTCCAAGATTTTTCAGCCATTATTATTATTATAAATACAGTATACACTCAGTGAGTACTTTATTTGGTATTTATTTGACTTTTTATTTTATTTATTGGACTTCTGCTGCTGTAGCCTGTGCACACGTTTGACATGTTGTGTGTTCAGAGATGCTCCTCTGCATACCACTGTTATAATGAAATTTTCCTGTCAACTTTGAACAGTCTGGCCCTCTATACTGACCTCTTTCATTAACAAGGCGTTTTTGCCTGCAGAAGTTTTTAGTTTTTTGCACCATTCTCTGCAAACTCTAGAAACTGTTGTACATGAAAATCCCAGGAGAACCGTGAACCGTGTATGAATTACAGCCCTTTTTATACATAGTCCCCCCAATTTTAGGGGACCAAAAGTAATTGGACAACTGGCAGCTCAAATGTTTCTTGGACAGGTGTGTTAAGTTTCACGTTGTTCCTAAATAAAGGAGTTGAGAGGTCTAGATTTGGTTCTAGGAGTGCCATCTGCATTCTTGAGTCTTCTCTGGTATCAATTGACTGTTGAGATTTGTTAGAAGTAACCTAACATTAGATATTTATGCTAACATCTTGTTGTCAAAAGCCTTGTTGTCTCTCAACATGAGGACAAAATAAGTGTCAATGGCAGTAAAGCAGGCCATCATCAGGCTGAAAAAAGTAAAAAAAATAAAAGACAAAAAATTAGGTCTGTCAAAAATCAACTGTTTGATACATTGTTAAGAAGTAAGAACAATGGTAAGCTCAGGATGGCAGACGACCTGGTAGACCACAGAAGACCAGTGTAGTGGATGACCAAAGGATCCTTTGAATGGTGAAGAAAAATCCCTTTGTAACCATTCAACAGATCCTGGAGACTATTCTTTATGTAGGTATAGGTGTGTCAAAGATACAAAGAGAAGACTACACCAGCATAAGTGTTCACTACAAGATGCAAAACCCTTGCATCAAGAACAGAATGGCCAGGTTATAGCTTGCGCAATGTGCAAAAACCTGTAGAGTTCTGGAACCGAGTGTTATGGACAGATGAGACAAAGATGGACCTGTACAGTACCAGAGTGATGGAAAGATCAAAGTGCGGAGGCTAGAAGAAACTGCCCAAGAAGCACCCCCCTCACCTGAGATACATGGTGATTGGGGTGTTATAATTTGGGCATCTATGGCTGCCACAGGTGCTGGCTCACTTGATGATGCTGACGGCAGGAGCAGGATGAATGCCGAATATCCAGAAACATCTTGTCTGCTCAGATCTAAGCAGATGCATCAAAACTGATGCTTCATCATGCACCAGGACAATAATCCAAAACAAACAGCCAAAGCAACCAAGGACTTTTTTCAGGCCAAAAAGTGGAATGTTCCAGACTGGCCAAGTCAATCACCTGACCTCAAGCCAGTTTAGCATGCATTTCACCTGCTGAAGACAAGACTGAAGGCAAATAGTCCCAGAAATAAGCTGGAGCTGAAGACAGCTGCAGTCCAGGCCTGGAATAGCACCACCAGGGGAGATACCAAGCATCTGGTGATATCTATGTGATGTAGATTTTAGGCAGTCTTTGATTGCAAAGGAATTGCAGCAAAATATTGAATATGATGACTGAGTCTGTATTAATTTGTCCAATTAATTTTGGTCCCGTAAAATTGGGGGGACTACCGACCGGTATGTATAAAAGGGCTGTAATTCCTATATGGTTCACCCAATATGGAAATAAAATGTTGTGGTTCATGTTGTTGAAGAAAATAACCCCTTCAACTAGAGTGATTACGTGGAAGAGGGAAGTGGCTATTTTCTGGCAAGCTAGCATTTATACATTATGTTGTTATTTGATTATACTGCAGCATTTATGACATTATACATGAAATATAACCTGAAAAATATGCTTTCTGGAAAATCACCAAAACGGGTCTGACCTTCCTAACTAGATGGGAAATTTGCTGCAGGGTTATGAACACATATACAAAATATATACAGTAGATGATTTATCAAAATACTCTACAGTGTTTGCATATCAGTAATATGTAACAATCTTTTCATTTCTTTAACAATTCTTTGCATCCTCTGAGGTCATGGAAGCAGTTTTCCACAAAACAAGTCATGAATTTCCCACATGTCTTTATATCTTTTCCTCCATTTTAGTCCAAATAACCTTACTAATGTGTTCTCTTCACCTGTAACACTCCAGTAATACCAGTGAGCAGAGCAAGTAATGCCCATGGAATACGAGCAGGGGAACATGGGAACAGTCCCCTTTGCAGGGATGATTACCTTGCCAATGTGTATGAACAGAAAACTGCCCTTGCCTTGGTATAGGACAATTTCTATACAAACCTGTATGATTTTTATGTATTGTGTGAAATGATTTTCACTAGCAGCCCTGCTGATATTAAACTGAGAGAGGGGAGGTCTGTGGAGAGGAGATGGAGGACATTTTTAAGAGAGAGGACATTTGAAAGAGAGAAGAGGTGATGCACATCCAATATTTTTGCATCTGAAACCATTCTATTCTATTCTAGAATTCATAGAATTGGAGCCACATTAAACCCATTTGTGTAGGAACGGGGGGTTTTATAATAAAAACTCCAGAAAAGGTGCTTTATGGAATCCAAGATTTTAATCCAAATATTAATTTTAAGAAAATGTATTTCTTCTAGGTCACCGCACTGCTGAACATTTACATTGAATAAGTAAAGAGAAATCCATAATGAGGTGGTCATTACACAGTTTTAACACATGATGTGGGGGTGAAGAACCACCCATTACATTACATTATTACATTATTGGCATTTGGCAGACGCTCTTATCCAGAGCGACATACAGTTGATTAGACTAAGCAGAAGACAATCCCCCTGGAGCAATGTAGGGTTAAGGGCCTTGCTCAAGGGCCCAACGGCTGTGCGGATCTTATTGTGGCTACACTGGGAATTGAACCACCGACCTTGCGGGTCCCAGTAATGTACCTTAACCACTACTCACACAATGTGAAGAGTTGGAAACGGACTACAATTTAGCCATGCCATTTTTCTGCCACATTGGGAAGTTTAAAGGGATGAACTGTAATAGGAATAAGTGTGGTGTTATTTGTTTTAAAATTCCTTTGCAAACAGTATTGTTTAACTCAGTAGCAGGAAGGCTCACTTGGTTCGAACTGAATTTTGTTTACCTCAGGGCCACCTCAAAGCTCATTATGTTTTAACTTAATTAAACTGATTGTGCATTGTGGGAGAGGAGGATGTTGTGAGAGGGACATAAGAGGAAGTAGGATGCTGGGAAAAGCTGGTTGAGACCAGTTGCTTGGTTTGTGAGCACCAGAACTAAAACTCAAGTTCCAAGTAATTAATTCTCGGATTATATGAAAACCCTTCATTCAATGCTCATTTTCAACTTCAACTACTCATTCACATTTGTTTAAAAATATCAGTCTTACGCCATAGTCCATAGTACATTGTCTATATACTGTAAATCTAATTCTTCACCCATCTCACACAGTGGTCCAGTAAACAATGGCTTCCCGGTAGTGTTTTTGGTGCATTTATAAATAGAAAAGATTCTGGAGAGTAAATGTGTTCAAACCCTTCCAAAAGCCCCCCTTCGAATACGGAGGGGTAATATCCTCACTTTATTGCAAGAAAATAGAATTGCAGACTATTTATAAAAATGTTATCCCTCTAGCACCAGTGAAGGGTTTACCTCTCCTATTCTTGCATTTAATGTCCGCCTCTCTCTCCCATTAAAGCCTTAAGAAATCTGTTATATCTCTTACCTTTATCTGTCTTATTTGTGAGATATTCATGAGATTATCCAACCCAATAATTGAGTGCATAAGACAATGACATTGCACTGAATATACCTTTTCCTCCAGATGTCAATTTGACACACCATTGTTAATTATGATTGGGTGGAATTGAGGAGGGAGGGTTGTGTTTTAAAGATTAGAGCCATAAGCTTTGGAGATGAGTGACTCAACTGTGTTATTAAGTGTGTACAGTATGTGACAGCTTTGCACAGGTACAAGTCAGATTTTTCAGTAATTTAGCTCTGTTCTGGCAGTTGTTCTAATCCAAAATGAATGTGCTATCTCAGATAAATGAGCTCAATTACATCGTCTTGTACAAAACCGTGTGCTTCATTTGAACAGGTTCTCATACCGAGACAGGGTTAGGACAACTGATTAGTGATGAGGGTGCAGTGTGAATGGCAATGACAATATTCTGCCCTTTTGCAATCGCTCTAAAAATAACTTCAAGTTCTATGTTGTTTGAGAAATTCTGGGCTCTTCCAGTTAATGAGGGGATCAGAGAAGGGAGGTGTGTGCCACTGGAATTATGAATATCATTATTTATCTTGGTTTTTGTACAATCTGAGAAATATTCCTGCTTTAAAATGGATAGGCAGTAGCACATGTGTGTTTTGTGTGTGTTGTTTGCGTCTACTGTATGTTTATATATCTCTCAGAAATAAAGTGGCAGTAGAGTGAGGTTTTATTTTTGGAGGATCAAATTTTACAAATGTACCCTGAAAGTACAGTAGTGTCTTCTTTGGGTCCAAATTAATACTTTTTCCTAGCAACTTGGGTACAATTTAGTTATATATTGCTGACTAGGGGTACAAGTTTATGTACCTATAGGGTACTGCCCCAGCGAAAGTATTTGTACATTTTTAAGCACTTTTCATACCTATTTCTAAGAGTGTGCGTGTGTATTCTGTATTTATGTGTCTGGGCGTGTTTGTGTGTGTGTGTGTGTGTGTCTGTGTATGTGAGAGAGAAAGACAGAGGAGGGATAAGTTTTGTCTGTGGTGAGATCAGTGGGAGATTCTGGGTAGAGAGAATGTTGACAAGAATGCATGTGGATCACCAGGAGAAATAAGACAGCCTCTTTTGGGCTGATAAAAATGCAACAAATGGTCAATGTATCGCTCTGCAATTTGTTTTCCAAGGGGGTTGGAATCAAGCATGCACAAGTAAAAATGTTACAAAAGAAAACCGCATAATCTGTTTCAAATTGAAGCAAACAACTGTCAGCAAGCATATACTCAAAAGAAGCAGGTTCCGGAACAACCTTCATAAGGATGAGTGCAACCAATTTCAAGTGAAACCATGAGCCAATTCCTCTCGGAGAACAAATACCATTTTGATTTGAATTTAAGTCTTTTATAACCTAATTGAAGAGAGAAGTTACTTTTTGATAGGGCATAAGCAGCATTACTTCTGCAGTGCTGTCTTTTGGGGGTTGTTGTATTGAACACAAGGTGAGACAGCAGCAGGAGAATGCTGGCTACATAGATATGCTTTCAGCAGTCAGGTCATTAATCATACTCAGAAAATAATATCTCCTGAAGTAACATCTCAGGCCACTCGCTGTTCCATCACGTGGACAGTCTTATTTCATCATTCAATGGCATGGCTGTTTTTACTGTAAACCAAACCAAAAGCATTAAGATAATTGGATTCAAATACTGTAGGTAGGCCTCGTTTATTATTTTCCAATTGTTATTCTTGTTCTGATAATATCCTCATTATGATTAAAGGCAATTGATACTCAATGCAGAGAATAGCACTTGAAAATGAACCGTGCATTTTGAAAAATGAACCTCTGGATTTTTGAAAAATCCTGCTCAAAACCCATTTAGTGTTCTTCATCCCTTAACAATTGCCTCCACCGTAGAGTGCGGTTTACAGGCGGTAGCTCTCCCTTCTCTGTAGAAATTCAGCCTTCATTAATCACCCTGCCTCAGCGCTGTGAAGGAATATGCTTTCATTCAGGACTGCGCCTGTCTTTGCAGACCATCGGACCCAAGGAGGGCTGGCAGGTGTACAGCTCGGCCCAGGATGCGGACGGGCGGTGCATCTGCACCGTGGTGGCCCCCGAACAGAACCTCTGCTCCAGAGACGCCAAGAGCAAGCAGCTCCGTCAGCTGCTGGAGAAGGTATGTACGCTCATATACCTTGCGCATCCATTCACCTCACGCACAAACACCGATACATACATCCACAAGGCCTGACGCGTCACCACTGTACATCACAGAAATGCTGCGAGAATGACTTGACCGAGATTTGACAAATATGCGGCTCGGAAGCTGGGATTGAAATGATGTGCATATCTTTTGTAAATCAGATTCAGAAAATGTTAGAGCCTGGTAGCTACTTGTTCCCTCAACCACAACAAATGTATTGAACAAATCCAGAACAATGTGTACGATGATATGTAAATGCTGGTAAAGTATGTACTTAGCAAAGATGTCTTGAATCCTAATATTGAGAGTTACATTTGTATTACGTTTAGCAGTCAGATGTCTGAATACTTTTCTGTTGTATCAAAGGAACTACATTAAGCAAAACATTTTTGTGTAGATTTAATTTCTGCTCCATTTAGATAAAGTCAATTCATAATTTTCAAATAGAGTAGGCAGCTGATATTGATTGTGCTGCTTTGATGGAAGGCACAATGATTAATGTTGCATAAAGATAATGGGAGGCTTTTATATATTGGGACGATTTGGTGATTTGACTTTCCACATTTTGTGCATTCAATAGGTACAAAATATGTCACAGTCGATAGAAGTGCTGAACTTGCGAACACAAAGGGATTTTCAGTATGTCATTAAAATGGAAAATCAGATGAAAGGACTGAGGACAAAATTCAGGCAAATTGAGGACGACAGAAAAAGTGTAATGACCAGAAATTTTCAGGTGGGTGATGATATCAATATTTGTGCATACTGTGTGTGGGTGTGTGTGTGTGTGTGTGCGCATGTGCAATTACTTGGGCTGAAGGGGCAGTGAACGTCTGAGTAAACTTACATCCATAAATGTATTATGTATGCTGAAATTAAGGTAATTAAGGTCATTAGAAAAAATGGGAGAGATGGTTTACATTGATAACATAAAAAGACATGTTAACATTTAAATAAAGAGAGTCTAGAGGCTAGTTGTGAATGCTGACTTTTTTTTAGAAACCAAACCAGTTTTCTTGATCCTAAGGATCAGTGAATGGATAGTACGCCAGATGTATAAGCTACATATACTGTAAGTCAGGGATCGTGAAATCTCGGTCCCTGAGGGCTGTGAACTTCTGGTTTTCTGCCCTCCCTTTTTCCTGGGAGTCAGGTGTGAAGACAGTTTGGCCAATCAGTAGCACTAATTGTTCAGTTAATTACCCGGGAGAAATTACCGGGGCCAGATTTGTTAAGCCAAGCTGCCTTGTTTCATACCCGCATCTCCCCACAGGAGCTTAAGGAAAAGATGGATGAACTTCAGCCTCTCATCCCTGTTCTGGAGCAGTACAAAACAGATGCCAAGCTAATCTCACAGTTCAAAGAGGAGATCAAGAACTTGTCTGCAGTGCTGACCGCGATCCAGGAGGAAATCGGGGCTTATGACTACGAGGAGCTGCATCTGAGAGTTATAAGTCTGGAGAGCAGGCTGAGGAACTGCATGAGCAAACTAAGTACGTTTAATTAAAAATTAACCGTCAATTCTATAATATTTTGAATACGGTGTTATTCCACGCATAGTCTGATATCACATATTTACTCATGTAGTGAAGTTATCTTTTTTTCAGTTCATATTTCATGTCTGTGTGCTAACTTGGACTAACTGAATTCAAGCAAGAACCAATCTGAAGGTTTATACGAATGTATTGATTCTAGTGGCCAGCTGTTTCTGAGAGATAGAGGATACCATAACACCCTGCTCCTGCTTAATGGCTGAAGCTAAGCAAGTGTGGGCTGGGTTTGTACTTCGATTGGAGACCTCGGGAAAACGAAGTTGCTGCTGGAAGTGGTGTTGGTGATCCAGTAGTGGGCAATCTTACCTCTGGTCAAATAACCACAAATGCCTCTGTGCAGTGTTGGGGACACGGTTCTTTAATAAATGCTGACTTTCATCTGAGACGTTAAAGAGAGGTCTTGACTTGCTGTGGTCATTAAGGATCCCATGACCCTTTCGCAAGGAGTAGGGGGGCTCCTCGTTCCTGGATGAAGTCCCAACCTCGCTCTCTACACCTGCCACCTAATCATCCCCGTATTTAATTTAGTAAAAAATTATTATTAATTATTATTAAAATTATTCTCTCCTTCACTGTGTGGTGAGAGTTCTGGCGCAAAATGGCTGCCGTGCATCACCAAGATGGATGCTGTGAGAAACCCATGAAAATGATAATTATTATTATTATTGTTTAATTGGTCTGTATTTCAAGGGCTCTCATGTGGCAGACAATCCAATGTAAACACTGGAAAATACCACCTATCAAGCAGGTGCTCGGAATTTACAGAAGTCTTTACGAGATATGAAGCGAAATCCATCAGAGCCAGGCAATCTGTACTGTATATCCCTGCTTAGCTCATTGGGGGGCACAGATTGAGATCAAGAGCTGGAAGGGTGACTTGTTCTAAAACACTTTTAGCGCAGCATTTGATTGTGGAAGCATGCAGGGGAAAAAGCCCATGTGTGTGACTTTGAATGAGTAGAGTCAACATATTAATTTGAGCAGTTAGAAATGGCAGGTTTTCTGAAGTCTTGCTGTTTTAATATGCATATTGTTGTATAATTTCAACTGGCACGAGCATGAAATTGGCTTTAGAAACCTATTATGAAAAATATCTTATCGGTATGTTTCTTTGTTAACAGCGTGTGGAAAATTAATGAAAATCACTGGACCTGTAACAATAAAGACATCAGGGACGAGATTTGGGGCATGGATGACTGATCCAATGGCAACTCAAAGAAACAACAGGGTGAGCAATGGTTTGGTTTCTGGTTCTCTTTTGTTATAATTATAATAATTATCTTTTTTGGTGGGGGTGGGAGTTACAAAAACACAAATGATGCTTTGATGTTTGCATTCAGGCACCATTCAAGTTGGTCAAATTTAATGGAAGTGTCAAATTCATAATATATGTGATATGAGTATACTTAATGCTACTTACTGTAGAGTCTTGTGCATTTTATTGCCTGAAGTAATGTCTGTATCAGACACCATTAACCATGGCTTTGGCTCTTATTTGACACAGGTATGGTACATGGACGGTTATACCAATAATAGGATAGTTCGTGAGTACAAGTCAATGGCTGACTTTGTATCCGGGGTGGAGTCACGAACCTACAACCTTCCTTTCAAATGGGCTGGGACCAACCACGTGGTCTACAATGGCTCCCTGTATTTCAACAAGTATCAGAGCAACATCATTGTCAAGTACTTCTTTGAGACGGGACTGATCCTGGCCCAGCGAGCTTTGGAGTACGCCGGTTTCCACAATGTCTACCCTTACACCTGGGGAGGTTTCTCAGACATCGACCTCATGGCCGATGAGCTGGGCCTGTGGGCCGTGTATGCCACCAATCAGAACGCAGGCAACATCGTCATCAGCCAATTGGATCCTCAGACCCTGGAGGTTGTGAAGACCTGGAATACCGAGTACTCCAAAAGGAATGCCGGGGAGTCTTTCATGATCTGTGGAACACTGTACATTACCAATTCCCACCTGACTGGGGCCAAAGTCTACTATTCATATTCCACTAAGACCTCCAGCTACGAGTATACGGACATCCCCTTCCATAACCAGTACTTTCACATCTCCATGCTTGACTACAATGCCAGGGAGAGGGCCCTCTATGCCTGGAACAACGGCCACCAAGTGCTGTTCAACATCACACTTTTCCACATCATCAAAACGGAGGATGACTCTTAATCCACTGGAGAGGGAGCACCTTCATTTGCAATGAAGGAGTTTTTGTATCCGTTTATGTTCATCCAAAGTGGACAGTAATGACATTTGTTGCTTCTAAAAAGAATTGCCTTTTGTATGTTTGTTTCAGAATATATCAAATTTAACCCGGGACCCAATTGCAATACAATCTTGTGACGAGAATTACATGTTACATTTACTCTTTTTGTACCCATAGCTGCAAAAATAAATATGCCTTATTTGCTGTATTTAGTTATGAGAGCCAGAGGCTTTCAACCAGCTTTGGTGCATGAATGTCAAACATACATACTGTCAGCAGTAATTCATTATACAATATCTAGGTATATTTTGGTCATAAACATGTGTTTTTTGTACTGTTTCCTTGTAATGTTGGTTTAACATTTTTATTTTGAGGCATTGAGCTATTCTTTTCTTAACTTGCCTGGGCATTTAAGTAGATGAAGGATTCTTCTAAAGATAAAATGTCTTAAACCACTGCAGTAATCAATATATGTTCCTGTGAGAGTGAACTTGTTATTTTTTATAAAATACTATGAAATTTAAAGACTACCTGTTTATTTCATATGCATCTATACTTGAGATTCACCAGTAAAATTCTTGCGGATAAATATCCATTTTTCATCAATATGCAGAGCAAATTCTTCTTTTACATAATGGACATTTTGGTTTGTTGCATGTTTGGGTACTAAGTACTGAGTGATCTCCATTTTACCAGTATCGAAAGAGTGAAAGTTCCACTGAGGATGAAAAGGAAAAATAAGTAGTACTGTATGTGCCAACATAATTAAGACAGCAGAATGCCATGAAACAAATGATTAAATTCTGAAGGAAAATACAGTATGCACCACATTAATATAGCATTAACATGAACTGAACAAAATATGGTGCCCCTCACATTGTCTTTTCTCAACACCAGGAAATATTTGAAATACTCAGGCAGATAGGCAGTTGAGAGATGAGATTTCTTTAGCGCTAGTTTTCTGCAGCATTTCAGTCAAAAGCAATCAGGGTGAAGATGAAAGAATTTGCATGCTCTCCGCAATTTTCATCTCTGTGCCTGTGTGATATATCAGATTGTTGCCTGACAGGTGAGTTGTAATATACATAACTCTCATTCCTGATGAAAAACAAGATTTACAGCGCTGCTTGACCACTCCGCAACCGCACCCCTTATTTTTTACCCCTCTCTGTTCATAATAAAATAAATAATGTCTTCTAACTTTTGATATTGATATTCTATCTTGATACCTAGCTACATGTGTCACACAGTGCAAACAAAAAATATATAAAATTTACAAACCCTGTCAGTACTTACATAAAACCAAAATTGAGCAGCCTTGAGATCTGTTCAGAGTCTTAAAGTTTCAATCTCATGAAGTGAAGGAAGGGGAAATATCACTCAGTGAGCACTTTATTAGGTAGACCTCTACACCAGCTTGTTAATGGAAATATGTCATCAGCCAATCATGTGGCAGCAACTAAATACATTAAAGGATGCAGACATAGTCAAGAGGTTCAACTGATTTTCAGATCAAAGGTCAGAATGGGGAATAAATGTTATTTTGACCGTGGCATTATTATTGATGCTAGACAGGGTGGTTTGATTATGCACCTTCCACGCACAACATTCTCTAGAATTTGCAGAGCATTGTGCAAAAAACAAAAAACATCCAGTGAGCAGCAGTTCTGCGGGCAAAAATGGCTTGTTAATGAGAGAGGTCAGAGGAGAAGGGCCAGACTGGTCAAAGCAAAAAGGAAGATGACAGTAATCCAAATAACCACCCATTACAACAGTGGTATGCAGAAGACCATCTCTGAACACACAACACATCAAACCTCTAAGTGGAGAGGCTTCAGCAGCAGAAGATGAATAAGAAGAAAAAGAAGACTAATAAATACCTAATAAAGTGCTCAGTGACTGTATTTATCATGACTATGGACTTTTAACTTTAAATCTTCCTGTTTATGGCTCTGTCTTTATTCCTTCTGTGGCAAAGAGTAAAAAAACTATGCAAGTAAAGTCATTAAACTTCTCTTTTACAGTACAGCTCTGACTGACTGCCCCACACAGGTTTCTTCATAACGGATCCTCCATTTAAATTTGCATGATGACCATATTAGTTCTGCCTTTATCTTGCTGAAATAGTAGCAGAAACAGATCACTGACTTTTATGAGTGGTGAGGGAACTGCCTTAGTCAAGCCTTTGTGAAAAGTTTTCTTTCTCCAATGATTTATATGACTCTATTTTTGCAGTTATTTCTTTGCCAGAGGAATATAATTATTCAGAGAGACAAATGTGTTGGCCTGCTTTGATTTATGTCTTCATTATTCAAGAGAACAGTAATCTTTTAAAAGCCAAGTATAAGCTGTATGAACAAAACATATTAGACTACCAAAAACGCTCCACAATATTTTTCATTAATTATAGCAGAAGCATGTCACTTGCTTAAACTTCTTCCTGGGCAAAGTACAATTGCGATAAGGTCACCTTAGTCATCATCAGTTTAGTTGTACACCCCCTAGGCCATATACAGCACTGTAATAAGCTGAAATTGAACCAGTACAACTTGCCACTTCTGTACATCACTCTGGAACAGTGCCTCTTCCAAGTGATAATACTGTATGTGCAATGTGTTCGCAAGGAACATCTACCAACACTATCCACTTTAGTTGGTCATTCCCCAGATTTTAAAAAGCCTTACATTTCTCTGTGTCCTTGAAGCTATACAGACTCCGACCACCCATTACTGCCACAATAAATATTTTGGAAGAGTCACATTGAATGTTCCTTGAAACACTTTACAAGAAAATAAAGACAATAAAACAAGTGTCCGAAAAGAGCAGTCATCTGGCAGTCGGAGGGTTGCCGGTTTGATCCCACCCTGGGAGTGTCGAAGTGTCCCTGAGCAAGACACCTAGCCCCCAATTGCTCCTGGTGAGCCGGTTGGTGCCTTGCATGGCAGCCAATCGCCATTGGAGTGTGAGTGTGTGTATGAATGGGTAAATGAGAAGCATCAATTGTACAGCGCTTTGGATAAAGGCACTATATAAATGCCAACTATTTACCATAAGGTACAAATGCACAGAGCCGTATTGCTCCCTAATCTTCAGATGATCTCCGACCATGTCAGTACCTGGGAGGGTTTTCATCAGCAGGGTATAGGCAAGATATCGCCTTGTAAATATATCACAATTTAGAAGGCAATAACAGAAACAAGCACAATAAAAGAAAGTCTTATTTTGACAGTGTAGTATAGATAGCCCCCATTCCAAAAGTTTAATTCCAAAACATGAGACAGTGAACCCATGTTTGTCTTGACTTGGCTCTGTAGTCCACAATTTTAGATTTGTAATCAAACATGTGGCTAAAATGCACACTCAGCTTTCATTTTTTTATTTAAATGACAGCACTTTTTATACATCGCCCACTTACCAGTGGTTCGCATCTTGAGAAAGCTGCTGGACAAGTTACGGGAAAATCACACCCCTTGAGGACAACTAAGAGGCCTACCTCTAGTGCTCATTCTTCCCCTCAATTCCGGACTTTGATTTGACACCACGCAAGCTCATTCTCAGGCCAATCAATGGCATTTATCGATCGATTAGGTAAGGAAGAAAAGAAAATTGGTGTGTCTTAGGCGACAGAGGAACGAAGTTAAAAGGCCGTGCGAGCGTTTGTGATGACAGACCATAAGGGGGGACTATGATCGCGAAGTGGGGTTGGGTGGGGGGGAGATTGCAATTTTAGACCACATGCGATCCCATTATGTTTACAATGATACGATATATGACATGACCAGATTGTCAGTTGGTGGTGAAATAAATAGGAAGGATTTTAAATTGAGAGCTTAGTCAGCTCCTTGTGCTCCTTCCACAGTTCATTTGAAATTCCATACATCAGGTGAAAATGTTGGCTTTGTACCAGAATTTAGAGACAAGGTTATGCTATCCTTTGATGTTTCCCATGACCATTAGAAAAGTAACTGCCCTTCACATGTTGCAGCATTGCAGCTTAAAGTCAGTGGCTAGAATGGGAATTAAGTTATGCCTTCCACTACCGCCTGTACCAAGATGCCCCAAGAGCACATTTTTAATTATTACAATATATTTTATATTAATGGGTGATAAAGGGGCTGATGAATAAGATTGAATGACTCTAGTGGGGCTATGTTTTGGACAAGGTCAGAATATAAATTTTTGGGTCTGCTATCCCCTGACCACAACAGATACCTTTGAATGGCTCTTCCATTTCAGATAAATTCTGATTACTAGAAGCTTTGTCTAAAAAATGTAATTTTTCCATTTCAAATACAGCCTTATGTCAGCAGTCTTGTGGCTGCCTTACATTATAATTCACCCTCAGAACACGTATCGTTCCCCAAAGAAATGCAAATCAATGTGCTTCACAGCCTCCCGTGTCACCGCGGGAAAAACTATGTTTGACGATAGCCTGGGGAAAGTCCTTTGAGATATGGTAGGTTTATTTATATTTCAAGTCAATGTTACTCTACACTCCTTGATACATTAAGTTTGTGAATGCTTTAGCAATTCTGAGACATGCAAATGATTCAGAATCTTCTAGATTAAAAAGCTAATACATACAGGGGAATGGTTCGATATTGCATTTTGGGGAAAAAAGGAGAAGATATAGCACTTGCTGGTTTCTGTTCTATGTAGATATAGCAAACTCTTGAGTGACAGCCAAAGTGAATCAATGAAAAAAAAGATTCAAGGTTTTTTGATAGAGTTTAATCATATTTCAAATCCATTTTCATCCCCAAAGCTCTAATGCAATACACATTTTATTATTTGAGCTTACATCGAGAAACTCCCTGGAGCTTCTCCCATGTCAAGCAGAACTGTGGATGGGTCTCAAATCTGCAGTGAGTTGAAACAATGAAACATTTAATCGCATTTCTTTAAAGATAGGGAAGTTTCTGTGAGCCAAATAGGAAGCGATATACAATTTCATCATTTGAAGTGATATGGCTTGGCTTGTTTGACTAAAAGATTATATGGGAATAATGTGGTCCTTACTGTATGCCTTGAAAATGTTTCTGCCAGCAGAAATCTGAAATGTTATCAGACAAAATTACTATACATTTGTATGCAATCCATAAGGTCATAAGAGACTGATCACTCATTTTTTTTTAAAACAGAACATTTGTCTTAAAAACTAAAACTAGAGAGAGAGAGAGAGAGAGAGAAAGAGAGAAAGAGAGAGAGAGAGGGGGGGGGGGGGTTTGCTCCACTGAATTCCATTGGAATGTGCCTGCTGGGGATAGATGCAGTCTAACTGTAATGTTTTTTATCCTCTTTGATGTAAGAAATTAAGAAAATATTGTTTCAACTGTTTCAAGGCTTTGAGGTGAAGATTTAATGGTTTTATCTGACTATCATCTGTGCTACAATGCTCCTTGCAAAGAACAAAACATGTCAATTGTTCATAATATTTGTTTTAAATTGCAATGCATGAAAAGTGAATTCCATTGTTAAAGATACATTGTTGCAAAATGACATTCTCTTTAATTTTAAAGAGGATCTGCATTACTAATTACCACAAATTATTAATAACAATGAAATGGTACTCATGTCACTATGATTGCTGAACACAAGAAGTGAAGAAAGATATTGAATATAAAATAAAAGACTCAGATATTTGTTATTTCATCCTCATTTTGCACCCGATCCTGCTCACCACAAAGCAATTGTATCTTTCAATTTTTTTGTTTTATAGTGACATCAACATTGTAACCCTACCAAGGCCATGTGCCAACACCAGGTCTCAATTTCAGTTCAATACTGACAGCTGATTTGATGTTGCCATCTAATTTCCATATCAAACATGGAAGTTTGTTTTTTATTTTCTGTGCGTATGCGTGTGTGCATGTGTGTTTGTGTGCGCATGTGTGCGTCGGTGCGTGTATACTTGATTGCTTTGAATTACAGTTTTGTGGATTCATTGTGGCATCTGGCTTACCCAAGTGTGTTTGTATTAGTGATTGCTTTGACTTGCAACTCTGTATTCATTGTGAGATCAACCAGAAAGCTGTGCACTTTTATACATCAGATCAAAAATTGCTATCTGATACCCACAGATGGAAACATAATATTTTGATCCGTCTAAAATCCTTGAAATAAAGAAAGAAAATTGAAACACCACACAGTGTTACGTGTATATCATCTAATATTTAACATGAACAAACAAGTTTAGGGATTTAGTACAGTCATTTTATATGCAAAACAAGTTATTTATTTATTTAATAGCTTACTTCCTGTACCACAGCTTCCTTTTTGTGCCTACCATATGTATTTAGACATATGGCATTGATATCTACAGTAGACATGTGATATCACTGATTAACAGTACCAGCCAAAGGCAGCCACTGTACACTCACCACAACCAGCTTGTCAAATAAACACATTTTTTAAAATGCCATTGTCATGCTTGATGGTTGGACCATCACACAGCCCACACTACCCATTACATTACATTACATTACATTACATTACATTACATTATTGGCATGGCATTATTGGCATATCCAGAGCGACGTACAGTTTATTCGACTAAGCAGGAGACAATCCTCCCCTGGAGCAATGCGGGGTTAAGGGCCTTGCTCAAGGGCCCAACGGCTGCGGGTCCCAGTCATTTACCTTAACCACTACGCTACAGGCCGCCCCTTAACCACTATGCTACCTTAACCACTACCCACAAAATAACTATTGGTTACCAGGCCTGGTTCCTGGGTCCAGGGCAGGATTCCTATGACAGCTCTCACACCTGCACAACTTTTGTATCAACACTGTCACTCAAGTCACTGGATTAATTATCACAAACTGGATTAGTGTCATTTTCAACAATAATATTGAATATGGAAACATAAAAATCAGAACTTTACCCATTCTTCCATTAACTTTCCCTTTGACTTTAATTAGTCTTTTGACTTGTTCTTTATTTCAACGCACTCAAAAAGCATGTGTACACCCCTTGCTAAAGTCAATAGTGGAAATCCAGGTTCAAATTCCAAAACACCCCACGAGCAAGACCACCTTGTGAGAAACAATCTCATAAAGTTCTGCATTCCTTGTGAGCTGCAAGCTATTAAAGAGGCATTAGACAAATGGAAAGATGCTTTTAATGACTCACCAGCCTGTTTAACATTGTTTATCAACATCTGTTGACTTTCACTTTTAATTAAGGAGAAATAGGAGTTCATCAAATCAGTTAAAGAACTTTTGCTCCTAAGGCGCAACCTGTGAGGAAGGCTGGCTCGACTGGAAACATAGTCATGGGACGATGCTTGGAGAGGGGGGGGAGTATTTCAATGCATACTGGTTCATTGATTAATGAGAACTGCAAGACATTCATGCAAAACAAACGAGGGCTCGCATTATCTACAAAATATTAATTTTCCACATCAAAGAGAAACACAGAAATTGGGCACCCCGACGCCAGTGTGAAAAGATAAACAAGAACAGACATCCAACGCTGAGATGAAAATACAATTGCGACAGAATTATAAGAAGTATTTGCAATGTCGAGCATTGCCTGTATATCCATATGCAGTTGAACTCGCCGAAGAAGTCACTGCTCACGAGTAAGACGACTGAACTAATTTCAATTAATGCATCATTCATTACAGGGCGGGCTTGAGAAACAGTTTAATCAGTCATATGCAAATCAGGACACATCAAAGTTGAGAGGATAGTCACATAACATTTACTATAATTGCATTTCATTCCTTCTTTGAAACAGGATTCTGCTGGTAGGCCTCTGGTGGCAGTTCAGCCAGAATTCAGCTCAAAATGACAGGATACAAAGTGGCTCTGGGGAAGGGCTCAATGAATAGAGGCAAAGAGAAAACAATTGGTTTGGGGGAGGTTAAGTGTGTAGCGTATCCTTGTTCTACCTCGCAATTGACATTTACAGACTTTCCATTAAAATCAGAACTTTACCCGTTCTTCCATTTACTTTCCAACTAGCCTTTTGACTCGTTCTTTATTTTGGTGGATTAATGGGTGGCATATAAATGTATGAGGCAATCCATATACCCATAACCCTGCTTCTGAAACATGCCTGTTTGTGGATTCATAGAATAGCAGAACAACAGGTGAAGCCACAATTGGTAGTATTGAAATGAATGCAACAAAAATGCAAGGGACAGGCAAGGCTGGGAGATTATTTACTTTTTTAGTCCTTCTGGGAATTTTTGTAGGTCATACCAGTATGACACCTTTAACTGCTTATAAACTAAACATGTATAATGAAATATTTTAGCAGATGAAGGTCAACAGAAACAAAATACCAGTCCTTAGTTGTTTTTTTTTTTAATGTCTGGCATTGTGCAAGTTTTTAAATCTAGCTGAACACAATTGTACCCTCTATCTGTTCTCAACCTTAATGTATCAGTCTGAGAGCAATGTCTGACCTTTTTAAGTTGATTTCAGAAATTTCCATGCATGGTTTAGAGATTAAGTGTACACTATTCAAAGAGGAAGCACACCACCACAATCTTACAGTGAGTGTGTGTGTGTGTGTGCGTGCATCTGTGATTGCTTTGACTTACAGCTCTGCTTATTCATTGAGACATCTGGCTTACCACCAGAAAGCTGTGTGCACTTTTATAGATCAGATCAAAAAATTATCTCGTACCCACAGATGAAAATATCATATCTTTGAAAATGATCTTTGATGCATTTGAAATCATTGAAATTAAGAAACAAATTGAAACACCGCCTATTCATTCATATATCATACAATAATATTTCACATAAATAAACAAGTTTAGGTACAGTCATTCTATTCACAAGGGTATAAAATGAACCCATCGTATAACTCCCTCCACCACAGTTCTCTTTTTGTGGCTGCCTTGTGTATGAGTGCAAGATCACTAAATGCAGTAGACATACGAATGTGCATGAAATACATGGTTAATATTGCCACAGCCAAAATGACGGTGATCATATCACAAATTGGTCTATGCAACATCTTAGTTTATTTAACAGTAATTTCTTGTCTTGTTTTTATAGCGCAGTCATCTGACATTTTGGCAGGACATAATCTGCAGGAGTTCAACAACCTCATCATTTGGCCCCGTCCCTGAGATAACAGAACCACTCCAAGAGCAATATATTTATAATGAAATGCACTAGATTCGCATATGCCGCTAATACAAATTCTGTCCACATAAAGAATATCCCAATAAATTAATACTTCCAGCTGTTATTTACATTTCATAGAGTTTTTAAGTTAAATTGTTCTCACAAATCTGGGCGGCACGAATGGTGCAGTGGGTAGCGCTGCCGCCTCACAGCAAGGAGGTCCTGGGTTCGAATCCCCATCGGTCGGGGCCTCTCTATGTGGAGTTTGCATGTTCTCCCTGTGTCTGCGTGGGTTTCCTCTGGGTACTCCGGTTTCCTCCCACAGTCCAAAGACATGCAGGTTAGGCTGATTGGAGAGTCTAAATTGCCCATAGGTATGAGTGTGTGAGTGAATGGTGTGTGTGCCCTGCGATGGACTGGCGACCTGTCCAGGGTGTCTTGCCTTTCGCCCAATGTATGCTGGGATAGGCTCCAGCCCCCCTGTGACCCTGTTCAGGATAAGCGGGTTCAGATAATGAATGAATGAATGAATGAATGAATGAATGAATGAAATCTCAGAGTTTAATATTGGCTTCCCTCCAGTTGGAGATGAGTGCAAATTTGTCTGCTACTTCACCCAACACTCAATAGCTATAGAATGCTCATTTAAACACCTACAGTGCTGGAAGTTGCTGGGGCCAGGGCCACACTGTCTGCCGTGTGTATATGCCTTTATTGATAATGCTGAAAACAACCAAAAAAAGTCTAATTTACCTCTCCGGGAAGCACTATAAATGCAAATTGGAATAATGCAAATATTGTAACATTTACATCAGAGGAGCAGGTTCACACTGCCCTAATTGGAAATGCGAACACAGTTGCCTTTTTCTTCTCTTAAAGATGTTTATCAAATGGTTGGTAGTGATCCAAGAAGTGCGGACCCTTTTCAGCAAAGGTCACATTTAATGCATAATACACTGCGTTTCATCGCATCGGTCTACAAAAACTTGCAATCACGAAAACTCACAGCATTGTTACAATAATGTTCTTCGTGGAATACGATGGGAATATTGTGGAATCTGGGTGAGTATGCGTGGCCCCGCCCCGCCCTTTTGGTCCAATTACAGAGTGGAAATCTTTGCGAGCCCACAACCTCGATCAACCTCGGTCAATCACATTATAATGAATTGTAATTATAGAGATAAAGCAAAGAGATTTGTATCGCTCAAAACTGTGAAAGATAGTACCACAAGATATCCCAATCATGTGGAAGGCGTTGCGTTCTTTGCTTTTCCCAAGTTAGAGACATTTTCATAAATATAAGGAAAAGATTTGGCTAGACTAATATTATGTGGGGGACCTTATCACCGACTCAACATTCACAACATCTCCAAAGAGATCAAATTCTGTTTATAGATAACTATTTAATCTACTTATTTAATGTCTGGCACTTTACAACGTTAGCTTATTTGATTGTCTAGACTCTAGAATGACAATATAATCCTATATAAGCTGGTCAGCGAATATTAGGTACTCAGCTGGTCAATGTTGGAGAGACCAACTAGATTAGCGCTTGAGGCAGACTTTCTAACGTTTGCATGTTACCACTGCATCATCCCAAGCTTGCTTTCCCCAGCTTATTTGATAACCAGTCTAAAAGTAACTGATTTGCAATTGCTTGCTCTGCACAGTCCCCCAGACAGGCTAATGAGAAGTCTGTTATGTCTCTCACCTGTCTGTCTATTAACAGTGTTCTATTTAAACCTGTCCTTTTCAGTTTCTCGTTGCTAGTTTATCTTTTCCAGTTTCCTAGTTCTGCCCTTGTTATTCCTTTCCCCAGGTTCTAGCCTCTCTGTATTTTCTGACCCGGTCTGTTTCTTTGTGCTTTTGTTTTTGGATTTTCTGTTTTTTTATCTCTGTCTTGTTTTGGACTCTGTGTTTTGGAATTCATTGTTTTACCTTCACTTGTTTATACTTCCCTCCTGTTTTTGAACCTGTTTTTTTGTTTTAAGATCTGTTTACTCTGTATATACCTGTCTGCCTCGATTTCGAACATTGCCTGTTTTTTATTACATTTTAGATCTGCCCTTATTAAAGCCTGCCTTTTACACGTTATCCCTGAGTCTGCTCTTGGTTCCCTCTGCTTGGTTCCTGACAATTTTATTAAAGCCAGGGATGTCGTGTTATGAAACTGTAAATATTGAAATTCTGCAGCAAAGCAATTGTAGCTAAGGGCTGAAAAACACAGATAATAATACCCTGGTAAACTGCAGCAAAGTGCTTGAGCTTTATTAAATGAATAGCTACATTTTAGGATAAATATCCCGGAATCTCCTCTGGCAATCATGTCTGCATTTCTGCATTTTCTCTCCTTCTTCACCATGCCATTATTCACTATCCATTTATCTGTTAGCTTGCTGCTCATCTCAATTCAGATTTACAGTTTTTATTTGCTCCACAGCTCAGGACATCCGCATATGTTTCTGCATCACCCATTTACAAAGGCACTTTCTGAGGCACTGGAATCTACTTGTTTGGCAAGGCAAGTATTCCAACTGAGAATCAAACATACAGCCAAGGAACCATCGTCATGAGAACTATACCACAATACCACCTCTGAACACTGGGCCTCAAGCAAGAACATTTTCGTATTGTTATCAGTCTACCAGTGCGACATAATGACAGAACATAGCTTCCAGGATTCTTGTCCGATTTCTGCCCCGCTGTGATAAATGATCCCTTCCTCTATTGATAGCAACCCTCATTATAATTTTACCATTACCCCTGATGGATTCTGAGGTATTAGCGATGCTGAAGAAGACGCATTTCATAATACTATTTCAAAGAAGCCGGTATCAGAAAAAAGCAACCGCTTGTGTGCGCACTTCAGTGAAGTACTGGCTGGCCATTCGTTTTTATATAGTACAAACAAGGCTCTTAATGTGTCAGTCATGACCCAGCATTGGTTCAACATGGTCCTGTGAGAACCATCTGACCCCACAGTAACATGGGGCATCAGGCAGGCCTGATGAGTGACAGTCCAAATGACTAGCACCAGCTGACTGCCACTTCAAATTAGAGACTGTGCAGTGTAAAATGAGATAACACTTTCACTGGATGCCCTGCATGATAATCCATACTCAATATTATCTCAATTCCAGTAACAACTGACATACTGTAATTCACAGTGGCTTCCTTCAAAAAAAAAAAGATCAATACCCACTGACAGACAGTCAATTCCCCTTAAGTAGCAGATACTGAAAACATACCCTACGTAAAGTGACACATTTATGTGCTTCACAAGGTCAGCTGTGAGAAGTATGTCCAGCTTGTCAGCCATTACTCTACAGCCCGTAGGAGTGCGGGTGAAGGAGAAAGGAGACCCGCGCAGTCAGAACGTCATTAGTGTCGTTGTTTGTTCTCTGGCCTTATCTATCTCTCCCAGCTGCTGTAGAGATGATGCACACATGATGAATGTGAGCGAATTCAACTTGGATTCATCTCTCCGCTGACCCAGACATTGACCCCTCTCTCTCCCCGATTAGGTTTTCCAATCGTGCCGTGTGGCAGGAGTGGTCTACGAGCGGGAAAGGGCCTGCTGTTGTTTTCGCTGGTGGGAGCTGCATGTTTGCCCTTTGTCTGTGTTCTACCCCTATAAACTGAGAGGCTGTTTACTGATATGAGATATTCACCTTTGCATTTCTACAGGCTGCATATCATCAGTTTTGTACATGCCAGGGTTTTCCCTGCACTGACTATTTCAAGGTAGCTGTTGCAAGGTAGTTTTGTTTATTGTGCTCAGTAAGAGCTGTCTTTGTGCCACCCTTTAAAAGAGTTTGCTGGTATTGAGGTGCCAATTTATGTTGTTTTTCCCATGCTGATGGTTGACAAAGGGATTTTGCATTCTTGTTACCATTTTTACACTGCAATGAAACAGTAAGTAATGGAATGACATAATATGCAGTAGTTCCTTTAGACTGATTTTACTTTGTTTGATTTTATTTACAGTAATAATTAGGGGTGCCATCATTTTGGCACCTGTGGTTTTCAGAAAAAATTCAATTCCCAAAATAAAAAAAACATTGAAACCTGAGACGATCTATGTTGTTTATTATATGCAGCCTTTTTTCTAAATTTTTATTAAGGGTACCAATAATTCTGGAGGCCACTGTATATATTTATTCACTTTTTTAGGAAAATGCATTTGAGATGGTGAATTTTATTTTTATTTCTCTCTCCAGGAATGCATTCCCCTAGTTCATATACAGTACATCAAGGGAAATTACATGCCAAATTAACACAGTTCCAATTTACCTCATTTACCTAATTTTTTGGGAATGCTCCCCCAGCATATATCGGTGATTACCTGTATACCTATAAGAAATGCAGTGACACCAATACAGTTCAATAATGGATAAATATACATGCAATACGACCTTGTATGTAATGTAGTGCAATGCATTTTTCATTCTGGTGAGGATACCTCTGGGCAGTAAATATCTTCATTTGTGTTGTAGGATGACCAGATCAAGGTGACATGAACCGCAAAGAGACGGTCAGGTGCTTTTACAAAGTTAAAGAAAAAAGAAAAAATGTGACATTTCAGCATAGTGTGACATTTGTACCTGAACCTGAGAAAAGCTTAGGAGAATTTTTGATGAATGAACTATCTAACTCCCTTAGGCTGTTATGAATCTTACATTTTAATGTTTCAAAAATAGCAGAGCCAAATAGAATCACTTAACTCATTTTTAAATAAAAATGTCAGATTGAATCAAATAATTTGTTGCTTATGAATTTGCAACATTCCACAATATTATGTTGCACATAAAAGCTATAGTAATTCGTCAAATACACCAGCAAATGTGTCTCCCATACCGCTGCTTAATAGTGAAAATAAAATCCAATACAACACCACTCACTGCTTCCTGTTCTTTGCTTTTATAACGGACTGAGAAAGAATAACCATTTGTCACGGCACTAACAAATAAAAGTTGCTGTTCTGGTAGAATCATTCCCAGGTTGTAAAGGTTTATCATTATCCAGAGCAGGACTAAAATCATAAAGGGTGGAAAACTGATATATGCGCTTATTAAAGTTCTGAGATGCATGAGGATACCACTTGCAACCCACTTCCCATCTTATTAATTATAACTACAAATTACGCTGCCAAACATATGGCGTTAATCACAGTTAATCAGTTAAATTTGGCTTCGTTAAAAGGGCTTATGTGGTATGAATGTAGCTCAGTTTAACCCCTTAACAGACAGATAAAGGGCTTATGTGGTATGAATGTAGCTAATGTTTAACCCCTTAACAGACAGATAAAGGGCTTATGTGGTATGAATGTAGCTAGGTTTAACCCCTTAACAGACCTGCACGTTACATCTCCCTTAACAGACGGATGCAATGCCAGCATTGTATTTCATCATATGACCATTGTTTAAGACCGTTGAAATGCATTGTGATTCCTAGGCCTTTCTGTGGGTTTTCTATAGGGCGACTTAGTCCATAAAGGACAAAAAAATCCAACCGATATATATTTCACTGATGTTAGCCCCATCCACTTACGCAGTGTTAAAATCAGGGTGTCAGCATTACAATACTTATCTGAAGTTCGCAGCCAGGGAGTAAATGTCAGTTATCAGTATTTGCCAAAAAAGGAAAAGTCATTTTGCTATCCTACACAACAACAGGATCAACCAAAATGATACTGAATACTAAAGTATCTAAAGTATAAGATGAGATGGAGGCTTAATATTCAAGATAACTTTAATAACTTTTATGGATTGTCCTTTATTAAGGTCATCTGTTCTACTTACTTGTAACAGAAGTAAAAATATCTTTCAGAAATGCATACATGCACGCACACACATACACATTCCCACTCACTGCCGTCAAACAAGTACAAATTAAGGGCAACTATCACGGGATTCCTCAATCGCAAGCCATTATCACTCCATTATGTCCAAATTATATCATATGCAAAATACAATGTGAAATGTCATTACCCAATGGCCTGGGGGGAGATGGGTGGCGTGGCTAATAATTATATGTCAAATATTTTCAGTGAACATCTCCATATCGAACCATTTCTTTGCTCGTTTTGCATGCTCATTTATGAACAGGTGGGACTACGGAGTTACTTTAATGCCAAAAGTTGAGCGTGCAAGAAATTCATTTGAGAGCAGAATTCCTCTCGCTTGCGTATGGATTTATTCTGCCCACAAACAAAACTGTGTGCACACTTGCGCTCGCACACAAATGTATTCTGTTTGCACACTCAAATTTGGCCTGCTCATACACAAATTTATTCTGCTCGCACAATCAAGTTTGGCCTGCTCGCACACAAATGTATTCTGCTTGCACACATTAATTATTAGCCAGAACTCCAAAACTAAGTGCACAATGGAAAATACCACTGAATTACAGCCAATTGTATGGCTATTTACTTACTTAAGGGAAGCAATTCACCATGCTCACTGTGTCAAATCACTGCTCAAAGGAGTTAATTGTGGCCAAACTAATTATTTAATTATGATGTTAAAATGGGAGGGGGGGGGGGGGCATGTATTATGGGTTGTAATTCCAAAGCAGGTCACCCAATATGGATGTAAATGAAATCCAATATGCTCGAGTATATAGCTAAACTAAGAACGAAATATGAAAATCCATTCTTTATTGTCTTTCCTTTCTCCAATGAGAGAATTGCATTTCATATTTGCAAGAGTATTCACCCCCCAGAGTGAATGGGTTCAGTAGGCAATAATTACGGCTCAGTCTGCTCAGGTGTGTCTGTGTGCTTTGCACATTTACATTTGGGCCTTTCAGACCATTTCTCCATGCAACTCTGCAACTTTAGACGAGGGGATTTGGTGAACAGCAATTTTCAGGTCATAGCACACATTTGCAATAGAGTTTAAGTCTGGCCTTTGACAGGACAATTTCTCTCATTTCAGCCAATGGGCTCAGCCACTCCTGTGACTATTTCCCTTGTTGTCTTGTTTCTCACTTTGATAGGACAGCCTAATCTCGATAGTGTTTGGGTTGTAACAGATTGCTTCTGTCTTGTTGCAGTGGTCATAACGGTGCTCCAAGGGGGAATCAAAGTTTTACTTTAATAACCTAGTCCTGCTTTTCACCTAACAATTGAATCTAAAAATTCTACAGCCAGTGCCTTGGTCTTCATGACAGTATAACTTTTATAATTTTTGAGATGATCACCACTTGAAATCAACATAGGTGAGCCTTGTTAACACGTGTAGCATTATCTCTCAGGAGAATTAAAATGCATCTTACTGACTAATACAGGAGTAGAAATAAATTGCCACTTAAATGCACTTTCATTTGACTTTGCAACATAGCAATTTCTGAAATTAGAAATAATTAGTGGCAGGTGATAACTTTGTTGAAGGCATTACCCATAAAATAAACCTGTTTTCCCAGAGGACCTTGTTATGTTGGAGAATTGTCTATGCAATGTCTATCTCAGTGTGAGGAAAAGCATGCTTCTCTGCACCCTTCTAAATGACTGGAGGACTCTGCAGCAGAGAAGGACACAAATTAAAACTGGGCTTTCCAGGTTGTGAAAAGAAGAAGAGGGATATAAAAATCCAAAATGAGATTTGTGCTATTGTGCTATTATCTATTTCACAACAGTGCAGGTTGGAGCAGGCTGACAGAAGACACACAGTAATTATTGTCACAGTAGACACACAATATGCAGGGCTAATTAGATCTCTGAATAACCAAGCTGGCACTTGCCAGTGTACTTGCTGGTTCTTTTAATAACTGCAGTCTCCAGCTGACCTTAAACAGCATGGTGTCAGAAATGGAAATATCATCAAAGTCAATTGGAGGAAACCAATGCAGTTGCTGTGTTATACTGATAAACTTGTTTGAAAGTTCATCCAGCAAGAACTTTTTGCAACACATTTGATTGGAGCCAAGACCAGATGGAGGGGTGACATGATGGAAGGGGAGAAGTGGAACAGGGTATTTTTTCAACTGGACAGTTTCTGACCGATTTTGCATGTGCACACTCAAAATGACCCCCACCTGACATCTGCTACTTTATGCGACAAGCCCTTTTTGCCTGAAAATAACAGAACATAAATTACATGAATTGAAAAAACTGGCTTATATATATTTATTTTGATATTTGCACAACAGTAGAAATGAAGACCAAGTGTGAGAAATGCTTTATGCTTTATGCTTAATGCTGAACATGATAGAAGCTTCCCCTGCATACAAAAAATGCTCCTACCTTCAGAAATTTGAGTTATTCAACGGAGATTAAAGGGAGTGCTTTTTTGACGCAAATGGCATCCTTCAGCTTCAAAGGGTTAAAAAAAACCTAATTTGCGTTGATAGAATTCAGTGCATTTTTCAGTGTAGAAAATGCAGAATCCTGCATTAACTCAATCACTGTTCAATGTGCGATTTCACACAAATGTGTGATAAAATAAATAAATAAAATAATGAAAGAGAAATATTGTGCATGTAACAAAAGAACACATTTTATCATGGAGTTGATGCATGTTAGTAATACACTGATTGCAGGGTGCACAGTGCACTTCTCACTCACTCACTGACCGATAGGCTATATAAATTCTGCTCTTCCACATTAACTCTTGCCAAGGCTGACTTGCCAGTAAGTGATAATAACTAACTGTTGATATTCTGAACCCTCTTGCACTGCTGTAGCAGTCCCTTCCACCCCACAGAGGTCATTTTGACTGGAGCCGTTAATGCCATCTCATGAATACCTGAAACCTCCTTGCAGTCTCTTCACTGACCCCAAAGCTTTAGATGAGTAGGGCAAGGGTCGATGGGTCTGGCTTGCTCTGCTGCAAATTTATGGCAGAAATAACAGTAAGTGGCATGGAGGTGTCCCCAGGTCTATCGTGCTCAATTACAGTGGGTTCCAGTTTACCGAATCAAGAGAAACACGACTACTAACTACAAGAAACTACACTGTAATAATTAGATAACTGAGTGGAAAGTTTTTTCCTTCTTTTATGGACCATTCCAACCCAGTACTTTAAAGTATTAATTTACTTGTCTCTGCATAAAGGCATCATATTTAATTCCTTGTTAAAGAATGACAGTCTGACAATTGAAGTCAATTAAATCAACCATTCAAATCCCTGTACAATAATTAGTTTAATTGTAGAAAATTGCAATGAGAGCTAATAAAAGCCATTAAGTTGCATTGTTCGGTTTGAAAGAGAAAAGGTATGCAGATAATTCAGCAAAATACAGATGACAGTACAGTCAATCAGAAAACACACAATGCACATTGCTGCCGTCATGTGTTGTCTATGCAATGTTGTCTTCGTTAATAGATGGTTTTAGAAGTGCGCTAATAGGTAGTCTGGCCCCAGCATTATTATTATTATTATTATTATTATTATTATTATTATTATTATTATTATTATTATTATTATTATTATTATTATTATTGTCCTGGGTTGTTGCACCATATTATTTATTGAGGGTGTTTTGAAATGCACCTTACCTAACATTAACAGTTGACAGTCAAATAATGTTAGCTTGTGCCAGTGGTCCAATGTCATCCAAGACTGGAACTATCCATTTTATAATTACGTCTTCCAGGACTGGAACTATCAATTTTATAATTATGGATCGCTGGATTTATGAATTCATACTTTTTGAATGCACCACCCCATCAAAATTCCAGGATGTCTGAACCATCAGAGACACATTTGATATCAGCCCTGGGAAATATTAAAGACTGACACTGATATCCCAGCCTAGCTTACAGATTTTAACCTATTATTTTCAGGTGAGAAATGTTACACAAGCACTCATAAACATTTCAATGTTATGTCAATAACCTAGTTAAAATTCTGAAATGTCATAAAAATGTATTTTCATATTTTATCAATACTTAATCACAGATGTGTGCCAAAATGAAATTGACATTCTCCCCTCAGAAATCATCTACCATGATGGGTTTTTTCCCATTTTTGAGAATGATTGCAGTTTGATGCTTCCAGGCTGTCGTCTTCTTCAAAATCACTTGCTAAAAGGTGACAGGCCTTCCTCACTAAGAATGTTTCCCTGTGGATATAGGCATAGATCGCACTGCCAGTCAGTGGTAGCGTCTCAATGCCCTCCTGCTGTGCTGGTGTAGTTTTCCGGCCTGAGCTGGTCAAACTCTTGCCTTCGACTTCACACCGGACCACGGATGTGCCAAAAACAGCTCCGCTAATGTCTCATCCTGCTCGGACACCAAAGTTGATGAGGTATTGAACTGGCTCACACACCATAGCTGCATACCAACTTTGCTCATGCCATCCCCAGTCAAGATGTGTGACCACTTTTGTCACAGGGTTGCAGAGACTGTAATGGGGCAACATCAGCCGTTTCAGTTCTGTTCAAAACTGCCGACAAAGCTCCTTCAACCCCAGCGCAAGAAATGAATTTGTGTAGTGTAGCAAAAGAGCTACGGCGTCAGTATCTTTGCAATCTTCTCACACACCTCCACTCAAACGTTGCACTTCACATACAGAATGAGGCATCTGCCTCTTCAACCCACCCAGCTTGTCAAATCAGGAATACCTAAGCTCGCAATGCATGGCATAGTTGAGCTGGGAGTACCTCCTCAACGCTGACCACAGCGCTTCTGATACCAAGCCTCGACATGACATCCCAGACCAACAGTAGCAGTTTGCTCCTTGAGGACCAAAATGTTTAAACTGCTTGGGGATGGGGTTGCCTACTGGAACAGCAATGAGAACAAGCGATGTCATGTCTGAACGACACAGACATTCCCCTTCTTTCAACGAGAGCTCCATGTAGGAGTCTAGGGCAACACATATAACTTCAGCATGCATGCTGGAAAATATGCATAATTGACACACTTGCACTGCTGAGGATATGGTGTCCTTCACCGCTTCACCATGCGTAGCAAATGCTGATTATTTTATCTGCTGAATTGTCAACATGAAATCCAAGATGTGCATTCATTGATAAAGAATCCTGCATCCAAATCTGACATGTGGCTTTGTATTTTCTCTTCAAGAAGCTTTGATTTCTCAGACTTTGCAGGGAGACAGCACCTCGCAATCTCCTGTCAGTTCCAGCAGCAGATGAAATTCCACCCTTCTTCTCCTCCTCAAGATACCGCCTTCTCCTGAACTTTGTGAGCTGTCATATCTAGAATCTTTGTGAAGGTGGATGACTTATGCCTCAATGAAGTCCAAAACAATTTATTTTGATAAGCCTATTGTTTGGCCTATGTACCTAACAGTTTTTTTTTTTTTTCTCAGCCTTGTAGTGGCTTATGTGAGTCCAAAGGCAAGCAAAAGCCTAGAATCAAGAGTTGATACGGAAAGCTTTCTTATACCTGCACTAAGTGATTGAACACACCTGACTAGTCAGAAATACCTGCGAAGCCAATTGTCCCAAATATTATGGTGCCCTGAAATGTAGGGACTATGGCTATAATTTCTACATTGTGAAACAGAAATGTATAAAATACTCTTTAATAAAAGCTGAAAATCTGCACATTAACCACATGGGAATAGAATTACAAATCTAAAATTGTGGACTAAGAACCAAATCAAGAAAAATTAACTCTTGGTCCCTAGACTTATGGAACTTAACTTTAGGTTCTGCCTCCACTGGAACTTTTCAAAAATATCTAAAGTTTTTGTCAAGGACTTTTTTAACAATTGTTTGTTACTTGAAGACCCTGGATCCAATTTGATGCACTTAGTGTGAACGTCCTGTCGGATATTGGCAGCTCATTTGATACATTCACAGCCATTGTTCGTCCTAACTAAGCTTCCGCCACTTTTCTGACATATGATGCATTTCTCTGGATCATATTCACCATCAGGAGATCCTGAGACCAAGTATATTCCCAGCAAATCTAGCTCAGAACTGCTGTCAGCCGTAGTTTGTAGAGGACACGGAATGTCAAACAGGAGGTAAGACAGATAAATCAGTCACTTGCTCCTTTTGTTTTTGTTGTATTATTTTTGCAATATTTGACTTTTGATGTATTGTACTACATTTTTCTATTTACTGTATTGTACTATATTGTTATACCTTACCTTTTTAGAGTGTCTCTGAGAATCATGAGAAGTGCTATATTAGATAAAAAAGATCATACATCTACTTTTACCATTTGCTATGGGGTGTTATGGGTAGGGTAACTGTGGCTTCAAAGTTGAAGATTTTTTTTAAGTAAGATTGTTTGTATGTAAGTTATTTATACATTCAGTACTTTGCATTTTCATGCTTTTTCACTTTCCTAACTGTGCTTAGAGTTTCCTGTGGTGAGATAATGAACAGGCAAAAAGGTTGCTACAATCTTTCTTCTCTTTTATGAAAATATACTTTTATGTGCGGAATAGAAATGTATGGTACCTTGGCCAATATCCATGCACCAACTAGAGGATTTAAACTTTACAGGAAACGGCCTTTAGTCCAGAGAAGGGCAAATGGCAATTCATTTCATTTAATTGGATATTGGTGATTAAATTTGACCTTGACTGACTTTGGAGGATGCCTTTGACCTTAAATTGTCTTGATACCCTGAACAAATGTAGCCCCTCACTAGACTCAATCATCGTCAGTGTCTGTGCAATATGGAAATCTGACATTTTCAAGCTGATGGATAGTGGATCTTGGATGGAAAGGTAACAGCTACCTTAAAAAAGGTGACGATCATGAAGAAATGCTATCCTTGCCTTGAAATGACCAAGAAAAGACCAAATTTGTGTTCCGAGAACAATTGAAAATGGACCCCTTCTGGTTACATTACATTACATTAATGGTATTTGGCAGACGCTCTTATCCAGACGGACGTACAGTTGATTAGACTAAGCAGGAGACAAACCTCCCCTGGAGCAATGCAGAGCTAAGTGGATTGTGCGGATCTTATTGTGGCTACACCGGGGGATCGAACTACCGACTTAGTGGGTAACTAATTTTTCAGGACAGGGGACCAGGTAACTTGAATACAAAGTCAAAATATCTGCCACTTCCATTGCAAATGGGGTCCCAGCCAGGGACAGGCCTTGATATTATGGATATCCTAATCTGATCCATGGATTGGTCTCGGCACCTGATAGCAAATATTTTAAGGACCGGGTATCGGCTAGGACACGCCTGATCTGAATTAAATCCTCTCTGAACACTACAACACTTACTATGCATATTAATTCTCTCCAGTAGCAGAAAGTCACCTCTGTACTGTGCTTACACCAAGAGTCTGAATGTGCCGTCACTCAAGTGAACAACTATCGCCACCACGAATAAAGAACAGCCATGCATATTTGTGATAAGTATAGAGAACTCATTTAGAGGGATTTTTTTACCATTCATCCATGCACATCTTTTCAGAATTATTGATATCCTTGGGTTTGTACGTATGGACCACCCTCTTCAGTTCAGACCACAGGTTTTTGATGTGATTTAAGTCTGGAGACTGAAGTGGCTATTGCAGAACAGGATTTCGTTTTTACTTGACAAAGTCTCAGCTTCCTAGCAGAGGCAACCAGATTTTTATTGAATTCGTTGTGCCATTGATCTTAAACAGTGCCCAGTCTCCAAAACATGAACAAGTCACCTTGATATGGGTGCTTCTCCTTGTATGCATTCCTCTTTTTCCACCAAACATATTGATGGTGTGTAACATATTGAATTTGTGTCTCATCTGATCATAGCACTCTCTTCCAGTCATAATGCCAGTGAGGCTTTGCAATCTCCAGATGTTTGGTTTTGTTTATTGTGCTTGGTAAGGGCTGTCTTCATGCTACCCTTCCACAGAGTTTGTTGGTATGGAGCTGCCATTTTATGGTTGTATTTGAGACTTGGATACCCCAAGATGAAACCAATCTCTGCCATTCTAATTCCTTGGGGTACTTATGGCCTCCCTCACTATCCTCCTTTTTATCCGTGGGAATATCTTCCTGGCAGATTTGCTACCGTTCCATATGTTTTACGCCTTTTATTATTGCCCTTACAGTGCTATGTGGTATTTTTTGTACATATTGCCAGACTTGGTCGATTTCCATCTGGGTCATATGAATTGCCAGTTCTTTGGCTTTTCCCATTTTGATGGTTGATAAAGGGATTTTGCATGCTTGTTACCTCATTTTTGTTAAAGAGATATTTCACTTTGGTATTCAATTACATTTTATGTTGTATAGTGCTTTTTACAGCAGGCTGTCCCCAAAACTCTTTACATAGTAACAGAACGGAAGTAAATGGGAACTACCAACCCTAAGCTGCCAAATAGCAAATTACATTACATTACAGTCATTTAGTAGTTGCTCATATCCAGAGTGATGTACAATAAATTGCTAATCAAACCCAGGGACAAGTGCATTGAGGACCCTAGAGGAAAGTACAGTTCCGAATCCTAGAGTGAGCACATAGATACAATTTGAACCCTTGAAGAGTACATCAACTTACCAACGAGTATACCACGGTTGGCAGCTAGAATACTGAAATATAAGGTAAACGACTCCCTAGTAGAAGAAAAACCCTCAAACAGTGGTGAGAAAAAACTTCCCGATGGGAAGAAATCTCAAATCTCAAGAGGAACTTGGCTATAGGGGGATGCCCATCCTCTGCTGGTCTATAGGTTAAGATAGCAGGTAACTAGCAGGTAATCTAGAAAGTCCACATGGATGGAAGTAGAGTATGCAGTTCAGGACGGGAGGGGGATGAATCAGTAGCTCCAGGATGTGTCGAAGCGTGGGCATAAATCATGAAAAGGAAACAAAGTTAGACACTAGAAAATGTATCAGGACAGAGTCAAATGTTTTCATACACAGAACACATAGCCTGACCTGCCATACTTGGTATAATATAATTAATTTTGTGGAGCCACCCCTTTGCATTTCCATAGCATGAATACTAGTGTCAATATTCTCACTCTCTTCCTTCTCAGACTTCATTTTCCCAGCTCGTTCGATCTTTTTCATATCTCATACCAACTTTGTGTTTGGATTAGGTCTAATGGACCCCGGTCACTCTCCATTACATTTTATGATTTCAGGCTTTGAAATGGTCATTCCCCATCCCTACAGTCTACAGAAAACCGTCATCACGTTCTGCAGAAGGAGGCGAAGCAAGAGGTTTTGCAGTTGCAATTACCCTTGTTCACATCCAGTAACACTGATTAAGAAATTAAGTAAATGAGTTTATTGTTCTGGTAAGGAGAAGCAACGTGAGTAAGGATTGTTGTATCAGCTCATTCTATTTCTGCGGTTCTTGGTGGTTTCACTAAAAGGCCATAGTTTCTATATATTTGCAGTGCATCCACTTTTTTCCCCTTCAAAACTATTAGTCCCTGGAACAGCCGACAGTTTAGCTTCCGATGAACGTGCAGGTAATGCTACCTGCACCGGAACCATTTTGTGATTGTGAATCTAAAGGGTCCATCTGCTGTGCAACATAAAATGCAGGAGTTACCTTGTGAGCAGGGTCCAGACAATTGCTCAGCTTCACAAAATGACGCACTGCAACTGTGGAGCCAGCAATAGATATAAAGATAATGACCAAGGTGCTGCTACTTTGGACAACATTAGAGCGCTACATCTGTGATCAATGCTTCCAGAAGGGAGCGATGCATCACACTCTCATTGATCAGAGAGCTTTCAACAAGAGGCAGAGAAATTTCTGGAGCACAAGTAGCCCTTTATTTAGGAGATTTATAGAAACATAGCCTGGGTGATTTGGAGACGTATTGGTCATGTTTGTCAATGTTCTGGCCAAGCATACAAACGTTACCAAAGCTCAACATAGAGATACAGTATAGCCGATATAGAAAATTAATTTTGGTTAGTGTACAATAAAACAGGTATGAGAGATATTAGCAGAGTAATAATGCAGTCTTAAACCAGATTACAATAAAGAGCATTATTACAGTATGACTGATTAATTCTTAGACTTTATAACCATCTACTTGTCTTTAAGTGTTTAATATACAGTTATAGAATATGAACCATTTCTAATTTTCTGTAATCTGTCTTGCTGATTCAAAGGTTTAGGCCATATCTGTCCTCCCAATCTCTTGCTGTGTGTGAGTATTTTTAATTCATGTTAAATTCTGGCATAGAGAAAAGGGGAGGGACACTGAGGACAATATAGAAAATAAACAGAAGAAAAGATCACCCCCTGGTGGTGAATATGGAAATGTGAGATTGTCATTGACATAACTTGGTGTTGTCACTGCAAGGCAGTGTTTTTCATTCATATTAATGAAAGACTAATCGAATGTGGGAATAATTTATAGGGCTACTAGTCTATTCTAAATTTAAATTTGTCTTGCAAATTTTCTGAACTGTGCAGTACAGTGGCTATAGGCTATAAATTAAACATACCACGAATGGCATCATAGGCCTGCTTGTCTGCTGTATTGTATTGATTGTCTGCTGACAGTGTGCTGTAATTGTGAAAAATAAAAATGACAACGGAATAGTGACCTATTCACACATTGGTTATGCATTTCAGTCCTTTCATATCAGACCTTGGTCCATTACATGAATACTTGTTTTGTAAATGCAACTGCAAACAAAAACAATATGTAAATATGTTAAAATGTAGAAATAATTTTATATTTGATAATGTTTGGCTTTTTTGTGGGGGTTAAAAATCAGATACATCTTTACAATACAACAGTGGGCCTAAACACACTGCAAACAATGCCTGATGAAATGTTTTTCACAACAATGTAAGTCAATGGGAACAATGAAAGGAAAATAACAGGAACATACAATTTTTGATGAGACTTCAGGTTTGACCCATGAAAAAAAACCTGCAGGTGAATTTTGGAAGACAAATTTTTAATTCCAACATGTCATTAAAAATCTATTATAATTAGATACCACAGGAAATAAGGATATAATCAGTTAAATTAGATGTGGACAGAGGCCTGTGTTTCTGCAATGTCTTTAGAAATCAGTTTCAACAATGAGGTTCCATTATTGATTATTGATCAGGTGGAATGCAAAATAAAATTTGCTGACAGGAAGTACCTTCATCGGCTGAAAATAAAATGTTAAGTTAAGTTAAGTTAAGTTAAGTTAAGTTAAGTTAAGTTAAATTAAATTAAATTAAATTAAATTAAATTAAATTAAATTAAATTAAATTAATAAAAACAGTTTGGCTTGTGTAAGACTAGGAACTGCAAACCAAGACTGTGGGATTATAAATCGTGGTTTCAGTTTCAGAACTGTTACACCCCTATCATTTTTTTTTTTTAAATAGATTTTAGAAATGGCACAAGCATAATGTTTTAAATGATGATCCATACATTTACTAATAGTCTCTGTCAGAGCAGGTGTGATAAAAGCAGGTGGCTCTGTCAAAACTCTACCAATCTCATGTTCAGGGTCCATTAGTAACAGATATTGGGCCATTGCTAACTACCTAACAGGTCACTGATGAAACCAATCATGGGATGATTATTGTCATACCAGGTAATATGAGATACAATATGAGATTTCCATAATTTACCAAATAAAGCAAAAAAGAAGACAAAAAATTGGTCAATTCCAGGAATAAAAATGTTATGTCAAAGCATATCTTCAATGGCATGTATCAAAGACAACCAACCCAAAGATCATATCTTTTATTTCCACAAGCCCTATTTTCATAAAAGATGCTTAGTTGCTGGAAGTGGAGGCTACCGTCTTGGTTTTAGGCCATAAACCCCCCGAAAGCCCAATTCCAGCCATCATATAGGTGGCAGATCAGTAATGTACATACTGTACGTATCTAAATACCCTTCATTATGGATTGCAAAAATGAGCGCAGTGATGGGCATGTATTATGGACATAGGCCTAGCCTAATTATTTGTTTGTTCATAAGGTTTATGGAACAATCAAACCAGTTAATTTTCAGGAATTTAGAAATCCCACCTGGAAGGATATTTTTGGTCCAAAAAAGAAGTACCATCCAGGGGGAAAATGACATTAGGTCAGCCTACCTTCATTGTTTGTTAATTGTGTAGGGATACAAACTTGGTGGGGATTCAAACTTGGTGCCTTCTTGCTGTGAGGCCATTCACTCCACTATCACACCACCCAAATGAAATGATACTAGAACTAGCCTACTAATCATAATACTTTTTTTAAAAGACACAAAAATGTAAACTGTCCCTTTAAAACTTTCCAGTGATCCCAGGTATTTATACATTGGTGGGGGAAGGTGAAGACCTTTAGATTGAAATCTGGTGACATCCTCAGGGCCACAAGGCTAATTTCCCCTGATAGGAAAGTCAATAAAGACTCCTCTGACCTTGGGAAAGATCTTGCTCTCCCTGCAGCATCTCCAAAGTTTTGATCACAGGAGACCACTGCCATGGCTTCAGCAATTCCCTGAAAAGGGAGGATATGGCTGGCCTCTTCTCATTCCACCCAGAGATCGATTTGTTGAGGCCCGATTCTATTGACCTTCAAATGCAAATGATTACATTAATTGCCCTAATTAGGGACCTCTTGCTCCTAAATTGACCCCCCAATCTGCTCATTTACAATGAGCCCTTTTCGTGTCACTGAAGACTGAATGACATTGAAATAAAGTGATCTCTAGTGAAACAAGATTAAACATGTGAGCAGCAGCGACAACTTCCATCCATCCATCCATTATCTGAACAGGGTCGCTGGAGCCTATCCCAGCATACATTGGGCGAAAGGCAGGAATACACCCTGGACAGGTCGCCAGTCCATCGCAGGGCACACACACCATTCACTCACACACTCATACCTACTGGCAATTTAGACTCTCCAATCAGCCTAACATGCACGTCTTTGGACTGGGGTGGAAACCGGAGTACCCGGAGGAAACCCACGCAAACACGGGGAGAACATGCAAACTCCGCACAGAGAGGCCCCGGCCGACGGGGTTTCGAACCCAGGACCTCCTTGCTGTGAGGCGGCAGTGCTACCCACTGCACCATCCGTGCCGCCTCAGCAGCGGCAACTTAATATAAGCAAATTAAGCATTAAATTGTTCTGCAACCACAAAATGACAAGGCTCCGTAGCATCAGCAAAAGATGTATGTAGCACGTAGCTTTATAAAATATTATTACGTGTCCACGTGTCAGATTTTTCCACAATTGCTCTTGACATCAGTTGCAGGTTTACATCGATAGGCTACTGATTACACGAATGCATGCTATATGAAATCAAGTTAGGCCTGTAGCATAGTCGTTATGGTGCATGACCGGGACATGCCAAGGTCGGTGGTTCGATCCCCGGTGTAGCCGCAATAAGATCCGCACAGGCCCTTGAGCAAGGCCCTTAACCCTGCTTAGTCTAATCAACTGTAATTAAGGTAATATAATGATGGTGCAATTTTGGACATTTCACTATTAAAGGGAAAGCATTATGGGAGAGTTTTAGCAATCTAAAAACACAAAACAGAGACTTCAAATTCTATTGTATTCAGCATTTAGCTATGAATTTAAATCATGAAACACATGCCTTTAACCCAGAATTCAACATTATGTAGTTTGCTTATATTTAGCTTTCACCGCTCTATTTAATAGGTAGCAGTATACCGAAAGTATCGTTAATTTTTTCTCCAAATTTCACCAGATGAAGCTTTAATAGGAATCCAAGACTCAGGGCTAACTGTTCCCTTGAGTTAAAGGTACAATCGGTAATTCTGGACGACTAACGGTCAAGGGAGGAATTGCAGCAACAAACATCCCTCCCCCTTCTCTGTAAACGCGATTGGCTGTGGAAATTATAACTAAACCAAAGAGCTTTAATTATTGTACAGCGGTACAATGTTTTGGTACAGAGTGTTGGTGCGTCAACTGCATACAGTGGGAGCAATAATTATTTGATCCCTTGCTGATTTTGTAGGTTTGCCCACTTACAAAGAATGGAACTGTGTAGAATTGTAATCATAGGTACATTTTAACATTGAGAGACAGAATATCACAAAATAATCCACAATAACAACATCATATACATTTTATACATTTATTATCATATTTTTGCATGAAATGCCCTACCAATCAGCAATAATTCTGGCTCCCACAGACCAGTTAGTTTTCCATTAAGAAGCACTCCTAATCTCAACTCATTACCCAAAACAACTGCGTCAACTCGTTACATCGTTATGTAGCTGTATAAAAGACACCTGTCCACACAATCAATCAGATTCCAACGTTTCCACCATGGGCAAGACAAAGGAGCTGTCTAAGGACATCAGGGACAAAATTGTAGACCTGCACAAGGCTGGGATGGGCTACAAGAAAATAAGCAAGCAGCTTGGGGAGAAGTTAACAACTGTTGGAGCAATTATTAGAAAATGGAAGATTCACCGCCAATCTCCCTCGGTCTGGGGCTCCACGCAAGATCTCGCCTTGTGGGATATCAATGATCATGAGAAAGGTCAGGGATCAGCCCAGTACTACACAGGAGGAGCTTGTTAATGACCTGAAGGCAGTTGGGACCACAATCACGAAGAGAACCATCTGTGACACATTACCGTGAAGGATTAAAATCCTGCTGCGCGTGCAAGGTTCCTCTGCTGAAGAAGGCACATGTACAGGCCCGTCTGAAGTTTGCCAAAGAACACCTGGATGATCCAGAGGAGGCTTGGGAGAAGATGATATGGTCAGATGAGACCAAAATAGAGCTATTTGGCATCAACTCAACTCGCCGTGTTTGGAGGAAGAGAAATGTTGAGTACAACCCCAAGAACACCATCCCCACTGTGAAGCATGGAGGTGGAAACCTTATGCTTTGCGGGTGTTTCTCAGCTAAGGGGACAGGACGACTTCATCGTATCGAGGGGAGGATGAATGGGGCCATGTACCAGGAAATTTTGGGCGACAACCTCCTTCCCTCAGTGAGAGCACTGAAAATGGGTCGTGGATGGGTCTTCCAACATGACAATGACCCAAACCAACAAAGGAGTGGCTCATAAGAAGCATATTAAGGTCCTGGAGTGGCACTGGCAGAGGGTGAGTCAAAATATCAGTGGGCCTTTGTCAATGATAGGAAGGGATTTACAATTGTCTTGTAACAATGTTTTAACGCAAAAATCTTACCTATTGTACCTTTAAGCAGAGTTACTCAGTGCAGTTATCCAGCCAAGTAATCCTGCTTTGTGAAACAGAGCCTAGAGCTCAACATTAAGGATTTTTTAATCAGTCTTCTACTTGCCCCCTGTAGGCTGACATTCCGACTGGGCCAGCTGCCAAAATACATATAAACCCCTTTTTTCAGGAGATTATACAGGGTGCCAAATTCAACGTTTACTTTTACTTTTGTTTAAATTCTACACCTCTATTTCACATCCCCCTGATTTATGCATAAATTATAGCCTGCGATCTGATTTACCATACAGCACTTGTAACTTGACTTTGTTTTCATTGCAGATACAGTTCCTCACTCCAGTGCTTGTACATTGCTGTAAAATAAATCAATTCAGTCTCTGTTGATGTTCAGAATTGTACCTCCACAGTGACCATCAACAGAGTAAATATTGAGGTCATTCGTTCACAGACAATTGATTTCTAAAGTTTCTGTTGGTTTACTCAAAGCTTTGTTATGAAGAAGAGCATCAAGCACATTCTAGTTTCCTTATAGAAGACAAAGTTAACTGATGAGACAAGGCGGAAGGAGGCTGTGCATACTACTGTATGGCAAATGTATAATGGATAATAATGGCATTATCTGCCATTGTTTAAAACCCTCGTATCAAAATTTGTTGGAACATTTTTTCTTCAGGAATCAGTATAATCGGGATATGTATAAGTGTATGTGTATAAGTGTTTCTGATAAAACCCTTAATGGAGATTAATATATGTGTCCTTCTTTTACATGTACAGTAGGCTACTTGTCAGTAAAATTATCAACATACTGTACAGTACCATATTCTCTTCTGAGGATCAAGGTTGGTTGGGTATCACCACAATTTCCTAAATCAGTTAAATGTTTTGCGCATTTGGATTTTAAATCATATTGTTTAGGAACGCGCCAACTTTTTACAAATTCTCACAAGCTATAATTTCATAGTACATTAAAATAGCATTTGTATTTATGCTACTTTGGAAACTTTCCGCCTCAGTATATTTTTCCCAAACGAATTATAATGAACTTCATATCGCTTTCCATGGTGGAGAATGGTAACCGTTGCTTGACAGTCCTTAGTATGATTTAATTGTTACAATTATTATACTGAAAACTCTGTGACAGTCTTCTCAAGATTTATGAGGTTAAAGGAGTTAAAATGATAGATTGCAGAAACAATTTCAAATGTATTTCTGTAAGCACAACAATAGTGATTAGGTGTAAATTAAAGATACAAATTACCACTGAAACAGTGTAGGCAGTGTATTTTTCACCACTGAATTATTGTTGGAGGGAATAGCTTACCAATATTGGATGTGGAAGCGCAGTTGTCCAGAGAATTCAAGATTTGATCGGATGAAGCATGAATGTGATGCCCTAGATGGTAAGAAAAATGACAATATTTGTCAATATTATTGTATTCTACTGCTTTGCAAGCATGGGTCGTTTAAAAGGTGAATGATTTTAAGATTTTGGAAGCCAAAAGATAAATAATAATCATCCCGGTGAGGTTCAATAGATAGCATTTTCTGGATAGCTATTGCCATTCAAAACAAGTGGCATCTCAGGGTTAATTGAACGAGAATGAGCTTGTCTTCCTCCCATAAGTGCACTAGGATTAATTGCCAGCAGAGAGCGCTCTGACCCTACAATGGTAGGTGACACAAGCTCCATTGATGATACAGTATACTGAATCATGTGGTGGCTCCTCTCCAAAAAGGGGTCACTGGAACTAAAGTGTCTGGCTGAAGAAAGGGACCAGTGTGTTCCTCAAGCCTCACCCCTGGGCCAAACAAATCTGAGCATCTCAGCCTCCCAAAAACCCAGGCAAGCAGCTGGCAGCCAAGACCATGAGAGCTGGTAGTGTGGTAGCATCCGTAGCATACACAAGCCTTTAAAATCAAAAGCAGCTGAAGAAAGGCCAATTATGGTGCTTGACTTTCCAATCAGAATGACAGCGATATCCCTTAGCATACTGATCACATATACATCGGCCTGCCAGGATGACATGCTTAAGAATGGAAAATGTGAATAATAAATTATGATTAATAACGGCTAGAGCAGGACCCTAAAGGATAATTTTCCAAGTGATGTGGAATGATTTATCTCTGTTCTAATTAGTCTGCCCCTGTTATGTGTTGTCCCCCTGTGTTTCTCATATTTTCCCAGACAGCCCTAAGAACGTGCATGAAATGTGCATACCAGTATATACATGTAATGTGCATATGCACTCACCGAGCACTTTATTAGGAATATTTTTACTTTATTACACCTACTTATTCATGCGATTATCTAATCAGCCAATTGTGTGGCACCAGTACAATGTGTACAATCATGTAGATACGGGTCAGGAGCTTCAGTTAATGTTTGCATCAAATTTGATCTAAGTGACTTTGACCATGGAATGATTGTTGGTGGCAGACAGGGTGGTTTGAGTATCTCAGATATAGCTGATCTCCTGGGATTTTTACGCACACTAGTCTCCAAAGTTTGCAAAGAATGGTGCAAAAAATCCAGTGAGCATCAGTTCTGCTGCCAGAAACACCTTGTCAATGGAAGAGGTCAGAGGAGAATGGCCAGACTGGTCAAAACTGACAGAAAAGTGACAATAACAAAAATAACCACACATTACAACAGTGGTATGCAGAAGAGCATCTCTGAACACACAACACATCATAAGTGGATAGGCTACAGCAGTAGAGATCTAAGTCTAATAAATACCTAATAAAGTGCTCACTGAGTGTCCCACATCTATACAATCCAGTTGTCAAACTATACGGATATCGCCTGTCTCTAAAAATGCTCCTATTTGCCACTTAGGCCACAGAGACTTAAATATGGCCCTTGTTTCTAAATCTGGCCTTGGTTTTCTTTTCTCCCAGGTGGTTATCAAAACAATTAGTGCTACTGATTTGCCAGACTCGTCACACCTAACTCCCAGGTATACTGAGCAGTTTTTGACCAGCAGTTTTTGACCGCCAAGGACTGTGATTGGAGTAATAGGGACTTAGGCTATTAAGAAAACACTTTTTGGCACACAGCTTAATGCCATGAGTGCACACTGTTGTCTAATAATAGCTGGCCTACTCAAGTGTGACTGTAAGAATCTGTAGGATTTTGTAGCAAGGAGAAGGAGGGCATGTCCTTTAAACAAGAAGAGCGTTTCATTGCACATTACAACACCACATCTACTTCAGACCGCTCCCCGTAAACCTCACAAACATGTAACTCTAGTCAGAGGCCTAACCCAGGTGTCCCCAGTGACACATCCCATTAACGCAGACCGACAGGGACAAAGGGCGCGACTGTTATTCGACCAATGCAAAGAGGCACGCACAGTGCACATAATCCATCGCCCTTCCAGACAGGCCGCTGGGTAGCTGAGCCCCAGGAGAGAGCAGCGTGTAGCTTTTTCCTGGAGCAGTGCAGGGTCAGCAGCTGCCGATGCCGCTGGAGTTGGCGAGCGGCAAAGGGTTACGGTCGTAATTCTCTCCGGGCAGGTGGAGTTCAGCGGAGACGGAGGCCCTCCTGGGTGAACTCTGGAGAGGGGACCGAAGCGCGGCTGGCCCTCGGGAGCTCCGCGGTGAGCGGCTCTCTCTCTCCCTCCCCTCCTCAGCGGCCGGATGTGCAGCTACGGGCACATTCCTGACCATAACTTGGACCACATTTCTATTTTAGCAGCAGCCACGGCGGCCAGCGGAGGGCTTCCCCACGTCCCCCCTGGTGGACATGTGAATGAACGGGGTCGGGTTTCCGGATCGCTTCACTCCAGGCAGACGGGGGAGATTAACAGGGATCGCCGCGGGAAGGTGGAAGCCGCTTCGCTGAGCCTTGTTACAGCAAGGAAGGTACAACAGAGCGCAGCGGACAGGAAGCCCAGGTCCAGAAACAATGAGCAGAGCTAGTTTCTTTGAGGTAAGACCACCGCTTTAAGGTGAGGGACAGGTCACCGGTGATGCAGAGTAGTGATTTTGATCCGGCCTTTCAAGTTGCATTTCTTTAACATTTGGATTACTGCTTCAGATAACCACAATGACCAGAACTTTGAAAAGTTTTGCTTCTGTTGTTTGTTTTTTTTTGTACTGATTTGTGTCTGATGCTGTATTTATGCTGATAATAAAAGGGAAGCCTAGTATTTGTGTTTATAACTATAATAAAGTCTCCCTGCTGTGGTCATGGGAATGCATGTTACTGGGGTATTTTATGCAATGCCTCGAAGAAACAAAATTGTTACAACTAAGATGTCTGACAGTAAAGAAACTTTGGATGTGTGGGATATTCTACACAGACTGGGCTGAGTATTTCTTATTAATTGTTCAATCATATCTCGCATTCCACATTTTTTTCAGGGAACAGGAGCCTTCTTTATTAAACACAAATGAATCATGCTTTTGATTGTAGCAGTCAATATCTTCAAAAAATATTTGTGGAACAACATAAACATAAAAAAACATAATTGAAAAGTTCAGGGCATTTTGGAAAATCATGTTGGACCACTGAGAGCTGTTATAATTCCCTATATGACTCATTTCAGACTGCCTTCCTATTCCTCTCACGCCCTGCTAAAATAAAATGTCAGAGTTACTGCTACTGTCCTTTTGGGAGTTTATTCCCATGTTTGTTGGTTTTGCAGTTGTTGTTCTTGTTGATATTTCTGTTGAAGTTCATGTGGCTGTGCCCCTTTCATTGCAGCATTCATACTGTAAATAAGCCAATGTATAATTCACTGTTAGAGCAACAGGTCTGTCATGTAAAGTTGATTTATGCCAGGCTCTGGCATTTGCACCATGTACTGAACATCACGTTAAAGCTCCGTCCCTCATTAGCATGTTCTCCGATATCTGAGTATCCAAAATTAGGTTAGATGCTTTCGTAAACTAGCATAATTCTTTTGGTCCTGGCTCTGGCCTAGATTATTAAGTATAAGGATTTTCTTTTTTTTTAATCACAGCCCTGTCGTTGCTGTGATACATCCCTCTCATCTTGTGTATTGCTGTGTGGCGATAAGGCGCATCTCTCATTTTTATATGTGCATTTACAATGGCGGAGGGGGACATTAGAGCTGATTTAGAGAGCGCTGTCGATACGGTACACTCCAGGAAATCAGCTGAGTGCTTTTATTGATGACTCCACTGATTGAAAGGGGCCGGTTTGTGTCACCAGTCCGTTCGTCGGCGGACATTACATACGGGGAGCGAGACGTTTCCAAGCCGGGCGTGTGCGTGAGACGAACTGCTCGTTATCTGATGATTTATTTGGAGTCTTTTCGGTTTGCTTATGGCATCTTTACGCGTGTGTGCCCGTTAGCAGAGATATCATCTTGCGTAGCAATTACAAGCTCACTTTAAAAATGCCAGCAAGGCCCTGGAGTTCTTATTCAGTGGCGACGAGACAACTTCATTGTCCCATTGAAATGGAGAATACAGTCATATACAATCACTCACTATTCACGCGGCTATAACATTAAAGAAGATCTTAAAATCTGTCAAATGTGTTCGTTGATTTTTCTTCAGGGTTACTAATTCATATCAATGATTATGCCCCCTGTAAAGATATTGCTTCTCACACACACACTGTAGGCCCTCCAAGGAAATGTAATAAAAAACATATATTGTATATTGCTGTGCAGTTTTTTATGTCCAATGATGGTGCTGGAATTTTTATCTGACTGGACGTTCATGTTCATGGATGTTCAAGCTCAAATGTGTCTGTGGTATTATAAACTATAGAATAATTCCCTCCCTCTCTCTTAATAACTCTTTTTGTACTGCTTCATGAGGATTATATACGGTAGCTCTTTGGCTGCTCGTTTTAGAATATCTGTTTTTCAATACAGTGGGTGAAGTGACAGCAAAATGAGACTAGCTACTGCATCTTACTGCTCAGACAATGGTGTCAATAACAAGCAGGGAATCTTGCAGGCTGCAAAAGTGCTGCATTTATCATTGTTCAGAGAAAGCAGAATGAACCACAGAGACAATACCTTTACATTTTAATTAATTGTTTAAGGGGTGCTGCATGTAAATTATAAGAACTGGTTCACATTGGGTGTGAACATCTAAGCCGAATGAAATGATTTACATGTTGCTGTTGGTTTGCTTTACTTCGCCTAATCCTTGGAATGGATTACATTTCCACAGGATTAATACATAATTTCCACGATGATAGTAATTATGTTTTGAGGGCCTCCATCAAGATTGACACATGACTTGATGCCTTTCTGTTGAGCTGAATGCTGATGTGAAGCACTGAAATCCTCTGTGCTAAAACTCAATACTTTCACGTGACATTGTAAGCCAGACGCATTGTGTAAAATGACATGCTTTTCTATCATGGCCATTTTTAATTGTCTCAGTTCTCAGAGCCAGAAACCACATATTTAATACCAATGTGTGGCACAATGGTTCGGTTTGCGGGAACGAATACAATGTTAAACAAGTTCGCATTGTTGAGGGTACAGTATGTTTTGTTTGTTTTTTTCTGAAGTTCACTTGAGACGTGTTACTAGGATTAATGAAAACAACTTGCCTCCTCAAGTTCATTAACATAACATTTTAAGGCAACACGGACACTAATTGTGAAAGCTGAGGCAAGAAGTCTTTTTTGACAGTGTAATGGGTTCCGTTTTGATGACACTCCATGAGCATATTGTAGGCCGCAGGGCAAATGTCATGGAGCGGTTGGTGAAAGCAAAAAGGAACAATAATGTCCAGTTGAGTCAGTGTGTATTCAGTCACATTGTTATTTTGTTTAACATTAGAGTTGGAATAAACATCATTGTGCATGTGTTTTTTTTATTGTTTTTGTTTTTGGAAAAGGGGGGGTTGCAGTGCATTCAGCAAATCTTTAGATATCCATTAAAAGGCCTATCCAGTATAAGGGCAATTTAAAGTGTGGCAGCTCTGCTGAGCTGTACAGGTTAAAGTGCTTTCAGAGGAAATTGCAGTTTGCAGGCCCTGTGTATATGCTGTAGATCAAAGCTGACAGTGTCTAATTAAGAATAAAAAGATCTGCCACACAATCAGTATTTTAGTGTGCATTTCTGGAAAGCAACGTTGTTTTTAGTTCCCTTGAAGACAACATTTTATGAATCCTTTGCTCATCAGAATTATGTCTGTTATCTTTATCTAATCATCATTCAATAACAAATGATAATTGGCAGCATTCTCATCCACGCACCTCAGAGTCAATTTGGTATGGCTAAAGCAAAATGTGTGCTTGGTTTGATAAAGTACGTTCCCTCGTCAACACATTCTGACTGTGGAGAATCTGGCCTGATTGATTTTTATTTATAGACCATGCCAAACAAGCATTTGTGTTTGCATTATTATGAATTAGTGAAACTTAGTCCTGTTTTATAATAGTTTCTTTCATGAACATTGAACGTGTCTTCTCCACACATTTGCATTGTGCTATGTATGTTTGTATGTATGTATGTATGTATGTGGGACTGATCAAACTTGATGAGGTCTAACTGCAAGAAGGTGGGATCAGACAATCACCTAGGTGTGCAGGTTACCACCTCTTTTAAGAATGAAATGGTGTCGTCACACCCTCATTGGCTCTGCTGAAAACCCAAATCCACGAAGACAAAATTACAAAAGAAGCTGAAAACAGTACTGTACATGAATTTAATAGTTTAAAGCCTCACCTTCCTGTCAATACATGGAAATATTACAGGCATTCTACAGTATAATGTGTATTTATGAAGCATGAAGTACATTTGTGTTATTTAAATAATATATCATGTGTTGGTAATGATATAATGTGTGGTACTCGAATATACACATCTGACATAGCTCGTAAAACTATCACATGTAGTCTAACAACTGATATCTTACCCTCTTAGACACATACTTATTTTTATGACTTTAAAACAAATCGATCATATTAGAATATGAGAGAATATGATTTGCAAATAAAAACATTTATTTGTGACGGATTTCGTTCTACACAGTGAATTGGATCAGCTAGTCGGAAAACTAGACAGAAATCACCACCAGTGTTATGGGTTGACGTATACATTTAAATAATGCTGTAAACATATGGCTGACCTTTAACCACTAGGGGGTTCTCTTCTGCAATATTTCCAATAAACCTGGGCCACATAAATGTATGCTTAGTATCAGAGTTGCAAAATATTATTATATTAGCTCAATATTATGCTCCAGTCACCTGGATTTGCTAATGAACACTATTCTTTAGGCAGGACTAATAGAACTAATGAAGGGGGGAGAAACACATGGCAGGAATTTTACTTTCTGACCCTGAGACTTTCTACCTCTCCTTTGTATACAGCTTGGTTGCAGCTGCACAGTGCATTGAAATGAATATGCAATGTATGTACTGTATAGCCCATCAAAGAACAGCTAATCCAATCTAATCTAATCCTGTAAATGCTGCATATCTTCACGAAGCAAATTCTTTTTGATTTTATCTCAACATTTTCAGTACCAGCAGAAAGGATGTTGATCTACTGCAAAGTCATAATCCCTGTAGAGTTCTGTAATGTTGAATGTCAAACAGAGAAATAATAGGATTTAACTGACAGCCATCAAGATACAGAGGAAGACAGTCTAACCCAGGGGTTCCCAAACCGTGGGTCAGGACCCCATGTTGGGTCGTTCGATTTCAGGATGGGGTCGCCTGAAAATTCTGAAAAAGATAAAAATTTAATTTTTGTCTCTTTAAAATATGTGAATGTAGGCTACTACATGTTTAACATTACAACAACCCAACTATAATACCTAAATAATTAAAGCAATGAGGCAGGATAGGTTGTGGTGTATTTCCAGTATAGTTATGGCTAAAGGGTGTTGTTAGGCACAAGATGTATGTGGGTGGGTTGTTGTGAACATTCAGTCACATCAGAAAAATGTTTGCAAACCCCAGGTCTAACCACAATGCTGTTGAAGCAGTACACTCCCTGTAATTGTAATTACAATAAGGAACATACAACAGACTCATTGCCTTTGTTTATTTGAGAAGTGAAAGTTAATACTGTATGGCAAAATTTTAACAACATGAAATCTGAGCAGCAGTCTTTCAGGTAATTGCATTTTTTTTTTTTTTGCTCACAAAATTATCATAACCATGGTGCAGACCAAACTTAATTTGCTACCCACAATGAGTGCTGCATTATGATTCAGCAAGTCAGACTCATTCTAATGCATCCCAATCAATTTAATTTTTAGAAATCCATTTTCACATTTCAAGTGTAGAATTTTCCTTTTCCCCATTTATCATCTTGATAAATTTAGAGTGCCTCCTTAGTTACAGCGAGCACATCCAGACAGCTGTTCTACTGGCCCACAAGGCAACTTGGACTTGATTTCACAGCTGCGCTACCCACAGTATGAAATAAACACCTTCTGATGTCTTCATTCTGTACCACTGTTATTGGAGGCAGACCAAACCATTCAAACCATTTCTTAAAATATATCCTGTGGTGTTTGAGAAGCCACATGGTGTGGGAGCCTTGAGGTGAGGTATGTAGAGTAGCCGACACTCAACCCATATAAATCAAATCCCTCCTAGAGGCTGGTGCTTCGATTGACCTCCAAGACTTTCTGTACTGTGACCCTCTCTCTATCTGTGCTTTACTCCTGTCTCAGCAAATTGAAAAGGTACAGAAGGGGTTAGTACAGGCTGTGGAAATCGAGCTGGTCAAGCTGGTCGTAAGCTGGTATAGCTGGGTATGAGCTGGTCAACCAGCTATCAGTCATTTCGAAGCATAGCTGGAGCTGGTCAAACCATGTCAAGCTGGGAGCTGGTCTGAACTGGTCAACCAGCTAAACCATGTCGGCATGATCCATTGGGCTACCTTATGTTATCAGGATCAAAGTGAAATCAGTGGATTATCTAGCCCTCCCTCGGGTGTGTGTTCACACATCCATTTAACTGTTGCATTAATGAGCTCATATTACTGAAGCTGATATGTCTGTGATGTCATCATCCATGCCAGCCTCCATACTGACCTAGCAGTCCCCATGGTGCTCTAGAGTGAAGTAATTTCATACTTCACTCTAGAGCCATAAATGCTCCTTTGCGCCTCCACCCCCACCACCACACCTTGCTGAAGCTGTAGACATCACAGAGAGCCAGATGTGGAGATGGCATAACAGAGGTGGGGGAGGGAGCAGGCATTCAAATATTGAATTATTCTTTCTTTCAGGTGGAGATACTGGACCCCAAATCTAAGAGGCAGCTCTGCTTCCTGGACAAGGTGAGAAGTTGCTTAACAGTCTGCCATTCACAGAAAGTACAAGACCTCATCTGCCATAGAACAACTGTAGAGTTATGCATTTGTATGTTTTAGGTTTTACCAATGTCATTGGTCATTATATCTAGTGTAAACTGTATCCTGTGTCAGACAGAACACCGGAACTCTCAAATCTGCCATCTGTACAGTGCAAGCGATTGATTCATTTCTGCCCTGGCTTTGCTAAAACCTTCCTTGGTTTATGAAAATATATCTGTACAGTATATTGTACATATCCACACGACAGAGATTGGAAAATCATGTTTTCTGCTGTGGTTTCCAGGTGGAACCCCATGCAACAATCGGTGAAATCAAGTGTCTATTTCATAAATTCTGTGAGTGACCTTATTATTATTATTTTTAAATAGTGATATTGGCACTGTATTTCATGATCTTTCATGTCTGTAGAAAACCATTGAAAACATTCATCACAATTTGTGCACATTTGTTTGACAGTCACTAAAGAAGCAAAAATGCCAGAAAAATATGGAGTGGTCGGCTCTATGGATTTGACATTCATAACACCTCCTGTATGCTATAATATCACATTGGGCTGATGAACTAAGCTGTATTTAACGTTCTCCATAACATCTGAATTGAACTTCCAGCATTTATCAGATGGGCTTCTTGAATAACTAAATGTCTCAAATAATTCCCACCAAGTGTTGCCCAATGTTATTGAAGAGTTAGCACTGAAGGTCACTCCATTATGCTCCTTTTCTGCCCAGATCTGGAACATGGACTGAAGTAAAAAGTTGTTCCAGGCTTTACTTTGTGAAATTATCTGGATAACTCTGGCTAATCCTACTTTGCAGAATAGGCCCTGGGTGTTTTTGCTGAGCCTGTGAGGATTAGTCGATACCGTGCTGGTCTGGGTTGTAACACATTGGTTGATCTGGGTGTATTGAAATTGTTTCAGACCCCCCCTGGTACCCAGCCAGACAGTCTCTCTGGATTGACCCAAGTAAGTAACTCCATTTGCATGCGGAATTCATACAAACTCTTTCAAGTCGTTGCATTTGAGTTCATCTTAAGTTTGAAGTTGGAGAGCCTCTAGCTCACTGCTTCAACAGCTGTAGAGACCTTAATTAATCACACCAAAATGTTAGAAACTAAAGGGAAAATAAACATTTTAACATTCTCTCAATGTATTCTCATTTTCTCTATTTGAAACAGCAATGGTAATTGTAAAAAAAACCTTGGTTTAACATGTACTGCAGAATATCTATTAGCCTTTTTTTCTCTGTGCATATAGGCTAATTTGATGGTAATCATGAGGGCTAATTTTCAACCACAAGCTCAGGCTAAAATTAGTATTCAATTATGCTGCCACATTATCCATGATCCAAGTCAGTAGAGGTCACCTTCATCTCCTCGAAAGAGTTCAAATTCCATTAATATCATCCAGTAGAGAACTTTTATTCCTCAGAAGATCACTTTATAGGTTTTGTCAGTTATAAATGAGATGTCTCCCCAGTTTCAGCGGAAACACTGTGAGAGAGCGAGAGAGAGAGAGCGAGAGAGATATCCTTGCCTTGACACAGCATAGCCTGATATAAATTTAATTTGTCACTCCGATGTATGTTTATAAATATATTTGTCTTTCAGAGGGAAAACCACTGAAAGATGATGAAATATTACAAAATCTACCTGTTGGGACCACTGCAACAATGTACTTCAAAGATCTGGGTCCACAGTTAGGGTGGACAATGGTAAGAGAATGATATGACATTTCTAATTAAATATTAGGACAGGTTCCAAAGGGATAAATCTCTTTACATTCACTAAAGTTTCTTACTTCATGAAGATCAATCCATCCAAACCCTGGCAACTTACAAATGTGAATAGGAAGTAAAAGTAAAAAAGCAATAGTGTCTTAAGCAGTACCACTAAGGATGAACTCCAAAAGTGCGAACAGTGTTCATACCACTTAGTGTCTGTGCTGTCTTAAAATGAAAAGTTTTTTACATTAACTTAAACTTTGAGGCAGCATGGACACTAACACTTGGACACTTTTACAATACGTTTTTTACAGTGTTCTGTACCAGCTCATACCGTATGCTCTCAAGTTCATTGCTGAATATAACCCTTCTCGTGTTACTCAGCATGTAAGCATTTAATTGAGTCAAAGTTAAGGACAAACATTGATTTTCTTGTGGTGGGATCTGAGGATTGTAAATAACAAAGATCTAGCCATTTTATCATGCTAATCACTCTCCTCATTGTGGGTGACAGGTGTTTTTGGCAGAGTATGTTGGCCCTCTCTTTATTTACCTGCTGTTCTACTTCCGTGTCCCGTACATCTATCGACACAAGTATGCCTTCACATCCAGCCCGTATCCGGTGGTCAAGTAAGTCGTGTACAGTATGAGACATTCCTCTGCGAGCAGCAGTCTCCATTCTGCTCAAATTAATGGTCCTCTCCGTTCCCTCCACTGCAGTATGGCCTGTGTGTGCCATTCATTCCACTACGGCAAGAGGCTCATTGAAACCATATTTGTGCACCGGTTTTCCCACGGCACCATGCCACTGCGAACTATCGCACGGGTAAGTGCAGCTGAAAAGCATGGTCTTTAGTGGAGCCTGTTGAGCCTCTTGAAAAAGTCTAATCTCTCACACCTGTTAATCATAAAAATATACTGTACACAGTCATTTTCAGAATGGTTGGTTATTAAATAAATAAATTAAAAATCTTTTTGCCTTATTTATGCTCCAGTGATCATCTCAAAAGTGATACATGTCCACTGGTACCCTTTCAGCAGCTGTATATACATTTTTAAAAAATCTTACTATTCACATAACATTGCAGCAACATTACTCTGTAAGTTTCTCTACATAGGCCTCAGTCTAGATTCTCAAACAATTTGGAAATCTGCTTTGTTCAAGTGAGGAAAAGCTTCAATTGTCGTCCCCTCATGCCAAGCCATAGAGCCCATGACCATGGTGTCACTGTGAGATTCCTGTGTGGAGCAGTGAAAGATTTAGCACCACACACTTTTTGACCCCTGCCCATGATACACAAACTAGAAAACAGCCCTCTCTTTCAACTTTGGTGGAATGTATATTCAATACAAACAAGACTCACTTGCAGAGCAAGAACAGCAGTTTCCAGAGAAAGTGCAGACTGCGAATGCCCTAGTATGTTGATGATAATAAAGATAAGGTCGAATGGACGCTGATTAAAAGCGTTTTCTTTTCTGTCCTTCAGAACTGTATGTATTACTGGGGATTTGCTGCATGGCTGGCATATTACATTAATCATCCTCTTTACACGCCACCAAGTGAGTATCGCAGTAGTTAGATTCTTCATTGCTCACATTACATTCATTACTAATTGTAACTTTTTCTCTACAGCCTATGGGGACATGCAAGTAAACTATGCACTGGCCACGTTTCTGGTGCGTATTGTTATTATCATATCATGATATCAAGTAGAGCTGTGAATGACTAAAACTCACTGCCAACTGCCACTCGATTGGGTTCAATGTACTGTAATAGCTATCAGGATCTTCTGTGCTTTTTGATTCCAGGTCTGCGAAGTGGGTAACTTCTCAATTCATCTGGCCCTCAATAACCTTAAATCTGAGGGTAAGTGTATAATGCTGATTCTCAGAATTTAGTCTTCGGGCCAGTTTCAGACATAGATTAAGATGAATCTGAGGCTAATTTCAATCTTGAATGGAGATTATGATACAAAATTCAATCCGGTCCTTGATGTCTCAAGAATTATGTTCAGAGCCTTACATGCATAACACGCATACAATTATGGGCATGCATATTTATGAAATAAATACGAAATTCTCTTTACATCATAGTTCTGGGGAGTGAAACGATGCTTGTAATAAGCCTACACGATTTATTTGCCAAGGAATGTAGAATTACATTATTTTCTGCAGTTTGCTCAATTTTCCAAAATCAAAAAAAAAAGTTGTATGTTCCTTCTTTGCATATATTCAGTAGAACTGCAATTTGTATAGCCAGTTTACTTGAACTTCAGAGTACAGTGTGAGGAGATTTACAACAGAACATACTGTACTGTACGCTAAATTGGGGATTGGAACACAGTCCAGTTGGCTTCCACAATTAATACTCCCATGGTGAGGTCATCTGCTGTTTTTTCTACGTAAGCAGGGTCCAAGTCGAGAAAGATCCCATACCCAACCAAGAATCCATTCACATGGCTCTTCTTCTTTGTGTCCTGTCCGAATTATACTTATGAGGTAAGTGTGGATGGCATATAAACATACCTGTAAAAGATGAGGTTCCCAGTAGAGAACAATTTCAAGATTGATATTACCTTGCCATATTTAAGCACAGCCATATTGGAATAGGTTTAGGAATACCTAATGTAATTTTATTTGGACAGCAGACCCAATCAAACAGATATTTGATTAATTTCAATTACTTTTAAATACACTTTTGTTTATGTATATACAAATTCTACAAAATAATAGTTTTAATAATTTATCAAAATAAAATACAGTACTTTGTATTTTGACTATTTAAAAGTACATTTCTTGAAAAGCATTAGAAGTTATAAAGGCCACAGAACCCCATCAACTTTTTATGGATAATTTCCAGATAATTTTCAAATAAATATGTTTCCATCGTGGTTTTATGGGAGAGGCTTTGTTAAATAATAAAGTTCTGTAGTGCATTATTAACTCCTTTATGTCAAGTCTTAGACGATAAATTGTCTTCAAGCACAAATCTCTTTGTGCTGAATAAGGCACTATGTGCTCGAATGCAAGAAATACCGCAAGAGCGCATTTCCCATGACTATTCTAACACAAGAGAATATTTTTTTCTTGTGAATATTTTTCCATTTTGCATCTATTGTCCAAGTTAATAACTGAGACTTGGGTTTTAGGGAAGGGAGACTAATTATCAATGATGCTTGTCACAATTATAATGAATAGAATGTTGTTCAAAATGTATTAATGACAACTTAAGAACTTTATATAAGAATAAATAATGAACCAAAAAAAATATATATAAATAAATAGAAATAAAATATAGCATAAATTATAACCGAACCACAAAATGTCACAAAACGTTTGTATTCCCTTGCAAAACATTTGCTAATCTCACAAAACCTTTGCATTCAGCATATTGCATATTTTGTTTGAAATATAGAAATACACAGAAAATTCAAATTTCCAAATACTTAAATGACCCAGGTCTGGCTGACAGAACTGTTATTGCCTTTTTCATTTAAAGGCACATAAAGGCTGTACAGGGATAATGTTACAGTCTTGGCTCCGTAAGCCTCGAGAAATTGATTTGAGATGAACAAATCCATGTTATCATATCAGTGATCTCATCTATCATCGTGAGACCTTCCGAATTGTTAATAACGGGCCAATATCATAGCTAGGCAAGTGACAAGTGGATAAACAAGGGCTGATCACAGACTTGCCCCATGTCTCCGCTGCAGATAGGAGCCTGGCTGAGTTTCACGGTCATGACGCAGTGTGTTCCAGGTAAGGCCTCAGCATGGCGTTCCTCAGCCTTGTTTCAGTGCCCTTGCTCAGAGCTCCAGTGTCTGAGTGCGTCTCCCCTTTCCGCAGTGGCCCTGTTCACATTGGTGGGCTTCATCCAGATGACGATCTGGGCAAAAGGGAAGCACAGCACCTACAACAGAGAGTTTAAGGACTACCCCCACTTCAGGATGCCTATCATTCCCTTCTTTCTCTGAGGAGAGGCCAGGGATCGTGTGGCGGTCAGTCAGTTGGGCTGGGGGATAGCAGTGGAAGCTTTAGAAACCAGCTCGGTGCTTTGAGGGCTGAGAGCCGCAATGGCTTCTCTGTAGCATGGTGCAAGGCTTCTTCATCACTATTGCTATGCACTCCAAGTGCTAAAGTAGTTGTGTCTGGAGGGAAGCAGGTAGGAGTCCTGCAGATTGCACTCACCTTTAGTAACTGTAGGCAATGAGTGAATGTCCTACAGATACTTTAACAGGCTTACCTTATCCAATTAGATCTAAAGATCTACAGAAGTCCTTTAGGATATGGATTTGCAATAAGAACTTAAAAGGTGACAAATGATGTATTAAAGATGTTTCTGTTATTTAAGACTATTGCTAAGTTGTGATGGTTTTTGAGAAGAAAGATGATGCTTGTCAGAATTTTGTAAGGTTTGTCTTACAAAAAGCTTACTTAAATGTGCACATCTTTCCTGAATTTCAGATCGTAAGGAAAATATGCAACTGTCAAAAGTTATTTTAAAGCTAAAATATATGCAAACAACAAAAAGGAAAACTATCTCTTGAAGTGAAAGTAGGTTTTGGGTGTAATCAAGATACTCAAATGAGCTGAACGTCTACCATCAGACCTCTGTAAAGGGCTTTGTATGGTTACATTAGTGGACTGCACTGTGGGATTAACTTTTCCTTATAACAATAAAACAGTTGTGTTTTATATTTATATAAAGAGGTGGCTTCTGAATGTATTCACTTTGTAAATAAACAAATGTATGTTTAAAGCCTTTCAGAACCATTCAGACAAGTGTTTTAGGAAGTTTTGTGATTCTGTTGGGTATGAATATACAGGCAAAATATGAACAGGGTAATGATTGTAGCATCAACATCAAGCTGTCAGATAACAGCTGTATTTTTCATTCAGGTCTTAGAACAATAATATATAATATAGCAGAGAGCTGTACAATGGTGAAGGAATTCCTCTGAACAGGTATTGAACACAATAGTACAACTTTCTTTGAATTAGAGTACTGTAATATCAATAATAATTATTTAAGAGCTACGTCATTCTCAGGTGAAGCTTCAGTGAAGTTATATAGCCTTGCAACATAACATACTGTTACCAAATGATTTTTTTACCCAGAGTGTAAACTTTCCAATAAACCATTTGAATATGTGAAAACATGTATTTGAATCGTGTGCATTTTTCTTATGCCGTGTGATTGGCTGAGAAAGGGGTGTCATTGAGGTGAAATTTTATTGTGAATATCATCTCTTACAATTAGATGAAGGATTTGAATAAATGTGCTTAAGTACAGCAAATATTTCTGTTAATATTGAAATATTGATCCCACAAAAAAAACTATATTGCTTGAAAGTGAAGTTTATAACAAATCTCATTTTAAAATCTTACTTTAAAGCATTCAATTATATGTATCAGATTAAATATAAAAAAGCATTTTAAAAATGTAAATGAAAATAGTTACTGAACTGGATACCATAATTCAGTTCATAGTAGTCCAATGTAAAAAATAATAATATTTTTATGTATATAAGTTCTGGAATGTTTATTCAGACAGTTTTGAAAACAAAAATCTTTTTGAGATTGGTATTCAAATATTTTCAGTCGCTTACAAATGATCATATACAATTCTTCATTGAGGCTTGAAAATCATTGGATAGGCCACTCAATACATTACAAAAAGAAATCAGAAACACATTTCTATGCTAATGTAAAAGGATTATTACACACATTTCAGTTCATTGCAATGCAGCAAATCGATATTCATCCATATCCAGTTAATATTTAACAGGTCATATTTGTATTGCACGATATGAGTTTTTAATAAAAAAATTTCATTAAAAAAAAATACCTGTGCTGATAATGACTGAACTTCTATCAGTTCAGATTCAGCATTGAGCACCAGTTCATTCAAATATGTCTCCCCCAAAATTTTAGTAACCGTTGGTTTCTGGGGCTAGCTTCGTCTATGTTCTTTCATGAAATGCAAAAACCTTCACTGTGGAAATGACTGAGAAGTGACATCCACAAAGTTAGCGGGTCTTGGCCTTGGTCTTTGTCTTCCCCGGACACTTTTCCGGAGTGATCTTTATATCACGCCGTCCCCCTGCTGCCCTCGGGTGCAGCACGATGACGTCATCTTCTCCCGACTGTTGCTTAGCGAAGTTCACAAACACCTGGAAAACGGACAACAATTCACTCCTTAATTATGATCATTCCTGAATAATAATAGAACCTAATGCTTTGAGAGTGATGAATGACATGTCCGGTGTTTGTTACTTTGGAATGAGAGCTAGAGTATGACAACATGTCAACTTAAAATATACACAAGTACACAAGAAACGTCATATGTCCACATGCAATAAAATGCAGATGATGCACAAAACAAACGTTAGCTGCACCTTGTAGAGCATGCATGCGCACACATACACGTTAGCAAACACACACACACACACACCGTTCTTTGTTAATTTCATTAATTAAACACCGGAACCCTGAACACCAAAGTTTCAAGCCTTGATCTACATTAAAACTGGAAGGTAATGCAATCCTTTTTGACAGGACATTTTTTAATTAAGCAGAACATTACTAACGAGACATTACTCTAATGGCCACTTGAACATCTGTCAATAGAAAGAACCCATTTCTGAGAAACCGAAAATTAAAGAATTGATCCACTTTACTTTGCAGAGAGCATTCGGCATAGAATTTACATTGATCCAGAGGTTTTACCGAAAGTACGTCATCGATCTGATTGATCTGACGATCACTTAGCGGGATTACAGAGTGCGTTCCCGTACCTGGTCCAGGGTGGTCTGGGAGACAGAGTAGTCCTCGATGTTGAGCTTCTCTTTGTTGGCCAGCACCAGCTGGAAGATGCGGGCGAGTGAGGAGGAGGCGACCTCGTACTGTAGGGTGTTGTAGTGCTTCTCCCTCTGAACGCAGCCCGGAAAACTGCGCTCCAGAAACGACTCCACCGGGTTCAGGTCTGGGGCCACCCCTGGTCTAGCTGTCCTGATTTTCATGCTTACCACATAGCCGTCGCCAAACCTTAAACACAGCCAGATGTGAAGCCGTTGTTTCTCACAGGCCAAATTAACGTATCGAACCAAACATGAATTACTCATGCAGACAAACCAACTATACGTAATACACAAACAAATTTACTTACCATGAACAAACACCACCCAGTGTAAAAACACACCAACTACACACACTCAAATCTCATGGCACAAAACGATGCACACCCACTATGCTCATTAGACAAAATACCCATCACATCCAACTTCAACATAATCTCTTGTCACGCTCTAATACACAATGAACACACTTAGCAAGGCAATGATCCGAAACATACACCAGTGCTCTCTTTCTTCTTAATGATGTTACGGTTTGTTTCAGTAAGCCCATTGTTTGGCCCATGTCTCTGATTTTTTTTTTCTTCTAATTTCTCTGTCTCATAATCAGAAAAGGCTGAGAAGCCAGCTGTCCAATTACTTTTGGTCCCATAAAATGAAGGGACTATGTATAAAAAGGCATGACATTCGTACACAGATCACCCAATATGAATGTACGTAAACTCAAGATAAAGGCACTTTGAAATTAAGGGAACACTTAAGATCTTGATCTTGATGAACGATTTATTCAAGTTGAAAATCTTTACTGATGTACATTGTATAATTTGCTGAGAACAAAATGACGTAACAACGGTCAAAGGAAACCAAAATCATCAACCCATTGAGGGCTGGATTCAAAATCACACCGAAAATCAAAGTGAAAAATTGAAATCACGGGCTGATCCAAATCTGGGCATGCTCCTGATGAGTCAGCGGATGGTGTCCCAGGGGATCTCCTCCCAGACCTGGATCAGGGCATCAGTGAGCTCCTAGACAGTCTGTGGCGGTACTTGGTGGCATTGGATGGACCGATACATATCGTCAATTGGATTTAGGTCAGGGGAATGTGAGGGCCAGTCAATGGCATCAATGCTCATCCAGGAACTGCCTACACACTCTGGCCACTTGAGGCCAGGTATTGTCCTGCACCAGGAGGAACCCAGGGCCCACTGCACCAGCGTAAGGTCTGACAATCAGTCTGAGGATTTCATCCCGGTACCTAACAGCAGTCAGGGTTCCGTTGGCTATGACATGGAGGTCTGTGTGGCCCTCCAAGGATATGCCTCCCCAGACCACCACTGACCCACCACCAAACCATGCTGGATGATTTTACAGGCAGCATAATGCCTGTGCTCAGTATGAATCTGCTCTCATCTGTGAAGAGAACATGGCGACAATGGCGGACCTGCCAATTCTGGTGGTCTTTCGCGAATGCCAATCGAGTCTGTTTAGTCAGAAACATGCACAACAGTAGCCTGCTGGAGGTCATTTTGCTGGGCTCTGGCAGTGCTCCTCATGTTCCTTCTCGCACAAAGGAGCAGATACCGGTCCTGCTGCTGGGTTGATGCCCTTCTACGGCCTTGTCCAGCTCTCCTTGTGTAACGGCCAGTCTCCTGGTATCTCCTCCATGCTCTTGAGACTGTGCTGGGAGACACAGCAAACCTTCTTGCAACTGCACGTATGGATGTGCCATCCTGGAGGAGCTGGACTACCTGTGTGACCTGATTGGGCTGCAGGTACCGCCTCATGCTACCAGTAGTGACAAGGACACTAGCAGAACACAAAACTAGAGAAGAATCAGTCAGGAAGGATTGCTTTTGCATCTCCATTGCACCTGTTGTCACTTTCATTTGCACCAAAGCAGGTGAAATTGATTCACAATCACTTGTGCTTCCTAAACGGACATATTAATATCCCTGAAGTTTAACTGACTTGGTGTTACACTGTGATGATTAAGTGTTCCCTTAATTTTTTTTAGCAGTGTATATTGTTTCATTTCAAATCCAATGTGCTGGAATACAGAGTCAGAAGTACAGAAATTGTACCACCTTCCAAATACTTATGGACTGAATTGTAGTTCCATCTTTGCGGCTGATTCCATCTTTGCAGCTAATTTGAAGGATTCTATATTGAATGGGGACTAGGAGTATAGATTGGAGAACCCATTAGACTTACTTGTATTTCAGGTGTTGGATGGTCCCAAGACACTTAAAGGTTCCATTAACCATGATGGCCAGACGGGTACAGAGAGCTTCACACTCCTCCATGCTGTTGAGAGGGGGAGAGGGAAGGTCATCCCCATATCCACATTAAAAAAAAAACAATTTCAAGCATTTAGTAGATTCTTGTATCCAGAGTGATTCATTTTTTGAATAAATGAACTGAAATGAACTCATTTGTATGGCACAAGTGTACCATCAAGAATCAAAAACTTGAAATATGAGAGGAATTATTCATAGTACACACAGACATGTACTTTTGACATTGAAATGTCTCTTTCTGAGCTAATATGCGGCAATTTTCTCCAATTTATTTTTATGAATTGTGGCTATCTGAGTCCAAAATGCGGTCTGTGACCACCAGCAGTCATACCACTAGGGGGCCGGGGGTAAGTGTCCCTTTCCCCAGGTTACAAGGGCAGCGGCCAACCTCATAATAGTAATTCAACCTTGGGAGTAACAAGCTCAGTTCTCTAACCATAAAGCTCGACTATCACTCGGATGAATGCACACGCAAGTGCACGCAAACACACAGTCACTCACTCGCTCACTGAACGCTCTGGTGGGAGCCCGCTGGCTGCTAGCACACTCACGCTGTGTGTCTTCTCCCAGAGCCATTCATCATGTGCCACTTAAGAGGACAGCTTCATTTCCATTACACTAAGTAGCCCGTAGGGCTGCACTTCACAATTACATTCAGCTAACCAACCTTGATATTGAGTTATGGCCCCGAGCGCTTTCTTTTGTTTACAAGGCAATGTTTATTAAGCATAACCAAAAATCTACAAATGTATTTATGAAATTGACTCTGTCTTCCCGGAAGAATTCCACACAAAGCACAAAACACAAGGATGTGAGTGGCTCAGGCTGTAAAGACACAGCAAATGTGTGAGCCCTGTGACTGGATGTTCGATTCTTGCCGGGGAATAATAATGGGTTAACCGGCATTTATTTTGGTCTCTTCGCTCTTTAGCGGCCACTCCTGGCCAGACCAGGCGCCTGCAGACCCACAAACTAAGAATACACTCCATCAACATGGGCACATGTGTGATTGGTCGTGTATCTACAGTGTGGACAATAGCGAGAATAGGCGTCATGTGAATCGGAGGAGTCACATGCCTGCCATTTCTGCCTGACGTCAGCATGAACAGCTAATACATGCAATCAACGACATACAAGTAATCAACAATGGACGTTCACCAAGTTCAGCTAGGTTTGTGGTTGGGAAAATCAGGAACAATAGGGGAACTAAATATAAATTGAAACTGTAGATGCAGCCATGACACAGTGTGATAACACCTGGGCTGTGTGTCAGAGATCTTGCCTGTGAGATGTCAGCACAACGGCTCTCCCGTCCTGGATCACACTCATGATGGTGTTCCACAGGGACCGTCGGGAGTGTGGGTCCATCCCTGTGGTTGGCTCATCCTGAGAAGAGAACATGGTGATCAAGTGCCTCAAACTAACCCAGGCCAGCCAACTCAAAGGGGCAGTTCACACAAAAATAAAATAAAGCAGCATTTCCACTTACCCAGAGTGCTGTCTATCCATCCAGATAGTTTCACTGAAATTTGGCAAGTTTTCTGATACAACAGATCTAAACGGTGCTGTGCTCAAAGCGCCAAAAATGTACATTTGAAAACCTCAACAGCAATGACCCTTTCCAAATACAATGCCATGACAACATTGTTAAAACAATAACAATGTTTTAAAACAATATTCACCCTGCGCCCCAGAAAACTGGCATGCTCTGGTTATGACCTTACACGGATATACACAGTTGGCATACTTCAATGAAAACATGCACTAGGACTGTGGATTTTTGTGAGCAACCATGTCATTATATTTGGAAAGAGACATTGCTGTTGTGTTTTCTGAATGTAAATCTTGCAGTGGATATTTCTAAAACTCATGGAATCTCAGTGAAACTAACGTGAGGGAAGATGGACTCCAAGTAAGCGCAAATATATATTTATTTTATTTTTTGGTGAACTGTCCCATAACTCCCCAACAGACAAACAGTTCAGCTGGTTTGCTGTCAGAGCCCAAGAGAAAAGAAGCACACTGACTGGCCACATTAATCAATTTCTAACTTTCTGTCCAAAATAAAGCAAAATTAAAGCAACAAATGACAAGCAATAAAGAAAGGATATAAATATGGAACAGCGCCCCCTACCAGTAGCACAAGAGCTGGGCAGCCTATCATGGCAATGGCAGTGGACAGTTTGCGCTTGTTGCCACCGCTGTAGGTCCCTGCACTCTGCTTGGCATATTCAGACAGGCCTAGTTTCTGGATTGCCCATTCTGCAACCTGACAAAAGAGAGCGAAATGCTAGCCAATCAGAGATGGAATTACCTCCCCTCTAACCAATGATCACACTGCTCTTAGTGTTCAAATGAGACCAATGAGTCACTCAGTAAATTCATTACAGGGTACAAGGTGGTGAAGTTGTAGTATGCCCCCCCCCCATAGAAGAGAAAAATAAGACCTTAGAACTATAAGGTTCTAACTACATTTTTTTACAAAAATGAGTTCGTGCCATACATATGTTGTTTATAGGGCAATTTGACAGGATTTTGATATTGTACATTCAGAGTATGTTTGTCATTTTGATCTATGAAGAACTGTCCTGCATTTCAGTTTTGCTGTGATAGGATGTGAACGCTTTGAAGCTCAATATCTCAAAACTACTCAGACTGAGATAAAACTCCAAGGTCACGGAAACTGTGATAAAAAGTGCGGTCAGACTGAATTCATTCATAACAGAGCGGGGCAGTACAGATTCGAGGGTACCGCTCACCCGGCTGATCTGTGATTCGGGCACCCCTCGGAGACGGGAATAGAGGTACAGATGCTCACGGCCAGTCAGCAGATCGTCGATGGCGTCAAACTGGGGGCAGTAGCCCATGTTCTGATGCACATCCAGGATGTTAGTGAGAATGCTGGGTGGGACAATGAAAATTAAAAATGACACATTTCTTCCCATTTTCCTTTACAGACACCAAAGCTATAATATATGGGAACATATATTATGTTGTGGATAGAGAAGTGGACCTTTGACCTGATGGGGTAGAAAACACAAAAATGCTTCACAATATTTTTGTTTGATTAGTGCTGCATAATAAGCAAAAGCTAAGAGCATGGATTTTGTACATGAGGCATAGCTTGCAAAGTGGATATGTTGTTGAGGAATACATGGGAATGTGAAACAAAACAAAATACCAACACTGGAAAACTAGACATGATAATTGTCATGTACCTTAGTTGAGAAGACATGGTTAAATGACTCTACCTGCATGCCCCTGGTACCTGTAACCACCTACCTTTAATAAGTAGCTCATGACATGCACGTGGTGAATGTAACCAGCTACCTTTAATGTGCAACTACTGCCATGACTGGTACCTGTGACCTGCAACTGTGGCATCTCCATAGGAAACATCTGTGTCGCCTGTCAGCATTTCAAAGGTGGTTGTTTTTCCAGCCCCATTGACACCCAGAAGGCCAAAGCACTGTGAGGAAGAGAATGTCAAATTAAGCTGTGCTCAAAAGTCATTCCAAGGTACATACTTCACCTGTGGACACTGCAAGGGCATATTACCCTGGTATATACAGCACCTGTGGGCACTCGGAGGGCCATTTACCATGGTATCACCCAGGGCCTTTTACCCTGCTATATACTTCTCACATGGGGACTCTGAGGGCCTTTTACCCTGATATGCACCTCACCTATGGGGACACTGAGGGTTATATATCCTGATATCTACCTCGCCCGAGGGGACTCCCACACAGATCCTGTCCACCGCCGGCTGTCTCTGACCCATATACGTCTGCACAGAGAGGGGGGAGGTGTATCTCAGTCTGAGCCTCACCTCAAAAAATTCAGCACAAAAATACAAAAATACAACACCCATCAACCACCTGGGTAGCAGGCCTTACCTTGGACAAGTCTTTAACCTGCAGGATGTCCACATTGCTCCCTCCTCTGTAGATCCTTTCTCTCTCCTGAGCAACATCTTCATCTTCATACAAGAGAGGCGCCTTCTTGGATTCCGGCATCCTGTTTTGCGTCAGAATGTTTAATCTTTAATACCTTTATAAAATTAAGACAATGGTTAATATGCCACATAAAGGAATAGAAATAGGACTATCATTCACTGCAGGTCGTTTAACACAAACATGAAAGAATTGCAAATATTATCACCAATATGTGTAGCGCAATAAAATAGCAGAGTGTGGAACTACCTAAGTAAATGGTAATTGGTGGGCATTTATATACCGCCTTTATCCAAAGCGCTGTACAGTTGATGCTTCTCATTCACCCATTCATACACACTCACACACCAACGACTTGCTCAGGGACACTTCGACACACCCGGGGCAGGATCGAACCGGCAACCCCCAACTGCTTTGACAGCCTGAGCCAATGTCGCCCCAGTGTCAATGCTATTGACGGTGTCATATCCTGTCAGATGGAGGGACTTCTGAAGGTGGGACAACTCACCAGTGATAAAGGAAGAAACGGTACTGAATCAGGATGTTGAAGGTGAAATAAACAAAGCCTTCTACAGCCATGAAAGCCAGGTTCTTCCCAACAAAATCCCAGTGAAATGGATCAGAGAGGTGCTCTTCCCCTTTAAGATACAGAAGAGGGGAAGTACTATCAGCAAGTGTCATACAGTAGAAGGTGATGAAAGTAAACCATGAAATTATCATAAATGCAATGATTGCAATTAGGGTGATGCACACATATTATCACCTATTCCCACATCAGCCTGGGGTAATATTCATCACACATCTCCATTAGCAAATAAAGGCATAGAATGCAGCAATGCACTCAGGTAATTATGGAAATCCAAAAACAGTCAGAGGCCTTGAATAGTTTCTATTCCGGTGTAACTCTCCAGGAGTAAATTGAGACGGACAAGTGCATGGCATAATGTGTCCATTACTGTCAGCTGTAGTTTTCCACACTCTGCGGTCCCAGTAGTCCCACTGAAAGCATTTAGCTCGGACACAGAGCGCTGGTCTGCTGCCAGCATTCCCAAGCCCAGTCAATTAGAGCATTCTAAGACAGGAGGTCAGTGCTCACCAAATCGAGCGTACACTTCTGTTACCGCCTGGTTCATGGCCATGTCAATCAGGCCCCGTCCCAGACAGAAATGAGGGAAAATCAACAGCCCCTTCTTCAACAACTCATTAATCTGCAGCAGGGTCTGGAGAAGGAGACAAAGCACCGCAAGAAATGGCGGCAATACATAACGAACTGCCGCAATAATATTTTGTGATTCCCAGTTTAGCCAAAACACTGAAACTGAAGCCTTTCTCATTTTGACCATGCCCCTTACATTTGGTCCTATAATAATATAAACACTCATTGAGTACTTTATTAGGTATTTATTAGACTTAGTTTTTAGACTTCTACTGCTGTAGCCTATCCACTTAACAGTTATGAAGCGTTGTGTGTTCAGAGATGCTCTTCAGTATACTACTGTTGTAATGTGTGGTTATTTGCGTTACTGTCACCTTCCTGTCCAACACACCTAGGGTGGTGTAGAAAGTTGTTTTCTACAACCCTCCGACTGCCAGACAACTGCTCTTACTGCCTGAACCAATGTTGCATTAGGGACCATCAGGGACCATTATCTGTTCCCTGCTACTTGCTCTAAACTGTGTGCAATATTGGCACATACAGGAGCATTGCTTACCTGATTGTTCTCAAAGAGCTCTAAAATGAAGGTGATGGCGCTGCTATTGAGGCCGATGAACAGGTTGACGCAGGACAGCGTGACGTAGGCCGTGCTGGGGATGTTAAAGGCGTAGGACACAGGGTACATCATGGGAGTCACCGACCACCTGCAGGTCAGAGAACGGTGCAGTGCACAAATCCAGCACTGTATCTTTTATATATGTTTTTTGTAAACAGGGCACCCTTGAAAATGAGAGCTTGCTCTCAAGGGACTTCCCTGTATAAATAAAGGTAAAAAAAAAAAAAAAAAAAAAAAAACAAACACAGTATTTCCACTGGATATGCTCATGAACCCCAGACACACAGTGCAGAGCCATCACCATTCCAGACTCTTTCTAGAAGGAAGGTTTTCGTTGGTGTGGAGTGTCGGTCCCTTGGTGGCTGACAGATCTGGGGCTGGATGAATGCCTCAGGGATTTGAGCCTTGGCTGGTGTTGACAGTGACCAGGTTTAAAGTCTCTCATGAGAAATAGCAGCTAAGACAGGACAGGGGAATACCATCCCACTCACTCCACCCCCACCATTGGCACAAAACAGGAACTGAAACCAACTGTGGTAAAGGCTTAGCTTACAAACTTTTAGGTTTACACCTTTGGCCCAACACACTGGATGCTGCTAAGGACCAAGGCATTTATGCCAACTGTGACTGTGTCTGAAACATAAGCCCTACAACAGGGAAGCACTGATAGACTTGATGTTGAACATACAGGGAAATACTGATACACCCCGTCGTTTCACACTGTAGAGTGAGGCACTGACAGACTCACAGTGAACATACAGGCTCCAGAATTATTGGCATTGAATTATGACAAACGAAAACAGCTTGCTATTTTAAGGTAGATTTTGGGACAGTACAGAGAGAGCTGAGTGACCTGAAAAGTGACCTGGTGTGAGCAGAAAAGTGACCTGGTGTGAGCTGAAAAGTTGTTTTGCCTTTGTGTTTCACTTTTGTTCGATATTTGAAGTCTTTTTGTTTAATTATTTTTATTTGCTCACTCTCACTCTTGCATTGTAAAATCCTAAATAAACGTTGGCAGAAACAGGCATTTATGTATCTCTCTGTGTCCAGCTCATCTGTCCTCCCAGGGGTGTGTGACACCCTATTTTACGTATCGGGTGAAACAGTACTGTATACTTACCCATAGAGCAACAGCAGAGCAACAAGAGCAGGGAGATTGGTTGGTGAGGTGTAGCACTTTTTGTCAAAGCCAATGAATATCCCCACAACCATTGCTGTGCTGATTGAATAATTAATCTGGAAAGAATTAAGAGAGATAGGCAGATATTAATCAGAGCATACTCAGTTATTCAAGTCATACAAACTATTTCATAATCCCTTCTCACGAACCTTTATCCTCTTTGTGTGCAAATTATCAAAGTTATATAACAAAACAATAATTGCAGATTTTAAAGTGACTTTAGAATGACTAAATGGAGAGCTCATATTTGTTTGCCAGTTGATTCACATTGCCCTGAGGGAATTGCAGCTTTGTCTTTTAGACCAGATGTATCATTTATTTGAATTGCATTGAGATTTAAATTTGTTATTCATTTTCCTTTACCCCTCCCTTTGAACATTAAGAAAAGCAGTGACCGTCAGTGCCAGTGCAGACACATCGCTTAATTAAGCATAAAACCCAGCATGCAGCTGAAGGTGAAGAAATTAAGAATATCACGCAGCACTGACCATGTCCCAGAGGAAATTAGATGTCCAGTAGACCAGCGGACTGACGCCGCTGACAAACTGCAGGTGCTTGGCCTTGGTGACCCTCTCCTGGATCAGATAAAGCACGAAGCTGGCCGGGATGAAGGACATGGCAAATATCACGCAGATGGCCACCACAGCATCCACCGACGTGGTCAGTCTGAGGGAGAGAACCGCACAGGGAGGCGTTTTCTAGAATGTTCCACAACCATCATTTTTTCAGCAGATCCAAAGGTTGTCCAGCAATGTATCTTGGCGAGTTTTTGAACAATGCGCTACAATCTCTGAAAAGTATCAGTGCCAAAATATACCTGTCTAAATTCCACCTCCCCTTTGCCTTAGTAAAAAGGCAAGCAGTGTGAGGAAACATCAGGAGATGCCTTTGGGAAAAAGTACGTGCTTGAGAGCTGAAAACCTGACGTTCGTTCAAGACAACAATGTTTGCAGGCAACAGTTACTGCTGGATGATTTTAAATGAACATTCCATTTAGTTTGCCACCGATGCCTTTTTAATAGAAATGGATGCGTCTAACAATGCCAGCTAGCTGGTTAATTGCTTACCTGTAGTTTCTTTTTAAAGGAAATAACAAATATTACATTGTTAGCTAATGTTTTGGTGTCTTGAACGCTCATCTGGATCTCACCACCATGCTACACTCACACGGTGACCTCAGACAGCTGCTCCTTGGTGAGACTGAGGGGGTGGTTGATGGTGGTGATGCCGTACTCTGCCGGATTGGCATTGGGAGGCAAGTTGGACCTGAGGATGGCATTGTTGGCCACATTCAAGAAGGATACCATGGAATGCCAACCCTTATTGTTGAACCACACCTATAAATACAAAGGCAGTACCATTTGTATATTTACAGTAAATATCACTGCGGCATACATATAGCACACACTCTATACAAAACGGTTAGTCACGTATGAGTGTGACATAGCATGATGCAGTGTGATATGGTATGATGTAGCAAGATATAGTATGAAATATTACATAACTTCATAAGTGCTACTTGCCTTAACATTATATTCACTTTCCATGCATCTCAAGAAAGCTTCAATTTCTTTGAAAGCAAGGCCACTATACCGTCCCTGAAAAACAACAAGCCGAATAGTGCCAATAGTAAATAGCTGGTACATATTTATGCAAAGCCTTCTAGATATTTCAACATACACACACACACACTGCACACAATCAAGTACAGTATCCAAGACAAACCCCAGAAATATTTAATAGGCGTCCCACGTCAGTCAGTATGCTCTGGATGGTTCTGGGGTCCACATCGAGCACAGGGAGCTGCCCTCCAACAGAGATGCCTCCATACCTGAAGATAAACAATACAGTCCCACAATGAGGCTGCAAAAATCCACTAGAGGGAGTACCAATACCACTTTCCATTCACACATTCCTGAACAATGAGAGGCCTAAACTAATCATTTTTATGCTTATAATATATAATAGTATACATTCCATTATGACATTTACTACTGTACATGTGAATTGATATTGTTGGCTAAATAACTGGAGAGGTACCTTAGCTCATTCACCCAGTACTTGCTCTTTAAACTGAAAAAGAAAAACATGCAATTGAAACATTTTCCTTCAAGATTTTTATTAATTTACATGTATATAACCAAGCAATATACATTATAAAATGGCCGTATAAAAGAGAATAGCATGCTGAAGGTGCACTGTACCTGGACTTAATTAGGGTGGGGTAGCTCTTTACCAAGTAATCTGAGATATTTCTGCCAGTCAGGTCCATTAACACATCCCCAGTAGACTGAATCCTCTGAAACACACAAAAACACAAGCACATTAAATGAATACTGTATGCCACTCCCCTGGTGAATGACACCAGGGATCAGAAACTCGTGATCCTCGAGGGCTGATTTTCCACCCTCCGTTTACCTGGGAGTCAGATCAGTCACACTAATTACCCGAGAGAAAAGAAAACCACGGCTGAATTTTGATTTGAGGGCCAGAGTTGATGTACTGTACTTTACTGATAGACGTGATAACCCGTTATTAGTTCAGTCAGCGCATTGTGGCCCAGCCTGCAAATGGCTGTTTTATGCGATTCCTCCCACATAGGTGGGTGTTTGAACACTGGCATTGTGGTCATTTCTCAGTCTGTTATCCTCCCTGTCTGAATAAAGCAAAAAGACATTAAATAAGAGTGGACTGTCCTGCTCTAATATTATAAAAGTTGATACATTTGATTTTACAATGCAGATCCTGTCACAGCTTTCATACAAACAGGAAATCCTGAAATGTAAAAGCGAAACTAGAAGATGAACTATTACATAGTATACGCGTGCCAAGTGTGTCCGAGTGCGCATTACTGGCGCTCCTGTTGTTCAGGGGGGGGTGTGGGAGCTGACCTGAGGTGGGGGGAGCCCACCGGCCCCCCCAGGACACACTGGTAACATGGTCAGCTTGGCCTTAGTGCTGCACTGGCAGCTGGGGGAGGGGTTGAGCTCGGTCCACACAGGGTCCTCCAGCATGCTCACAATCACCGGGGAAACCAGAGGCAGCTCCCATGCTGTGGTAATGTTATTACAGGGAAAGTCCCTGTCGAGAGCCAGGTGCACACGCACACACGCACGCACGCACGCACACACGCACACACGCACACACGCACACACGCACACACGCACACACGCACACACGCACGCACGCACGCACACACGCACACACGCACGCACGCACGCACGCACACACGCACACACGCACGCACACACGCACGCACACACGCACGCACACGCAAAAACGTACACACACATTACTATTTAGAACAAATAAATTTATATTTATGAAAACAGCAAACAGCTTTTTAAAAGCTTTAAATATTCAAAGTATTAATATCAAAATATAAAGGTCCCAACAGAAAATAATATTTAATTAATTTTTTTTTGACAAATACATCTCTGAATGTCTAAAATATTATTCATCACACACAAAAGATACACTAAAACTATTCCTCTAAGGGTGACTCACTCTAGAGGCTCCTCCACCATGCAGCGAGTTCCAAACCCTGGCTTATTCAACAGGACATCTCCAAAGTACCTCATCTCTGCATTCAAAGTCCTCTCATTACTGAAAGCAGAGCCAACATGGCAACACTGCATTTGAAATGCATAAAGGACATTAGCCAACAATAAATCTCATGATAATCCCACGTCTTCCTGCCACCCTGCTGCTTTCCCTTATTCAGACAAAACAAATAAATGGGTTTATTTATTTGTGTGACTGAGCGTAGACTATGTTCCTTGTTCTAAAAAAAAATATTTAAACTGAGCTTTAAAATAAATGGCTTTATGGACCTTTCCAGAAAGTGTCCTATCAATTTAAACTGTCAGTGTCTAATTGGCTCAAAACTAACACTGGGATTCAGTAAGAGGACCAGAAAGTCTCTCGGCTAACCTGAAGAAGGTGAACTGTCGTCCGTACATCCAGGGACTGAGGGTCAGACTGGGGTACTCCCCAAAAGGGGGGATGACCAGTGTGAACACCATGGACAAAAGGACAAAAGCTGCTGGCAACACAATCTGGAAAGACAAAAGTAATGCGTTGCAGTGAACTGTATAGAAGTGGCCAATGATGAATGGATGACCCAGTGAAAAGGGCCTGAAATGGTATGCACAGACGGACATGAACGAGTCAGTGATTACACACAGACCATATCCCACACAGGTATGTACAGACGGACATGAACGAGTCAGTGATTACACACAGATCATATCCCACACTGGTATGTACAGACGGACATGAACGAGTAAGTGATTACACACAGACCATATCCCACACTGGTATGTACAGACGGACATGAATGAGTCAGTGATTACACACAGACCATATTCCACACCTTTATGTACAGAGGGACATGAATGAGTCAGTGATTACACTCAGACCATATTCCACACAGGTATGTACAGTATTGGATGAGTCAGTTATTACAATAAGGCCACATTCCACACTGGAATGTAAAGAAGTCAATGTCAATGATTACACTCGGACCATATTCCACACTGGCACATACTGTACAGTATTGGATGAGTCAGTTATTACAGCTATTTAGCTAATAGCCAGGTCTTTCCACAGGTACAGGTGGGTTGGATTCAGAGAACTCTAGGTGCCACATGGCAGCTTCTCTGTTTGTTTGGGGCCAAGAATACCTGAGCAAGGAAGTCTTTATGGCTGCGCATGGCGTGGTGAAGTCGCTTGGTCAACAGGGCGAAGAACTGCTTGATGACCAGACGGAGACCTCTGACCTGCCTGGAGCCTTTCCCTCTGTGGCTGTCTGAAGGCCAGGAACTCCTGTGGCAGTTTGTTTGCATCGCTTCAGCTGCAACTGTGCAGTGTTGGAGGACACGTACGTACATGGATCAAAAGGTGAGGTGTAAAAGCATTAACACAGCTAAGCCTTGCCAAGCACTGTACACAGTACTGTATCTGTGCTATGCTTTTTAATATTCTACAGCAGTGGCTCTAACCTCTAGACACACGCAAGCAAATACAAAGATGATATCTCCGCCGTGTGGATTCGGTAATAGGATTCAAGGATTACTGGTTATCTTCGGCTTCAAGTGAAATAAGAATCAAATTAATTATTCATACTATGAAAATGACCATTACAATAAGTTGTTCTATAAATAGCAGCAAAACAGCAGAGATATTTCTTTTTGGTTCAAGCATGTAATTTGCTGGCTACTTCAGACTGTGTGTTACAACTTTTTATCCCAATCCCCAAGCACTCGGTTCTGATTTAATTATTGTAAGATTGTTTTAACATGATGCTATAATGGCTTTACATAATTACACTGAGCTCCATAATGTTTGGGACAAAACCACATTTTCGTGATTTTGGTGATTTGGCTTTCTAATCCACTGTTTCTGATTTGTAATCAAACAATTCACATTATAGGTAAAGTGCCAATTCTCTGCTTTTTTACTAAAGGGTACATTTTAGTTTCACTATTACAACACTTTCATACACAATTACCACCATAACTGGTAGATGGTAGATGCAGTTATGTTTCTCATACATTGTAAGTTAGTCTGGATATGAGTGAGCGCCAAATGACTGTCACATAATTTATAGTCACAGCTCCAAGCAGACAAAAGCTCTGCATAAGCTTCACGCGTAAGCTCTGACAATAGCTTCACTGTCTATAACTTCACCTTCAGGTACAAGGACATTAACTGTGCGCTTGTTGACTAATAGGACACCAAATGGAAGGCTGACAGAAGACACTTGACAATCACGGGACCACCATCAACTGCACATAAACACACACATCAACACATACAGAGGGATTAGTCTTCTAAACATTAAAAATGATGTTATAACTTCAACATTTGGATTAAAAAAGTAAACAAAGTAGAAAAACCATCAGTTTTTACCAGGGGACTTTCTGTCATGAGTTCCCTCTCCATCAGCAGTGACTTTCAGGAATATCTACAAAGGAGAAGGACAGGTTCTGCCTGATGATGTTTCAGCTGCTTGAAAGGAACAAATTTGTACTGGTTTTTGTCTATAGTCAAAACCACAAAAAGCTTTGAATATCAATATAGCTAAGACTTGAAACAAGGTACATTCAGATTAATTCAAATGAGGCCCTACAATTCTCATATGTCTAAAGATGTGCATAATTGAAATTCAGTAATGACAGTTAAGTGAAAGGATGAAGGCACTGCATTATGCCACAGGGTGAGACCATGTGACCCACCTCCTCCAGTGACGTGTCGGACACACCAAAGCTGCTCAAGCCCACGTCGGCCAGCGTCTCCTCTAGCTCTCTGAACAGGCTGGCATAGGCGCGGTGCCTGAAGTCCTTACTGGGCAGGATGAAGGTCAGCTCCTGGCCAATGGTCTCGATGAGCCGGGCCTCAGGGACATGGTCGTGGATCAGGGTGATGATACTCTCCAGGTCGCCTAACGTGTGTTCAAGACGGCAAACGTTAGCTAACGTTAGCTAACGTTCGCCAAACAAATTAAAAGATTTTATGTTCGCCACAACATAATATTTATTCTTACATTTAATCCTAGGTAAGCAGCTAATCAGCTAGCTAGTATTGTTAGACCTAACCCAGACAGCAAGCGACTCCGGGTCGGTTATGCCCCAATTCTGGCCCAAAGTCCACCAGTACTCGCACAGATCCGGTCCAAAGTCACTTGCTTTCCGGGAAGTCGCCTCCATTTGTATTAAAAAGGCATTGGTTGCGACCGCTGAGCTAAGTGGAATGTTAATTCAACAGCATCTGTTCACTGTCTGGGTCGAAACAGCCATCAACCACCAGGCGTGCAGTTACAGCTGGGATACTCAATCTTACCCAGAAAAGGCCGGTGTGGGTGCAGGCTTATTTTCATATGCAATATATAACCTTCACTCCTACATAAGTCCCCTTGGAAGATGGGATCTGTCAAACAAATTGATGCTAATGCAGTTTAACTGAGAGGAGCTAATGTCTTTGTAATCCTGCATTTTTGAATGTTTTTTGTCTGCAGTGCTAACTATCCAATCACCAGACACCCTTTACCGTCCAGGTGTCGATCAGGAGCACTGGCCTGGGCCTGCACTTCCTCTTTGTACTTAGAGCAGACGGAGCAATGGCAGGAGCATTCTGAGGTACAGTCACACTCCGCCTAAAAACGGACAAAAGCTCATTGTTATAACCCTGTAGTAACACAGTTTTAAAATGCCACAACATAGTTACACTCTTCTATACTACAGCCCTGTTATAACAGAGTTACAGCACTCCAAGACACAATTACATTGCCTACAAGAGGACGAAAGCACAGTGCTGTAATACTGCACCCCGAGTGCTCTGCTTAACACACTGTCCCACGATTAGCATGTGCATCATGTAGCCTAGTGGCTAAAATGCACGACTGGGACCTGGAAGGTCGGTGGTTTAAGCCCCAGTGTAGCCGCCATAAGATCCGTGCAACTGTTGGGCCCTTGAGCAAGGCTCTTAACCCCACATTACTCTAATCTGCTGTAAGTGGCTCTAAATAAAAGTATCTGCAAAATAACAGTCATGTAAGGGAGTGAGAGTGAGGTGTCTTAACCCTCTCCTGTAGCACTAGCCCTGCTTCCACATGCAGTGCGTCTCACCTCCTTCCCGGCTGCAGGTCTCTGCTCTGTCATGCGGCGCACCAGGGTCAGGTAGAAGCCGGCGCCCAGGCAGTTCTTGAGGAAGAGCGGCGAGCCGCAGCAGTGCAGACGGCCTTTGGAGATAATGGCCACACGGTCACTGAGCAGGTCTGCCTCGTCCATGTGGTGGGTGGACAGGATGACCGTCCTTCCTGGGGAACGGGGGAAAAGATACCTTGAGCCATTCCTTTATTTACGGAAGAGTCTTCCCCTGTAGCAGACCTGGGTCAAATACGTAATTGTTTTGGATTCAAATACTTTTATACTCTTTACTGGACTTGTGAAGTGTATTGGAACCTATGAAAAGTGCTTTTTGCTCTCAAAAGTTGCAAACCTTCTAGGCCTCTTGGTTGGCTCAATTGCACCAGGCAAGAATATTCAAACACAGGAACATATTTCTGGGTACCCTTTTACCTGAGCGATATTTTAGCAGAAGGTCCCAGATTGAGCGTCTTGAATATGGATCGACTCCAGAGGTAGGCTCATCCAGGATAACCACTTTTGCACCGCCCACAAACGCCATGGCAACAGATAGCTTCCTCTGCATACCACCTGAATATTGGAAAATAACTTTAGCCCATGGACCATTATACTAGGGGCAATACACAGAGACAACATATTGCCAACAGCTATACATCTGATATAAGTAAACATGCAGAACAATCTAAAATGCGGCATCCATGATGCAGGACAGAGGTAGTGGCAAAGACTGTGTACATCTTCAGACAAGAGTACCTTTTCATTCCCTTACACTGTCAGTTACTCTGGATAAAACAGCCAGGTAAATGAATGTCATGTAGAGGCCTAAATGAATCCTCACTCCACAGCCACTTTCAAAATAGGCCATGAGGTATGAGTAAGGCCGTGGCAATCATTCCAGACAGGAAACGGACAGAGGGGCGAGCGACACGGACCAGAGAGGTTCTGCGCCTGGTCGTTCCTCTTGTGAGGGAGCCCCAGGTCTTTTAGCATGTTCTCCACCTCCTGCAGGGCCTCAGGGTAAGACCGGCCTTTCAAGAGGGAATAGAAGAGGATGTGTTCTGCTACAGTCATGCTGGAGAGAGACCGAGAGAGACAGCGACGCAGACGTCAGGACAGAGGTCGCCACGTTACACCGTGCGGAGAATCGGGAGGGAAGGGGGGACCTACTGGTGGAACAGGATGTTGTGCTGGGGACACATCCCCAGAGACTGGCGAATGGTGTCCATGTCCGTGCGGATGTCTTTCCCGTTAATGTAGGCCGTCCCTGACGTGGGAGGGAACAGGCCAATCAGGATAGACCTGGGACGAAGGTGGAACATGATACAGGCTAATATTAATTTACAAACCATTTTACTGCAGAGCACTGCAAAAAAAAAAAATCTAATTCAACAAGTATTTTATCATTTATTTTCTGCTAAATTTGACTCATTTCAAGATTTTACATTGGAATGAGAACATTTAGCTTGTCACAGTAACTTAAAGAAAATAGATCTTAAGTCTAATTACAAGATTAAAAATGCTTGTTAAGACAGACATTTTTTTTCAGTGAGTACACTACTGGGGGATAGCATGGGGCTGTGGCTTACAAGGTGGTGGTCTTTCCCGCCCCATTTTCACCGAGAAAAGATGTGATCTGCCCCTCGTAGAAGGTGAGGGTTAGGTGGTCCACTGCTGGAGCAGAGTTTCTGCTGAAGACCTTGACCAGGTCCTGCACGGACACACCCATGTTTAGGCCCGTAGGCTCCGCCTCAAAGAAGGGCTTCCCTGCAGGAAGAGTGCCAGGATCAGAGGTCAGAGTACACGACTGAATCATTCAGAAACCGGCGTGGGATTGACTACAACCACATTTTACCAGGCTACACAAACCACTATCATCATCCCTTTAAAAATTATCACCAAAAGATAATCACCTTAGACAAAAGATATTGGTACGTTTCTGATAAAACACAATGCCTTTCCAACACATGCAATATTGTTCTCTGTTGTTCACATGATAACTACGATGTAGAAATAACACTTCAAATTTAGGAACAATGCTTAAAAGATCAATACATCTTTGTAGAAATGAAACAGGGTAAACAGTTTAGCAGAGCTACATTATATCAGCAGAAAGGAATGCTTTTTAATCTCGACATAAAAATGCTCCATCACTTATTAACCAGCACACTGATTACATTTCAACCTGGCAGGCAATGCAGTCAAGGGCACGATGTTACCATGGCTACACAGGCAAAGGGGATGGGGTTGAGGGTAAAGGCAGTGTAGGTATGGGTGCGGTGAAGTAGCACCATTTTCATTTGGAAATCAAACACTTGTTACTGAAACACTGAAAATGCTTTGCTGGGCTGGGATAAGAAAAGCCTTTGCCTCAGGGGCTATATTTTCAAAGCGATGCCTAGAAATACTGCTTTCATAATGGGCTATATTAATTAATAATGGAGTCAAACATGACTTCTCTTTGTTCTCTTTTATTATGTGACAAAGCACATCCAGGTATTTGATATTTTAATGCAGATATTTGAGCCACTGTGACTCTTTCCAAGATGGAAGAAGTAATATGATAACTGGACCTTTTCCTGTGTGAACTATTCTACCCAGATGAAAAAAAACAGCTCAAGCTAGGTTTTGAAACAGTTGGTGGCTAGATGGCCAGTTCAGACCAGCTCCCAGCTCAACATGGTTTAGTTGGTTGACCAGTTCAGACCTGCTCCCAGCTTGACATGTTTTGACCAGCTCAAGCTATTGTTTTGAAACAGCTCAGACAAGCTACCAGCACTAGCTGGTTGACCACTTCATATCCAGCTAGATCAGCTTATGGCCAACTGACCAGCTCAATTTTCAAGCTGGTTAAACTGGCATACTTTTACTTTCCGTCCCTGCAGTCTACCTGTCTGCTCTGCCTCCTGAATCCTCCTAAGGTCTTCCTCCTGTTTCCTCTGCTGCTCCTCTCGCTCCATCTCCATCCTGCGCCGTTTGTCTTGGTGTTTGCAGAGCCTGGAGTCAGATCTGTGTCCAGCCGGAGACCTCCCGCTCCACTCCTCGTTCCCCAGCGTTTCAAGGCTTGGGACGTCTTGCATCTCACATTCCGACTCTGTGGGAGCTTTTAAAGAAACAGGAGCCGGTGAACATGGAAAGCCTTTCCTACCTAAAAGAGTGTCTGACATTCTACCTCTAGAGTGGTATTGAGGGACATATACAGATGAAACACTGACCTTCCTGTGAGGGCTCCAACCTAGCCCAGTATGAAGGCTGTAGCGGGAAATAAAATGGCCGACCGATTCCATACTGGCCTGTGCAGAACAGACAGAAGAAGGAGTGCTATAGAAATTTACATTTTAGAAGCAGAAGGACAGAGAGCAGTGGCATAGTTATGATAGTCTGGTGTATGTTCAGGCAAGAGAACAATTAATTTTTACAGTAATAATACCAAATTTACAGTATCAGATCCAAATCATCGAATCAAATTACTATTGAAAATATAATTTGCTATCAGTATCACTGATTGATTCATTGTCGATCACACACTATTCAAACAGGATCCTGAAGTGAGGTTTTCCTGTTCCTTTTAAAAATGTATATTAAATGTCTCCATGAATGAATCTCACCTGGAAAGACATTATCCAGGTACCAGGTCAGGACGGCGTAGAGAAAGATGTCGAGCACCATCATATGGACAGACATGATGAAGGAAAATTCATCCCCCTCTAGGGGGCTGGTTTGGATGTTGTCCCACTGCAGTCCCTGCCCCTGTTCTTCATACCGAGACAGGTACTCCGTCCCAAAACCAAAAGCAACGGGGGACAGCAAGCTCTGAAACAAAAGTAACATTAACATGCATAATGATACGAGTTGCAAAAATTCATACAAGAATGTAACAGTGAAAGCCTTATCATCCAGATAACACAAATAATGGAGCACATTTTGAAATATAAGGCAGATTTGCGTGTGGTTGGCAGCTTATATTTGTCATTGTGGAACAAATTGTACAACCTCAAACATTTCAGCTGCCAGGACATTGAAGTGGTCATATGGTGGTGCTAAAAATAGTAGACGTACAATGTAATCAGTAATGGGTCTGTTTTTAAACCACACTCTAAATGAGGCATCAGCAACTCATGGGCCAAGACCTGCTGGTTTTCCACCCTCCCTTGACCTGGAAGTCAGGTCTGGCCAATCAGCAGCACTAATTACCCGGGAGAAAAGAAAACCAGGACTGGATTTGGATTTGAGGGCCAGAGTTCATGACCCCTGCTCTAAATCCACTCTCAGTGTAAAGGGGCACCAATGTTGGTAAGGAGATGTTTCTGGGGACAGAGTAAGCCATGACATACCACCAAGATCTTTATGTCTTTGGTGATTCGATCCTGCCAGGCGAAACAGAGGATGTGTGGCAGATACAGGGTGAAGTATATGATCCCGCTGCAGGCGGCCGCCAGGTTGGCCTTGTTAAAGAACACACTCATCAGGAAGCACTGCATGATGGTCGCCACAGTGAACGTGAGGAGGAACAAGAAGAGGATGATGGGGTTGCTGTAGCTTAGCACTTTTCCTCCCTGAAAACCAACCACAACAGAATTGACATCATTCTATCTGGTACACTTTTTTTTGGACGAGTTTCAAATGATAATGGTAAAATATCAAAATAAGCAATGTTTTATCAACTGCCACATGATTTGTTTGAGTACTAGCTGAAGCCTTTGAACAATAATAGGAAGAACCTAATATGCCCCAAAATAATTCTTGCTCCAAATATCTAAGAAAAAATCACAATATTATGAAAGTCACAAAATGGCCACTAGGGGCCAGTCCTGCTCACTGCAACACGTGAGAGCGATAACTGGTTCAACAGCTGGACAGACTCAGCTTAGACCATGAGGCATGAAGTTGATGTAGCACCAGCCAGAGAGCAAAGGGCAGTGAAGGGGAGTGAGATTCCAGAGCTGGGCAGGGTCTAGGGGGCAGGACGGTGGGGGTAGCGTGGGGAGGCCCCTCTCACCATGACAATGGCGGTGAGCAGGGTCGTGCTGGCGCTCATCATCAGGAAGCTGTCGACAAACCAGGCGCTCCAGATGACGCCGTTGGTCACGCCCATGGCCTTCAGCGTCTCCTTCAGCCTCAGCTCCTTCTCCAGGACGATGCTCTTCACCGTCATGGACACCGAGGACACCCAGGCCAGCACGGTGAAGATGGGGAAGCAGCGGTTCAGTGTCAGCATGAACCTGCCGTGAGGGAGGGAAGGGGGGCACAGGAAGTGAGCCTTGAATGCAGTTCTCTCAGAGAGAGCATGTTTCATCCAACCCATCAGACACACCTACAGGTCACCTCTGCTGCATCATTAAAAGGCAGAAAAATTACCACCCTCAAACACTGGCTTTGTTTGCTTTCTTTAAGGAGGGTTACGGTAAATCAATAGTGAATCGAAATGAGGGTGAACATTCATTTTAACATGATCAACGTATTCGTGCATGAGCTTTTGTGAATCCAAAAATGTGTCCAAATGAATCCAAGAAATATATCTAGTCCACTCATTGCTCGTTTTTCAGAAGAGAAATTGTGATTGGTTCAAACAAGACAGCTCATAGTAGATCCAACCAGTAGATGTTCTCTCACAGGTCATCCACATAGCAGGGGTAAGGCATCTGCTGCAGGTAGACACCGAGCGGCCAGTCTCTGCCAGTGTGCACTTTAATGACGCCCTGCTCGATCATGTCCTGCAGGTAGGCAAAGCCCCCCCACACGTAGCGCAGGTCGTCAACGGGGTCCGCCCTCGGACCGGGGTCCCAGTACCTGTCCAGAATGGAGGACATTAGAGGACTGTAGATAGAGGGACGACCCTTATCGCCGCAAACAGTAGGTGGCTGGCCGAGGGAGAAGGTTTCTCATCACTCTTGTGGCATTATGACGTCTTGTCTTGTCTTGTGAACTGATACCTGTAATCTTACTCGGACACTGAAACTGGTTAAAATTACCTGCATAAGCCACTACGTCTGTAGTTAAATGTTTGTCACGTTTGAATTAGGATACAACTTTTATATCATGTCTAACTATGAATCGTTTACATGCAATTATTTCATAACCACCAGAAATTGTAACTAGTTAAATGTTCAGAGAGTGAGTGAGTGAGTGGACAACTAAGAGGGGCACTGTAAGTCTGAATACGCAGTTTACATTAGCCCTCTTCGTTTACATCCACCTGTACATTGTTAATTACCTACTAATGAGTGACATAAAAGACCATTCATCTCTCCTTTCATCTCTCTCTCTCTCTCTCTTTCCCTCTCTTCCGCTCTCTGTCTTCAGCCACACAATCCTATTATTCATTTCCCAGGAGGACTGAGACAGCCATCTTCATTGAAATTCTATTCACAACAGCAGCTGTTTGTTCTGTCGAGCTCCTGTCACTCTCTACAGCACTGAGAATAAGAAGTATCTGTATGAATCAGGAGCGGACTGTTTACACCCAGACACATGAATTAATGACCTGTTGTAATTACACTCTGGGAAAACCGATAACAAGGTTAGCTACGGTGCTAATTGTGCCACTCCCCCCCTCTCTCTGAAAGACACAAGGACAGAACGCCCTTGTGATTTCTTGCACAGGTGTTCGCCACTGGCCCAGCTGGACTAACCTGTCTTTGATCTTGTTGGTGCGCTCCACGGCGTCGATGTCCATCCGGATTTTGAACTTGACGTGGGCTGGCACCTCGCTGCTCTCGGGGGGCATGTCAAGGAAGACGAGCCCCGCCCAGAACTTGTTCTCCTCCAGCAGGTGCAGGGCCTGGTGGGTCATCTCATCCTCGTCAGAGCTGCTCACAAACTTGTCCAGGGTCACACACTGAGGGGGGAGGAGGATTGAGTGAATGCGGGAACCCCCTCCCTAACAGAGCCGGCTCTCACGGACACATGGGTCTGGATCGCACGGCGAGAGAATGACGGCCATTCTCTACAGGAGAGCCCTCCACCCACACAATGCCAATCCCACAGCTCACACTCACGCTCTCCTTCTCTCCGTGACACTTCAGTAGCGGCCTCCTAATGCACGTAAAGCCTGGCCCGACCGCATTCACCCATTCTCCAGCCCATTCACGTTACAGTACACCGCTGGAACCCGACCAGGCCTCAGCACAACGCTCCCAATGAACCGCGCCGCCACAACTTAATGAAGAATGGCGCTAAAAGGTGTCGCTTTGCTTCGAGTGACGGCGAAGCCCATGGCACGGCACTCTCTAGCTTGGCTTGAGGGCACTCCGGAAAACAAAACAACCTCACGGATTGAAATCGGCGGGCCACGCGAATAGAAAGCTAATCTGAAGAACAGGGCCCGGTCTGACAGCTATACCTAATTGGGCTCAATCAGCTGGGCGTATGTGTCACGCTGAAGTGCTGTTAGCGAGACGGGAGACAAAGACGCGGAGGGCTAAAGATGCACGTATAGACAGATAGGTTTCTGCTTTCTCCCGATCCAGGAATGGCAGGCCGCAGCCCCGGAGGCGAGAGAGGGTGACAGATGAATCGAGAGAACCGCAGAGTGATTTGCCCCTCTTACCCGCTGAGTCCCCTGCGACATTTCAATGAACCCCGTACACAAAAAACACTGAGGTAGGCTTCTCTTGCTCCCCACTATATCAACCACTCACAAAAGGGGTTTGAATGTCGCTGACAGCAGGCTGTTTTTTTTCTCCTTTTCACTGCTCTAGATTGAGTGGAATTTCTTTAGCAGCACTAAGTGGCATTTTGGAGGTCCTGACCACAATTTTACGGTCCTATCACTGGGACATTGGTGATAACCTTGAGGAGTTTTTGAAACTATTCTCATCTGGACTTTGTCTGGTGCAGGGATATTGTTATGCTAAGTGAATGGTCCAGTCCGAAGCGAAACATTTTGGAAAGTATTCTAACCAGCAATATAACAAATATGACAAATTGTTTTGTTGAAACTGAAAATAATGGCATTTATTTGCATTCGCACCATATTCTTTCACTTAAAATATCACCATTTAGAATAGGTAGGTGAAGAGAATCAGTCAAAAATTTAAGTTTAACATAGTTTTTAAAAATAACAATTGAGACATTGTTCTGAGATCACTGCAAGCAATATTTTAAGCAAAAACATTTTTCAACCACTCGAGTGAAGTTTATTTTGGCAGTATTCCAGTATTCCAGAGAGAAGTACTGTCTTTCAGTTTTCAGGTGCTGTTTTGATCAGTACCCACGCTAGCTTACCTGCCCATACCGGCTTAACGTGTCGAAGATTTGGTGTGCCATTGCAAAGATGTCCGTCCAGTCAAAGTTGGGCATGTTGTAGGAGCGATCAGCATGCGGGCCAGTGGACAGGAAGTTGAGGATATGTTGGGAGGAGAAGCCTGTATCCTCCAGGCTCTTATCAATGAAATCCATCACTATGGGGTTCCTGATGGCCTTCTAAAAGGGACACATTCCAGTGAAACAGAGAATATGACCTTTAACCTTGAGAACTGCGGTCAAGCTGTTTGTTGAGCTTGAATAACAAGTGCACCAAATAACTGATATACGTAGTATCTGCAACCATTGCCAGGTGATTCCTTTTCTCGTAATCTTCTCTTGTGTACAATTAAATAATGCAGTTGAATTTAGTTTAAAAAAAACAATGATATTGGATCACCTCAAGGCTAATATTCTAAAACACTCAGAAAATTGTACAGCGCTTTGGATAAAGGCGCTATATAAATGCCAACCAGAAAATGCTGTGAACACTATCGGAGACAAAGTAGTACATACATTCACTAGTGTATGGATGCAAATCAAAATAACTTGCAATTTAGTTGTAAAAGTAGTCAATGTGGATACAGATGCACAAAACCAGGATGTGGAAAAGAGTGAAGCATTTACATTTTTTGACAATGGTTGGAGATCTTGGCGTCATACATCAACACTGACTTGCAGACTTAATTTGATAAAGTCCAATGGAAAATGGTAATTTGGAAAGACCAGCACCTTGGACAATAGCATTAGTGTTCTTCCAGGCAGTGTTACAGTTAGAGGGACTAACTGTTCAATAATCATGTTCGACTGCCATTTTGGCTACAGCCCACAATCTTAAAGGTACAATAGGTAAGATTTTATGTTCAAACATTGTTACAAGACCATTGTAAATACCTTCATATCATTGAAAAAGGCTCACTGACATGTTGACTCACCCTCTGCCTGTTTTTATAGTCCTTAAATTCGGGTTTCAAAATATACAGTTGACGGTACCAAAACATTGCATAACTGTACAATAATTGAATGTCATTCTAATTGCTTCAACACGTTTAAAGAGGGAGGGATAAACAGTGTTGTGGTTTGAAGGTGTTTGTTGCTGCTATTCCTCTCTTGATCATTAGAAGTCTGAAATTACCTATTGTCACCAGATAGAAGTTATATCACAAATTATATTACATTACATCAATGGCATTTGGCAGATGCCCAAGGGCCCAATGGCTGTGAGGATCTTATTGTGGCAACACCGGGGACTGAATCACCAACCAACCCAGTCATACACCTTAACCACTACACTGCATGCCTTACTTTCTGAGTGAGGTAACAGGAACCAACTGTGTCATAACAGGAACCAAAGATTATCTCAATACAATGTTATGTCATAAGTTATGAATGGACATGACACGTCCTGACAGGTATCTTGGTGTCAAATTATCTCTAATTCCACAATAAAGTGACAGGTTAGTGTCACACCTACTGTATTTCTGAAGTGGAAGTACTGATTCAACAACGTTCACTGGAAACTTGCCTGTCTTTTCCAAGGCATTCATTTTAATTTGGTATACACAAAATGATGAACAAATAACAATTACTAAAAAAGTAACAATTAAGCCACAAATGAGATTTAATGACCAGCAAATTGAATTCTTGGGCGTTTATTAGAATAACTTGGTTAAGCATTATAGTCTTTTTGCGGATTTCCCCCTGATCATTTTTAACCTATCCTTTCGATGTCTATACATCTTTACATGTGGCTCTGCTTAGATATTTATAAATGTGTGCACATGGCTCGACTTTTGGGCTTGTGAGATCGAAGAGAAAATCTATCCACAGTGAACAAGATGGCTGCCTATTTGATCCGTTTGATCTTATGAGCCAACAATGGACACATACACACTACCTTCCTGCACTACATGTGGCCAAACAGAGGTCTTCCCCATAGTGCTTTGCTCAGAAAAGCATAACACACAGAGTTGGGCAATGATTAATGAAGTTTACATAATAACATGTAAAAGAAGCAGGACTACGGTAGCAGGTGAAAGAGAGTTTGTGGTGTGTGCTTTAAGAGGAGCTGTGCCTTACACGAATCATCTTCATCTGAATGCCGCTCTGGAAGAAAGACCAGAGCTGGCCGCTCACCTCCCCCCAGACCTTCAGCATGTTCCTCAGCCTGGCCAGCTCCTCCAGAGTGCTGTTGGCCTGATAGACACACAGGCATGACATGTGCACACACACATACACATGCACACAAGCACACACGCATACACACAAAACTTTTGTCCAAAATAAGAGGAGAGCTGCCCTGCCGTATTACCACCTGACAACACATATAGACTATCGCCTTCAGCTACTCTCTCTCTCTTTCTCTCTGTATCTTCATTCCCATCTACAACTCTGTCTCTATCTTTCTTCCCCCCCTTCTCTATCACTCTCAGAGAGTGGAGATGGGAAGATTAGGAGATAGAGAGATTAGTATATTGTGTCCTTCTGACAGGGAAAGCCTCGGCGATGCATGCCGGGCAGACCGCCTCAGGACAGCGCTACATAATCCCGCCATGTTTAGGTATCAGGGGCTATGTTTAACCCCTAGCCCTTCCTCCAAAGCAATTAAGACTGGGACCTGGGGGAAGCAGAAAAAACAAAACGCGCTGAAAAGCCAGATAAAGGAAACGCGTGTGTATAACCTTCTGCCTAAAGTGGCAGGGCCGCTTGCATAACAAAGTGTGTCCCTGTTCACGGATGAGGTAATGCGCAAGTGCGCTTCCAGCTGCACGGCTATCTCTCTGTATCGCCAAGGGCGCACAAATACCTCCTGAAAGCTGAGATAAGCTAAAATTATATCAATTTCAGGGTGAAAGCCATAAAAGTTGTATGGCTGCCAACTGATAGTTGTATTGCCAAGTGAGTGAATCATACAACAGGTCTACCGCTATATACCTGGATTAGACGCTTACTTAATACATCTTAATGAGCTGTGTGGGAAATGTTGATGTTAGGTTTAGGCCTTTTTGTTTGTCAGTTCCGCACGTATCTAAGTGCAGGGTGAGACGCTGCGTCGAGCCTGGCGTAAGTGCTGACAGACGGGGGTGCCAGGCGAAGCGCGCGTTCACTTACACTCTTCAATATCTGCCTCACGGCCGGGGTGTCTGGGGTGTACACGACCTTTCCCATCAGGAGGGGTTTGACGGAATTCCACACGATCCTGGTGAGGGGGTCCGACTCCAGGCTCTGCATCACCTCGTTGCAAAAGCGGGCTGCGGAAAACACGGAGGAGCAAGGGATGGCCAAAGGGGGAGTGAAAGTCTTCATTTTGTTTTTATCTTTCAAGAAACGGTTTGACGGATTCACCGCTTTGAACCCACTTCGCATTAATCGTAGGAGGTCACGTTTGGGGGTGACGTTTTTTTGAAACGAAGGCTGAAAGGGAAAAGCACGAGGGGTGCGGGCCCTGTGATGACTCACTGGCCGTCTTGTCGTAGGCGTAGCTCCTCTGGCCCTTGGTGCTGTTGATGCCCAGGAAGGCTTTGTAGTTGTTGTCCTCGTACCAGTTGTAGGAGGTCACCCTTGATCCGGAGCCGTCGGGGTACCCGCAGAAGAGGTCAGAGATGACACTTTGCAACTGGCTGAAGGAGAGGCTCTCTGTACTCTGCAAAATGGGGCTCAGGACCCGGAGGAGGGCCTTGAAGCTGCTCCTCTCTGCTAGCTGTAGAGGAGAGAGTTCAGGTAGGAAAGCACCAGCTTTACATCTCAGGGAGAATAGCTGAGGGTAGGGAACTGTTCTTGAGGTGGTGTGCAGCCATTGCACTTAACTGGAATTGCTTCTGTATGTTTGACTGTGTAAATGTACAATATAGACTCACTGAGGACTTTATTAGGTATTTATTAAACTTTATTTTAGGCTTATGGGCCTTCTGCTGCTGATGGCTGCACACTATCCACTTAAGAGGTTTTACGTGTTGTGTGTTCAGAGATGCTCTTCTGCATACCACTGTTGTAATGTGTGGTCATTTGCGTTACTGTCGCCTTCCTGTCACCTTTGACCAGTCTGGCCCTTCACCTCTGACCTCTCTCATTAACAAGGCGTTTTTGCCCACAGAACTGCTGCTCACTGGATGTTTTTAGTTTTTCCACCATTTTCTGCAAACCAACAATCATTCCACAGTCAAAGTCACTTAGATCACATTGCTCACTGAGTGTATAAACATAGGGGCAACATTAGCTAAGGAGGTAAGAGCAGTTGTCTGGCAGTTGGAGGGTTGATGGTTAGTCCCCCTGCATAATTAATGCATGAAATTATGATCCTTGATCTAGGGTCTACTAAATAGATAAATAAAAAGATTCCCATGAAAAGTACTCCCGCATAGACGATAATAAGCTCTGAAAAAAGAGCAGCGTGATAGTTTTGTGATAGTAAATGTTCCTGATAAAATGCAAACCTATCGGGATGTTTTACAAACCTGAAGGCTGTTTTATAAAAAAGTATTTATAGTGTTTTTTAAATTTAATTCCAAGCTGAAACGAGACCAATAAGAGAACCAAATATCCCCGCTAAACTTCAATGAACACAAACAAAGGCCCTGTTCATTAGAGCCATTTCCTCTGCCCATCTGTGAAAGACCCTGTCTCTGTTTACCCACAGCACAAGGGCCCCGAGGCAGATAAAGACAAGTCACTGTGACCAGTGCATTCACTGGACATCAGGGTGACACTATTATACTGTCTACACTCATTAACAGATTTCTACTGATGGGGGGGTTTTCTAGCAAACAGTTTGTTGTGCTGAAGTTCATTTTAGTTTTGTTTTTGTTGCAGCGACTGAACTCTGTAAGGCGCTTCAGTAAGAAGCAGAAAAACTCGCATATTTTGAACAAATAGTTCTGCCAGAGGGGTGAAATCACACCATGCGGGCCACCACATATTTTGACTGACGCCTGGGAAATGACTAACTGGAGTCAAGGCTTTGGTCAACCAGGCAATTCGTTGGAATTCAGCCCCACCCACTCCACAGGAAGTCCTCTGCACAGAACGTCCCTCGAGCAGAAGCCAGAGAGTTTCATCCAGGGGGGCCTACGCTGTGAGCCTGTTACAGCACTGGCCGCTATGACCCCCTCACCTGAAGTCACGTCAAACAGGGGGGTCTACATTACAGCTTAAATCACAGCAGATGGCCCCCACCCCCTCTCCCCTATCACTGAAATTATATCCCTACAGCCTGAGTTTACACAGGAGGAAGCAACCATTTCCTGGATGCTAAAAATACAGGGAACTTTTGCGGAAAAAAGCATTGTATGAATTTTGCTCTACGCTCTTTAGGGGTTTGTATTTGCATTCAATAAAATATTTTTTAAATATTGTTTATATTTTGAACTGTTCATTTAATATAGATAAGGTGAAGTTTGTTTAGAAATGACACCTCACCTGCAGATTCCTTTTACATTGTGCAAATAAATAAAAACTCAAAAGACTTGGGGGCAATACCTCTCTCAGTTTTCCAGACATGCCAGACAGTGCTCGGCTCCAGAAGGCGAGGTCGATGCCGGAGGAGTGGCTGTCCAACACCCGGGGCAGCTGGGAGAGGGATGGAAAAATATTATCACAAAAAGCATGACCATAAAACACAGTGAGATGGGGAGGACACAACACTCCCACCAAAACCACCCTTCAGAAACTTCAATTTATCCAGCCCTCACCACTGAGGTTTACCTGGAACTTTAACCTAGTATTTATCACAAACTCCCTCCCTCCCTCTCTTTTACAGTGATGTGGCAAATGTCTAATAAGATTGTGACATGCCACAAGGGGCCAGGAGAATTTTATTGTATGAGGGTTTTACAGTGTATTCAGACACATGCACTTGGCATGCTTCTTTCTTAATCAGTATAGTGTATCTCCAGGCAAAGTGGATATAAGTGGACCCGATCTGCAAGTTGGCACAATGCTTGCTGTGTACACCACTTCTAAGAACCCACGTGTCCGACGAGGGCTTTCCGACCGGCTCAAAATACAACGGGCAGAAGTTCAGGAAATGTTAAGCGGCAACTAACATAAACTCCAAAATAAGACATCCTTCCGCAGACATTCCCTCGTCTTTCCTCCTGAGGGCCGGCTCGTTTCGCACGAGAGGGAGGGGAAACTACAACCCTGCCATTTTGTCTGCTCCAGGCCTCCTGCCCTCTAACTGTGCAGAGCAGGGGGGAAGGAACTGCGAGCGCTGAGGTTGTTGACATCTTACACAGACAGAGTAGAGTTATTCTAAGAATCTCCCTTATGACTTCGCTTGACCAATAGGTGTTCTCTCTAATCTTATTATTAAAATACGCCAAGACTGCCACGGGGGATGGCCACCCTCCCCTTGTGACGTGCCGACATGGTGCATGATGAATGACTTCAACAGCAAAGTCCACCAAAGCGATCACAGCCCACAAACCACCGCGTCATTAGTGTAATCCCAGGGCGCACACACCCATTACACAAGCCAACGACAATATATTTCTCTTTTAAGAATACCCTACAGTGTATTTGAGTCTTTACTGTGTTTTGGTTTTGCACAATGCCAGGGAACAAACGTTCCTTGGAGAATAATATTTTTTTTGAATTGATAATTGTTTTTTGGTTATTGTTGGAAGAGAATCCCTGACTGAAGAAAAGCTTGCGTGTTGATTTCGTTTTGTACCTCGCAGGAGAGATAGCGGCCTTGTCCCTCCAGAGACAAAAGGAAAAAGTTCATAACTTTCTGCAAAACATTTAATCTCTTACTTACTTTCCCTATATTCTTAGCATGATTAAAGACAGCATTTATTTATTATGCACCTTAGTTATTATTATTCAATATAATTGGACCTTCCAGAACCTGCTGATTTCAAAGATAATTGACAGAAGTGTACCAGTATGTGTGCCTGTTTTCATATATAACAGCCCATTTCATTTGTTCTAATGTTTCCATTTTCATCTTTAATATTGTCTTATTCACCCATTTCTATTCATGTATGCTCCTCTACTGGACATTTACCACTTGAAAATGAAATGACACTTTTCTCCTGGTCAAATAAAAGACATGCAAAATATGTCTTCTATAACTTCAAGTACATCAACATAATATCTGTTCTTAACTTAAGAATAAAGCATTACTTTGCTCTGTTCATTTTAGTTATGGCTGAATTGTCTGAACCGTGTTCGTCTGAAATCCAGCACATTTCATCTTCACACTTTAGTTGATAGCAAACTTAAGGATGAATGTTGATTGAATCCAGTTGATTTGTCACACAGGCCACCATCATGACCGGTTCACCAGTGGTCACGTTCAATCAGAAATAGTTTTGCTACGGTTTCCAGGTTGAGCGATATATTTCATCTCAATGTGCGACATGTGCAAAGGCTTTAAGGTATCGTTGCTCCCGTTTGGTGAGTGTGTTGGGGGTGTAGTCCAAATCAATAATGACGTAGGCCTATGCTATAAAGCACACAGAATGTACCAAATGGCCTTTCAGAGGCCACACTGTAGGAATAAATCGTACCTACTTCAGTCAGTCCGGCCATGGTTTGCAACAGGATGTTCAATGCGCCACCATTTCCATTCAAATTAACATTTTGATACATTTTGTCAGGGTTGAACGTGACCCAGGCCTGATGCTGGGTGACCTTTGCGCCTGGAGCAGACCTGGGTATAATACGCAATTGACTTGGAGTCAAATATTTTTTTGAGCTCGACTGATCTTGCCCGAAGAAACTGAGCCAACCAAGAGGACCAGAAGGCGGTGTCTGCAATTTCATAGGTTCTAATGCACCAGACAAACTCAGTAAACCATACAAAAGTATTTGAATCCAAAATAATTCTGTATTTACAGAACATTACATATATTACAGGCGTTTGGTGTCTGGCCTGGAGAGCAGGAGAGCAGGACACTGACCATGCGGAAGAGCTTGAAGAAGTCCACGTTGACGTAGAGCTCGTCCTCGATGCTCTGCAGGCTCTGGGGAGAGAGGGAGCAGACAGCGTTGCGCACGGCGTACAGCCCCTGCGGGCTGGGGAAGAGGAGGAAGCGCTGGAGCAGGAGCGGGCTGCAGGCGATGTCCTTCAGACGCAGGTCCGGCACTCCGTACGCAAACTGGGGGAGCGGGAGGGAGAAGGTCATACACAGGTCACGCTCATATTTCAGCCCCGGCACTGCTAGGAATGTCTGTCTTAACAAGCATTTTAGAAGTGTGATGTGACTTAAGATATTTTTTTTTTATCTCAAGTATAAAATATTAGCCTGTTTTAAGTTACTTGTCAAGCAGACAAGTGACATTTTTTATTCCATTGGCAAATCTTGAAATGAGTCAAAACTGAGCTCATTGCTCATTTTTGTATTATACAGAATATAGATTTTAAATCTCAATATGAGTACTAAAATACTTGTTGAGATTGACTTCTTTTTTGTTTTTGTTGAGGTTCAAACTGAATTTGGTGAATTGAGTAAAGCAACTGCACTATCCACATTCAGTATTATTCAGTTAGGATAAGACTTGATTAATCAATATTTCACTTTGTCACTGAAATGGTCTTATATGCTGAAGCAGTAAAAATGCCCAACTCTAAATCATACAGAGGAGTTACCTATCAAAACCTCAACTTTAAGGCTATCTGATCACCAGTCTCCAGTTATACAACTCCCAAATCTGCCCTAACCCTGCTAAGCAAGTTCGGGGGTGCCAGACATATATGTTTAATGTAAGTATGGTGTAGACGATTTAAGAGAACGATTAACATTCTGTACACGGTGCTCCCTTAGACAGGAATGCTACTCTCAACTCCCACAAAGTGCAAATAATCATTCCAGACAATTTGCTTGATGAATGCACAACCGTATGATTAAACAGAAGCCCTGCCATTTCAAGGATAGAGAGAGCTTATAAATAATTCTGCGTCATGTATCAGGAAATGTATTATATTACAGCAAGTTATATAAATAGAAGCAGGATAATAATGTTAGGAAAATGATTTGTGTGCTCAAATTCCCAGAACACTGCCAAGAAAGCAAGTGATGAAACCAAGATAACCACTTTAAATATTGCCGATAACTGATTGACCTTTACCAGCCTTTTACCTGGGGTTTGGAAATACAAATCAGTTTATCAAATCAAAAAATATTAGTTACTAAAATGTATATTTATAGTGGGTCAATAGACAAGCTTTCCCAGAGAGAACTTGAAAAAACTGAGCCAACAAACAGTACAGAACATCCAGCCAGCCCACTGTCACAGTCTGAACTTGAGAAGTCTTTTTGAAACAACAGAGAGCTGATGGTAGAAGGGATGTACGAACTAAATATCCTGTGAATACATGTTCCCGGTGCGCTTGGACTGGCATTTCTGAAAGGACACACTGTACATATCTCACAGCTTCCTTTCCTAAATAGTGCACAACCACTCCCAAAGGCATTCGATTGTCATTAATAAAGAAGAAGCCCACATGTTAGACACCAGAAACTTCTCTATGAACAATAACTAGGCAGTGGCAAGCGAGATCACCTGACACACTGTTTGCTGGAACTGTTGAGGCCTGTGGTATGACTGGCCCCTTTAAAAGGCAAGTCTCATCACGACTAAAAATCTCGCACAATTTCACATATTACACAAGCTATGGGCTCTGCAGTTAAAACAGGGGAGGGGTTCAGGGTGTAATTAACGTTTGGGCTCTACACACTGTGAATTCCAGTCAAGCCTTAGTCACCTCCAGGAAAAGACCTGCCCCAACGACCTGCTGAGTCTAAAATCCGGCTGAATTCCTAACCCCAATGCATGTTTAAAAAAAAAAAATGTCGAAAGGAAGTAGGTGTATGGGGCCTACAGCTGCCCAAGCAATTTTGACACAGCAACCACATTCCAGAGCATGGACTCCAGTTTGATATACCATTTTGTGCTGAAGGTATATTACTGACCCGTATATATCTGTGCAATGATTTGCAGGTGTATTTGTTATCATATGTCACTTAGCATATTTATTGGGTGTGAAAGCATAATTGAGTAAGTGTGTTTGAAGGCATGTCTATATGGCTATGTGTGTGTGTGTGTGAGTGTGTGTGTGTGTCTGACAAACAAGCAGAGGTCCCCTGATAGCAGAATCACCAGAATATTTTTCCTGATTAGTTGCTAAGGAATTATCCAGCCGGCATATTCTCTTCAGACGGCCGTGGTAGTGAATTAGCTAGTCCTGAGAAAGGCCAAGCCAGTGAAAGGTTCGCATTTTTGGATGCATTTACATATGAAAGCTGGTCAAGAACCATTCAAATACTGATGTCATTCCAAGGTTTTTACTTTTCTCTTTCTCCCCCCCCTTTGTTTAGTGGCCAGTGGGTTCTGCATGCTTTCACTTCCCACACATTGTGCTGTTTACCGGTGGACGGAACGTAGCCCGGGGATCAAAGCGCTACACTACGGTGCGATTCGTATCCACAGCCCTATTCATACACACACACAAAAACAAAAGGACTCACAGCCCAAATTAAAAGTGTCTGACGGTGGGTGGGGGGGTGTAATGATATGGTGGTGAGGCATTCCAGTGAGCAAGAGTATCATTTATGTCCAACCAGAAGGCACCAGGGATTACAGACACTGAAAAACTGGCGTGGAAGATGCAAAAACGTACTACGCCGTGAAATACACCCACACACACTCATTTTACAGACTTCAGTGGTCAAAAGTCAAGAGTTTCAGTTATGTTGCCTCTAAGCATGATAAAGCAAAATGTGGTGTCAAGACTGACTGAGGATGCCCATATTTAAACTACAACCCTGCTGTAAAATCCAGCTATTCCAGCTTGACCAGTTTGAAAATTGAGCTGGTCATAAATTGGTCAACCAGCTACCAGCTAGTTCAAAACATAGCTTGAGCTGGCCAAGCTTGTAGCTGGTCTGAACTGGTCAACCAGCTAAACCATGTCGAGCTGGGAGATGGTATGAACTGGTCAACCAGCTACCAGCTGTTTCAAAACCTAGCTTGAGCTGTTTTTTCAGCAGGGAACTGTGTTGACTGGAACACAAAATCCACAATAATCCACAATCAAAACTGGCTTCCTGTTGCAGTCAGGGAGGTTGTGAAGATTCGTACCTGCTCAGGGCGCACTTTGACATTCACCAGCTGGTGTACCACGGAGTCCGTCAAGCCCACCTCACCCAGCAGGTACGCAGAGAGGGTCTCGTTATCCTTCAGTATGTCCTCTATCTTCAGACCGCGACCTGGCCAGACCGATACAGCACAAAAACGTGCACACAGATCAGTGGCTTTGCACATTTTATGTACAAGTACCATAACCTATGAAAACTTTGTGCTGCTAAAAAAAAATACAGAAAAGTATTAGCCTAGCCTGCCATTTTCCAGGACATTTAGTCAATTTGTGGTCTCATTTTCCAGGTGTTTTTAATGACTAGAAAACTAGTCTATACATTTCCAGGTTTTCCAGGATGAGTGGGCTAGCTGTGCTCTCAGGAGGGGTTAAGAGTGATGGAGCCAAATGCCTCCATTAACCATGGCCTTCCACCATCAGGGTCCTCTTTGCATGGCTGATATCTGCTCAAATTAACCATGGCTTTCAACCATCAGGGTCCTGCTTGCATGGCTGGTATCTAACAGGCCGGTGCCTGTCTCCTAAGAGCACAGAGGGGCAGGGAGGGTCAGTGAACTTTGCCAACAAAAGAAGCTCTGCCATAGAAAAAGGAACATGACCTTTCCTCTGGCTCTCTGTTCCAGGACCCGGGTAAGGAACTCGGCATTGTCTCCACTTCCATCTAATACACTACACATGGAGCTGTAACCTCTGCACTGTGTCTTATGCATTCCAGCCTGATAAAGTGAGAATCCTTTCACTGCAATACCAACGTAGTGTAGGAGTGGTGAGGAAAATTGGTTATAATCAATCAGATTCTGTATGGTGTTATGCGACACTACTCAGCACAGCACACCTGCTGGACTTGGGACAAGCTGTGGGAGAGCTGTTTTGTATCGCAGATGGTGCATTGCAGTTTTGGCTTTGGACAATGCACACAAGCTGGACTGCTTTAAAAAAATATCCATGCGTATAACATATCTAGCCTGAATTCGTTCAACAATTTGTCCTCAAACTTGTGTGATAGAACTGTCACTAAAAGCATAGTTTTTGAAACCTGAAAACCAACATAACTGATGTATATGAATTATAAATTGACTTCCATATTTCATTATTTGTGAGTCAATATTACATACAAACACCTGAAACAGTGATGAAAAACGGTGACAGTCATTCTCACCAGCAATCTGGGAGGGGTTGGTCCAAAGGGTGTTCATAAAGGTTCCCATCACCATCAGTTCTCGCCACAGACGGCCCACCTGCTGAGACTCTGGGGTACTGAAGAGCACCTCCTGGGCCTCCGTGTAGAAGCGAGCCAATCTGGAACACACAGACATAGACAGATACATAGAGACGCAGAGGAACAACACACACAGGGCATTACTTACAGCTGCCCCGCCCTGACACTATCCCATAAGCACCGTCTGTGAGCAGAGTCAGAGCACAGGGGCATCCATGCTGTTACCCTCTCCTCTGTCGCACATATCCTGTCATGGGCTATACCTCACTCCTGGTCCTAGAGAGGTGAAATTCACATCTACATGGTAGGCTACGATCCTTGTGAGACCTGCAATGGGCGGGGGTCGGCGGCTCACATGGAGTTGTTGTAGTTGGAGACGAGGCCAGGGGACTCTCCGCGAGTGGGGTATCGGAAGCAGGGGTTGTTGACATTGCAGAAAATCCCCTGGATCCAAGGCAGTGTTCCAGCAGAGGGCATTGCTTTGTTGGGGAAATGGCCTGTGAAGTGGATAGGGTGGACAGTGTTTTCAATGTGACAATTAGCAGACACCTAAACCTTCCAGGAGAATAGAAATGTACATAATAAAAGTGTATTTTATGACAAAACCATTTGTAGTGAAAACATTTTCAAATATATATTTTATTTAATTTTAATAAAATGTTCCTTATGTTGTGAGAAATACTGAATAGTATTTTTTATGTAATGTCCTCATTTGTGGTCTCAGGATGTTAAGAATTCCAAAATTTCACATGATAAGCATACACCACATCAGCTACAAACAGGCTAAGTTACAGTGATATACACTCACAGAGCACAGAGCACCACTGTACTAATACTGGCCTCCCTTTGCTCTCAAAACAGCCTCAATTCTTCGTGGCATGGATTCCACAAAATGTTGAAAACATTCCTTTAAGATTCTGTTCCATGTTGACATGATTGCATCACGCAATTTCTACAGATTTGTCATCTGCACATTTATTCTGCGAATTTCCCATTCTACCACATCCCAAAGGTGTTTTATTGGATTCAGATCCGATTACTGAGGAGGCCACTGAAGAACATTGGTTCAATGTTCTTCAGTGGCCTGCTCAGTCATCGGAGCTGAATCCAATAAAACATTGTCATGTTTATGAAACCAGTTTGAAATGTTTTTTTTGCCTAGTGACATGGTGCATTATCATGCTGGAAGTAGTCATTAGAAGATGGGTATATCGTGGCCATGAAGGAATGCACATGGTCAGCAACAATACACAAATAGGCTGTGGCATTCAAGCAATGATTGATTGGTATTAATGGGTCCACAGTGTGCCAAGAAAACATTCCCCACACCATTACACCACCGCCACCAGCCTGGGTTGTTGACACAAGGCAGGTTGGGTCCACGGATTCATGATTTGGCGCCAAATTTTGACCCTACCATCTGTATGCCTCAGCAGAAATTGAGATTAGTCTGACTAGGTGTAAGGATAATTTTTTTAATAAACTCAAGTATAGCTATCGTTGTTTTTACTGGGATCTGTTTTACAATGCTCACCTGTGAAATGTTAAAGGGCATTTTTCCCTAACACTAGGCTACGATTTTCCAGTCTTCAACTGTCCCGTTTTGGTGAGCCTGTGCCCACTGCAACCTCTGCTTTCTGTTCTTGGTTGACAGAAGTGGAACTCAACGTGGTCATCTGCTGTTGTAGCCCATACGCCTCAAGATTTGACTTCTCTCAGTATCACTGAGATAAAAATTTTACCCACTCTGATGGTTAATGTAAGCATTAACTGAAGCTGAAATTGTAGGTTATGACAACAAGACAATTTTGAAGCATGTGTAACTGCCCAAACTTAAATCCATATTGTGAATAAGGTGGTGTGTGTACTCACACTGATGTTGACGGTAGAGTGGATTCGCTTTCCTCAGCCAAACCAGGCCAATGAAAAGCATGACAGGCCACATCATTTCAACAAAGAACCGAATCTGCAGAGAGAAACAAGAGTTATCCACCAAGGCAGTGACATCACAGAACCACTTTAGCATAATCTCCCATTAGAATTTCCAGGTTAAAAGCCATAATCACAATGAAACCGCGCTGCCATTTAAACCAGCAAAGCTGGTAGATTACCAACAATGTCAATTATTCCTTTAAATAATTTAAACAATACATTACTGTATGGTGGAACATCAGAGCCAAACTCATTTACGTTAAAAAAAAGCCATTGGGTTCAAAGATTTAAAATAATAGTGAAAGCGATTATGATGGGTGGGCATGGAGGCATGACAAATTCTCAGTACCCAAAATAAACTTGCGGACAGAAGTTTACAGTGGACCATAACATGGAAGGAGAGCATCTGTGCTTCTCTCTGGCCCTGCACTAGTGTATGAGCCCCAGCTGAACTTCAAAAGGACTCCGCACAGATGATTGAAGGAAACCAGCAATGGATGGCTGAACTTCCACAATGCGGCTCGCTCTGGGGCCAATGCGCTCACCGCCACTCATCTGAACTTGTTCAGCCTCGCCACAAGAGACAGGGGCATTGTGGGTAAACATTTCCATGTCCTTGAGGTCCTTGTCTGGAGGGTGTCCTTTGTGTGCACCCTGACCCTCACTAAAAAGCTCAGTCAACTCGATAAACTTGTGTTCTGAATCCCCCCCCACACAACTAAATACCATTGAAAGGTTTTACCTTCTGTCTCTTGCGAATTGTCCAGTTTTTCCACAGCAAAAGCCTGATCTGTGTGCCCACACCCATGGCTCCTCGTAGCCCCCCGTCCCCCCACAGGGGTTACCAACAGGTTAAAATCCTTGAAACACACAGACAGCGCAATGTCACAGGAAACAGGGAGTCCCATAGTCAGAGCTATCATTGTAATGATGATATTTTGAAAAAATAAAAAATCTCATGAGCTGAGGTAAATTTTGGAAACATCGCCGTGAAAAAGTATTTGCCCCTTCCTGATTTCCTATTTCTATTATTGTCACATAGAATGGTTTCAGATATGTACGCAAAATTAGACACAAAACACATTTTAAAATTATTTCATTTATTCAATGAAAAAAGTTATCAAACACCCATATAAGCCACATGAGAAAGTAGCTACCCCCTTAGTTACTCAATTAAACAATTAAGTGAATTAAACACAGCCAGGCTTGATTGCAGCCAGCCCTGTTGAATCTAAACCTCACCCATATTGAACCCATATAGTAGCCACAAAGTTTCTATGAGCACAATATGTCACGATCAAAGGAAATTCCAGAAGAGATGAGAAAAAAAGTTGTTGAAATATCTCGGTCTGGAAAGGGTTACAAATGTAGTCCTAAGGCTCTAGGACTCCACCAAACCAGAGTGAGAGCCATTATCTCCAAATGGAGAACACTTGGAACAGTGGTGAGTCATCCAGGAAGTCACAAAGGTTTCCAGAAGAACATCCAAAGAACTGTCGGCCTCTACTCTCAGCTAAGGTCAGTGTGCATGGCTCCACAATAACAAAGAAACTGGGCTAAAATATAAATTATAAAATATAATTCATGAGTGAGCAGCAAGGCCAAAACCACTGTGAACCAAGAGAAACATCAAAGCTCATCTCACACTTGCAAAAAACCTGGATGATCCTCAGACCTTTTTGGAAAATGTTTGATGGACCGATGAGTAAAAAGTGGATTTTCTTTTTTTTTCTCATTATGTCTGGCATGCAGATGCTTTGCTGCCTTGGGAACCGGATGACTTGCCATTAATGAAACAACCATGAATTCTGCTCTGTACCAGAAAATTCTTAAGGAGAATGTCTGGTCATCTGTCCATGGCCTGAAGCATACTAAAGCAAGTCCACATTTGAATGGCTGAAAAGAAACAAAATTAAGGCTTTTGTAGTGGCCCAGTTGAAGTCCTGACTTGAACCCAATAGAGATGCTGTGGCATGACCTGAAATGAGCCGTTCATGTGTCTGAATTCAATTAGCTCTGCATAGAAGAGTGGGCTACAATTCCTCCACAGCGATGTAAAGGACTGCTATTAAATTTGGTGGTGCAACCAGTTAAGTTTAAGGGAGCACTTACTTTTTCATGTGGGAGATATGGGTGTTTGATAACTTTTCATTAAATAAATGAAAGAATTAGAAAAATTGTTTACTCCGGTTCCCTTTTGTCTAATATTACATTTTGTTAAAATATATGAAAACATTCAGTATGACACACATTCAATCAGGAAGTGTGCAAATACTTTTTTACAACACTGTACAACATCTTCCACAGAAGTCTGAAACAACCCTTCTTTTAATTATGCCATTTTAATCGGGCAACCAAACTGTCCTATGTTGTTACAGTTTCCAGGCAAAAACCGTATCAGCAGCATGATATATTAAAAAAGGATGGATGAATTCGGGAATCTTTCTGGGACATTCCAATCAATTTACCTACAGATACAGACCTCAGGCGCAAATGAAATCTAACAGAGTAATCAGAGAAACACCAGCAGACTTCTCCCCCTGCAATGGCCCAATGAAGGAAATGGGGGAACATCTTCCTGTATAGCTGAATGGACCCCCTAGTGGCATTATGAGCCTTTGTAACGCACTTGGACAAGTAATTATGGAATGATTCAAGAGAACAAAGGAACAGCCTAATTATCAATTTAAGTCATTTTGTTTTAACCTCCTAAGACCTGGCGTACACATGCGTGGACTCCACATTTTGGGCTGTACAACCATAATACTTCATTCTTAAGACCGAGAGTCCACATATGTGGACATCATTTTTCTCAAAAACTAAATCATGTCAAAAGATGATGCTTAGTTTGTATACTTATCAGTTCCCAATAAGCCCAAATAGCAAAGAGAAATTAAAAATGCATACCAAAAAAGAGTGCGGGTCTTAGGAGGTTAAATGTGCAGTAAATAATCTCTGCATTTTGTAATCATTGATTAGTAAATGATTAGTAAATGATTTGAATTGGAAGGAAATATGTTGTGCTATCCACGTTCAGCCCCACGTTTCCAAAAAATCAATGTTGGCTTTCATCTTTCTATCAATCATGTTACTCCTGTGGTGTAGGCGACAGCACTTCTTCTGTATTTATGATATACCATGAATACTCATTTACTCGTTGTAGTACTTTCATATGTGTAAACAAATTCCCAAAACAGGCCTACAAAAAAACAACGCTCTTTTTCCCCCTCTCTTTTGAAAGCATAACTGTAAGGTTCCTGTGGACGGTTCACGCAAATTATCTGGATCAGTAACCGTGGAATTCCAGTTACACTCGTTTGGAAGTCAATGTAAAGCATCGGTTTCGTAAATGCAAACTTAAAACCAGGCTCCGCACTAATTACACTAATTCAAAAACGTGGGTGTGATTTAGAGTGCATTCATCATCTAATGGCTACACGCGTTTTCCTGTTCTTATTTCTTTTTTAAAAGACCCCGCAAGCGGCATGGTTGTTCCTGGCATCCAATGTACGTGTTACATGTTAGATCTGTACAATTCCAGAAAAGCCCACGGTAATTAAGCCCCAATTAGACCACACTACATCGTACATTCATTGGCCTACATTGATGAAAATGGATAGAACAGGACAAGACAGAAAGCTCAAATGGCTTACCTCAGAAGAAAACCCTCAAACTTGCACAACATCTAGCTAGTAAATGTATAATAATGAAGTAGGCTACGTCCCACAGCGAGTTGCATGTCGATGCTAACGCGACTTTCTTCAAACCCAGCCTGAACTTCTAATCAGATTGTTTTAAGCTCCTTTCTCATTAGTCTACGCAGAACACATGCTTGTGCCAGTCACTCGTGTTGCTTCAGACCTGCTTCCAGAAAGGACTAAATCCTAAATCTTGCGGGAAACAAATATTCATGTTATTGTGAAGTAGGCCGTTTCTGTTTTTAAACTCATGGCCACGAAAATGGCTAATTAAAATGTCCAAGCTCACAAATAAAACACAAAGAAAGTCCCTTCTGAATGAACCCCTTTCATAACGATGTTTTCCCATTGTGATCATGTCAATCTGTGGTAATTGTAGAGACAGAGACGACAGCCACAAACCCAAATCTTCACTGTTGAAGATCAGTGTCATCGTGAAATATACAGTATATTCTATGGCGGAAATAAGTGAAGAAGGGCAGTAAAAATAAAATAGCTGTCAGAGTGCAACAAAGGTAAGGTACTATAGGCTACATAAGTCTGTTCATCGAAAATGGCATTATATAACTGAAACGGCATTTTCTTTTCAGACATAATTTAATAATCCAGAACAAATTAGTAGGTGGTGAGTGAGATATACAAATCAATTGTATGTGCAATTTTCCCAAAACAATATCTATAGACACACTGTAGATGCTTATACATTGCATTGTTGGAGGTGAACTTTTTTTTGTTTAATAATGTATAATACTGCCATGAAATACACATCATTCAATTAATTGTACAAACAAGGGTTGTATGGCAAACACACTGAAATATGAATAGCTAAGACACTGAATCATAAAAAGATAATTTAAAACAGTTGTAAAATACAGCAGAAATCAAATTGCTTTGGGCAATACACAATAGCAGTGATTTGACCCCCTTAATCTTAACTGCCAGCAGTTAGATGAAAGAAATATCCATTGATCCTAACAGTATAAATGTTTTATTTGTTTAATTGGCTTGTTAATTTAATTGGCTTGTTAATTAAATTTCATGATATTCCATTGACTCAAAGTGTATGTCTGTTCAAATGCCATACTTAATTATTGCCAGTATCAGTCATTATTTGATCATCTCCCTTAAAGTTGAGACTCTTTCTCAACAACTGAAAGAACATCACTATATTACCTGTGGTAGGTATAGCATCAATGTAACCTCCTTTTAAAATAAAACAAAATAACTGAACTTGGAAACCAAACCATTTATCAAAAGTATTAAAAAACAAGCATCGTCGTCAACATTTCCTTTTTTTGTTGTCATCTACACTTTTAATAATTTACAAAAAAAGAGGCGTATATTCTCAGAAAATTGTAAGTGGAAAGAAAGTTAATACATTTAAGTAAATTCTGCAACAGATACTCCTTGCAGGTTATATTTACAAAATATGAACAGATACATATAGTTGACATAAATTATCAGACACACTTACTGTAGCTTAATCAAAGCGAAGGCTTATGCATTCACATATTAGACTGCACTGTGTTCCACTGGAAATATACTGTACTGAAACTATTGTCTGAAAAGATGCATCGAATACATTAAAAATATGTAAGTGCATCGTAACAGTAATAAAGTGACATTACATGCAATGTTGTAATTGGGTTTTGGCATATAAACACACAAATGCAGGAGAAAAAAATACTTTATAAAAGGATTCTGCATTGAGAAATGTTTAACATTACAGTTCATGTCTTCCTAATTAAAAAGCCATTGCACAGTATAAGAGAAACCAACGTTGCCTTTCCTGTAACTGTAAAAGTAGAAAAAATGTAATACAACTTACAAAAAGATCATATATTGTTTTATGTTTAATAATTTATAGTTACTATAGAAATGGCAGTACTGGATAATGCAGGTTTTGATTATACGGCCTAATTTAATTCCTGTATACACTTAAAAAAAGATGCCGTGACTATTGTGTTAAATAACTAATAAATACACACATTGTCTTACACTAAGTGCACCCTGCTTTAACTCAGGAACCACTACTCGCTCCTGCCAGCACAAACTGTGGCATAACAGATAATATATTAATATATGTAACACTTAAATGGTACATATTCACAGTTGTCGAAAATATTTAAGTGGTTTCTTTTCATACAGAATATGGCACAAACCGCATGCGTATACATGTAGGTATGCATGTATACGCATACGCAGAACAATTTGTTGCATATAATTGCGACGTATAAGCTACGAGCAGTCACACAAAGTGTGCTTCCCTGTGCTCGCATTCCTGCAGGCGCCGTGGGCGGAGTCTCTGGTACACTGGCTTGGCTTCGCTTTGGCTGAGCTCCTCGGGGCTGGAGGCGAGCAACTGAGGTGGAGGGGGGGTGACGGGGGCCACGTCCACGGGGGATGCGTCTACAGGGGGCGCGTCTACGGGGGGCGCGTCTACGGGCGACGCATCTACGGGCGACGCATCTACGGGGGACGCGTCTACGGGGGACGCGTCTACAAGGTCCTCCGCCCCCACGGCAGTGGGCTCCACGCCGACGGCTACTTCCCCGCCGCTCTTTGCCCCCGGCTCCTCCTCCGGCTTCTTGGTCCGGACGCTCTGCGGCGGTTTGTAAAAAGTCCCCGGCGGGGGCTGCAGAGTCCGAGAGGCCCGGAACGCCCTGGACGCAGGGTCCGGCTCGCCACCGTTCTCGTCCCGTTTCAACGTCCTCCCCGGTCTCACCGCGACGGTGTATGGCTTGTTGGCGAGTATGGTGCTGGTGGTGCTGGAGGTGTACGAAGCCGGCAGGGAGGCCGACAAGGTGGAGGTACCGGCCGACACGCCGCCTGAGGGCACGTTGGCCATGATCATAGCTGTCCTCGGGGTGACGTCGTAATGCTTGTACTGCTTGTCCCAAGTTCGCCTGAGAGTGTGGGTGTCGATGTAAGTCTTGCGGTAATAGGTGCTCACTCGAGAGCCGGGCTTCTCAGGTTCGGTCACCTCCTGTATGGCAGGGTTCCGCTCCGTCTCCATGGCGTTTCGGGAGTTCCTCTCGTTGACCAGGGCCGGGTTGAGCAGCCGCTCCACAGGCATGCTGATTGGCCGGGAAATTAGCTTGTCCCGCGGGGCACGCAGCTGGACTTTGGTGGTGCTGTGACTAGACTTGCTGAACACAAAGTTGGACCTCTGGACTTCCGACAGGCTCTTCGACAAAAGACCGTTCTCTGAATTCGCATCCATAGCTGCTTACAAACAAAAAAGGCAAGAATTAGAAACCTGACACACGATTGGAAAACATACATATTTCAGAATTTCAGCTCCACCGCTATATTGGCTCACTTAGCACCTTCCGTTATACTGACCGGGTGCAAACTCCAACCCGTCTGGCATTGGTTTTACTTCCTTAACTTCATCCAGCAAATGAGTGGAAGGAATTATAGATGAGTGCCTTTTATACACTTTTGCACTCTGCTGTAATAAAACAGGGAGAGAGGGGGAAATTAATCTCTGCTAATATCAGAAGATCTTTCCAAAACCTTGAATGGTCTTCAAAACCAGACTGAGAACGCAACGGAGACTTGCCTCTTTAATGTCAACCAGAGACTTTGAGTGGCGGCTTAGGTGCTGCTCCTTCTCCTGGGGGGTCAGCCGCAACTCCCGGACTTTAGAGGGCAGAGGGGATCTCTCCCCGGCCGAGGGGGAGATGGACACCGGGCTCAGGGGCACGTCGAAGATCTTCTCGTAGTAGCGGATGAGCAGCTCCACGATCAGGGCCTGGTAAGGGTAGTCCACCAGGGAGGACAGGGAGACCTCGGCGTCCGTCTGCCTGGGCTTGATCAGAGTCGGCCCGAAAATGATTCCCAGGTTGCTGGCGGTCATTTTGTTCTCGTCCGCTTTTTCCGTCACCCTGGAGGGAAAGGAGTCATTAATGTAAAACTGCTTTTTGTATTCAAGAACGGGATGATTTTTAATCACTGATATACAATCCTATCTCTCTTTAATTATTGTTAAATCCAGTAACTATGGTGCTAGGTCTCAAGAATGTTCGATACACTGCATGTAAATACGGAGTTGGCTTTTAAGTACTATGCTCCGCACAAATAGAATAATTTGCAAAGAACTCTACATAATATTGTATGTACTTCCTTTCAATAATCACTGCAGATCTCTATATGTTAGGCTGCTGAATGTTAACATGTGATTGAATTGAACTTGTATGTTTAAAGTTTTTTTTATATGCGTTTTATTTGTTCACAGGTCTCTCTCGCCAGACTGCCTGTATAAACCAAGGATTGTCTTCCCCTGCGCAACAGAGAGAATGCTTGCAGGGCATACCTGTACAGGTGCCCTATGAGGAACTGCAGGGTTTTATGGTGGGCTGGGGGCAGCTGACGCAGTAGGTCCCTGATCTTGAAGATGACGCGGTTCAGCTCGATGCTCATTTGGGAATTGTCTTCAGCCTGCTCCACGATGATCCTCTGGCACTCTTTTGCCAGGCCGATGAAGTCGTTGTAGTAACGGAACAAGATCAATGGCTCCGGCAGCTATAGATACAAAAACAGATTAAATACACAGCACTATTCAGCGCTCCATCAAACAGCAATGAGCAGATTACCCTAAGATTAACAGCCTTTTTCATTCAAAGGGGACAAAGGAAATGTGCCAATCATTTATCACACCTGTAGGAGACCTTTTATTTCTGCTTTCTACAGTACATCCAATCAAAAAGTTCAGCCACATTTGATTTTTTCTTTTGTCTCTTTTGGAACAGATTTGTTACAATGGCTGCATACATGATTAAATGGCATATATTTCAAGGCTGGATTTAATCAACATTTGTCCTTAAATATGATTCACAAATCAATGCTAACACTACTAGTTTTTCCAACTTAAATGAGATTTTAATTTAGGTGACAGACAAACTGTATGTGAAGACATGAAACATGCAATTACACACTCTTGCAATTAACTGTAAAATGTATCCTACAAAGGATAAATGTTAAGTGACTTCAGGTCCAGGTAATGACAGTTTTGCAGATGAGACCTTCTTCGTAAGGAGCGTAGCATTGCATACCTGCCGCAGGTACAGCTTGAGGACGTTGCTGATATCGTGAGGGTACAGGTCAGATAGTTCCACCAAATCTTTGCCATTTTCAAAAGCTTGGCAGAGCTTCTCTACTCGAGATTTTGCTCCATTTACTCGGTAGATACCCTATAAATGGAAGTGAATTTTGTTTAATAGGAAGGTATTGGCATCATAAAACAAACAAAAAAATAAATACAATGTATTTGTAGTAAACAATGAAAATATCATCGCAAAAGAAACAAGCCCTTTCGGAAAATATATTTTTACAACGCAGAGATTTAATTATGTTAGGTTACCTTGATATTTAGAGCCCGGTTTTCAATCTCAGAGGTGCACTTTTTGATAATAAATGGAATTCCATCCGGGTTGTTTTTGGCCGCCTGGGTGAAATCAATCCCGAAAAGATGCAGCCTTCCTTGGAGTTTCTTGTGGCCGCATTGAATCGCAAGCGTTTCAAGACACTTCTTATGGCAGGCCAGAGAACACTGAATCAAACAAACAGACATTGTCAGATGCACATTTTAATTTAGGCTGTGTAAGATCATCCATCAACCACATGCTTTCAAGGTATCATTCAAGTCTTCATGAAGCTATCCTTCAATGAAGATGACCACTGGTCATTTCCACATGCACTCTACCAACAACATTCAAACTGGAATGTTGGAGGTCCAAAATGGCTAAATTTTTCATCCTGTTTCATACCTATCCTATTTTTAAAAATAGGCTTTTCAGAGCGTTTTCTTACCTCCTCACACTCTGCTCCGTGAAACACCACCAGGCTGTCGCACTCCCGGCACTTGGAAGGCGCCCGCAGTTTCCGCAGCTTGTGGGTCTGCGCAGCCTTGGACATCTGCGCGTTCCGGAAGGGTCCGGGGGAACTGGCCGTCTCAGTTACCATCTCACTGAGGCCTAGGACACCAAAAGAGGGGGGGGAAATGAGCACCGTGGTGCATCGCCGAATTGTCTGACCAGCTATGGACAAATATGAACCAACTTTGCCTGACTTCCATTACTACTTTTTAAAGTCCCGATTACCAAAAAATAAACCAAAAACATTAAGTCATTAATAACATACAAAAACAATAATAAAACAGCAACTTAAAAGTGTAATTGCATAACTACACTACACTTGCGTTCTGCACATTCATCAGTTTTGTGCATTCCTTTTAAAAATACCAGTCTTCAATTCTTAGCCTCAGAACAAATGATTAACTAACTGGTTTGCTGTAAAAATATCTGCATGCTGGCTGCACCCTCTCACTCACCGTTGTCTGAAGGGGACGGAGGTTCTCGGTCATCCAGGTCATCAGCGGAGGACATGGTGCCTGTGGAAGGAGTCCTGGGAAGCCTTCTTTTAAAGTCACCTAGACAGAGACAGCACGCTTACTGTTGCTGCACTGAAGACAGAATGGCAGTGTCCGGTTTTAAAACACTTCTTGCACAGGGCCGGGGGTGCACACTGTTGAAAAAATCTTTGATAGTGACCGCCCACAGTCATTTACACCTCTATTCAGCGATCTGTCCGCTTGATTCTGGCTCTTTTCTCTGATAATGGCTGGAATGAACAGCCCATCTCAGCCAACTCCACTCAAATTCCTGGAATTACTTCCACTCATTGGGAAATACAGATTCTTGGGAGACAAAATGAGCAACTGAGCCCCACTGGACCTTGCCCATCTAATGAAACAACTATGAATGAAGACTGCCAAAAAGTAGATTCAATATTTTCTTTAAATGTCATTACAGAATATACAAGTAACTGTTCCACAATGCTGGAATATTGATAACAGCATGCATAAATACATTTTCATTAAAATAGTATATATACTAATATATATACTATTTATACTATTAACCAAATTCACAGCATACCAAATAAATGCATCAACAGATTAGACATGAATATAACATATTTGTATTGGTGACGAGCAGGATGTTCGACAAGTTGTAGTCAACAAAGCTCCACCTAAGCTAAACTCCACATAGTCCACATATTTTGTTCTTAAGCACATTTCTAGCATGTTTGTGCAGCCCCAGTCTGGAGGCACACGTGTCACTCCACAATCTTCTCTTCGGGAACAAACAGATATGAGGTAACAGAACTAAATCCTGCATGGGGCCTGACATGTTTTCACAGGGGATGACTCAGCCTGAGAAATGCATATTTTTCACCAGTTGTTGAAAATACCAGGAAGAGGAGGGGCGAGGAAGCAGATGTGAACCCAGCGACCCGTCACCTGTCTGAGAGACGGTGCGGTCAGGGCTCGGGCGGAGGTAGAGGAGTAGGGGGGTAACGGGGGAGGGGTGTAAAAGCCGTACCTGGGCTGGCCGTGGGGGAGTCCATGGAGCGGGATTCACTGCTGCCCCCCACGCTCTCCGAATCGCTGCACATCCCCCCTCCCTGGCTGCTCGTGGTCCAGGTCCGGAACGGGCCCTGGGTCCTCAGAGCTGGGGGGAAAGACGGGGATTCGCTCTTTTCTGTTCTTTCATTCACACAAAACTCAACATTGTCCCCAGCCAGGTTTCATTATGTTACATTACATTATTGCCATTTGGCAGACGCTCTTATCCAGAGCGACGTACAACAAAGTGCATATGCATAACCTGAAAAAGGTTCATTTACAATACATTACTGGTGCATTGATGTCTTTCAGTCTATGCTAGGCAGTGTTACTTTACTGTAATGTGCATGGCGACAATGTTGTATTCTATTTCCTCTCTTCAAACTCTTTATCTTGAATGTAATGAATAGCACAACATGTGCCAAAGGGTGTAAAGCAACGGAGTAAAACAACAAATTATGTAAACTGTTTATTTAATAATCACTTAAAAACAGTGATGAACAGACTGATGAAGTGTGCTGAAAGACCCTTGAGGGAAGTGCAATTTCAAGTGCTAAGAGTACAACAAAGATAAGGACTAGGGCCTATTTGATTAATCTGATTAATGGATTATATTTATATCTAAAAACTGCTTTTATACAGCATAACGCAATAGAATGATATATACTTCAATTTGAACAATAAACAGCTTACATAGCCAAACAAAACTAGCAAAAATATCATCCCAACAAACAAGTTATAACAAAAGTAATGACACACTACTGAGAACTGAAAAAAGAACAACTACCAACCAGTGCTCTGTGTTTGTTTGATTTAAAATAGGCATCCAATTCCCAATTAAGCTTCACTCGACTCCTATATTTCTACTTTAATTCATGGTTCGTATTCATGAGCTCCTCGTTCTCACTCAATACACAACAATCGACATGAGGGACCTCATTAGCACACGTTCAATTGATTAGGCTTAAATATCAAAAGGTTTTCATTGAGACTCTAGTAACATTCATGTTTAAACTAAAGGACTAAAGGCGAAAAAAGCAGGGAACTGCTAAACCACTGCAAACACTGACCTAAGTCAACCAATATGTACTATAAATTAATTATACAGGTACTACTACATGCATATGAAAACAGTCTTCCGTGTTTAGACCTCTGAAAAAAGTAGTTTTACTATAAACATAAAATTGGTTAAGTGAAGGCACATTAAATGTTATATTTTAACTTATGCCCTTATGACATGAATACTATGTTAATTTAGGTTGTGAAAATGGGGGGGAAATTACTAACTGACCAAAAAGCAAGAAACAGCTCAATTCAAACCACAGAAATCAGGGGATACATGAACCATGGAGAATGTTCCACAGCATTAAAGCTGGACTCTGAGCCAGATGAGGACATGGTCTAATCTCTAAGCAGGCTGACCTCACACCATTAAGCTGAGGCTTGACCTGAGGTCATGTGAACAACCACTCATCCTTCCTGCCGTCTTGGTCCGTCCCATCCCCCAATTCACGCCCATTACCTGGGCCATCTTAACCCAAGGCGGTGATAATGGAGGCAATTACCGATTCTATTCACAACAGCCTGGCCAATAAGCTTTTATGGTAACGGGGCCACAAATACCAGCATGCAGTGGCTGCAGATATCACCATAGCTTATTAGTGAAAAATGATTGGCATTCATAAAAGATGGGACCATCCATTTGTTTATTCACAAGTCAACCAACTTGTATATTCTAATTGTAATGCATAATTTGTAATGCAGAGTAACCATTGAAAGCATATAGCATACTATGCAAAGCATACTAATTTAGTGGCTACTTGTCACATCACTCTGTTTTTAAATGTATATTAAATAAACAGTATACTTTATTTGTTGTTTTACTCCTCAGACCCTCTGGCTACATGTTGTGCTATTCATTAAATTCAAGATGAGTTTGAAGAGAGGAAGTAGAATACAACATTCTCGCCACAGACATTACACAAGCAACACTGACTAAAATAGACTGAAAGACATCGACGCACCAGTCATTTATTATTAATAAACCTTTTTCAGTTTTCCTTGAAGCGAATAAAACAGGAGCCTTCATAGCTCTCAGTGAACGGGGCACAGTGCACAAGCGGGATGGCTACCTTGAATGTCCGTGCTGCTGTTGGACCGCCTTCCCTCGATCTTCCCGGGCCGGGCGTGAACCGGACTCTCCACCTCGTCGGCGCTGTGGAACTCACCAGAGGTGAACGACATCTGTGACAGATTCCCATGAGAGGAGCTGCTCATTGAGCGTTTAGAAAATGGCAGCCTGGAGGACAGGTGGGGGGGGGGGGGGGAAGGTTAGTTCAGCAGCCGCTCTGAGGCGCGTATGGTCCAGCGATACACGGGGGCTAAATACACCGTTTTTTGGGTTTGTTATGAGAAGACGCGAATAACTCCAGTATACAGCACCTCTTAAAGACTCAAGAGGACAGGCATTACAGAGAGGAGGGAGTTCACACTGCACACCACTTAATATTAATATAAAGGCTCTATAATTGTATGAGTAGGCACCCAGAATTCAGAGTAAATACATTTTCAGAAAAGTCATGGACTGATATTAAGCGTACATGCCACAATATTAGTCATTTGGATTTAAAATGAGATTGAAAACAACATAGAGCAATACAAATGAAACGGAACAGATAGCTTTTTTAGTGTAGGCCTGTCCCCCATGAGAAATGCAAAACGGGTCAATTTGCTCCCCTTTCAGATGTATTTTTTTTGTTCAAACTAAATTTCCCCAGTAAATAGAGCTCTTAATTGAAAACAGTGTCATTTATATTGAAATAAATAATAATTCCATTTCCACATATACAAATGCCATTCCTTTAGAAAGAAGTCACAATGGTCAATGGGAAGATATGAAATAACACTGGGGTCGTGCTGAAAGGGTAAACCGTTTACTAAACGCCTGGTAACTGAAACTAGGCCTGAAAAAGACAGGAAACTAGTGGAACACACAACATAACTGAGGTGCTTCAGTGTTGATACTTATAGGAGTAGAAATTTGTAGCCACCCAGGCATTTTTGCGCACTGAACCTAAGAGAGAAATGAGCACCAGAGATTTGTTTCCAAGTCGTAGAGTGAGAGCGTCGGTGGGCAGAGCAGCAGAGCAGTGAAAACAAAGCTCGAGTTGGCGTTTCTCACCACAGACATTTCCTGAGGAAAGCCTCTAGACGCACGCTCAACTGTGACGCACAGCCTCTCATTTCTGCTCAGGAACCTTACTGAGAAAAACCAGCGCAAGTGTAAAAAGCTGGGTGGCCGTGGCTCGTCGAAAACAAAACGCTAACCCCTTGACTGCACTGCTCCCCCCCCCCTCCGTATCACTGACAAATGTTTCAGCAAAAAAACAACTACTTCACAAATAAAAAGTAACGGTCTTGTTTCCATGCCAACACAATATTATTCCTTAATGGCTAACATAAACATTCAATGCGTACATCCCGCTTTGACCTCTGCCTGGAACAACCTCTGTCTGCTTCATAAACATACAGCTGACTGCACGCCTATTAAACTTTACTGGGAAAGCGCCGTCTCAAAACTTTCCCATGTTGCTCTGTTCCTACGAAATGTGTACGAAATGCCTTTCTGTACTCAGGAAGACTTGTGAGAACTGAAATAAAGAAAGAAGGCCATCCGAGGTGTTGTTTCTCAATGGGAGTGTTCAGAGGGACTGACTCACACAGAGTTCTGGGGGCTCTGGCCGTCGAAGGAGAAAGACTCCAGCCGACTTGCGTCTTTGGGCAGGTTCTTGACAAACTCCAAATACTGCTGCCCCGGCTCGTACAGCTTGGCGTTCTCACAGAGGGACTGGTAGTTGACCGGGAGAGAGACGACCTGGGCCTGCTGCATCTGGAACCAGTTCACCGTCACCTGTGGAAGAACGGACGGCCACAGTCACTCTCTGCCGCCCAGCGGAGGCTCGCTGCGCTGGTGCGGATGCGCCGGGTCTGAACTCACCGCTTTCAAAGTCAGGTCACACTGAAACACCAGCTCGCGGATCTGCGTCAGGATTTCGCTTTTGCCGTTGGCTAGCTCGATCCTCTTCACCCCCACGTCTGCCACACAGGCTTTGTAGTGGTCGTTAGCCTCTTCTGCCTATAATGACAACAGAGCAGAACAGTCCGTGAATGCTAACATTACAGTTTATTCTTAATTATCTACATAGAACCACTGTTGACGAGTGTGTGTATGAGACCTGGTTCAATACCTAATTGTTCTGGATTCAAATACTTTTCTATGTTTCACTGAGCTGGTCTGGAGTATTGGAACCTACTCTCAAAAACCCTGCAAACCCTGTCTTCTGTTCCTCTTGGTTGGCTCAGTTGCACCAGGGAAGATCAATCGAGCGCAGAAAGGTATTTAAATCCAAAACAATTACGTATTTCACCCAGGTTGTGTCCGTATTCATATAAACCTGGCATTCAGCATCACACCTGTTTGATCACACCATACCAGCTGGTAGAAATACGAAACATGGAAGTACAGGCCTATTTATGGTATTAGAGAGCTACTTTCATACTCGACTATAACGTGCTACAATGTGGGCAGATACTGATTCCCAACCAGGAGAACCAAAGGCCAAAGTGGCCTGGTTTAGTATCATCAATGGAGAGAGTGCCTCACCTTCTGCAGGGCCTCCTCCTCCAATCTCCTCCTCTTCTCCAGCTGCTTGCCTCCTCCCGCCAGTTGCTCCTCCTCAGCCCGGCTGGTGGAGACGCGGGCCTTGTCGTACTCCTCCCTCCTCTGAGCCTGCAGGAGTCTGGCCTTCCTCAGAGCGCTGTCTGCCTCCTGCTGCTCGACAGGAAGTGCACACCAGTCTTTCACAGCACTGCTGACTCACAGCTTCTCACTTCCTCCTATTCAGCCCAGGGCCAACACGCGCGCCTACACGGACCCGCATTCGCCAAACGCAAGGTACCGAAACACAGAAGTGCTCTCCAACACAGACACAGGCAACACTGCAAACACACACGCAACCCTGCAGACGCATTCAGCAATACTCGGCACCGAAACATAGAATTACTCTCCAACACAGACACAGACAACACTACAAACACACACAATCCTTCAGACACATTCACCAGTACCCTGCACCGAAACACAGAAGTACTCTCACACACACAACAGTGCAAAGACACACACACACACAATCCCGCAAACACATTCACCAGAATGCACAGAAATGATAACACACACGCCTTTGCACACAGACACACATGCACACACAACCCTGCAAACACATTCACCAGTACACTGCACCGAAACACAGAAGTACTCTCACACCCACAACACACACTCACAGACAATCCTGCAAATGCATTCACCAGCACACAGCGCCGAAACGCACAAGTACTCACACAGACTAATATACTGCTCATACACTAAAAATAATGAAATTACAGAAATAAATCCTCCCAAATCCACACACATATCTACACATCCATGCATGCCCAGACATACAAAAACACATATTTGTACACATCACAAGTATACCTACATACACGCACAGCCTTTTCACATTCAAATCGAGCAGGGAGTGATTTTTTTTAGAAATCGTATCGGGTAAAGTGCAGTTTCACACCCTCTCCCCCCGACATCACACAATCCCATGTCTCTGTGATTCAAACTGAAACACTAGAAAGTGTGTATATCAACAGCTTTCAATGGTTGTTGGCAACCTCTCCCTCACATCTAAAATGAAATTTACCCACCATTTTCTTCTGCTCCCTCTGCCACTGGTCTTTGATTTCTTTCCTCCGTTTATCAAGCTCATTCTTGCGAGCCAACAGGGGCTGGAGAACAGAAACAAATACAAAGAGCGATATCATATTGCCATATTTCAAACAACCTATGCATTCAAGACAGACTGCACACCGCAAAGCGTCAAAGAACACACAGCAGATAACCATAGAGGGAGCACACACGATCATAGATCAAACGATTTCTTAGAAACTGCTAAAGCAAACACACTGCTCACTCAACACTCTCTTACCTGAATGAATTTGTTGGACTGAAGAGCTGAAGCCGTCTGGAGCAGAACTTGACTGTACTCGATGTCGTTCTTAAAAGCGGATATATAGATTTCCCGGAATGGCATGTAATCCTTTGTCATGGGAATAAAGGAAGAATGCATTATGCATTGTACAAAAAGGATGCAGACGTTCCTACTTGCACATGAACTGTTTTCATAGTATTCTATGAATATATTCCTAGTGTCTGATGGTAAGTGCACTGGCTGGTGTGATCCAACAATTCCTTGCATATTTCTGCAACAGTCAAATACAGACTATCCTTCTAAGGCTAATAATGAAATAATAAACATTTGGATAATAAAATAAAGCACTAAGGCCTCAATGGAAACAACTGACCTCAATATATAAAATAATTACCTGTTGGCTTGCAAGTGTCTTTGCAGATTCTGCCATTTTAGCAAAGCCTTTCGCACATTCAATATCTGCAAACAGATAACAACCAAGCTGGTGGTTACAAAATGCACTTGGGGCCACGGCAGGGCCGTGCTGTCGATCAAACGTACCCTTAGACAAACAAAAGTTTTGCCTGGTTATGTCACGCCTATGTCCATGCAAGTTTTACCAGAAATATCACTTTGAATGTAGAAAAAGATGATATAACAGAATCCAGAAAATAGCAGCTTAATTGCTAGGACAGGTTTCAAGAGCCTAAGGGGCCAAAGAAATGTCACATTGCGGTCCAGCTTGAGAGACAATGAGTGTGTGATAGAGAGAGAGAGAGAGAGGGAGAGAGAGGCTGTGTTTTGGAAACACATACTTAGCATACTACTCATACTACATTTCAGTGAACATCAGCCTGAAATTTAGTATGAGCAGTATGCTAGTATGCAGTTTGGAACACAGCCTTACTCTCTCTCACACACTCATTGTCTCTCAAGCTGGACACCGAACGTGACATTTCTTTAGCCCCTCAGGCTCTTGAAACCTCTCCTAGCAATTAAGCTGCTATTTTCTGGATTGTTAAACATCTTGTTGAGGGAGAGAAAGAGAGAGAGTGAGAGAGGGATAAAAAGAGAGAGAAAGAGTGACAGAAAAACAAAGAAAGAGTGACAGAGAAAGAGAGAGTGACAGAAAGTGACAGAGAGAGAAAGAGAGAGTGACAGAGAGTGTGACAGAGAAAGAGACAGTGACAAAGAAAGAGTGACGAAGAGAGATAGAGACCGAGAAAGAGAGAGAGGGAAATAAAGGGTAAGAGAGAGTGACAGAGATAGAGTGAGAGAGATAGAGAGACAGACAGAGAAAGATGGAGAGAGTGACAGAGAAAGACAGAGAGAGAAAAAGGGAGAGAAAGAGAGAAACAAATACGGACAGAGATATGGGCCGAGAGAGAAGCGTGTCGGCGGCTCACCCAGGCTCAGCCTCTTCTCCACCCAGCTCAGGACATCTTTGGTGTACTTGGACCAGGCCTTGGCGTAGAGCAGGGCCGACTCCACGCCGCTGTCGCTGGTCAGCAGCGCCTCGTCCACCTCCTCGGCGCGGGGCGGCGGCGGGGGCCCTGGGGACATGCCCAAGAAGCGGCAGACGGTGAGGATGCGTCGCCTGTGCATGCCTCCGGCCCTCAGTGCCCCGCTTGTGACTCAGCTGCCACGGCGGACCACGGCAAAGCTCCCGCGACCTTGGGCCAGGGGGGCACCTTAAATCCCGCTAATGCTAAGCAGGTCCGACAGGGATTTTTTACCCCCCCCCCCCCGCCGCCCTAGTAATACGACAGCCGCTGATAGGCTAGCGTTAGCATGGCGCTCCTCCGTAAAAGAGGCTTGCGGCACGGCGCACCAAAACGCAGCTGCGTGGCACCTGACGACAGCCGCGCATGTGTTTCTCATCTCCGACAAAAGCTTCTAAAACGCTAAAGAATGTGAGCCATTCCGGACGACCGCCGCACATGCCAACTTCAGAAAAGGGCGAAGGAACGGGGAGGGGTGAGAAGAAAGCATTCCTGCCCGTTATCGCGGCCGATGACAGGGCGTATCAGCGGCACCCGGCAGTCTGGGAAACGGCCGAGGGCGCCCGTATCGAGGCGGAAACATCTTACCTGCCAGGTCATCTTTCTCCGGAACAGATGCTCCGGACTCCACCGAGAGGTTCTCGAAAGACTGCAGGTGAAAAGCAGCTTTAATCAGGATTCTCGATGTTTGCCAGACAATCTAACAACAAATCCACAGCTGTGCAAACACTGTGAGCTCATCTTCCGTTCATTCAAAAGAACAGCAGGAAGCACATTTTAATGAATCAGAAACTTTCCAAAATTTTGGAGAAGGAAAGACTAATCAGCAAACATGAACCAAACAAATACTTTTTGCCCATGCTTTTGCTTCTTCCACGCTTGTGTCTTCTCACCCTAGTTTTCCCACTTTAGCTTACAACAGTATACGCTCTAGGTCAGCTGTGCTCTTTCTCCTCCCCCAATTTGTGCTCAATCGTGCTCAAGCTGCAATGCTCCTAGCAACCTCGGCTGTCGATACAGGGAACCGCAGGACAGCAAGTGCACTCCTCCAAAGCACACCACCGTCAACGAGCCGACCTCACACAGACCCGAGTCTGTGGAAGACATTTCATGCACGGCTGTAAAAACGGCTTACCCGCGTCCTCCTGGTCTCCAAGAGGCCCAGCGCTGATCCGCTGTCTACATCTCCCATAAGGAAGTCAGACACTCTGCAGCAGGAGGAGGGAAGACAAGGCACAGGTTCACTATACTAATCTACAGCCAGGAATGAAGTCCATTACATAATAACCTACATGAGCTATCAGAGTTTACATCTTAGCTGCAGAATGAGGTGAGTAAGGGGCACTGGAAACATCAAATCTTTGTCTGACCCCCAAACCAGTCACAACCCCGACACGATTAGCACGTTCAGTTTCATGAAAAAAGCAGGTGCCATCATAATGAATCATCAGTCTTTTTACAAATCACTTATTGAATTCATAAAATGAGAAATCAGATTAGCGGTACTTACACATTGCCAAAAGTAAACGCCAACGTGTCGATAGAAGCATATATCTCTCCAAAAAGGTTCTGTTTATTTTCCTCTTTCACCTCTTTGAAATTCACACCTGTTGGAAATGGAAAAAACATTTTTTAGATGTATTACAAATTCTCTCCTCCGCCTTTCAAAAGCTAAGTCAATATTGTTTCAACAGGAAAATCCCAAATCACAAGTTGTTTTTCTTGCTTAAAAAAATTAGACTGGCAACAGCTTAAATCCACAATGCTGTGTTAATAGGGTCACTCCACAGCTCCAGTTGTAATCTAGCGAAACATCGATTTCCTGCTGAGAGTCTAAACACCCTAATGGGTGAAAAAACGAGGGAAAAAACACCAACATAAACAGACCATAATCAGTCTCCACAATAAACTTCCTTTCTGACACAAACAACCATGGATGGAAAAAAAGCACTGCAGAAAGTCACTGGAGACACACAGGCAATTGGCAAAACCACTGACGCCATCCCCTTTAAACAGACCTGACATCCCCAGTCCTTCCTCTCCCAACAATGGATCTTTCTAGAAATCCCCGAACTGACTTAGCCAGTGGTAAGCGAAGACAGAAACGAAAACACTAATGGCCGGTTTCGTGTACACCAATTAAGCTTAGTCCTGGACTAAATGGAGTGTGTAAAATCAAAATTGAATTTAGTCTAGGACTAGGCTTAATCTGTGTCTGTGAAACCTGCCCTTGGCGTTATTTCACATATAATGCCAAACTTACCAAGCTATTAAAGTTTCTTCTCTTGATATCAAGTCACTGTGCACCTCTTCTCAGAGTAAAGCTCACAGAAGGCTCAGACTGCCCTTCCAATTCTCTCGTTCAGCCAACACGTTCCAAAGGCAACTCTGGCTCCAGTGGAGAAACAGAGCCTCACAGCCCAACTTTCATAAAAGTGCTGCACAATATGTGCTTCGATAAACAGGAAATAGCAGAGTGGAAAGGCACATGCGGCAGGCATGAAGCCGCTGTGACTGGCCCAGCCAGGGGCTGTTAGACTCACCTTCTCCGGCGGTTTCCTGTCTGCGCGTTACTCTGCCACAGGAAATACTCCAGCACGGCTCGCAGCCTCAGATTCAAACCCAACGTTTAACGCTGCCCCCGTGAGTTATCTACACCTAAACCTCCCGCAAGCCAACACAAAACACAAGCCCTGCGGTTCCAGCCCAAATCACCTCGGGACAGCCCTGTTCTCAGTTTGGGGGGGGGGCAAGTGGGAGAGAAAAAGAGAGAGACTCCTTCACTGCACAACTGTTTTCTCGGTTTCCTCTCCACCTGCAGCGAAACGACTCCTTACGACAACAAAACAGTGTCCTCAAAAGACATCTTCGAAAGAGAAAGAGAAATCTTCAAGAGAGCTTCTTGTGGTTTCCGAGCAGCGTTGAGGCGCGACCCATGGCAAAGGAACCCCTGAAGAAGTTAGGAGAGAGGTATGGCAATCCCTGCCCAAAATCCTTGCCCTAGGTCGCCCCGCCTCCGCCAGCCAACAGTGGCAATGCATAGCTGCCGTCGTGACGTCTTCCCCAGGACATCCTGAGGTCAACACAAACACAATGTCTACTCCCTCCAACGGCCCACAATCCAAATATGGAAACTACGTCACCACAGAAAGAAGACCATTGTTTCTCAATATCACACTTATGTGGCCATGAACCCACCAGGTTATTTATTTATTGTTTAACTGGGAGTAGGCTAAATCAGTAAAAACTGGTTTAAGTAACAGTTCACAGAGGTCCTTATTTTGGTCACATCTTGATACCAGATTTCAGTCATCATTCACATTTGCAAAATTAATGTTCATATTGTACCTGTGACGTGGTTCTCAATACAGTACATGCTCTCTACAAGTGTTTACTTGTAGTATTTTAGTATTTTAGTAGTTTTTAGTAGTTAGTACTTGTAGTTTTAGTACTTGTAATACTTTTCTTTTTCTATTTTTCTTTTCTATTCAATAAACAGAATCAGAACCTCAGTAAGAGGTCAGAGAAAAACAGAGCGAGGTTCTGGATATCACACGTGTCCAGTTTCTCACTAATCCTACACAGCATGTGGCCCACACTTTGGGTAAAAAAGACCTAGTGTTGCCCCTCAGTGCAGGGGCCAGCACGTTAAAAACGAGCTCAAAACAAGAACGAGCCGTGCCTCAGCTGTGATAAACAGTCGCATTCGGTCAAATTCTTCTGACTGCCCAAGAGAGATGAGAGCAGAAAAGAATTTCAATAACCTCTGAAACCCGATACCTTTACAGAGGAGAAAACTTCCTTTCGGCCTCTGCCGAATGAGAAAGGGTCCAGATGGAGGTGGAAAAAGGAGAGGGAAACACAACAGTTTGTTTCCTCAGGCTACAGAGATACGGTAAATGCAGCATACAGGAGTGAGAATATCATCAGCATGTATTCAACTCACATATCTATATTCAAAACAACAGTCAAACTTGGTCTCACAAGCGCCTGAAGCATTCAAACAAACATTTTTTTCTCTCAGTCGAGACAGTAGCCAGGGATTAGCACAGTCTCATGCCCATTGTGAAAGCATGAATTCAGGCTAATTGAGAATGACTCATATGCTCTTGATACAGTGCATCAGGGCTATTAACTACCACTCCAGAACTAGCCCTCCACCTTTCTGCTTCCATGATCTCTTTGACCAAGTCAGCATCAATTTACAGGCGAGTGTCAAAGTGCACGTGGAGAGATTTGAGATGACCAGAGCGTTCTAGCCCCCTGGTGGAAAGGAATGTCACTGCTAAGTGATGCTGGCACATCCACAGCGAGGGCTTTTTCAGGGATGCTATGGTTTCTGAAAGAATCTGCCTCTCTCAATTTTTATGTTCTCGGTACATGCATATTTAGTGAGAGTCAAAGGTGTTGTTGCTATTAAATTGCACTTGGGCCACATTCCAACAGAAATGCAAAAACTATCTAAGCTATCGATTTATGTCCTTTCTATCTTGTTTATGTTCATGGGCTATTCTCTCGGTTTGCTATTAAACCCTTATGAGTCAATCTGATTCAAAAAGGGTACGAGGAAGTGGACTCCACTGGACAGACGGAAGAGGTTCTACTCACAGTACTACTCACTGGGTGTGTCACTATCATAAGACTCATATCAGACTCCCAATGCAGGCGTTGAAATGAGTCTTATTATCAGAACCCATGCATGGTGCCTGGTAAGAGCTTCAGAGTGCAAGAGAACTCTGGATAAAGAGCATCTTGAAAATGTCTTGTTCGGTTATTCAGAAGAATTCAGAGAGCTTGCCAGTTACTTTGACTTGGATATCAAGCACGCATAAACCGTAGGGCACAGATAGATGTTATTGTATTGTGTGGCACATGCTAGGGTGATGTGGGGACAAATTATCACAGAGCACTCTCTGGGTGACAGTGCTGTGCTCTTACTGGGACTATAACCAAAAGTGTGCTCTTGAATTGGCACCAGGCAGGAATGCGAATTGCAGCAAGGTACAAACTGAAATTCTTGTGCACAGGCCAAGAGAAGAATTACACTGTATACCAGATGATATTTCTCACAATATAACTAGCAAAGTGAGATTCCTCTGCTGTATTCGCTTGGAATACACACCGCCCAAGCAGATAAGATTAACAAATGGCCATCAAATAACTCCCTGATACATAGTTACTCAAACAAAAGGACTGCACTGCATGTAACAACATTATTTTGTAGCTGTAAAGCAGAAGTGGATGTTATTTGTAATCTGTTCAATTGCCTCACCTTTGACCTTGGCGATGACAGTCCCTGCCGCACTGAGGATGTCCACAGAGTTAAGAGTCTGATGTTTGCCGATGACAGCTTTCAGGACCCGTAGAAGCTCCCCCAGACGCTCATGCACCACCCGGTGTAAACAGTCTTGATTTTCTGTAAACAACACAAGCACAGAGCTGTGGTCAGCTCGTACACACTCACGTGAACTCTTACCATACAGTACTCCACAACACACTCACATGAACTCTGACCATACTTTACTCCACAATCCACTCATGTGAACTCTTACTATACTCCACAACACACTCACGTGAACTCTTACCATACTCACTTACAACACACAAGAACTGGGAACTAAAATCAAATCACAACAACAGCTCTTGCATGCTAATGGTACATCTGTGTTGATGTACCATAATATTTTTTAGGTGAAACTATGGACTTTGTTATGGTTGGACAAGTTGTGGTTGGACAAGTGACCTCCAAATATCCATTCTACATCAAATAAACCAGGCCCTACCCACAGTGTTATGTGACTAAATGGGGACTAAATTTCACTGACTGCACAAACTCCCCAAACCCTTCATTTCCCAGCAGGAAAATGACGTGGCTTTGCCAGGCTCCGCTCTGTTTTTCAGCATCTGAAACTGTGGCCATGGAAAGGTAACGTGCCCAAAGCGCACTTCCACTGAAGTCAAAGCTCCATTTGTGCTGACGCTCGGCACGGGATTACACAACTCATGGAAAAGGGGATCAAGGAGATTTTAGCCGTCTCCCGTTTTTTTTCGCCTCTTTTTCGGTACGGGACAAAAAGGGCCTGTGGTGGAACTAATGCTGTTGTGGAAGTGGCTGCCATGACAATGACAGCGGTGCCCCGTTCAGGAAATCCAATCGTTTGTGTGCCATGTTTGCAGACTGCCCTTACTGAGTACGGAAGTTTAAAAACACATATTTCTATTGTTGTGACATTCACAAAGAAATATCATTCACCAAAGCAAAATTTGTGCCATAACCAAATTGGGATCGATACTTACAGCCGATTGGTTGCCTTGTTTACACGGATTAGTCCTGAATAAACTCACATTTTCACCGGACATGACCCCTATATTTTCTTGTAGAATAACAGCAACCTTTAAGGTCAAACTGTTAATATATCACTAAACCGGGAGCCTTTATAGCCTTTCTGAGGATACATTTGCCCTGGTGACACAGTCACAGCATTTTAAGAAAGTCTTAAGGTGAACAGCCTATGCGGAACAATGTAATGGCATTAGTATTTAAAGCGGGTACAAGGGTCAGGCCTCTACTTCAAATTCTGAGGATCTGAGACTGTATTCTTCCAGTCTCAGCACGCTTTTCTCTTCAGCTTCTGCCAACGGTCTCTCTGCAGGACTTCGGGAGTCATCCACCACTCTATGGCAACTGTCCCCATCCATCTTCATCAGTCATAGGCCCGGACACTTCCAGGGCAGTTACCTGTTGTTTTCTCATTAAAACCGCCGCTTGTTTTTTCGTCACCCTTCCCCACAGTCCTCTGAGTGTCCAAACGGAGCCAAGAGTCTGCTCTGGCCAAAAGCGATCGCTCACAATTAGCTGAATTAGACATAATGATCTCTTATCATGAATACTGTTCTGCAACCTCACTCCCTTTCTAGAGCCTAGCTGCAATTGAGATGTGTGCTTTGAGTTTGAGTTTTGCGCAGGTTTTTATGAGAATAACGAGGAGCGATTGTGCCTTTGATTTGCTTAGCGTCAGAAGGGTTGGGGGGGGGGGTCAACAGTCATGTCTGCGTGGAAGGGCCTTCAAGCCATTCCCCATAGGATCTTTCTACGTTCTGTCACTTCACAACACAGGTTAAAAACCTCTGTAGACCAACTCATGTAAATGTGACTGCCGCATTTAGTGGCGGTCACAGCCACCTGACTGCAGCGGTAGAATTCACAGAGGAAACCTTATTCTTCTCCACACCTGTGCTTAGAGACTACTATGCCGCAACTGTGTGGTGCACTTCTATTGTTTCTCACACTGCTGCTGGAACGGCTTCAGAGAGTGACCGCGGCGTGTGTGACACCCACTGGTCATAGTATCACTCACTGACACCTGTCCACCAACCAAACCACATCACCCCACACTGCATCACTGCATCACTCACAAAGTAGGGAAATTCTCTAAAATGGTGGATTAACACAGGGTTGTTACGAAAGGCTTTTCTCGAAAACACGAAAGGAAAGCCTGAGAACTCCCGTTGTGCAAGAGTGGCCAGTGTTGAAATAGAAAAAAAAACAACATCCCAAAGCCTCACTCTTCATGTGCACCACCAAAGTTTCAATAAGAAGCAGAAATACTGGCAGTTTAGTTCCACCAGACCTGAAAGGAGACAGCTGCAGAGCAGCACGTCCTTAATGGCCGCGTGACCGTTTACGACGTCTCGAGAACTAGCTAATTGGCGAGGCATTAAGCTTTGTCTTTAGCCCGGGATAACCGAGTGTATTGTACCCCAGGTCATCGCTTAACCCCCGGGCTCGGACTGAGCCTCCTACAAAGGGCTGGGCTCGGGGCTTTGGGACGGCGGGCCGCGGCATGGTCTTTGGGACATGGGTGGCTGTTTGACTAGGGTAACCTCCCCATTGTCCGAGAAAGCAATTTGCAAACAGAGAGCCCACCGTCTCAGCGATCTGAGCCTTTTTCTGTTAGCGGAGGGACAAAGTGGATTGAGGGATTGGGGGCATGGGACTAAGCTTACCCACCCCCTATCTGAGGAGAACCCCATTCTTTCCCCCCGTATATGTACCCTCCCCTGGTTTTTGTCTCTAGCCTGGCCCTCCCGCCCCCTGTCTCGGCTGCTGTACAGTGGGTGAAAAATGAGTTGCCCCGGGAACCCGGAGAGGCCTGGATCTGAGATTCTGATAAAGAGGTCACGGAGCTGGCAGCACTGATAGCACATTTTTACTTAATTAGCGTCATGGAAACCAACACTGCATTCCAGAACTGTGATGCACCTCTCTTTTTGAGAGTGAGACGCTTCTATGGTGGGGGATGGTGTTGATCTATATAAAAAAAAAAACTAAGACATCAACATGATACCAAAGCAACAAAATACAAAAGTAAATCTTAACAAGTATTTGTATCTTATAATAAGACTTAAAATCTTATTTCGATAACTTTGTTGCCAAATGAGGCAAAAAGATGGTTGCCGGTTCGATCCCCCGCCCGGGCTGTGTCAAAGTGTCCCTGAGCAAGACAGCTAACCCCCAAATGCTCCTGACGAGCTGGTCGGCGCCTTGAATGGCAGCCAATCGCTGTCGGTGTGTGAGTGTGTGTATGAATGGGTGAATGAGAAGCATCAATTGTACAGTGCTTTGGATAAAGGCACTATATAAATGCCAACCATTTACCATTAGTATATATTTTTAAAAGGCACAGTAAAGCAGAAATTCCATCTGTGAAAATCAATTCTACCTCTAACTTTTTTCTAAAAACATTTGTTCCACTTTTTATACCAAAGCTTTCATGTTAGTTCAAGTTTCTGTTAAGAGCTTAAAATGAAGATATAGACACAATTTTTTTCCACTCTTCTGCAATGAGCTCATTGTGTTTCCCAAGTCAATCCATGTTGCTGTAATGTAAGTTAATCCAGGAACATTCCCCAATAAGCTTTGTTTTTTTCTTTTTTTAACCCTGATATTTTCTTTGTGAAATGCCTGTTACTAACCAAAACACTAAAATCCCGAATGGCTTTGTACCATTCGTCCCTCTGCAATTTGCCCTGTGTTCCCAGCTATGCTCAATCATGCATCTGTACCATGGAAACATTATAGGCCTATTATTATTGCTTCAACATGTTTCAAAGAACATAAACTGTGGTAGTAAATACAGGACATAAACGGTAGCACACAGTGCTACATGTTGAATTGGAAATGACTCAAAAGGTCAAAATGAACTTGACTGGTCAGATACTTCTGTTCCCAGAATGTGATATTTTCCTTTCCGTCCAAAAATCTTTGAATATAGACGACAAGTACTCTACTCCGAGGGGACTATAACGGCTGTCCAGCAGACTTAGTTTCAGGGTGTGGCATTAACAGTAATATGAGTGAGATTCCAGGGCAGGGAATGTCCATGAGCTCCTGCAGTGTCATGTAGAGGTCCTGTTCAGCGGAGTAAACATGACCCATATCTCAAACACTGCATTACAAAACTGTACATTAGGCTATAATATGGTACAGTGGGTTCTAGAATTATTCGCATCCTGGATAAATATGTACAGAAAATACTGAAAATACTGTATTGTTATTGACATAAGCTTTATTTTTCCAACATGTGTAAAGTAGTGTCCTTTATTAATGATCAATGGAATCAAGTCATACATTTTTCAAAGAAATAAAATATTTCATCAAAAAACAGTTCTCACAATTATTGGCACCTCTGGTTTAATACTTTGCGCAAACACCTCTGGCAAAGATGACAGCCATAAGTGTTTTCCTATAATTTGTCACGAGGTTAGAGAACACATTTGGGGGTATTTCAGAATCATCAATATAATTGGGTTTGCAATTATGGACCCCCTTCTTCAGTTCAGAAGAAAGATATTTGATTTAAGTCAAGAGATTGAGATGACGTTGTTTTCACCATTTCTGAGTGGGTTTTGATGTATGTTTGGAGACACTGTCCTCTCGGACAATCTACCTACGACCAAGTCTACGGACAATCTACCTACGACTAAGCTTCCGAGCAGAGACAACAAGACTTTCTGCCAAAATGTCCTGTCCTGGTACTTAAAATCCTAGAATTGATCATAAATAGTGCCCCTGGACCACTGGCAACTGCGGTGCTTCTCCTTGTATACATTCCTCTTTTGCTACCAGCACGTCGATAGGGCATATGGCCAAATGTTACCCTACATTTTGGTCTCATCTGACCATAGCATTCTCTTCCAGTCATAATTCCAATGACGTTTGGCAAACTCCAGACACTTTTGTTTGGTGTGCTCAGTCAGGGCTTTCTTCGTGCCACCTCCCAAAAAGTTGGTATGGAAGTGGTGTTTTATGGTTCTTTTTGAGACTTGGTGACCCTAAGATACAACCAATCTTGGGCTCTTTATGGCCTCCCTCACCATCTTCCTCACCATCCGTGGGGACGTGCACTTGCATCCTGTTTTTATGGCCCTTGCAGTGCTAAGTCCTATGTTTAACTGTTTATGTATAATTATGTACAGATTACCAGACTTCTGATGGTCAATTACCATCCGTCTCTTGAATTGACAGATCTTTGGCTTTTCCCCCGGTGATGGATGACATGGAATTTTGCATGCTTGTTACCTTATTTTTCTACTCTTGTGAAACAGGAAGTGATGGAATGATATAGTTCCATTACCCTGGTGTCTAAATGAAGTAAAATGTTATTGCCTCTTTAACTTTGTTTAACATTTTTTAGGAGCGACCATTTTGACTCCTAAAAATGTTAATAATGAGAACATGAAGCATGAAAGTGAATGTACTGAAACAAAAGTATTCCTAGATGTTTGAACATCACATATAGATTATTATCAGTGTTGCTTATTATATGCAGCCATTTTTCATTTTTATGAAGTGTGAAGGGAGGAAGGACACTGTATATTTAAAAGGACGTGTCCTAAGAAATTCAGTTAAGTTACAGAAACAAAATCCCACAACCCTTCCACAGTTAGGTTACTATGAAAAAAAAAAAAATGTATTTGTCTTCTCTCCATATGCATGTGTGCAAGTTCTTCACTGTGAAGTTTTCTTGCATCAAACAGCACCGGGGCGTGACAGTTAGAATTAGGGGAATTACCTTCACAGCGAGCCAGTGCAGTTAAGTCCTGAAGTGATTTAAAGCCCTGGGCATTGTGCAAGGCACCCCTCTGAGAAGTGTGACTCTGTGAATGCTGCAGTCGCCCTAAATAAGTAAAATTAACATTTATGGCCTTCTCTTAAAAGAAGAAATATCTAAACACTTAACCTTTAACATCGGTCCATTTTTTTTTGGGTGCGGGACGGTCGGTCGGCCAGCGTGAGCCCCCGTGACGCTTCCTCCTGGCCTGACCCACCCCGGAGCAGCTAGCGGGGCCCACCTGCGGCCCGGTCCAGGGATTAGCGGATTACACGCTGCCCGCAGAGAGGAGGGCTCTTCCCGCCGGCCAGCCCCTGCTGCCTCACCTTTGAAGTGCCTTTTCCCATGAGCGCAGACAATAGGCCACCGTCAAACCACCGTCCTTGTGGGTCCTGGCCATTCAGAGGGGACGGCGGTGCAGGTTTTCCCCCCCCATTAGCATGAGAAAACACTCAGCCATCGCGGTGAAGGCTGTCGTTTAAGGCACAGTGGGGGCCCGGATTGTAATGAAAATCCACCTTTGAGACCTGAGCAAAATATGAAACCGCGGTATAGGGAACGGCTTCCAATGTTGCGAGGGAACACATCTTAGCCATGGGCTACTTATAGTAAAATAAGAGACAATGAAAATGAATTGTGAATCAAGTCCTCTCGAATCGAACTTGTATGTCCTTTAATGAGGCAGTAATGACAAGGAAGACTTCACCATGAAGTGTTGTTTTGAGTTAGATGGGGATTATGGGTGCGAAGGTAAAAAAATATCATATTACATTCAAAGCTCAAACAAAGGAATAGTGTGACTGGAGCACAAATAACCTGCCAAGGCCTACCCAATATAAGTCCCACGCACACGGCACATATGACAACTCCAAATTTATTACTGTAGCAATGGATGGTTTGTTGAGTTGTCTTCCTTAGTGTGTATGTTTACCCACGTTATTCAGATGGGAAAAAGAAGACCGGGCTAGAGACAGAGATGGGATCACAGTGCCACTGTGGGGCACTGTGGCATGGAATCAACCCCCAGCTGTATGCTAGGGAATTTATTTCAGCCCCATGTGTCAAAACACAACATGTTTCATTCTGCAAAAAGTGTGTATTCTACGGCTTTAAGTTTGAATACTTTGAATTGAAATCTTCTCTCTACCAATTAATTAATCATTGCTTTCTTTTATGAACTTCTTAGCTGGCTGACATCAGTGAGGTTACTATCTTATGAAACAAACAAGAAATATGCAGGTATAATGGTGTGAATATTAGCCTAAATACATCTTCTGAAATGGGGCTTGTTAGCTCATATAACTATGAATCAAATGGGTTATGTCACAAGAAACAAACTCATTGTGGATTAATGGTAACACGTTCTATTCAACACATTTGGAGCACAAGAGCAGGGAGTTTACCTTTCGCTGAATAAAAACACGACAGCAACAGCGCTTATTTTAATTGAGAACTGGAATCTAAAATATGTTTCTTGTCTTTCAGATCATGGGAGCCTGCAAGGAGGCCTAATCTTTCACCTTATTTTTTTTAAATTTTTTTACAAGCAGACATCGTTCAAAAGCAATCTCAAAATAAATGTGCACCGTCTGTTTTACCTAGTATTATATTACCATGTATGTTCTGACATACCACATACAGGAAAAACCGCAACTGTCCAAAATAGATTTTTCCCATGCCTCGGTCTGTTTACACTTGGTTATTGGCACTGACTTTACACATCCCTTCCCCCAGAAAACATTTCACAGCAACAACACCAGACAGCAGCTCGTGGAAGGGTGAACTGGGTGGGAAGGGGGGCTTACCTCATTGTCTAACATATATTTTATGTACAGCAATAACTGAGAAGCCATGAAAACATCGTAAACAACACGTCCACTTCATGCAACTTCAGGTTGCATTCCATATTTCTGGGCGTGGAGAAAAACTCCTCCATGGCCCATGCTCACATTGAGGTATGTCTTCTGAGGTTTGTTGCTGGCATATTCGGTACAACATTCATTCAAATAAAATCAATCACAGGGTCAGTGAATGAAGTTGTTTACATTAGATTGGGCTAGCATTACTTTTAACATGGCACTGATAAGCAGGCTGAGAGCAAAGGGAAATTGACTCTACTTGGACAGAGAACAAGCAAAAATTGGACAAATCACATAGAACCAACCCCAACCAAGATGGCTCCCACCCAGACGTCTGATGTTTATCATCTCAGCTGGAAACCTTATCCACCACAGTTGTATTTCAGGCCTCAGTAACAGGACACTGGGTGTGCATAATGTTAGTGGGTTTCAAAATACCATGGGAATGTATGAAAATATATTTGCCCCCAACCTCTATTATTGCATATTTGTCATCAGGGCTTGACATTAACTCTTTGGCTGTAGTGGTTTTCTAAAATCCAAAGTCACAAGCCATTAAGCTTTTTCACCAGTTACCCTCCCCCCCAATATATATTAAATATAGGTAAGTATGTGTGTCTGTGTATAAGCATACACTCCCTCAGCACTTTATCAGGAACATTTTTACTTTATTACACCTATTTATTCATGCGATTATCTAATCAGCCAATTGTGTGGCAGCAGTGTAATGCATACAATCATGTAGATACGGGTCAGGGGCTTCAGTTAAAGTTCACTGTGGAATGATTGTTGGTGGCAGACTGGTGGGTGGTTTGAGTATCTCAGAAACTACTGATCTCCTGGGATTTTCATGTACACATTACAACAGTGGTATGCAGAAGAGCAGCTCGGAACACACAACGCATCATAACTCTAAGTGGATAGGCTACAGCAGTATAAGTCTAATAGATACCTAATAAAGTGCTCGGTGAGCATATGTTTTAATTCCTAAGATGCCAACAGAGAAATTATACACCACTCTTAACTACCATGTTAGCTTGCAAACAATGCAAAAAAGAAAGCTGCAGACTACTATGGAAATTGTTTTATAGGCTCAGGTTTTATTATGACAATTAAGAAATCAATTTCTATCTGACAGGCATCCTACAAAACCAGCCGGTTGTGACAAAAACATTTTACCATTAAACGGCCAACTAGTTTGCTTCAGTAAAAGTCGACACACACATTAACTTATTATCACAGTCCCTTTCTGCTTGCTGGCTTTTACTGGTGTGGTCCAAAGCTAGCAATACATCAGCTCAGGGGCTTCAATGGTCCATCTATCCATCACATTGACAGGAAACTTAATTTTGCATGCGGAATGCATGCCAGACATTCCTGAAAAAGCGGTTTATATACAGTACGAGGTACACATTTGTGATTGTGGGTGAATGTGTGTTAGTAATGTTAGAGCATGTTTATTAAATATATGTTGCTAGGATGGGTCATGCAAAAGGTTCATGAAATGTATCTAGCTATATGAACTTCATTGCTGTGGCCAGTTCTGCTTTTAATATGAACCATACTTCAACAGTCACAATTACACGGTCCTAAAAGTCTAAAAGTAATGATGCCACATATTTAGAATAGCCACACTAAGATATTATTGAGCAAAGGCAGTTAGTCACAATCAAACAGGCCTAAAATGATTAATATTATAAACACTTTCATAAACATGTAATCTTTTGAATGTAATCAGAAGTCCGGAAGGTTCTAAGGTTGCAGAACAATTGCTATTTTCTAAAAAGTAACACCGTGTCCATTCGTTGTGGGGAAGGGGGGTTAAGGGGGTGCAGGATGAGATGGGATGGGCCAGTCCCCCCTTAATGGCGTGGTAGGAGAAACACTGGTCTTTGCATATAAATTAGATTCTTATTGTGAAATCAAGAGTTTGCTTTTCCTAGCATGTCTCTGCTAAGCTGTCCATCAGTGAGACAGGCAACCTTTTCTCTCTCGGTCCCGTTTGTATGGAAGCTGGCATTCCAACTATGCTTTATTTCGGAGAGGTTTGAAAACTCCCACAGAGCAGCGAACCGACTGGCGGCCAACTCGCGAGGCTTAAGCCACGGAGCCAGCACCTCCTGCGTCTGCTTAACATGGCCGCAGCGTCTCTCCGGCTGGACCGACGCGGTCGGGGGTCCGACAATTTAGTCTGTAAAACAGACGAGGGCTCGCGCCTCCCTGTCAGAGAGAGGGGGAGTCACCAAGTTCAAATGCTAGTGATGCCATGTGAGGGGACCCACAGAGCTCAGCTCGAGTCAGAACGCTCCAGAATGTTCTGGCAGCCATTCTCAACACTTGCAGGAGAAAACAACCAATCTATCCAAACATTCCATCCCAACGGTCAGGCATCTACGGATGGATACCAACAAGATACGTCGAGGGTACAGAAATAAATGTATTAATCTGCCAAAAAGAAAACCAGCCAAAATATAAAGAAAACAAAATAAAAGCATAATAACAACACTCATCAGTGCTTGTGTTTGTGTGACAAGGGCCATAAACACGGTTGAATTAGCGAGCAATCATTTACTTCCGTTTCACGAGCGATTTATCAACGGTAATCAGGTGCCTCTCTGTTCAGCCGACGTCTTTCTGCCAGGGCAGCGGACGTGCGCTGGTCTCCTCGGAGGGCCGAGAAACGTGTTCGCAGGCAAGGCCCGTGTGACCGACTACAAAGGGTCAGCCTCATTTAAAACCCGTCACGAATAATGTAGATTCGAGCACACAAAAAAAAAAAAAAGAAATCTGTCACAACAATGGGATGAAGGAGCACACTTGATATTTGTGGCGTGGGGGGACCTTGTTTTGATCGGGGAGGCCAGCCTGTGTTCTCTGTAAAGGAGCTCTTGCATCAGCTCCCCATGGGGTTCACAGGAAGGGACGTCCCCCCCCCAGCCCCAGCCCCCACCAGCGGCCACGCCTATCTCCAGGGGGCCACAGGCAGCGAGGGCCCAGCCACGCTTCACGCTCAGTCTGTTCATGTTTTATTTACCCTACATCAAACAGGGGACTCTTTCTACTTTACCCATGAGCGCTTTAGCATAATTATGCGCGATTCACAAAGCCGCCCGTCACAGTGCCCCCCCCCACACCCCCTTCCCCGTTGTCTGCTGATGATGACTGCTTCTGAGTTTTCCACTCATTTGAAGCGGCCCACCTACTTGTTAGCAACCTTTCTTACAGTGTATTTGGGTACTCCTGAGCACTGCTACTGGCCAGTTAATCATATTCAGACCCACGTAAGATTAGCTTAAATGAAAGTAAACACACTTTTGTTCCTAGATTTTGGTACAGCATAGGAAATCGGGGCAGTATCGTATGTGGCAGGTTATATCTCTGACGGACAACTTCTGTACACCTTTTTTATTATTACAAAGCAAAACTTCTGATTGAGATAGTGATACTTTTCAGTTGATTAGTCTATGTTCACATAATATGTAAAGATGAAAAGATTCACAGAATATGACTACTGGAATATCTTTTGTCTGTGCATTATAATATTACAATAAATATAGTGGGTTATTAACCATATTGAGCAATAATTCCTTCCCTAGACAATTTTAATCCCAGGATATGGGAGACGGGTGCAATGGGGAAGGATTACTGACCCCCCTCATAAAATCTCTACATTCGCCATCTTAGTTTCAGGCCATTAATCTGGGATTGGGGGCAGGAGGGAGCAATCTTACTTTGAGAACCGAATCCAACCTTTGGGCACATTACCTCTCCTGACTTCAGATCTTCAAAGCCCGAAAGGAAGTACGCTTAATCTGTAGGCTGAATATTTGTAGCATATAATATTTTGTGACCACTATGTCTGTTTCTTTGATATCAGCATTGTATATGCACCACTATAACATCGCAGAAACAACATATTATTTTAAAAAGACACTGTCGCCGCATTCTCCACTAATACCAACAACAGGTGTTTTAATTGGCCTGTCTGAGCCTGTCTCTGCTTTCTGTCTCGTCCAACCCCTCGCTCTTCTTCTGTGATTCACCAATGACACACGCGATGGGAGGATCCCCCCCCCTAACACCAGGGGCTCGTACCAGCGGAGTCGTCTCCGACTGGGACCCGCTCTCCGCTCCGAGATATTCCATACGTCCGTCCCCCACGACGGATTATGCAACATCCACTGCCGCAGGGCCAGACCGTGTAGGAACAGCTCCAACCACTTCCCACACACGGGATCCTGAAGTCACTACACAGGGAAATGAATGACTTCTAAATACTTCTAGGAAATTCTAATTCCTGAAACAAAATGGTATTTATCGTACCGTGTTGTACCTTTATTATGTCGGAAAGCGGAAAATGCAACACTGGTCCTGGAGAGTCATGTGATCAGCTGGTTCACAGTGATAATCCCCAATTAACTGATAAACTAAATCAACAGATTACACAGTTCACTCATCTCTTCGTTGTATGTCGCTCTGGATAAGGGCGTCTGCCAAATGCCATTAATGTAATGTAATGTAATCTCGCCATATCAGAATTGCTTGTCACAGAAAACTTGTTTACTGTGGGCTCTCAAAGGATCAGGGTTGATCCCTGTTAAAAGTAGTCATATAAAAATGTGTGTAAATTAAGTGAGGACTGTTGGCTCAGGTAACAGTGTGGTGGATGAGGATACTCAGTGCAAATTTAAATGAGGTGCCCAGAAAGGAAATAATCAACAAGGGTGACTCACACAAGGGTTATTACATTCACAGAAGTGTGACTCACATTAGTTTGGTGGGAGATATTTATTTAGTCAGAAGTTTCGTTAACTTGAACTATAGAGATTTTCTACTATGCTGTTACCCTTTGCTTGACTAATGTGAAAAAAACAAGTGGCAGGAAAACGCTTGAGTAAAACAACATAGCCTAACTTTCTACAACTTCTAAATCAGCTGCTTTCCAGTCAACATCGCCTGTAGGGAGTCAAAAGCCATGGCTTCAGTTCTTAGAGAGCGTCAGTGCAATAAACAGTGCTGTTAGCATACCTAGGCTTATCAGACATTTACCACACTTTGTGAGGTCCAGTGTCTGTCCGCAGTGGGAGGCCAACAGCTTCAAAAGGCTGATGGTCTTTTTCCCCAGGCAGAACTTTGGGCGTATAACGAGCCACATTAGTCGATGTGATTATCAGTCTCTTAGAGGATGCCAAAATGTAGCTAGCACATCAAAAGCCGCTGTAGGCAGCCTGTCCCCTGTCCCACAGAATAACGGCTCTCCTGACTATCGTCATTTCAACGAGTAGTTTCGACACAATTGAAACGCCGCAGGAAGGAGCCTTTCATCGCGAAAAAGAGTAGAAATAGCTGTCAGTGGCAACACCATGAGTAATACGCCAGCAAGATGGGTCTAGCACAACAGCGGGTGTTGTGTCAATACATTACATCAATGTTGGTACAAACAACCCCCTAGACGTCAGATCCCTGTAAAGCTCACAGAGCCAGGGGTGATATAGTGAGGGGCCTGTGATTTTCTCCCCTTTCTACATGCTTATCCACGGTTATAAATTTGCCAAGCCTACACAATCCAGCCACCATGTTGGAGTTCCTCTCTAGGGGCTACCCTACTGTTCCGCTCGCACCAGAACAAATTTCCCGAGCTGCGGCCTAGCCCATAACCATAAATCCACTCTCCAGGAGACGCACCCAACAAGAGGCCCACAAAAGCATCCTTTACGTTTCAGAGGGAAAAGAAGAAGAAAGAAAAAAAAACAAACCTACAAATCTTTTCCTTAAGTGTTGAAGGCAATTAAACCACAGCAAGAAATAGGCCTCCCCAAAAAAAGCGTCACCGCAACATGTAGCCTTGTGTTTCTGGCGCTAGCTTCCAAAATAGTCTCTTTTATTGTATTTGCTTTAGTTAACGTGACCCCTGGTCGGTGTAGAGGGCCTGTCTTAAGCTCAACTGCGTGGTCATTATGTTTCTTTAATTTCAGTTAACCAGGCTGTACCACTGAGATAAAACTATCTTTTACTAGAGACGCCCAGTGATTTCTTTGGGGCAGGGTATGCTTTGTGGTGTCTGCCAATACTAGAATAGCTTCTTTGATCAGTGAAACGCACAGTGACAGTGCAATATCTCAAATGCGACTGATTGAATGCATAGTGCTTGCCTTTTTTTGTCTCAATTCATCAAGTGGTAAGGTGGGTAACTCATGTCTCACATTCTCCTTGTTTTTCCATTACTTAAACCAAAAACCGCTTTCTCCCATAAATAGTGTCTTTTTCCACTCAACATAAAAACTAAATTGCCATGGAAGACGGTGCATACATTACACATTTCTATTTTTGTTTTGTCAGCCGTTTTGTGGCCCTTTGCCTGGTTCTTCAGTCCCCAGGCTCAACATTCAGTGACATCCTCTAAAGGTACTCACCATGTGACAGAGGGGGCAGGGATTCTCTACAGTAATCAACCCGGCTACTCCACCTTAAGCTCCTTCTCACGAAAGTACACTTCCTTCCACAAACGCAATCAGTCAAGTTCAACCACAACATTCAGAAATGGTAATGAAAGCTTCTCACGCTGCAGTCCAAATCAGGAGTGAAACCATATCTTTTAATTTCAAGGAGTTTTGAGATGTCTTAACCAAGCCATCCTTTTCGGTAGGTTTACAGAAGCTTTAAATAGAGACGAGCTAAATGGACCCGTAAAAGGACCTTTTAGGAACTGGAGACTCTCAAATCTGAAGGGATGGAATATCCAAACGGAGCTCTGGTACAGCCAGAGACGTTTAAAACGTCAGAAAAAATAGCTAATTTTAGACCCACGTTTCATGATGGGTGATTTCAACCACAAATCACTAAACTGCATTCAGGTTTTCCCAGAGGGCCAACAGTTTAACAAGTTTCCCACAAAGTTTAGTGTTATTTAATGTAAAAAAGGTTTCTCCCATGCGCACATGACAAAAAACACAAGCAATGAGAAAAAAACATTTACAATGAAAAAAAACACAAATATCATATGATATAACTATATAATTTTGATATAATGTTGGCCAGATAAATAAAGTATCAATAGCCAAATAATGTCCACTACAGAATAATTGTTTTGGCACATTCAGGGCATTTTTCACAAGCTCCCTGTAAACCTGTTGACTACAACACTCTGCTGAACCTGAGCGGCACGTGATTGGGCAGTTGGATGTTCTATTTACATTTGACTGGACTAAAAATAAAGAGCAGCCAAATATTTCACAGAAACAAGCACCTTAAATAAATACCCCAACCAGACACCATCTTAATCAAATTTTCTGTGGGAAATACAATGTGTTTAATATTCATAATAAAAAATACAATAGATTAAATGGGATAGAAAAAATGAGCCCAAAAGCATTCCTTAAGCCGCTGCAGATATGATCTGGTGAGTGCAGTGGCACTATTCAACAACTCTGTTAAATATTAAATCCAACCATGCATTTATTGTGAGAAAACAAACCGTGGCAAAAAGCGTTCGACTTATCTACATCACAGATAAATTAGAACAGTGAATGACTCACACCATAATGCATTCTAAACAGATTACTCAAATGTCTCTAGATTAACAGGAAACTGAAATGGACACAAAGTTCAGGAATGTCCAAACTGAAAAAGACCGGAACAATTAGGCTATATATTTGTGGCACGGACATTCATAATACAGCCATTGGTCTATGACGTATGACGCAAGGTTTAGGCGGTCTCCCAATTCATCACATCATCCTGGCTGAGATCGCATTGGTGCTTTGACACGTTTGATTATGTCGGGCCACAAATCATGCTAGGCATTTAGAAGCAGCCACCACTTTCTACCATCAGATCAGGTCAAGCTCCTTGTTAATCATCTTGAAGGAATGAGACTTAACAGTCTATAGCGACTAACGTTTATTCCAACCACAATGTACTTTCACCAGGTACTTTTCACCTTCACTCTTCTTCGAGAAGAAATATTGAAGACTACACGAGTCACCATGTTTGTCTACATGCTAGTTTTTAAACACAATGAAATATGAATGAATGCCTGGCATACAATTTAAAGATTGCTCCTTCCTTTCAGTTTCTGTTGAGTGCTTTTCAGCTGCGGAAGAATCAAAAAGCCACAGAATGTTTTTGCCAAGCACAAATTGCATACTGTTCACTGAGACTGAATGGAGCTCTGTGACAAATGACAAAAATTGAATATGTCACCATTCATGGTAATGCTATCTCAACCAATGCTGACATATTTGTCACTATATTGATATATCCTATGACTGCAGTAAAACGGCATAGTATTTTCCTTTGTGTTTTTTGTCACAGCATGGGTTTGCAAGGCTATAGCTTAACAGTCCTGCATAATGCTGCGATAAACATACTGTAGTCAATGAGTAACATTGATAGACCCTTACCTACCGAAACCAAATGCCCCAAGGTTTCCTTATTACAAAAGATATGTTAATGCTTGTTATTCAAATAAGGACTATTTGGATAAACTGAAAATCTTCATATCCATGTTAAATCAAAATAAGAAAATTCCTGATGTTCCTGTGATTACTTTGTTTATTAACCGTATGAACACAAGGTGTATGATGTATATGACACACGACAGTCATAACACCTGAAATGTAACGGGCGTGCAACCTGCACAAATGCTCACATTTACAATGTGGATGATGTAAAAATGTAGATTTAAGGGAGTAAATTTGTCCTCTCCAAAAACCAGAGATGTAAATGACTCAATCTGAAGCACCAGGCATTGCTGATAACCACAGCCCGGCCCCTGGGATATCACCAGTCCATTGAGCAGTTTGTACACCGAGTTGATGAGCCGGATTGCCAAAAATCACAGAATTCCAACACCAAGTCAAAAAAACTACCATTCAATGTGAAAGGGAGGGGGTAAACGACTTCACAAAAACAAAGAAAATTTCAATTTTTTCTTTTTCAGTTTGGCATTTCAGAAGTGTCTCACATCTAGCAACTGTTGATCTAAGGCACTAAAGCAACAAGTGAGCATTTGTTCTAAAGGAATGCAGAGTATTCCAGAGGGGGAGGGGAGGTACAAACAGCCCCGCTATGGAAACCCAGGAGCTCTTTCACCCCCATCAAAATGATTAGCTGTGCCGGCGGTAACAGGTCCTGCCATAAAGGGTCAATATTGATACAAAACGCACGCAGTATTTCTCCTGCAGCTTCTCTCTCACACAACCGCAATCCCCTTCAAGAGGAAACTACAGTTATCCCAGAAGGCAAAGGGGGAAAAAATAATTTTTTAAAAGATAATGTGCAGCCATTTTAAAACTTTTTAAAACAAACAGGTATGTGGTGGAAATATAAGGCATGGATGCAGCGGGCTTGAGTGCAGACATACCTGACAGTTGGCTCATTGGTGCTTCCTTTTTTTAAAGAGGAAAAGCCTTGACATTGAAAGGCTTTTTCTTAGGGGCAAACGTGCCAAACTGGGGCTTCATTTTTATAAAATTTAACAGCATGAATTTAACATTACCAACAAAACAACTGCCAGACATTTTTGTTTCTCTTCGGGGGGGAAAAAAAAATCTAAAGGCAGAAAACCAACTGAAATAACTGATCTGAATTTGAGGAAATACAGCAATGATGAAATTGACTGAAGCATTCATTGGCTGAACTAGCAAGATAATGAAAGCAGATGCTCTACAGTGATCATATTTTAGGAGCATTTACTCCCGTGCACTAACTGGAAAATTAATTTAGGACATCTACTAATTGGGATGCACTTGTGCACTCCTTAAACAAAGCCTAGAATCAAGACTAAAAAGCTTTCTTATACCTGCACTAAGGAAGCGACTGGATACAACAGAGTAATCAGAAACTTCTGAGAAGCCAACCGTCCAATTACTTTTGGTCCAACTACTTTTTGTACCAATGTCCAAATACTTGCGGACTGCACTTTAAGTTCCTTGGAAATCATATAATGTAGAGCCCAGGCAAGACACAAACAGAAGAAAACAACTACAGCACAGTTTCTGTCTGAAGCTCACCTGTCAGAGCTGCGAAAAAATGCTAATAAATGAGACGAGTACAAGAGTGGGAGATGAAGCGCATCTGATCAGAATAACATGGAGACACACTGTTGACTCTAAGCAGATATCATGCCTGCACGGCACAGGAGAAACATCTCCGTCATTAGCACGACAGACCTCTCTGCCCAAACCTGGAAGACTGTCCTCCTTGCGTTACGGGAAGGAATGCATCGCGCACCTCCCACCATCTCGGCTGCAATATATTTAAGGGTCAAAACAGGATACCAGACAGAGTACAGCGTATTGATTCATGCTGCTATCTGACTCATACAGATGAGGATCTCCTCAAAAGGAGAGACCCCATTTTCTCAGCAGTCGCCCAGAGAAATACTGATGCACTGAGCAGAAAAGGCCCCTTTTAAGTGGGTCATGGGTGCAACGCATTGGCCCCACCAGAGGGGAACGCATGTTTAGGGTTACTGGGCTGCAAAGCTTCCTAGGAGCCGCGCAAGTGTTAAGGAAAAGCGGGCGGTGTGGTGTGCCCTTCTCGGGAAACATTTCCCAGCGGTCGTCACTGTTCTTCAGCCAGAGAGGAACCCTCGTATGTAATAGGCTGACGCACGCTAACCACCACTCCGCTCCACAGAGCAAGAAATTAAATAAGCTGCATCAACATTTTGTGTGTGTGTGTGTCTGTGTGCGTGAGAGAGGGAGTGTCTTTATGGATACACAAGTTCAGGGACAACAAACAATATTGTGCAATGAACCACCCACAGAGTCTATTTTACCAGTTTTAAAGGCATATTATTTTAGTTTGGACTCATGAGTGAATTTAAAAAATGCTGACTTGGGCCTACAAGTTTTGTCTTCCTTGGCTTTTGTGTAACAGAGAACAGTCATTGAATTTCAGAAAGCTATTAAAGAGGTTAACATTTCTGAATAAGCGAACTGCCTGTTATGCACCTCAGACCACAGAACACAGTTCCCTAAACACAGTATTTTGAAACAGACCAGGGTGCCCATACCAACTGTAGGGTAGAATAGACAAAACATAACTGTGTTCCCTTTCCAAATGAGGCCAAGCACGTTGCCAAAAATCAATAAGAGCACAGCTGTATTCACTCACAATATGGAGCACATTTCTGTTTGCACTTCTTTTCAAGGTCCTTAGAAATGCTGATTGGAAAGGCAGGAAAGGTACACAAGCTACAGTACAGTAGCTACAGTCGCTCCAGCAGGTAGGAGTCGTGCATTCAGAAGGATCCCTACCAGTCTCAGACCCAGAGCAAAGCACAGGACAGCCGAAAATCAGCTCGGTGCAGCCTTGGTGTGCTATGAACAGTGGAATCAGACGCTTGGGTGGGCAGTCACTAGGCAGGCTTACATGGTTCAGCAGAAGATGACTGTACTTCACCCAGCTACCATGGATAATTCTCCTAGTAACACATTCATCCTCAAGCACAGAGGTCACATTACTGTAAACTTTTCTGCATTTTTTAAAACATGGGCCATGAAAATTTGAAAAACACCATCTATATGTTAAACAAACTGACATTAGTGGCCTAATAAGTAAATCAGACACAGTCGGTTGAACAAAGAGTTTAAACAGCATTTGAACAGTGAACATCATTAGGCTATAACAAAACAACTTCAGTCGTTGCCAACTCGTGCTGATCTGTGAACATAAATGTGGCAAACAAACTTCAGAGGGACTCTACAAGATCACTATATTACATTGAACTATATACTTATTGTCTGTGGCAAAAGTAGCCAAAACCTGAAAATGTGTAATGTCAGTTAAATGCAATTTTGAATTAAATAATGACATTTCTTGTCTGGATAGCATAACATAACCTTCAATTAATTGTTTTATTAAGTGAACAAAAACTAGAACAAATGTTACTAAGTGTGAATAACATAAATTCACACATCCACAACACGAAACGCTGACTGTGGCTGAGCAAAGTTCTGGCACACATGAATGCATGGGAAAACCAGTCATAAAAAGGCAGACATGTTTCAAGAGGCTATTTTAGGAAATTGCTAAGGAATGCAACCAAAGAAGCCTTAGTGATACAACCAGTAGAAGGAAGAAGTAACAAGTGATGTGCAGGGCTTGGAAAAATATAGGCCTTAAGTAAGATAAAAACATATCTGAAAAACTAATACTAAATGTAAAATGCAGCAAACGGCAAGCTAAAATGTTAAAATGTTTTCCTCATCAAAGACTCAAGCCATGACGCCTGTACAATAAAAGCCCCAAATTAGAGTAAACAAAATCATATGGATTTTGTTTAGAATGCTGGGAAAACAAAAGCAAACATGGTTCTTACTTTCTGTTGGGTTCTTGCACACTTTTTGAATCACTCTTCTTGGCCACAGAATTCTGACAGAACATAGGATTTGAATATTTTTCCATAACATGCAGTATTTGACACTTTCTCAGAATTTTTGTCACATATTCAATGTTTTTGCATTCTTAAATTGTTCCCTATATGCAGTTTTCCATAGTGGTGCCTGGTTCGATAATTCCGCCATGTATTCAAATCATGTACATTCTTAATTATTAGGGGTGCCATGAGGTTTGATATGTTGCTCAATATAGACTGCTAGGCAGTCTTCTTTCTCCGAAATATGCTATAGTTTGATAATCTTTTAGGAAAAATAAGCACGTATCTCCTAGTGATAGCTTTGTTCAAATTGAACTTTTGTGATCGCCAGTGACCACAGATTTTGCCAAATCTGCTAAAACTGAAGAATTAAGGATAGACAGTATAATTAAGAAATAATCAGTTTTCCCAAAATAAGAGGAGCTGAAAAGCTTTGTGCTGAACCTGACAAGCTTTACCGTACCCAGAGTTCAAAGTCTATACTGGATACCAAGGGAATACTGAGTGGTTGAGTATTTCACATGAAAAAGAAGTCAACCTAGAAAATATTGTTTTTAATTTATTAACACAAATGTATGAGAGAGCTGCTATAGTATGTAATTCCAGTGAGGTGGCAACTGCAACTCGTTTTTTACGCACTGAGCTCAAGTCATCCAGGTCCCCAGGGGTAACTACAAACTGCACGCCTCTCATCTACAGACAACTCAGCCCTATAAACAGTCATTGTGATAATAGGCCTAACATGCACATTGCAGATGCCAAAAAGCAGCGAAATAAAGTGCAGGACTGACCTTTCTGTGGTTTCAGATTTCAAACTGAGCAGTATAAGCAAAGCCAGAGCGAAACATCAAAAAGTCCAATCTCATAAGTGTCACATCATTCACATGGTATCTCCAGACAATGTTTTGCCTTCACTTAGAAACTCCCAACACTGAGAGAACTTTAGGAGGAATGCTTTACTTCCCCATCAACAAACTGCTACACTTCTTCAAACCATGCATGCTAGTAAACCTCGGATCATCACCATTTAAGGTGACGTGATTATAAAAAGAGTTTGGGAAAAAAATTTAAAGAGCTGACCGTGGCTTCCCTGAGGGAGTAATCCTAAGGTTCCTGCTATTCTTACATGGGAAAGCATATTTTCAGCCAAAACCGGCAGCATAGGGCACTCAGGACTGCATCCACGAGACAAAGGGTGTCAACTTCACATCATTAACCATGAATAAAGTTTTTGCTGCTGAACTGAAGGCAGAAACGCGGAAGCCCACACATTATTTTAGATGCTGTGCAGGGGAGAAAGATGGGTGTTTGCCTTGTCTTTTCATGAATAGACAGGATAATGGGAAGGTCTTTCTTAATGCAAGATATTTCCAAGACAAAGTCATAAATTGAAAGGCTTTCAAAACCACTTTCAATGAAGCCATATCAAGTGATTCACAAGTGCTTTTATTCTCGGGCAAGGCACAGCACAGCCTTACAGGCCCGTTTAGCTGGCATAAATAACAATTTGAAGAGGTTTGTTGACCCTTGCATTGGTTATCATGAGGTCTATTCCTGCCAAGCTCAGTCCATACAGTAAAACTAAGTAGCAAAACTTATTCAAGCATCAGTCCTGATTCAATAGAACCCAACTTCCTGAAAGAAAAAGTCCTTTTTTGGCAGTTTGACTGACAAAGAAATGAGTGACTTACACTACAGTTTCTACTTGGAACAAATGAGGAAATGGCAGGAAAAAAGGATGTGCTTACTGGTTGACTATAAGTCTGCAGCTGTAACACCAAACAACCAGCTTCGGATAACAAAGCATTCAGGATATTAGCCTACATTAATTATAATCAAAAAACTAAAGCTTTTCTTTCAGAATCAGCACGTTTCATAATCTTTTCTTTTTTTTTACCTAATATTCTTTTTCAGAAGCATTGTTGAGAAACTAGGAACCATGGACTCATTTCATTGCACTCAGTTCCCCTTTTCAATTTCCTCCAGGACAATTTTCCTCCCTTTCAAATGCGCTCTTTCCTGTACTTTGCCAGATAAGCAGCCAGCAGTGCAGTCATTTGTCAGGGTACCAGTGAGTTTACTAACATAATTAGCTGTTGATTTGGCCAATGATGTAACCTGATTTCCACAAGTCCAAGAATATCAGTTGGTCCATTTCAGCCACAAGCTTGCAATTTCCAACTTTATGTTATTGACTGCAGAGTGTAAAGTTAAGACATTTTCATTAGGACTTAAATAATAATTGCTTTAAGCACATTCCATGCTCTTGGTGCTGCTGTGCTTGCTAGTACAGAGATATTTCAACTGGGGGTCAAGTCCACAAAACATTTGCACTGCGTGGATAATGCAAAATGTCACATTGTTTGTATGCAAAAGAGTCTGTATATTTGTAGAAGAACCAGGAAGAATGGAAAAAAACTGAATGTGCCATTCGGTCAATTGTTGAATACTCTCATCTTTAGCCAGTGAAATGTTTTATTTCCTTAAACAAAGTACTTAAATAAAGTCTGGTTGAATTCCTTTGGTCTAAGAGTCAGCAGCAGTGTAACACCTAGGGGCTGAACCATTGACCTTCTTGTTGCAAACCCACGCCACCCAACACTGCTTATTCCTTAGTCAGGCAGTCACAGTGGCCCGTTGACACATGGACAGTGGTCAAGTTAACCAACCTGAGTCCGCACTACAGCAGGACAGCTAGTTCTGGTCCCAGCCACCATAAGAACACCAGGCTGACAGCAAACACGCACGCTACAAGTTCAATCCCTTTCAAAATCTGCACTTATTCCAACCTTTTTATGTGCGTTTTAGCAACATTTAGAATGCCACTGGGACCACACAATAACATCTGGACATGATTGCTTATGGGGATAAAAGCCTTTTAATTAAAGAGGCTAGCTTTATTTTATGAGAGCCTTTCATGATGCCCCGCTGCCAACTATGCCTTGCTATTTTCAGTCTTATAAGGTAATGGTGCAAGAGGAAGTCTGAAGCAACTCTTACAACATGCTGCTAAAAGTCTGAAAGGCTGTGTTTCCTACGAACACAACGTTCTGGTATCCTCAGAGCTGCCATATCAGCACTTCTCTCAGGAGACAGAATGGAGGGGAATTGCTGTGAGACTTCTGTTCTTCACAACATCACAGACAACCATGGGAGACCACTAACCAATATATTTTAAAGATATTTAGATATTCAGAGGTTTCTGACAACCTGCCAGCTTTACAATGGCTAGTAGAGGGGCAATTGTGGGTTTGTGGTCCAAAGCAATCAAAAAAAATAAAAAAATACAATTAATGTAAAGGCAAGACAGTGACATACGCTTTCAGAGGCTGTACATTACATTACATTATTGGCATTTGTCAGACGCTCTTATCCAGAGCGACGTACAGTTGATTAGACTAAGCAGGAGACAATCCTCCCCTGGAGCAATGCAGGGTTAAGGGCCTTGCTCAAGGGCCCAGCGGCTGTGCAGATCCTATTGTGGCTAAACCTGGATTAGAACCACCGACTTTGCGTGTCCCAGTCATTTACCTTAACCACTACGCTACAGGCCGCCCTGTACATATGAGAAGTATTTATTCATGGTTGTAAACAGAAGAATCTGTTTTTATATCGTGTTTTTTTCCATCTCAATTGAAAAGCAGCACAAGCTATTCATTCCTAGAAGTGCATATACAGTGGGCTCCAGAATTATTATAATAAATGAGTTTTTTTCTTAAAACTTGGTGACCCCAAGACACAACAAATATCTGCAATTCTTAAACTGCGATCCTTGGGCTACGTATGGCCTCCCTCACCATCTTCCTTACTGTCCATGGGGATAATATGCACTTGCATCTTCTTCCTGGCAAGTTTGCAACCATTCCATATGTCTTACGCTTTTTTATTTATTGCACTTCCAGTGCCAAGTGCTATGTTTCACCATTTATGCATGTTTTGGTACCCATTACCCAACTTTCGATGGTCAATTACCATCCGTGTGTTCTGAATTGACAGTTCTTTGGCTTTTCCTATGCTGATGGTTGACAAAGGTATTTTGCAAACCTCATTTTTATATTCGAGTGAAAAAGGAAGTGATGGAATGACACAATATAGTTCCTTTAGACTTGTATTTTGTCAATTGTACTGTCAATTTCACTTTGTTTGATTATATTTTCATTAGTTATTAGGGGTGCCAATAACTGGCACCTGTGGTTTTCAGAAAAAAATAGATTAATAAATAAAAAATATTGAAACGTGAGAGTAAATGTATTGAAATAAAATTCTGGTTATCCCAGAAAGCATAAAATGAGCTGCTTTGGAATAGAAGAGAAGTGAGTAAAGATTAAGTCTATTTTTATTCCTTGCTTAAATCCACAAACCTGTGATTGATTCAATACCTGCCAGTAGGTTATCAGAAACTTCTGTAAATATCTACAGCCTTCATTGCACACAGAACTGTCTGTGGCAATAGAAAACATGCACTATAACTGAAAACCAAAAAAAATATTCCAAGACAGTGAACCATCTTTTTAAGCCAAGGCAAGCCCATTCCAATGAACTATATTCTGAGAACAATTTGTACTGGCTAAGGCAAAACAGAACTTCATTGGAAAGGGACGTTTAATGAAAACAGGGATCAACAACCAAACACAAGATGACGAGCACATCATAATCGGTAAAATGATGGCCTTTCAGAATGCTTCAGAACCAGACAGACGACCATAACACTGACTGACCACTAGACTAGGCTTATCAGCAAAGACTGGACCAGTCACTGCTTCCATGTGCAACTTTCACCCATGAGAAGATAAAGAGGGGTCACTGACCGAGTGGATAAGGCCAGGTCTGTTTACAGGCAGAAGGACAACTCTGAGCTTCCTGACTGCGAAGCACGACAACTACGCAACAGTACTAATGAAGAACAAAGAGACTCTGGTATCCTCTGCAAAGTTTCCCCATGTCCAGAAGAAGAATTCCAACAACACTCAGAAGGACACGTCAAACCCACCTTCAGAATTAAAGGCCTCCTTGAGCCGCAGCAGTACGTCGGCGAACTTGCGCACGTCATTGACCAGCTGCATGATGTAGTCGGGGTCCACAGCCCGGATATCCACGGCGCCGTCCGAGCCGGAGCTCACCGAGCTCAGAGAGCTGCTCTTGGTGGTGCGGCCCATGCCCCAGGTCCCCGATCCGCCCGACAGGGGGAAGAAGTGCGAGTTGGAGAGCCGCGAGATGCCTAGGGAGCGCTTATTCCCAGCGCTGTTGCTCTGCCGTAGCATCCCGGCGACCGCCACGGAGTCCCCGCCCTGGAACGATTCTGGCCGCGTTACCCTCGGATTCCGCGAGACTCCGGATCGAGGAGAGCTGCACCTGCAGTGAAGAGATCCTCTTCAGAAAAGGGAACTATAGAGGAGAAACAGGAAGTGGAGGCATTGCTTCACAGGGAAGGAAAAAATATCACTTCCAGAGCCGGGTTGCCAGAAAACCACAGAAAACACACCTGACCATGTTTCACAAATTTTGAAAAGACACATAGAAACAATTGCTTTCATATTAGAAGTTGAAATCAACAGACATGATCAAGCAAGGTACATGAAACCTGATGGGTTGCTCACAGTAACAAGGTGTCTATACTAGAAGATTTTCAGACGCCATGTCTGTCGGAGATTTGCGGGATGATAAGTGCTTAAAGGGATGTCAAAGCCACCTTTCATTTGGGTGGAAGTAGAAAATGATTACAGGGCCAATACAGGCTATCATCTAACCATCTAATCTGAACTATGTGGAAGCCTTAACTGAACTTCCCCAAACCTGTCTAGTCCAAACATACATTACCACCAGCACCTGAATGACAATGGCAGGCACCAAGTAGCACAAAGTTAACACACTTCGAAATTCTCTGAATACCTTTTCCCCCATGCAAAATGAAATAACATGTTAGTCATCATGGTAAAATGCTGAATTCCAATTCCTGTAACAAGACTAAACTGCATACCATCGCAAAGAAATAGATGAAGATAAAGATGGCCCCAGTTATCACACACTAAAGAGAGAAGAATAGGTGTCTTGCATCCAAACTGCAATACACAATGACAGTGTAGACATATTTTCCATAGTTCACCCATGGATAATATATGGTTTCATTAACTGATTTATCAAGGTATAGAGAGATTTACACATTCTAACATTTAAATCGGCGTCCACTTCTCTTCCAAGTAATAGATATCAATAAAAGCATACATTCCACAGAAACATTTTTAGGATCCATAACATTGAGGAACTGGCAGTACCCAGAAACTGTCCACTTATCGCAGGTAAGCTCCACTTATTGCTCAAGACCAGCATTTTTCAGGCTATCGGTCAAGTGTTCACATATAATTGACAGACTAATTCGAATGTCAGGAATTAGTAGAACAATTCGAAAAAGTGAAATATGAACCATGTGGTCACAGCACTATGACCACATGTTCAATCATACCTCCCTATACTAGCCTACATCTAAATCGGATTAGCAAGCGGGTAATTAAACCTTCTGATAACAAGGTGACCGATAATGTCCCTTCAAGCAGAAAACATGCTTACATGGGAATATTCCCCAGCAATAAATTCAAACTCAGTTGGTAAAAATAATAGTATTCAACAATATACATAACGTTTCGATTACCGTTTACAACCTCATCGACATATGTTTCTTAAAAATTACAAAAGTACATAGTTCACTATTTTTTGGAAATAATCTATTGCCCCGCATGTCGGTCAGTCTTTAAATAAGTAATTCCACCCGTTAATTTTAACAACGCTTTTGGTAACAAATAGCCTATGATATTGAAATGGGTAAGCTGGAACATAACTCGCGCAGCTGGCCATCTCTAGCCAATGCTGACACACTCAAAATAAAACAGAATTAAATCACAGTCCGCAACTACGTCATGCGATCGCAGAAAACTTGTTTTCAAACAACTGCATTATATCGGCTTCTGTTTTAGCATATTCATTTCCACTCAAATTATCTGAATTATCCCATAGAGCTTAATTTTTTCGTCATCGTTTCTGCAACTAGGCTACAGCAATACCGGGAACTGTTACAGTTGATGCACCGTGCTGCACATCACAAAACTCCATTCTCAAAACAAATATCTGAGATGTCCTTTGGATAGTGTAAATGTCCCTTCAAATATTTAGGGATGCTTCGGCTAAATTAGCTAAAGAAAGTAAAAAAACGCATAAATAAAGAGAAATCTTCACCATGACTGGTTACAACTAACAACACTTCTGCATCAACTGAATTACAAAAATACTCACTTGCGTTATAATCCTGTAACATCGCACTTGAGAGAAAATCCAAAAAAAACGGTCGATTAATGAGTACACATAAATCCACGTTTATAAATCCCCCGTTGTAGCGATTCTTCCTTCCTCTCTGATACGACTGTTTCACTTTTTGCGCAGCGAGCTACCTCATACTTGTTAAAAATTAGGAACCGCAGTTCGGTCTGTGGCAACAATCCCCGCCCTCTGTCATGTGACACACAAAGAAACTTCTAATTGGCTGCAAAGAAAATGGGGAAGGAAAGATTTCGTTCGAGCTTACCTCCCCTTAACAACAGGTGTTATCTGTTGTCATGTCTCTGTAAAACCTGTAATTTTGTGATCTGAGACCAATTTTCATAGCAGGCTTTTAAATTACTAAGCGAGCACAGTCTGAAAATTTAAATATAATTATAAAATACTTCATGTTTTGGTAGTTTCTTCATTAAAAGTTTATTTTGAAAAGGTCAATGTTGTCAGATTGCTTGAAAAAACGTCTAGCCTAAAACCCAAAATAAGGCGACATTAGTTTAAACTATGTTAATATAATATGTTAATCATGTTTGTGTGCTAAATCAATAGTGATGAATCCACTTATGTACCTAGTAGCCTCTGTTTTTTCTTTTCCTTTTTTATTTTTATTTCAAAACAAAGATACTTAACGTTTTGAAAACATTAGTGAAAGCTGTTTCAATAACTTACTTTATTTGCTGCCGTCATGATTCACTGAAACTAATATATACTGAAACTAATAACATAATTAACTCAGACATAATGATTTTATTTGCCCAGTTCAGACAAACATATAAGACACATTTCACAGGGGTCCATGGGGTTTTCATCCTACACTCTGGCTCAAGTACACAAGATTGGCCCAAGATTCTCACCGCTTAAAATCAGTCCTGGTGATGTTTAGCAAAGCAACAAACAAAACCTGAAATATATATGGACAAAGAAAATGTAAGATAGGACTGTCTGCATTCTTTGTTGTCACAGCACCATTTATAGGGTATAGTTAGTTAATCTTTGGATCATACCTCTCCCCATGTTTAAGCATAAGACTGATGGTGAAAAAGCCAGTCAGCTGATTTAAAAAATCACATTGCTTGCTGGGCTGGTAGCGTGCTAAAGCTCACCACATTGCATCATTAATATTTGGTTTGAAGCATTATTGCATCTATTCCTAGAATAGTGTTGCAAATTCCCTCTGTTAGCTTTCAGTACCTCATCAGATATGAAGCAGGACTGCTGAGTTCTGTGGTCAGTGAAATGCTACATTCCGTGCTCAGATACATCTACGGGCCTGGCTGACTGGAGCTGGAGCCCTGACTGCGAGTTCATTATATACATTCATTCCTCAGCAGTTTTTATTTCCATTCATTGCATACCATTCCATACACCTATATGCAAAGGTTTCATATTTATGCATATTCCAGTTTAATGTCAACTGTTATTCCTTGGAAAGTAGCCGACTGTATAATGTTAGTTATTTTAAAGATTTAAAGCTTATGTGATGGATCATATACATATTTTATGGAAATGGGAAACATAAATATACAGCTTCAGCTGACCAGTGGCACAGCACTACTGCTGACTGGACACCTCATTTTACCTGTCAGATTGTTTGTTTGTACACCTCTGATCTGATACTCTGAAAATGAATATCAAATGCAAAAAGAATTGGATTGTTGTTGTAATGTATTTTTTTTTATTACAGGTTTATTGCCCAGGATTATGTACTGATGTGAGTGTTCCCAGTGAGGCCAAAGACAGTTTCACAAATCTATATAATTTGAATGATTAGTTGCCGTCACAAACTCAATCTTGCCAAAAGTGAGGTGGTCTACATACCAGCTACCTCCTCCGCTCTCAAGGATCTTTCCTTTAGTCATGGCAAGACTCGTGGTGTCATCTTGGTGAGAAAATTGCAATTGCAAGGAGATGCTCTACAAAATCCAAAAAAACATTCCTCTCCTATGTTTCTGAGTTGATTGTCCAAACCCTTACTTTGCTCTGACTGGAAAACAGCTGGTCTCCTGGCCAAAGCTATCATGAACATTGCTGTTCATCTAATCTATAATTAACCAAAGTACATTCATGTCACATTCATTTCCCTCCATTGCAGCTGCCTGGATAAAATAGGATTATCTTATGGTGCAGGAAGAGCACTCTTTTCTCTGCATTCTATTCAAACTTTACAGTACACTCCTGCTAGACCACTCTGTTCCTCGAATCACCGTGCAGTTGGCTCTTTTTTAGGTCCTTCCTTCCAGTTACAACCTTTCTCTACTCTGCCCCCCAGTGGTGGAATGAGCTCCACACTACAAGCAGAATATTATTCGCCTTAGCGTTCTGTTTTACCGCTTCTTGTGACCCTAATGTATAGTGTATGCTAAATGCCTTAATGTACCTAAATGCCAACCATTTATAAATCACATTGAATTTAATTATCAGCTTTTTTTTTTTTACAATTTCAATAATTAGATATTACACGAGTAGGTTACATAAAATTACTCAGTCGCTTCACTATGGCTTTAATTGGAATACAATTTTACTTCTGTAGTGTACTACTTTTTCAGTCTTAACAATGATGTCTTCATTTTATTTTTATTTTGGGCTTGGATTTGTGGAAACAGTCATTTAGTCATTCAGTTTTGGACTGGCATTAATACATCCATCAAGCCATGCATTAAGCACCTATTATTCAGAACATGAAGATAAATGCATCAAAGATGGACAAGAAGCTGCTATACACAAAGTAAAAAGAATTGTGAGTCTCGCACGCGCTGTGGCTCTATGATCCATCTAGTGGACTACATGTTTATTGCAACAGGCTTTTCGAACGCTGTAAAATGACTATTGCCTTTACAGTGTAACTAAATTGGTCATGTTTATCAACACATTAGTGCTTTATTTCTAAATATATTATCCCAAAATGTGGGCAAATACGTTTTTATTTCATTTCAGTCAATTGTTTTGGTTAAAAGTGAATTGAGTAGGTTATTTATGTTTAGTGATTGGAGTTCTAACTCTGAGCATCACTGTGAAGGTCACGATGCAGTGAATTGAAACATGATATACTGAATTGACACTGAATTTGGCGCAGTACCAGTAAAGAACAGGTCGCAACGCCCGCAACGTGTTTGCTGTCTTCTGTCCCTCCCAACATCCCAGCATGCAATTTGCTGCTCTCTGACCGGCTCATTGTCGGAAACATGGCGGCCATCAGCAAATACTTGACAACCAAGAACTCTTCCATTGCTGGTGGTGTTTTACTAGTTTTGTATTTTATCCGACAAAGACGGAGGTCAGCTAAGCCTAACGGGTATGTGATTACTGCAGATTCACAATCGTGATTGATTGCCCTTCGCGACGCAGTTCATGTATGACAATTGACCGTTTGTAACATAACTGGATAGCGTAGCTAGTGAACTAGCCACAGAAAGTCTGCGCGATCAGTTTAGAATGTTAGCCAGTAAGTTAGCGCAGATTACTCCAAATTTGGATAGGCTATCCTTTCATGTTGAATTTTTAAAACCCCATATTGACACACTGCACCGCGGTGCAAACTTCACGAATATTTTTCTAAGCTGTGCACAATGGATGCATTTATTGCCACAGGAAAGATAGCTAATCAGTGAAATATTACAGCTACAACAAGCAGCAAAACAATACCGCTCTTCATCACTGTTCATGGTCGAGCATACATTACGATTATTTCATCTAAATGTTTTGCGTATTGTAAATGCGAATATGTGTGAATCCTAACAATTATGTAAACTGTAAACTTTCCTTTCCTTTTGGCTGTCACCATCAGAAAGAAATGTCAAGCATGCACATAAATCCTCTGTCGTAATAATTATGCGTCAGGCCAGCATGCGATGTTTAGTGTTACTCGCGTTGGCTTATTTATAGTTTGCGTTTCATTCATTGTCGATGATATGACACCGACTGTGAAGTGACAACAATATCTACATGTTAATGAATTTGTTTCACAATTAAGTGTATTTCACCTGTTCGTACCGTTTCTGTTTTCTTTGCAGAAAGAAAGGGCTTTCAGAGCTGCAGTTGAGCAACGATGTAAGCTTCTATTTCAACATTTCACGTTCTACCAGTGTGACAAGTACAAAAAAAGAAACGTCAATCAACGTCTTCGCCTAAATTTTAAGGCTGCCACCTTACATGAGAAATATATACACTCAGTGAGCACTTTATTAGGTATCTATTAGACTTATTGATTCTTAGACATCTTGGTCTTCTGCTGCTGTAGCCTATCCACTTAGAGGCTTGATGCATAGTGTGTTCATAGATGCTCTTCTGCATACCACTGTTGTTATGCGTGGTTATTTGCATTCCTTCACTTTCCTGTCAGCTTCGACTAGTCTTGCTCCTCTGACCTCTTGCATTTTTGCCTGCAGAACTGCTGCTTACTGGATGTTTTTGGTTTTTCGCACTTTTGTTTGTGAACATTCCAGGAGATCACCAGTTTCTGAGATGTTCAAACCACCCTGTGTAGCACCAACAATCATTCCACGGTCAAAGTAACTTAGATCACATTTTTCCCCCATTCTGACATTTGGTCTGAACAAAAGTTGAACCTCTTGGCTACGCCTGCATGCTTTTATGCATTGAGTTGCTGCTACATAATTTGCCGATTTAATATTTGCATTAACAAGCTGATGTACAGGTCCACCGAATAAATTGCTCACTGAGTATAGCCGATGAATCTTACTGTTTATAATTGTCATATTATGCTTGTATGTGCAGGAAGAACACAGCAATATGTGACAGTTCATGTTTTCTCTGCAGAAAGATGCAAAGAAAGACAGGGCAGCAGTGGACAAGCTATTCTTCTCACGACTTTGCCGGATCTTGAAGATCATGGTGCCCAGAATGTTCTGTAAAGAGGTGGGCCTTTTTTCCATTTTATTATCATCACCTCTTATACACCGCTCAATGCTACAGAACATCCACAAACTCACTAATTTCACAAACATGTGAACTGAATAGAAATAATTAAATCTGATGGAGTTTATACAGACTAGCAATGTTATCCAATTGGGAAGAACAACGTAAAATATAAAAATGGAAATGATACCCTGTGAGACTTCACTAACACTGATGTATCTGTGATACCAATTTAATTTCTAAGTGATTACTTTTTGTCCATTACTCATGACAGTGTTTATAAGTTGTGGTTCTTTTGTTGCTTTTTAATATTGTTCAGTGCTGTCTAAGCAATATCACATTAAGCGTAAGCTTTTAATTAGTGTTTTAAATCTATTCTGTAGCAGCATCAAATAACAGACAGAGTCCACATGTTTTCCGATAACTGCATAATTTGACACGTGTCTTTTGTTTATTGGCATTTTACAGCTGAATTGTTCATGCTGTACAGCTGCTGATTAATCTCATTATTCATTAAAACATGTTACAACTGTGTATTAATCTGTGCTATCAAGCCATGCTCTCAAATACACCATGTACTTAAGTGAGTGTGTAACTTAACCCCTTCTCTGAACCAATGTCGCAGTCTGGGTACATGATCCTCATTGCCGCCATGCTGGTGGCTCGCACATACTGTGATGTGTGGATGATCCAGAACGGAACTATGATTGAAAGGTAAGGGCCTGTCCTTGCACATTACCACACAGCTTTCTCAATAAACAGTGGGCAGTTGGTGAAAAGTCAGGGTCATCTTCCCATTGAAGTTTTGGACCTAATAACAGATTTATTTTGTTGCCCAACGTCTACGCCTAGGCAATCCTGGTCCTGTCTCCTCACCCTAGAGATTTCCTGCAACCTACCAATGTGCCCCACTCTCTGCAATTCCTATAGTCCCCTTTTTATATTCTTGTCACTTAGACATTTTCTCTTTAAATATATTTCCTTAATGTTATTTATCTTTTCCTTTAGAAACCTTGGTTAATCGCAGTTAAAGATTTCAATGCTTTTGACATTAAAAAGGTAGATTCAGTCATTTCTCTGTGTAAATTTTAATTACTTTTTTAATCCATTGCAGTGGTATCATTAGCAGAGATATCAGGCTGTTCAAGAAGCACTTTTATTCCTATATTACTGCCATACCTCTGGTAATCATTGTTTTTGTGGCTTTGGTTTTGAAAGCACCGCAAGACATAATCAATAACTGTGTGGACTTTGTGTGTTAGTTTATAACATAATCCACGATGAGCATATTAATCCTATCATGGCACTGACCAGTTAGTTTACAGCAGGGATGAGCAACTTGGGGTCCTCAAGAGTCAAGAACTGCTAGTTTTCCACCCTCCCTTTACCTGGGACTCAGGTGTGAAGACAGTCTGGTCGATCATTAGCACTAATTACCTTGGAGAAAAGAAAACCAGGGCTGGATTTGGATTTAGATTTGAGGTCCTGAGTTGATGATCCCTGGTTCACAGTAATCTCAATGCATATCTGTTTCTGTTGGTAGTGAAGATGCCTTATACATATTGCAAGTTCTTCTGTACATTATTCAACATGAAGGGTATCAGGATTTCAAGGCGCAACAAAGTTTGAGGGTTCCAGTCTTCTTGCAGAGTAACAGTTGCAGTTCCTCTGCCCTTTTCCCACTGCTCTATGTCCTGCAGTAGATGTTTGACTGTTTGTTCTTTTTGTGCATGTTGTGGTTTGCAGTGCAATAATCGGTCGTTCGACTAAAGATTTCAAGAGGTACTTGTACAACTTTATCACAGCCATGCCTCTTGTAAGTTTGCCGTTTGACAATTCTTTGTCATTTTCATATCATATGCAATTTACTTGTCCTACATTCAGTAATAAAATAACTAGGCTATGTCAGACCTTCATGAGTCATATGTTGCCTGTCTTATACATGTTGATGTAGAATAAATACGGGACTGAGGGACTTTGGACAGGAGTTGAAATTGGATATGCTGTATTCAAGTAATTATAGTGATTAAGCATGTTAGGCCGTGGCTGGTATACTTAGAACCTAACCCTCCTGCTCTGATCCATGACAAAATCCAGCCTTACTGCCAGAAAACTGTAGCTTACTTGCTTATTCATACTCAGGTATGTTTTGTGAGGAAAAATTAAGCATTTAAATTTGAGTATGTTTATGATATGTGTTTTCATATGATGTATATACCATGTGGTTATGAGTAATATTTTGGCAATGTAAAATTAATGTAATTATTCATTTGCACATAGAAATACTTGAGTATGGTATGACTAACAGGAGAACTGAAAATGATTGAAATTGATTAAATTATTTTTACCTCTTTTCATTTCAGATAGCCCTGATTAACAACTTTTTGAAGCTGGGGCTCAATGAATTGAAACTTCGATTCCGAGTGAGACTCACCAAGCACCTTTATGACGAGTACCTGAAGTAAGTCCTGCGGCAAATGTTTTCCCCCTCCTGAGAAATGAGCGCCTTTATGTCCAGCCAGTTTACCACCTGCCCAAACCGGAAAAGTGGGTTCGTTTTTTTAACAAAGAAAACACCATGAAACTCTGGACGTCACATGCTGCCGTAGATTTAATCCAACCAAAGTGCTTTATGGAGTAAAGATGAAAAAGTCTATATGTCTGCCAGAATAATGGGCCTCATTCACGAACATGCGTACAATCAAATTTGATCGTTAGTTGTTCTTATGAGCATATCCACAAACGTTTTAGAAAAAATTTTTTTTTTTAAAGTTTTTCCTCTGAATTTTATTCTATGGTGAATACATGTATTTTGAAGCGTGCAGGAAGGGATATGCATGCAATGTTTCTATTTAGAATGCTCTATTATTCATACAAGTCATATTAAGTGCTTACAGACCTCATGTTAACAATTATTTATCAATACTATTTTTAATATATTCATATTAAATATGCTATTTATTTTTATTGCCTTAACATCACATTTCTCACTTTTTATCTCACTTTCGGTTTAGTTTAGTTGGAAGAGCACATTTAGTAGTTTTAGTTTATTTAAAACTCATATTTTTTCAGTTTGGATTGTTTTCTTTTTTCTCCTATATAAAGGCCACAAGCATGCAGCCAAGCCCAGCACTCAGTAATGGCATATGTCCATTTGTTGCTTTTGGATTACACTCCTTGGGGAGACAGCGCACACAATTTATGGTGGCTGTTTTCACACAACCCTGAAGGCCGTGGTGTACTTTTATATGATTGCTAGGTTGTTCCCTAGTGCAAATCAACAAGAGTTGTTGACAAACTATTTCCACTCATCTCTGATACGACTAGGATCTCAGAATCGAAGGTCTGAACCTGTTTAATTAAATTCCACATTGGTTTTTCATAAGAACAAAGAAAAGATTTTTGCATGAGGCCCAATGTGTTTAAAATGATTTTTGATGCTTATCACTGCTATTTGTACTGCTATGCCTAGTACTACAATATATTTTAATTTATTCCTCTGCTAGAGGTTACACCTACTACAAAATGGGAAACCTGGATAACCGCATTGCTAATGCTGACCAGCTGCTGACACAGGATGTAGAGAAATTCTGTAACAGTGTGGTGGACCTCTACTCCAACCTGAGCAAGGTATAGCCAACATTTCACTCTCTTCCCTTTTTAAGTTGCTATGTAGTACTGAAGAAATCTTATTTAATTGTATATAGTATTTCATGTTTGGAAATAATTCAGACATGCATTTGATTAGCATATTTCCAAATGTAAAATATGTGTAGAAATGGATAAATGTTAATGTACTATTTATTTTATGTTTAGGAAATATTTCAAACACATTCATTTACCTACATAAAATTACATTTGCAATTGTGTCTGTTCCAAGTACAAAATTGAAAGACCTTTGTAACTGTTCAGCAGACATAACAGGAAAACACTGTTTCCATCTAAAAATAGGCTTGGACTGAAGTTTGTATGAAATGTTTCTGTCTTCCAGCCGCTCCTTGACATAGGCCTGTACATCTTCAAGCTGACAAGCGCCATTGGTGCCCAGGTATGTGTGATGGTATCTCACCCGTTTTGGATAGTCTCGTTGTTCTGTAGTCCAGTCCCATGTTCCTTATAAGCATGGCATAATCAGATGCGTTGTGTGTCTTTGCTCTCAGGGCCCTGCCTGCATGATGACCTACTTGCTGATCTCCGGGCTCTTCCTGACGAGGTTACGTAGACCCATCGGCAAAATGACAGTGACAGAGCAGAGATACGAGGGAGAGTACAGATACGTCAACTCCCGCCTCATCACCAATAGGTGGGTTCTGAATCCCGTCTGGGCACCAGGTTTATCATTACTTTCATGAACTCATGGTGAAAGCGACCCATTTTGTGCTGCGGCTGGGGGGCTTTGCACTGGTGTGTTGTGCTTTCCTGACAAACATCACATCTCTTACAGCGAAGAAATTGCCTTCTACAACGGCAACAGACGGGAGAAGCTGACGATTTACCACACTTTCCAGAAGCTGGTGAGGACGTCACTCGTATTTCTCTCATACCTGGCTTTGCTGTTGGCTAGTTAGTTAAGATCATTTTAAAGGGTAAAAACTGTAGAAAATGCAAGAAAATGTATTGTTGGGAATAGACTGTGTGATCATAATGAAGGACTGTTGTTTAAGTGTTTCTTGTGCTTTGGTTGGCTTTCAGGTTGACCACTTGCACAACTTCATCTTCTTCCGTTTCTCCATGGGCTTTGTGGACAGTATCATTGCCAAGTGTAAGGACCAGTGTTATCTTGATTCTCAGTGTCTTTGCTAGGAGGGCTCAAGTGTTGCCTGATATTTCCAAGACTTGTCCATACAAAACTCATTGTAGTCCAGGACTAAGCTTAAGCTGTGTCTGTGAAACCAGCCCTTAGTGTTTCAGTTGAGAACATAGTAAAGCTGATGAGTAGGGTTGTGTGGTTCTCTGTTGAAAGGCCATGTATTGGTGTTCATTATGGACTTCTCTGTTCTCTTTCTTCACAGACCTGGCTACCGTGGTGGGCTACCTGGTGGTTAGCCGGCCCTTCCTGAATCTGTCTCACCCTCGCCACCTGCACAGCTCAACTTCAGAACTGCTGGAGGTGAGGGAGATATTAAACCTTCTGAAAGGCAGCTGCCAATATGAGCAGTGCAGTGGATTGTGTGGTCATAGTAGACAACAGCCTGAATCAAGCATTCTTTAAATCATTGCATTACATTTTATTTACCTTTAAATAAGTGCTTGTATATAAAGAACCATTACAGCTAACATAAATGCTAACATAAATTACACGCATCAGTTCCCACTATAGGTCTCTGGATGGGTGCACAGTACAAATGCCTGTACCCCGTCCAAAAGTGTAATGTTTTAATTCAAAAGTATATTTTGGATTTTACTTTAGACATTGATTTATTTTGATTTATTTCTGATGAAACAAGCCTGTTCGTTTAGTTATTTAGCTAATTTGGCTGATTTATCCAAAGAGACTCGCAGTTGGGGGCATTCCGCCTGAAGCAATGTGGGGTCTTGCTCAGGGGAGTTAGTGAGGCGTGAGATGGTTTCTGTTACACTACCCGTGTTAACTCTTCCTTGCAGGACTACTACCAGAGCGGGCGTATGTTGCTGCGCATGTCTCAGGCTCTGGGCAGGATTGTGCTGGCTGGCAGAGAGATGACCAGGCTCTCCGGGTGAGTCTCAGGTGTCTCCTGGGGTTCCTGCGCTTTCCTGTGAAAGTACTCTCATGCTGGAGTAATGCTGTCAGGAGCCTGCTACTCTTCCATTCCTTACGAAGCAGAATCTCACAAACTCCTGTTTTTTCCGCAGGTTCACGGCTCGGATTACAGAGCTTATGAAGGTTCTTAAAGAGCTGAACTCTGGAAAATATGAGCGCACCATGGTCTCTCAACAGGACGGAGGTAACCTTTTGAGCTTTGGCATGTTATGTTTGTGCTTTTTAGTAGCAGGATGATTTCAGTGTTTACCTTCCTGCATGTGACTAGACATGTGGCCAAGGACACAAATGAGCATGTGCAGTGAGCAAAACTATTATACTTCTTGGAGCCCTGTGTCGTGGACTTGTCCCCCGTAGGTTTATATTGGTTTCACTGTCTCTCCATATTATATACTCTAAGGCAGCGTTTCTCAACCTTTGGGTTGGGTCGCGGGACGTTCTGAAAGGGTCACAGACTGAGTAATAAGCTACAATGGATAAATTTCTTTAAAATACCGCTAAATCTCCATGTACACCTGGTACCAGCTCACAACAAACGGACGTGCGACCCGGATTTTCTCAAATATGGATTTACTTACACTGTGAAGCATGGTGAGCGTAAGCCGTTGTGTGTGCTGTGCAATGAAGTACTGGCCAATGAAAGCATGAAGCCTTCGAAATTACAGAGACATTTAGAAACAAAACACGCCAGCCATAAGGATAAACCTCTGGCCTTTTTCCAAGGTAAGAGCCAAAATCTTGAGGTGTCCCTGAAGACATTTGAACGTGCACGTACCGTGCAGGAGCAGGCACTGCGTGCATCCTATCTGGTTTCCTACCGAATCGCCAAGAGTTAAAAGGCCCACACAGAAGAGCTTATCCTTCCATGTGCAATAGACATGTACCCTGCACTCATTGGTGAAAAAGAAGCTGCAAAATTAAAGACAATTCCGTTGTCTAATGATACAGTTCATCGGAGGATCTGTGACATGTCTAATGATGTTGTGACATGTCTCTCCACCAACTGTTTCACTTTACAACTTGATGAATCCACTGACGTGGCTAACCGTGCCATTCTTTTGGTGTATGTGCGGCATGTGTGGAATAATGATTTTGAAGAGCAGTTTTTGTTTAGTGCAGATTTGCTGAAATCTACCACTGCAGTAGAGATGTTTTCTGCAATGGATGCATATTTGAATTCAGTGGGGCTCTGCTGGTCAAAGTGTGTTGGCGTGACAACGGATGGGGCAGCCTCAATGACAGGAGCTTCACGAAACATTGCGAGAGGTCGTGAAAGTTGTCAATTACATCAAGCACAGCGCAATGAATGCAAGGTGTTTTCAAGCCTTCTGTCAAGAGATGGGTAGCGGCCACGAACAACTGCTTTATCATGCCGAGGTCTGTTGGTTATCCAGGGGCAAAGTGTTATCCCGAGTTTACGAACTCAGAAACAAATTGGCAGCATTTCTAGCGGAGAAAAAGTCAGAGCTGGCAGAACATTTTAACGATGACCTGTGGATCGCACGTCTCTCCTATCTTGCTGACATTTTTGATCATTTGAACACTCTGAATGTGTCATTACAAGGGAAGGGACACAACAGATTTGATCAAATGGACAAAATCCATGCATTTAAGAAAAAGTCTGGTCCAAGCATGTTACCAGCGACAGGTTGGACATGTTACCGAACGTGTGTCATGAGGTAAAAAACCTGATGGATACAGACAGAGCTGAAAAGGGTCATGCGATCTCATTTGGAGAGACTGCACACGCGCTTCTCTGATTATTTTCCAGAGGAGGAGAACGCGCTGGCTCACGCTTGGATAAGGGACCCTTTTGGAACTGACGTGGAAACGGTGGCAATGTCATCCGAAGCGGAATCTCAATTGGTGGACCTATCATGTGATCGCGGCCTGCAGAAGAAGTTTTCAGAGTTGACTTTCCCTCAGTTCTGGTGCAGCGTTGTGCACGAATATCCTGCCCTTGGCCACCATGCAATCAGAGTGCTTTTGCATTTCAGTACCACCTATTTATGCGAAGCTGGATTCTCTGCCCTCACGCAGCTAAAGAACAAATACAGAAACAAACTTGAATGTCGAACATGATCTTCGGATCTTCAATCACCCCACATTTTGACAGACTTATGAAAGGGAGACAGCCCCAGATATCTCATTAAGAAGTTGATTATAACATGTAAGTCCATCATGTCATTATTGATAGGCCTACAATGCGTATTCCTTATTAAATGTGTATTCATATTCATGTATTCATGTGTAATCATATTTTTATTTTCTAAAATAAATTGTCAAATTATTGGCTTGATGAATAAGCGCTGTTAATTTGCTATTGGGTCGTGACTGAGTTGGTATATTGAAATTTGGGTTGCAGGGGAGAAAAGGTTGAGAACCACTGCTCTAAGGGCGACTGGCTGCAAGTGAGAGGCTGTGTTGTCAAGATGGCTTCTAATACTCTTAATTTGGTCTTTTTTGTTTTCATAGCTAGTATGCATAACAATGCATGATTTAAAAGTATAGTTAGTGTCATTGTAAAATGTACAGTAATGAAATTAGAAAAATTGTGTATACATCTGAATTACCCACTGAATGAGTGGTCTTGTGTCGGGATCCGTTGGGTTTATATTGGGTTATTTTTGCGAAAAAAAGTGAATCTTTTTATGCTATTTTAGGGGTATCCATGACAGAGAAATGGCACAATACCAAAATCAGTAGTTGGCGTGCCTGTTGCCATTGTAGTAGCTCTAACGTTCTCACTATAATGTAGCTAGCCATAGGTTTTTCCCTTGGTTTGGAAACTGTCTGGCCCCCCCAAGCTCGCAACAGAGCTCCCACTGTTTCCTGGGAAATATAGGCTTTCCATTAACAATATGGTAATCCCACATGTAACATTAGCAGCAACATAATATTAGCAGCAACATCTAAAACTGTATTGCAGGGTAATTTTTGTATGATCATTGTTGTGAGTTTTTGTTTTGAAGGTCAAATGGACTCACGAGAGAAACTCACTCTGATCCCTGGAAGTGGACAGATCATTCATGCTGACAAGATCATTAAGTGAGTTTGTGAAATGCAACAGATATATTCAGTTCTATTGCAGTAGTCATTTATTAAAGTTTTCAGTTTTTCAAGGGCTGTTTCACTGATGTCTGGGTTGGCAGATTGCTGCCAGAAAAATTATTTTAATGCTTTTGAAGTGCGGACAATATGCAGCAATGGAAGTGTTTCTGTTTCAGGTTCGACCATACGCCTCTAGCAACACCCAATGGTGATATTCTCATCAGGGACCTTAGCTTTGAGGTGAGTTTCTGTCTAATCATTCACATGTGCCATCAGTTCATTAATGAACTAAAATAGATTAATCAATACTTTGTACCTAAAGTTAATATTCTTTGTGTATGTGAAATACATGTAGACCTTGGTTCAAATAAGTCTTGTTAGACTGGATGTCAAAATTGAATGTGCAATTTGTAAAACAGGGTTTAAAAACCTTTTTTTGCCCATTTAGGTAATGTCTGGGACCAATGTTTTGGTCTGTGGCCCGAATGGATGTGGGAAGAGCTCTCTGTTCAGAGTTCTTGGGGAGGTAGGTAGAAATGTATTTGTATTTCTTTTAGCAGCCCTTTATTCCAAATCTATGTTTTACTCACTTCCCTCTTTTGTGTTGGGTAATGTGAATTTAATTTAATTTATTGAATTATTTGAAATCATTTTAAGGATCTCAGGAAACGTCTAAGGGTAGTAATTGGCTGAATTGCGTCTGTCTTAGCTTTGGCCTCTGTTCGGTGGAAGCCTAACCAAACCTGAGAGAGGGAAACTTTTCTACGTGCCGCAGGTAAGAGACCTCAACGCACTACCTTCAGCAGAGTGCTTCTCCTTGAATCTGTCTTTTACAGAGCACTTTCTGAATACAATGTATATTCTATTTATTTATGTCAATATGAAAGTGTCAGTGTGTAAGTAAAAACTGATATCTGTTCTGTTGTTTTCAAGCCATGTTGAATTTGATGGGCCTGTTGGATTTAAGTGAGTGATCGGGTAAATCTCATTATAGAGGCCGTACATGACCCTGGGAACCCTAAGGGATCAGGTGATCTACCCGGACACCTTTGATGACCAGAAGAAGAAAGGGATTTCTGATCAGGTACATTAGCGTTTGGGCTGAGGAAATTCACTGAACATGACTAATATGTAAGAATATGGGCACCCCCAAGTGGCACATTCCACAAATGCAGCTGTGCTTTGTGCGTTTATGCGCTCCACAGGTAAGATCTAACCTACTCCAGTATTGGACCTCCTGTGCAGTATTTCTTTCTGGTTACCAGTTCTGCGGACTGCATGTCAGCGACAAATACCTATACAGGGGCTCAGCTGGTGTATCTATGAGCGGGACACAAGTGGTCCTGTGTATTTTGGGTGTGTGCGTGTACATGTATACTCACTCTTGAAGGTATTGCAGACATTGCAGCATCGTGATAGCCGTGTGTGTTTTAGTTGCCCGTTGAAGTGCAGTTGGGGATACCCTCCATTCAGTCAGGTGATCAGTTGTGCGTGCGCTCTGGAACAGGTGCTGAAGGAGTACCTGGACAATGTCCAACTGGGACACATCCTGGACAGGGAGGGGACGTGGGACTCTGTGCAGGACTGGATGGATGTTCTCAGCGGAGGGGAGAAGCAGAGGATGGCTGTGAGTTTGGGAGGAGTGCAATAATGTTCGACAGGCCTTAGAAATTGCTTTTATCATGTTTTAAAGCTTAATTACTCCACCTCCATCAGCACTTCTCTAAATCAGGATAGATCATTGACACAATGAAATATATTTAATTAGCACTGCCATGTCTTTATTATTATACTTTATTATGTTGAATTTTATTGTACATGAGAAGCACTCCATACATAATTAGTGTAACCAGTGTATAATGTAGAAAAATGGCAGAATTACCTCTTCTAATCATCGTAATAACATTCTATGTTGCAATAACAATTTAACGTATTTCATAATGGTATTATAACAGAGATGTATCTGTCTTGCTGTGTCCAGATGGCTCGCTTGTTCTACCACAAGCCCCAGTTTGCCATTCTGGATGAGTGCACCAGTGCTGTCAGTGTGGATGTGGAGGACTACATCTATAGCCACTGCAGAACGGTACAGGTCCTCAACTGGCCCCTGCGCTTGCTTGTAGTCTCATCAAACAGGAGGATTTTTTTGGCACAGCACCCTTCAAAATAAAAGCCCTCTCTCAGTTCACACCAATGTCAGAATAATCCAAGTTCCTGATTGGGGCTAATTAATCTGGGACTCATGGGGTTTATGCAGTCTATGTTAACATTTTACGCTTTTTCGTCGTCTTGCAGGTTGGCATCACCCTTTTCACAGTTTCACACAGAAAGTCCCTGTGGAAGCACCACAAGGTAAATCCCCCAGATCGTGTGGTTTTAATTGATGCTGTGGCATAGTGTCACCATTTTTCATTCTGCCTAGGAATGGTGCTGGCTATCTCTTCTCTTCTCTGTAGTACCTGTAGTGCACATAATAAAAGTATGTCTACATTTTGCATACAATCAAACCCGCTTAACATCCATCCTGGACCATTTCATTTCTACTAGGGGATGTTATTAGAAGTGGAGTGCAACAGTGACATCACTCCAGTTTTTTTTTTTTATGAGAATTTGCCACATGTGCTGTGGTGCTGCATCTAAATTTGGAATTAAAATTAAACATAAAAGTAGTCCCATCATATTTCATATTTCATGAATATAACCAATTCCATACCAATTTCTTTTATTTGCAATTGTTTTGCACATTATTCTGAAATGAAATAAAACATGAAGTTCATTAGGAGACTATGCATAGTATTGCTTTAACAGAAACTATTATTACATGTAAAAGTTATTTGAGCAGTTTCTCATGGTAAATGAGAAATTTATATAGCGCTTTTATCCAAAGCGTTTACAATTGATGCCTCTCACACACACTTGCACAGCAATGATGATGGACTGCCCTGCAAGGTACCAATCAAGTCATCGGGAGCAATTGGGGGTTAGGTGTCTTGGGACACTTCGACACACCCAGGGTGGGGGATCGAACTGGCGACCTTCCGACAGCCATACGAACACTCTTACCTCCTGTGCTAATTACCTCCTAGTTTGTTTGAAATCTTTTCATGCAATATTTAAATATTCCTAAATGCATCCCATAACCTGTAATAATGGTATGTGTCCCACTGTGAATCTGTGAGAAGCGGGATACTGGGATCACAAATATATTCCTTAAATGCTGAGGTATTCGTTAATAATGGTACTTTATGTCTCCCACTATGGATACTGGGATTGTGGGAATGTAACGCGGAGTGTGTGTTGTCCTCAGTACTACCTGCACATGGACGGGAGGGGCAACTATGAGTTCAAACCCATCACTGCGGAGACTGTGGAGTTCGGCTCCTGAAAAAAGCGTGGATTCAGCACGGCACACCAGGAGATGTTCATTAATTCTGCACTAAATCAAGTTCCAGTTGTAAACTAAATTATTTTTAATCACTTATAACTGTTAGCTTTGACACTGTATTTAAAAAAAGTCCACAAGTCCAATAAAAAAAACAAAAACGTTTGTTGTTAATGATTGTACATAGGTTGTCGCTAATATCTTTAATATTGTCCGGATGGATACAGTGCATTGACCTCATGGGCTAATCTGAAATTAATTATGTTTTCACCACTTTACAGGGATTCGGTTGAGTTTTTAACCAGGAAAACCTAGTGCACACTGGTGTAAATGCAAGAATCTTGTTTAAGCGTTCTTGTTTTGTCTATTACAGGGATAGGGCTACCCTGTTCTTAGAGTACTAGATGCTGCTGGTTGTTCCAGTCAGTCCAATAGTTCCCTAATGGGAAGAGTCATCATGCCACATCTGTACTGATGTTCATGTGCCTACGGCGCGACATAGCTAATGATTGAAAGGCCTTGTAAATGCGAATGATCGAGAGTGTTCCAGGGGAAAGGTCATTCGCCCTAGCTTTAGGAAATCGAAGGGTTGTGGGATCCGCCAACCTTGAGTCTTTCTTTTCTTTCATTAATCAAATTAGATGCCTGTTTGCCTCTTTCCAGTGTAACGTAACCATCATCTATTGTAAGTCAGTTTAGAAACTGTTCAAAAATAGAAGACTGAAGCTCATGGTTTTGTAGTGGTAACCGCAATAATGTATGAAGACAGTACTCCCAGATTAGCGCATGGACCTGGTTTAAGCTGTAAACTGTACATTTTCATTAAAAGACTTGATCTAAAACCTCTTTTGTTGTATTTTAATTTCTTCAAACTGGCTGTTGGTGGAGGAAGAGAAGTCAGTGGGGGCTACTCCTATGCCAGAGGTAATCTCTGTGAACGTCCTGTAACATGGGCACTGAAACATGCTGGGGCAATACTGCTGACAGTGACTGAAAAAAACTGAAAGATCTCGCCGATTAGATGGTCAAACTCCTGGGTAAAACACCTCACATTGGCTGTAGCATGCTCAGTGTAGCTGATGTCCCAAACGATCTGTTTGGTTCCTGCTGTATTTTGAAGGGAAGTCTGGAGCCTGTTTTGTGTGTATTTATTTTTATTTTTTTATCTGAAATAACTGGATGATTTCGGCAAGCAAAAGGTTTCAGATTTGATCTCTAGTGCTGAGTCATTGCTCTGTACCTGAGTTTTGCATAGAGGCCCGCCTTGTCTAGGAATGTTGCCAAGTTCCTCTGGGTTAGAGGTTGATCGCTTTATCAATGAGTTATGAATGTTTTTCACTCAACTTCGCTGCCTACGTGGAGTATTTTGGATAATTTCCTGCTTAAAAATACACTTAACAGTCCATTCTTTCTTGGTTGACCATACCTTCTCTGGTAAGAATAAGGTGACATTGATAGCCTCGTAGAGATTGATTTTAGTTGAGGTTCAGATTGTTGTTTCTGAATGTCCAGTTCCTGTTCCTTTGTTGCATGCAAAAATAATTGATAATTTTAAATAAATGAATGGCAAGTAAATACAATGCTTTTTATAGTGTACTTTATTTTAATCCTATTCCTTCAATGCATAAATATAAATTTACAAGGAAGAAAAATATCTTATCTCCGGTGGCGTGGTTGGTGTGTCTCATAAAGCAGTCGGTATTCAGGTTCTTCGCCTGTTTATCATCTTGTTTTCGCATTACACAGGAAGTCATCTATAACCCACAAAACTGCTTCCTATATTTACTAGCCAAGGGGAAGATGATTACGCCTTTTCTTTTGTCAGTTGACTAGTGACGTTCAGCCTCATTTAAAGGTTGTTGACACTGAAGGCTGACTCAATGACCAAGGTAGCTTTCCTTTCCCTGCTGTGTTTTCAGGCATTTTGGGGCCATCATCAGTCACAGGAACATGGTAATGTACAGTTTCATTATTTTTGCTCGGCACTCTACTTGTCTTTCACTCTGGACGTGAAACGATGTGTTGCGGCCTCTGTATTTGATCCGATACGTGTGAATAATGTACTGGGTGCATTTCAAATACAAGTTAAGTACTTTATTTTGGTTAATGTTCAGTGTGAAGAACGAGTAAGTGAAAGTAAAAGAGCTATAAGTTGTAGTTCAACCGTGAATGTGGTGGTGTTCTTGTGTTCTCTCCCCCAGTGCCACTGCGCTTTGTTGCAATCGGAGACTGGGGGGGTATTCCCGTGGCCCCATATTCCACCTACCTGCAGAGGGCGAATGCTGCTGAACTGGGACGAGTGGCTCAAACCACAGGCCTCGACTTCATCCTGAGCTTGGGTGACCATTTCTATTTCAATGGAGTGAAAAGTGTAGAGGACATTCGGTTCAAGGCAAGTTCATTTTTATGGTAGACTTTTCCTTAGCACTACGCTGAAAGAGCAACAAGTGCAGTGGCAGTTTGTTTCGTAACCTGTTCACACGGTGACACAACGGGAAAGCGGATGAAATGCAGCGTTGAGCTTTCTTCACCCCGTGTCACGTGAGGGCATGTGATATAAGTGGAGCTCATGCCACCTTGTGGCGATGCTGATATCTCCTGTAAACAAAGGAGTTATTTATATTCTGCCTTGAATTGCAGTGAATACTGTTGGATTATATCTTAAATCCCTATTGCTTCAGCTGTCGTTTCTGGATTAAAACATGGACATAAAGAGGTGTCTCATTCGGGTGGTAGAATGGTATGTGTAAAGCAATGGGGTGAATATGAAACTCCGCTTCAAGTGCGGCTCTTGCTCTCCGAACAGCTTCCATGTCCCTCTGTGAAGATTTAACTTTTTCCCTCTCAGTTTACTTTTGAAAACGTCTTTTCGCACCCTTCGCTGCGTGACGTCCCGTGGTACCTCCTGGCAGGAAATCACGACCACTTGAGAAACGTCTCGGCGCAGATAGTGTACTCTGCGAGATCTGAGAGATGGTGAGCCGCTCCCCTTAAGCACCAGCGAGCGCTTTCCCGTCAGCAGCCCTTCTTAATGGCGGAATGTGAAGTTCAATGATACGAACCTAATTTTGTTAATTGGTGTTAACTCCTAGGCACTTCCCCGCACTGTACTATGAGATAAACTTAAAGGTTCCACACAGCAAAGCGTCAGTGACGATCCTCATGACTGACACCGTGGTGCTGTGTGGAAACACATACGATGGGCTTCAGCCCGCAGGACCGGAGGACTCCAAAGCGGCTGCCAAGCAACTGGAGTGGATTAACGCACGCCTAGCTAACACCAAGTAAGGAAATACAATGTACCCTCACTGAGATAGACTTATTAATATGTTACTTATGGCACAGTGCATGACTTCAAATTCTTGACCAAAAAAATGTAGGCCTGATAAAACAAAAGGTATTTACAGTATAACAAAGGAGTCGACTCAACCAAAAAGGCCTTTCATGCTGCTAGGAAAATCTAATTTCAAGACTGGCGAGCGATGTGCCCTCGCTTTGGCCCGACTTTAGTCTCTGTTAAAGAATGTGGAAAATCTCTAAGCATGTTTGCAGAGTCATTGACCTGCAGTACTCCCTACCTTTAAGCACCCAGTATCCACCCTGCCCATATACAAGCGTTCCTTAGAGCCAAGGATATGGTTAGACAATGCTGGAGATCTCACTCAGATAATCCACATTCTATACATTGATATCCCCTACCTTCACAGGTATTACACAGAAAGTCTGTCTCTCGAAGGAATTACCACTGACCTCTCAGAGAATTAGACTTAATGTATAATTGGATTTTATAGAATCCACCCTGAATGGATCATAAGAACATAGGAATGCATATGATGGTGAGCTCAGACCATTCAACCTATACAGGCTCTTTATTTTCAAGATGATTCTCATAATAGCCATTACATTACATTACATTACGTTACATTACATTACATACATAGCCAATAGACAAATCTCTGTTGACCAGATATTACTTCAATCTCTATTAATCTCTATTAATCATCCTGAGCTTCAGTAGCAATCAGATTGTTGTGCGGTCAAATCCACCAGGTCCTGAGTCTTGATTGCAATGCGGGGCTTTCTATGCAATGGTAGCACAGAGTACAGTTTGAGTTCATTTTAGTGACCTGCTTGACCTTGGTTTCCACTCAGGTCTGAGTTTGTGGTGGTGGCGGGGCACTACCCCGTGTGGTCAGTAGGTCACCACGGACCCACACCTTGCCTGGTGGAGAAGCTAAGACCCCTGCTGAAGAAACATAATGTGACAGTGTACCTGAGTGGCCATGACCACAGCCTACAGGTATCCCTTCTGTCCTCTGCACTAGTCAAACACAGCTTACCATGACACACTCTCCCCTCACTCATGTAGAAAACATTGTGACCGTCTCAAACTCAATTCACCAGAACATGTGAGATGCCTCACCCTCACACATACATACTACACACGTAATGCACACCCTGCTCAAAGTCTGTCCACATGCAAAGTCCATTGGTGTTTTATACTTGTGTGCACACATGAAGAAAACCCATGCGCAGGCATTCGAGGCAAGATGCATTCTATCCTGTGTTTTCATGTTGCACACTAACTGTGTTTTTGGAAATCTTTTGTTAGTTTATCCAAGAGGATGATGGGAGTATGTATGTCATCAGCGGAAGTGGGAATTTCGAGGACTTGTCCACAGCCCACCAGACGAGTTTCCCTGCTTCCTGGTTACGGTTCTCCAGTGCAGTCAATAATACACAAGGTGGCTTCGCTTATTTTGAGGTCACTTCAGAAACTATGGCCATCAGTTACCTCCAAGCAGATGGTAAATGTGTATATCAAAGTGTTTTGCAAAAGCGCAGCGTTTGACAGAGGCAGAGGAGATTTAAACTCTATGTAAATCTCCATAATAACATATTGTCACAGGTCTTTAATCCTTTTTCATTCTGTACCTAATACACTGCAAAAGAATACAAAAAATAAGGACATGTTAACAAGTATTTTAGTCTTGTATTTAGATTTAAAATGTTATTTCTACCACTTTTTTGCCAAATGTGAGTTTGACTCTTTCCAAGATTTGCCAAACGATATCACTTGAAAAGTGAAAAGTAATTAAAAACAAGCAAATATTTTCTAATGTAGAATCACCAAGTTAATTCAGTCAACTTAACATTGCAACTTTCATAATGAATAAATAAGAAATTACTTCCAGATCAGCTTTGGTTTTTGTGTGTGCGTAAAGTTTAATTCCTTCCATTTTCATAAAAACTTGGTCCAAGTGACGTACGTGCTCCATTTCAGCATACAGTGTCAAGGTAATGGTGCCCCTGATAGTGTGGTGAGAGAAGCTGTTGCTAACAAGAAGCTCAACCAAATAAGCCTATGCTAAACTGTAGTAGTTGTGCTTCAGGTGCTGTTCAGAACATCGTGAATAGGAGTTCGGAACATGGTGCGCTAACATGGTCTTCCGAACACAGGGAGGTTGTGTGGTTATTTCTCATTTTCTCTATAATTATTGGTCCAATTCACATAAATCAAAGTGTCTTAATGTCTCAGATAGTCAATAAGCAACCATAATCATAAACCACATTCCTCAGGAGAAGAACTACCATTTAAAGGATGTTAACTTCTGGTGGAAGCAGCCGTTTCCCCGTGTTCTGTGCAGAGCAGTGACTCTACGTTACTTTACTCGAGAAGGAAAAAAGATTTTAAGTCTCATTACAAGACTAAAACACTTGTTAAGACATTCTTGTGCAGTGTATGGCTATGACATGAAGGGACCGATATGTTTTAACAGTTTATGCCCCATATATAAAACACCAAATGGGACAAACAATAAGAACATCCAAATTTACAACCATAAAATTATTGATTGCAACAAAAACTTAATCTAATTTATATTTTATGCATCTTAAGATTGAAAACAAATTTACATCTGATTTATATGAAACATAATTCAACTGCTATACAGGTGGAAATAGTTAAAAACCCAAAGCCTCATATCCTCCCTACTCTCATACATTACTTACAAACAAAATGTTTTTTCAAGAATACATTCATAATATCATCATGTGTATCAACATGCCATTTTTTTATTTCAAAACTATAATTATGTTTGCACTTAATTGTGTGGCTTCACAGAAAATATTTAATATTTAATATGTAATCTATGTTTTCAATGGAAAGAATTACTAGTGAATAAAGCAGTCTAAAATATATGATCAAGCTTTCCCATACCATGCTAGGTGCCTTAAAGATGGAACATTTGCTGCTATGACCTAGCCTCCTTTTGACCTTCAGTCCAGTTGAAGTGCTTCCTGCCTTCAAATGTACACACGTATGTGATATTCAACCATTTGTACCACAAGTATTTGTACAGTGACACATTTCTTGATGTTTTGGCTTTATACCAAGAAGCACATTGCATTTGAAATTAATCAGTGAATAAGAGGTCAAATGCAGACTCACTTTTAGGGTATATTTGGTGAATTGCTGGAAGTGCTGGCTGTTTTACATAGTCCCTTCATTTTAGGGGCCAAAACTGTTTATTGGCCGGCTGTGTGTTGTTGCACCATCATGCCCAAGAAAGCTAAGTGTGGCATTTGTATTTAGTCTGTTGTTGTTGTCTCTGAATAATAGGACCAAAGAATTATCAATGCCAGTAAAGCAGACCATCGTGGAGTGGAAAAATGTGAATACATTGATCAGGGACATAGCTTTTTGCCGTTTCATTTACCAAAAAGTACTTTACCAGGCAATACATGCATCTTGTCTGTTGGCAGTAAGAGTGGCATTAAATGTAACTAAATATAGACTAATTTATTTCCTATTTAATAGTTGAATAAACTTTTAGTTTGGAAATACTCTACACTGCCTGTAGGTGGCATTGTTTTAATTGTGTTTTTTAAATGGCAAATGCAAGGATGACAGGACAGTGTCATGAAATAAAATAAAAGTAAGATAAAATAAAAGAGTAACTGAATGAGTTTAACATAGGGACTTCACTCATACTGGTGGCCTATTGCGGCCTACTGGTGGCCTAGGATCCACAAATTTGAAGTTTGATTTGAAGTCCGGGCCTGCGGTAATTAAATGTGACAGCACTGCAGTTTGACTTAAAATGAGAGATAAATATTTTGGATCTGTCTGTAAATCTATATGAATAACCATATATAAATAGGAAATGAAGGCAACAATAAAAAAACTGTAAAAATGATAAACATTTATTTGCTAACAAAAAAGGTACCGTAGACCACACTGGACAGTCCAATGCAGAAAATGAATAAACGAATGTACTACATATGCAATACAACAAATAAAATCAACTAATGCACTGCATAAAAATGCATGTTTGGTCAATGTTTTGTGTGGGACACCACAAATAGTAAATTTAATAAACACTTATTCCAACAGTTAATTTGAGTCCATTTAGGCACAATCAGTTATTATTAATACCACCATATACACATTCACTCTTGCATATTATATTAGCATTATATCCTACTGCATATAACAAAATAAAATCTATTGATCCCATAAACCTTTAAACCATAAATACACACTAAATGAAATAACATAATATACAACCAGTTCCTTGTTAAAGATGAAAAAATAAATATATCAACTCAATAAAATATTTATAAAAACTCTCTTAAAAGCCTCCTAATAGTCATTTCCCCTGTAATTTCATTACAAAGATTCCCAGAAATCACGTGTTTCTAAAGAAAGTAAATAAATAAGCACAAGTAGCATGTATAAAAATTAAAATCACAGCAGTTTGCTTTGCTTCCCATATAAGTACCGATCACCATTAATTTCAAGATTTTTCACCAATGCAGAAATCGCAAAGTATATGTGTAACATATCTAATGCATAGTGTTTCACAGAAACAGCTGAGGATTCCAGTGTTTGACAACGTCAACGAAAGGTTTCCTCCCCCCTTAGAAAGGGCTAATCCAGTTTAGTCATACCGTACTCCCCCGTCCAACCCCTCGTGTCTCTGACGTGCTGTTCAAAGGCAGTCGTCTTTTCCCTGATTCCTGGTTCTGCTTCTCCGCCTGTAGCACACCACTAGTGCCACAGCGGCGGCGATCAAGAAGAGGACGAGCAGGATGATGCCCACCACCGCTCCTATGCCGTACTCTGAAGCCAAACACAGGGGAAGGGAGGTTGAGTGTCGTAGTCGGCGCGGAAATGTTGCCAAGTCAGCCCGGAGCTTATCGGGCCACTGGTGACACATTCGCCTGTAGTGCCAGCGTGCCAGGAATCGGGCAGTGTTATTGAGTCTAAACATGGACTGCAGTCATTCATAAGCCAGTCTGTATCACACTGCATTCCAATTCCATTCCCCTCGAATGCATTAGAACTGGAGGGGGAGATCTAAAGTGCTTCTCCAATCGCCCCTCTATCCATCTTTATCCGTGAGGTCACTTAATGGAACCGCCTGACAGCAAGAAGATACCTTTGGGTGTCCCCTCTCTTAAGTGGATTTTAAATCCGCTTTTAATGCTTACGTCTCACTATCATCGAACGTCCGTCGCTGCTGGGTCTCTTCGGTACAGCAGGGACGACGATGGAAATAAGTCCTTGACTTTTCCATTTTATCCCTGACACCGCTTTTATATTTGTTTAATGCAAGTGTATTGTTCTTAATATCACATAAATCAAATCAAATGAAAATCGGGTTCTGTCATACCTTTGTAAAATGGCACGTCCCCGGCCGGTGAGCACTTTGTCTGGCTGAGGTCCCCAAACTGGTTCCCGTGGGCCCGGGTAGGGATGTACGCCCGGACGTTGAAGCAGTAGCTTTTGCCTTGGTCCACATCCAGCTGAATCGTATTTCCTTCTGTGTCCTCCGTCCTCTGTAGGCAACAATGCACCGTGGCCGTAGGAATTAATGCTTGAGTCCTTCGTGTGAGAATCTGTCTAAATGCACCTTACACGGTACGAGTAACGGAACAGTCATAAATGAGTAAAAGGAACTGTCCAGTCAGTTGCACGCTGTGTTATCTCCACGGAAACTCACCTTCCCAGTGCTTTGGGCTCTGCCATATGACACTCGGTACTTGAGATCATTCGTGAAGATGTCCCGCATGTTAAAAAATCTGCCATCCTTATTAATGGCAGAAATGGGGTCCTGTATGTAAAGGGTAATGTTGCGTTTATCCTTGCTCACTACTATCTTGAAATCAGGCTTTCCAATTTTAGCTGAAAAAAAAAAAAAAAAGGAAAGATCGGCATGATACATTTGCGAAACATGTCGACGACATATTGTGCATTTCTGACCATCTTGCGTACATTACATTACATTGTAGGCATTTGGCGGACGCTCTTATCCAGAGCGACGTACAACAAGGTGCATGCCCATAACCAGGGACAAGTGTGCTGAAAGACCCCAATGCGGGGGTAGGGGCATAGGAGGGAAATGCAGTCGACAGGAAGCAGAACGTGGTCAGGAGGGATACCTACTGTCTTTGTATGGACAGAAGCGTTCAGATCTGGTGAAGGGGGGCTCTATCTGGTCTGATGTCTCCCCTGGCAAGGCCTCCGACTGAACAACTGCAGAATATGTCTCCTTCAATTCAGTCAGCAAGTTGGTCAAGTCGCACTCCGTGTTCATGGTTCTAATACAGTGTGGATTCCTTTGCCGATTTTTACTCACGCTGCAAGAAAAAAAAGGTTGATCGCATAATATCTAACCATATTCATATTTTATACACACCGAACCAAATACATTTCTTAATAGTTCCATCTAATTTTTTACTTTCTTTTACTTGTCTGTAAAGCACCTTGCACTATTGCTTAAAAGTGTGTTCACATACAGTTTAATGAACAATTTCAACTGAAAATATACTCCTTGGCCCATTAATATCCTATTTAATATAGACATGGAATAGAATGAAGGCTGATAAATGTGCAAATGTGTTTTTATGCACTACCTGGTATCCCAAGCACTGAAAATTCATCATGGACTTTTTAAAAGTTAAATATTAAAAAATATTTGTTTTTAGAATATCATATACTTCACCACAAGTACAGTCACATGATTGTGCCTACACAAAGATGTTATTTGCTTGTTCATTCGTGTAAACACTTGCGCAGAAAAGCCATGTGAATGTCCACGTATTCAAATCCGAGTATTTATGAAATCCTATCTCATATCCCAACACAATAATGATATTGACATAGGCTACATTTAGAGAAGCATTTTAAAGGATCTATACTGACATATCACATCACTACAGCATTCCGAACGAATTATAGCATAAGCCTAAAAACAAACTTAAGGCAAAGTAGGCTACCATGCAAATGAATTGAATTACAACAAAACCAGTTCTCCGTCTTTTGTTACTTGTTCCCGACGTTATGGAATCAAGGCTTTTTGCATAAAACAAACGAAAAAGAAAAAGAAATGGCAACATGACACATTGCATAAATGAAATGGCAGTACAATAACGACGACGTCGATGACAGAATGTAAACACCCATTGCTAGAAGAGAGCTCAAACTAAAATAACGCATCTTTCTTTTTCAATATGAATTTACTCACACAGAGAATTCAACAGTGTAAGAGTAGTTGGTTGGTTTTGGACCCCATGTAAGCAGCGTCTTGAAATCAAATGAATGCCACTTAACGTCTTCTGCCTGGGGAAACGTGGTACCTACAGACATTAGTACATAACGACGAAAATAAATACAAGAAGAAAAGATTAGAATTATTTTGCTGAATTCATATTTAAAGTTGGAGTACACTATGTTAATTCTGAGTTAATGTTAATGAACAGGTATTGTAGTTCTCGTCTAAACAAACATGAACAGAACAGACAACAGAAAATCAATTTCACTTGTCTAACTACTGTAGGCTACAGAAGTAAACGCCATTTCGAAACTAAGTGATCCAAAGTCCATGTTATTAAATGATCAAGCAGACATTCCTTGTAGCATATTGGAACGTGTGAAAGATACCACCCGTCAGCACGTTTAGGACAATATGAAGGTATGTAAGGTTACTGACCTGAAATTTCACCAATAGGAAAGAAAAGCGAGAAAAATAGAGCGGCATAAATCCTCGTGTCCAGCATATTTTTCATATTCCAAACTACAGGCGAAAGCACCGCGAATGTACAGTAAGATGTTTGACCGACTGGTGTGGATACAGGCGAGTGTAGCCGCTGATCTCCCACCCAGTTGAAGGCTTCAGTCCTGTATACCAAGGGCAATCAAAACGAGTCTAACTACTGCAATTATGTTATTGGCTGAGCACGCTGCCAACCAATATAAGGCGTGCAAACGCACCAAATATGGTCATCCGACCCCACCTGGAGGAAAAAACGCATGACGCGGTGTCCGTTTTTAAGTAATAGCCCACAATATAGTGAACAGCTATTTAGAATGGTAACCTAAGTTTGCTTTGTGCTTTGCATTGAAATAACCTAGGCTGTAATGTAAGGTAATGGACAGAACAGTGATGGCGTTCACCTACTCTTACTAGAGTACCAGCACCTGCTTGAAGAAAAATTATCAGGTTGTTTTTGACCACTAAACGTTAGCAATGGGGGTGCAATAAAGAAGGATTATGGTTGCATATAGAACCACTATCTATTATCATTCCTTCCCACGTTTCTATATAATGGATCCTTTCTTTCACACATATTTTGTTTAGGCAATAAAATAATAGATTTTATGATGAAACTCCTCAAACTCCTAAACTCAATTTAGATTTTTGCCCTCACTGGAATATGATTAGAAATGGAGCAGTAGCCGAGTAACACCACATTGACACTAATTTCAGAACCTTGAGGTAATCTTTCAGAACTGTTGACAAAACTCAAAACGGATGCACATTTTTCGAAAGTGAGTGCCAGCCAGCCAGACAGGAAATAGTATCTCCAGTATGTTTCTAGTTTCAAGCATTGGATACATAAAATACATTACAGTTTTTTTACAATACACTAATTTCAGAACTTTGAGGTAATTTTTCATTTTTCCAAACTCTAAACTCTTTTTTCAATTGCTTGGATGCAATATACATAAACCAAAAACAATTTGATCACTGAACCAAATCTTGTTCACAATGACTAAACTTACACACATTTACATTACATTTGAAAATACTGTCTTTTCATTCATTACAATGCATCTAACTACCAATGTATCCAACTACTCAAAATGATAAGTAACTGTAACATTTCTCCTAAAGCATAGTTTTATGGAAACAGATTATTTGTAACAACATTCTATGTTTAGATCATGAATGTTTTAAAATAAATAAATCGATTGACACCAATTACTTTGGAACAAGATTAATTTTACCACATTATCATTGAATGTAATAATGCATCACCATCTTTTGTCACAGGGGTTCTCAACCTTTTTTGACACGCACGTTTGAGCTGGTGGTCAAATGATTGATGATTGAGTTTACACAGTGGTAAGAGCAGGAGTAAGGATGTGTATCCACCTGCAACATGGCGACAACATGGAGAATAGAGTAGAGATCATGTTAGAATAGAGCTCAAGCAGTGAGCGAAGGAGGTGGAGGTGGTCAATAGAATGGCAGACTTAGAAAGTATAAATAGAAAGTACTCCTTCAGGGAGGTTGGGGGGTGGGTTACATGGTAGAGGACAGTGTCTTTCACTGCAGTTTAGGATTTATTTTCCCACTAATTACCTATAATTTTGTTGCTATGATTACTGTTTTTTACAATTGATAATTGAAAAAAATTGATTCCATACAACTCTCTGCACCTACATGCTGCTTGTCAGTTAATTTAATTCACAAAATTATTATATATATATATTATATATATATATATATTAATTATATATATTTTTTGCAGTATTCAGATTTGAATCAATGAGTTTGGAAGTGCAAGATTTCTTCAAAGATATGAATGCACAATGTATGTTTTGAACAGGCGAATGGGCTGTGTTACAAGTCCGTACCATTTTGAGTGTTGTGTCTAAGGAAAATTGAGCGCAAGCTTGTGAGATTGGGGTCAAAGTGATTGTAAAAAAAACTCATATAATGAATTGTGGAAAGTATTTCATCAAAACCGATGATGAATGTACAGTACTATTTACAAGATACCAAATATTTTTCTCATCCTAAGAGTCTGTAAAAGGCGAATACAAAATGTCTGTTGTAGAACTATAGTATTTCTGCACACTCCCCATTATAACTGCAGTTGTATAAAGTTTTAAAATGCATTTGTTGTGAGTGATTTAGATGGGAGCTCTTGGCTCAGAGCTCAAAACAAACTAAAACATTTTATTGGGAATATTATGTATATTTAGTAGAAGAAAGTAGCAGTAGAAGAAATCTGCATTCTTTACAAGTACTGAGATATGGAAATAGGCAGGGATGTCAACAAACTGGGCCAGTCCTGTTTGTGGAAAGGGGTAACATGCACAGATATGTCCCCAGGGTTCAAGCTGGAACACACAAAAACGTAAACTATAACAATGGAAAACTATCCCCCTCCCACCCCCATCCCCTGCTAAGGTCGGTAAACACAATAGACACATCTGTGTAATGGCTTTATGAAAGTCAGCAGAACCAGGCCCAAGAATACAACAATATAAAAATACTGAATCAAGAAGCTTCAATAAGTTTTACAAATAATGCTAATACAGATTTTAGGTACAACATACCATGCCCATCAAAAAAATGTACTGTGTTAAAATGATAGAGCTTAAAGGAAGTAGTCTAATTTAGATATGTAACTTATCGCATTATTATCAAGGTATTCACATTTGAATATAAATTGCACATGTTATAATATAAAATGCCATGTGATTGAATACACCAAATACTGAGACACTCCCAAATTCTGTGTAATTTTACATACTCATGTCCCTTTTCTGTGAGTCATAGGAGCTGACTAACTTTAAGCTAGCTTACATTCGCAGACACTGGAAAGGTAATATATTCCAAAATAAGTCTATTTATGCTTCCAAGATTGTCAGCATCTTGCATGCCCTTTCTGTTACGTGAAATATGCCTCAGTATTGGATAAAAGTGATATGCATTTGTAGGAGTTAAGGTAATTTGTATGTAATGTCTTGATTTGCTCATGGCTACCTTTATTACTATACTGTATACTGTGATGGGGTTGGTTATTACAAAGTGACAAAGTGACAGGTTGTCTTCGTGAGTTTCTAACTTTTTCTAATATTAATGCAAAAGGATACATGGTATATATAATATTAACTGAGACTTAAAGGTAGGAAATTGAGTGAGTCACAAGTGAAAAAAAGTGTGATAGCCACCCCATTTTCCAACCATTTATTTTCAGTAATCATGGTGGTAATTATAATGTCATCTTCTAGAATGATGTTCACAAATTAATAAAGATATTTCTTTCCTAATCTGAAGCGCTAGTGAATACCAGAGTAGTTGGCTCACTGGGACAGCTGAGACATTTCATCACAAAGCATGGTAATGAAGAACCCGTCTGGTCAGTCCCTCACATACTGCATAAGCACTTACAAAATATGTCTGATACTAATACATGAAATCACTACTTCCCCTAAAATGAGTGCCATGTATCTAGCCAGCCAGACAGGAAATGGAATCTCCAGTATGTGTTTCATGCATTAAAAAATACATTAATATTGTATTATTAATATCATGATGTATTTTGCATTCACATTGCATATAGGGCATCCTTTAAGTAAGACAGCATCCTTAATTTGAATATTAGAATTGTTATAAACTGTATCTATATGTTTTGACAAGTAAAAAGATGTTGCTGTTTGTGAACGAATGTAAAATGTTACAAGCACTATTACCATTATGCCTATAAAATGCACTTAACACACTTATCTTTTCACTTCTGGATGATAAATAATGTGTTTTGAGAGTTTAGTTCAAGATGATCTCAGATTTCCGAGAATCTCCACAACCTGTATAAATACAGAAAGTGGTCGCTGTCATAAAATTCTGTTCCTTCTATTATGACCTGGTCTATTGAGTTACACCCATGTTGTCAGGTTAATTGCTTCACACCCTAGCCAGATAAGCAGAAAAAAAGCATTGTTTTTGTAAAAGCACAGAATCTGGTTTACTTTGGTTCAGGCCCTAACTGTCTATCCTGTGAGTAAGCAGTCGTCGTGAAGAGATGGCAGGGGTAAGCATAATGATTTATTATCGGCAATGACGTGCATGATTGCAAAAAATAGGGAAGCTATTTTTAAAAGAAAAAAATTACATGTTATAGGGCAACACCATCACCATCAAAATATAGGGCATTTTGTGGAGTCGCAGTGTAGCGCAATGGTTAGCAAACAAGACTATATTTGATTTCCAGGTGGGGCACTGTCACAATTTCTTCAGCATGTGTCCAGCTGTATTGTTAATGCAATGAATTTTATATGAAAGATAATGTAAGCTGTGTAATTTGCTCTGGACAAGAGTGGCTTATAAATGCAATGTAAATGTGCTCTCTGTGTAATTACTGTAGACTGTTTTCAGAAAACAACATTGTAGCCATGTTTGGCATGAAAACGGAGCTCAGAAATGTCGTTGTGTTCTGTTGCCAAAAAACACAATCGAGGTCTGCATTAAACTGAGAACGGGAACAAGAATTATGAAGCACTGTTCTCTTCCAATAGACTAATAAAGGAGATAGTAAAAGACTAAAACAATGAGATAAGTGTATTTTTGGTGCAGTTTTTGGTGCAAAATAAACATGCCAAAGGTATGACTTAAAGATAACATAATTCCTTTGAAAACTGCTTTTATCCTGCAGAAAATGCCCTACGTGAAAAGTTAGAAATTAGATGGTGATTATTTTAAGATTCTTTCTTCCTAATAAAACTTGCAAGTTGCAAACATGCCCTACTCCTGCTGATGCCTCATTACAATATACACTTTGGAAGTCAGAGGGATGATGAGTGTAATGCATTAAATGCAGGTGACACGCATACATCCAGACATGCAACACGTCATTTTATTTGGTCTGTATGAGCCTAAGAGTTTGTCATTAAACAAACAGGGTGCAATGTCTCCATCCATCCTTACCGATTGAAAACATGACTATGGGTGTGTGTGATATTGATGTGGAGCAGATAACGTTGAGTCAGGTGTGGGTGGCAGATCACTGTTGTTATGATGCCACAAACCTTCTGAGAGCTTTGTTTACTTTTTTCCATTAAATATTGATTTCAAATACCTCAGAATAGGTTCAAAAAATGCTGCTTGCAACAAGAACCAAATTAATAGTACTAATGGATACAATGCAACAGGATTGCTAATAAACCTGTAGCTGAAATACTTAATGATCTAAATAATCAATGCTATGGATAAAGGACATGGAAGTTGCTTAAATAAGTCAATACATAAGCATATGCACAATGGAACAAGGACAAATATTATAATCATTATATAATCATTATAGAATTGGCATTTTATTTATTGAATTTGCCATAATAAAATTCTTATTCTGAGATTATTACTGAAGTTGTTACCAAAGGGCAAGCAAAGATCCAAACCCTGTCTTGTGAATTTCATACTGTACACTCAGTGAGCACTTTATTAGGTATTTATTACACTTATGTTTTAGACTTATTAAGTCTTCTGCTGCTGTAGCCTATCCACTTATAGGTTTGATGAGTTGTGTGTTCAGAAATGCTCTTCTGCATACCACTGTTGTAATGTGTGGTTATTTGTGTTACTGTCACCTTCCTGTCAGCTTTGACCAGTCTGGCCATTCTCTTCTGACATCTCTCATTATCAAGGCATTACTGTCCCCGCAGAACTGCCGCTCACTGGATGTTTTTTGTTTTTTGCACCATACTCTACAAACTCTAGAGACTGTTGTATGTGAAAATCCCAGGAGATCAACAGTTTCTGAGATATTCAAGTCACCCTGTCTGGCACCCTGTTTTGTCAGGAACTATGTCAAAATAAACACTGAGCTACCTCAAATAAAATATTTGTTAAACTATTGTACTTTTGTAAAACATTTTTTCTATTCTTTTTTTTATTGTTTACACTTGCATAACTAAAACTATAAATAGTGATTTATCTATGTTCTTGCCCCTTGAGAGTCAGGCAAAAATAAATATTTTATTTTATTTAATATATATATATACAATCCTAGGAAATGCCCTTTCCAGTTTTACCGTTGAGGAAGCTTTGGTCATAACATAGATGGTCTGACACACTTCCTGTTTTGCCTCAATGCTGATGAAGGCATCCTGAACAGTTCAGTTGCAACTGTACTGTATGCAGGAGCCGTGCTGCAGATGTGTTATTGTGTCTGTTATTACAAAGGGCAATTAACTGAGATGTGCCGAGACTGGTAACCTTCAGGGCAGGCGAAAACCTGTACAGAGCGAAAGAGGAATGCAGCTAATGCCGCCGCGAACAGACCAAGCGTGGATAAAAATCTCAAAGCTTTTGATAACATCAAGGCCTCTGAGGTACCTGCATTTCTCAACTGTGTTCCATGTCGCTTTCCTCGGAAAGGAAAAAATGTTTTAAGTCCGGTAAGTACTGCCTATCATTTTTTTTTATGTCTGTATGACGTAAAACTTTAATGGGAATTTGGTAATTTGCTCTTGTTTTTCCTCAACTGTTGAGCTTTTCACAATAAAAAAAAAAACAACTCATCAAGTGAATTTACTATTAATGACCATATGGGAAACACACTAGAAAGGGGTCGTTGGCCTAGTCATCACAATTACACGCTCTGCTGTAAACATACAGTTGGCTGAGCCAACACAGCCTTATCTCGTGCTGTAAAATGAAATGCCTGGCTTTTCTGAGAGACTTTTGTTTGCTTTTGGTCAAGTGTCTGATAAGGAGTAAGCACTGGATTTACATATCATGTCTGCATGATGTGAAAATCTCCATGTACAGGTAAGCCCACTTTCAGAAAGTTGTGGGCTAAATGGCAGTGGTAACTACTTCATGTGGGTGCAGAACTTAATCCACAACAATAAAAAAATGATTTCTTGGAACATCATGGTTGTGATTTACAGTCTGGTTCCTCCCTTAACCCAGTGTGAACAAACATGCGTCTTGGATTAATGTCCCTCTACTGATTGATCCCTTCAAGAGAAGACGGAGGAACTTGATGTTATGTGGCATGAGGCTGAAAGCCAGCATATATATTCTCCGCCTACTGACTATTCAAACAAGAGTCAGCATTATTTCTCCAGTGGAATTTCTGATAAAAAATTGGGATTTTAAACAAATGGACAGCTCATCTGCTATATTACGGGCATTGCATTTCAAAACCATTGATCAAAAAGTTTGGAAAAGCAGCAGAAATGGAACTGGAACTTGCTTTTAATTCTGTCCAGAAATTTGTCAGCAAGCAAATATAAACCTATTGGTCTTGGTTATGTGGAAGCATACCAATGTCAGACAATATGGCTTAACTAGCATCCCTAGTAGTCCTTTTATGTCATACTAGAGAGTGGTGGTGTTGTACTGGTTACAGAACTGGGTTTGTGACCCAAGACTGCTGGTTCAATTCTCAGGTACAACCCTGCCATTTTGTCCACAAGCAATGTACCTGGCGTGTCAAGGTACATGACTGGGGCACGCAAGGTCGGTGGTTTGATTCCCGGTGTAGCCACAATAAGATCCGCACAGCCATCTGGCCCTTGAGCAAGACCCTTAACCCTGCATTGCTCCAGGGGAGGATTGTCTCCTGCTTAGTTGAATCAACTGTACATCGCTCTGGATAAGAGTTTCTGCCAAATGCCATTAATGTAATATATAAATTTTTTTAAAAGGTTGCTGATTGATCTAGCTAGATAATGCCATCTTAATGATACAGTGCATAACTAGTAGCTTGCTTTATAATCTAATCGACTGACATTACCGCTAGATTTTAAAAATCTCCTTAATTTCTGTGATTTAGTGAAACTTTTGTTTACTTCATATCAAATGTATTATACATTTAATAGACCACATAGAGTTTAGAGCACAAATTATTTGTAAATAATTGTCAATAAATGAAAGAAAGGTATGCTGGTCAAATGTTCAATGTGAGAATGCAAGATCAAATATGTTGTCATACACTAAAATAAAATCCCCTGGCAGAAGAAAGCAAACAGCATAATGGTGGGCAACGCAATCTTCACAACAGTGCCACCACACTGGCACAAAGGGTGACCTTTGTTGATCCACTTACTCCACTTATCACTAAAACGGCTTGTTGAACTTCAGTGTGACTGTTTGCAAAGTAGACCGTCCACGTTCAATCCCATCCCTTAATATTCAACAGGTAAGCCTTCAGCCCTCAATATTCAACAAGTAAGCCTTCAGCCCTCAATATTCAACAGTCAATATTTGGTAATAAACACTGTTAATATTCTACATAAACATTCATAAATGCATGGCATGTCAAAGCAAAGAATCAATCACTTGATTTCTTTAGACACCTGATTAAACATAGCCTACTGCCAAGACCACACTTAATATTTAACTAATATATTTAATATCAATACTTAATAAAGCTGGAGTATGTTGATTATCCCAGTATGATATGCTATAAATGCCAAGTTAGAAGCAGGAGAGTAGCATTGCATTCATTATTTGCTTAGCAGCTATACTACATACACAGTGCAAATTGTACCTGAAGGTTGACGCATTGATTTTTTTTATCCCAACAGTTGGATGTGCACCAAAGCATGTCAGATTAGTTCCTTTCTCAGGGGACAAACAACAGCATTCCTGGGAACTTTAATCTGCAGCCATACAAGCCCAGAAGCTGGAACCACTTGTCCTCACTGCCCCCTGAGCTGAAAGGAAATAGAGCGTGCAACCCCACAGCCGTGACCCGTAGGCTGCTCCGCGTGGAGCTACAGGCCCCAGGGGCCTCAGCGTGCAGCTGCGAAGCAAAGAGACTACATCACGCAGAGTGAAGCAAAGAGACAACATCACACAGAGTGAAGCAAAGAGACAACATTACACAGAGTGAAGCAAAGAGACGACATCGCACAGAGTGAAGCAAAGAGACGACATCGCACAGAGTGAAGCAAAGAGACAACATCTCACAGAGTGAAGCAAAGAGACGACATCGCGCAGAGTGAAGCAAAGAGACAACATCGCATAGAGTGAAGCAAAGAGACAACATCACACAGAGTGAAGCAAAGAGACAACATCGCACAGAGTGAAGCAAAGAGACAACATCGCACAGAGTGAAGCAAAGAGACAACATCACACAGAGTGAAGCAAAGCGCACTTAGCCCTGGTCAGCGCACTTAGCCCTGGTTATGGGTATGCACTTTGTTGTACGTCGCTCTGGATAAGAGCGTCTGCTAAATGCCAATAATGTAATGTAATGTAAAAAGATCACACAGAGTGAAGCAAAGAGACAACGACGCACAGAGTGAAGCAAAGAGATGACGTCGCACTGAGTGAAGCAAAGAGACGACGTCGCACAGAATGAATCTCTGTGACCGAGAGTTACCACAGGAAGACACCGGGAGGTGCCTCTTGTTCTTGTACAAAAGCTGCTGCTATTAAAAGTGTGACGCGTTAAAGAAAAGCGTCCGCTGAGGAGGAAGTCCATTTCGTCCAGAAGACGGGCATATTAAGCCAGAAATTTGATGTGATTTTCCCAAAAGCCCAAAAGATTGCACTTGATGTAAACCCCCCCCCCCCCCCCACACCTTCAGTTGGTCAACTGGCTGTAGTCAAGACAGTAATGCCTGCTGTTAAGGCTTGATGTATGCATGCATTCCAGTGCCAACACTGAACAGTGCCGCCTTTCATCTGTAACCCTCTGCACTGTACTCAGCTCCCGTAATGACTGGAAGGGTTTAACTCTCAGCTGGTTTCAGGCAAAATTCCATTTTATTTCACTATAGTAGTATTTTTGACATTTTAAAGAAAAACAGTAGTTCCACACAAACCCTAACTCACTTTAATAAATCAGTCCGCCTGTCTTTTGCCAAAAATGCCAGCTTTGCTGCCGCAGGCCGCAGGGAAAACATTTTCCTTCCCGAAAAACAGCACAGGGTGCCAAACTAATAGCTGGGTAACTGACAAGAATTATTTATGAGACAACAGTTAACCCTGTTTACATCAGTATATACAGTATCTCTTTAACATCCATACCTCTGTGTTCCTGGGTTTGTATTTGATAAAAAACACAGTCAGTTTGATTGCATCACTCACTCTGTGACCTTGCCTGTCTAGACCTGCAGGAATGGTTGCCTGGCAACGTTCACTCTAATTCAGTTAACTGCTTCAGGTCAAGGGTGCTTTACTTTAGTGGTGCCTGCATTTATGTGGCGTCTTTATCCAAAGCACTGTACAATCGATGCTTCTCATTCACACACACACCAACAGTGACTGGCTGTCAGTCAGGAGCACCAACCAGCTTGTCAGGAGCATTTGGGGGTTAAGTGTCTTGCTTAGGTGTGACACTTTCACACACCCTGGGTGGGATCGAACCGGCAACCCTCCAACTGCTAAATGACTGCTCTTACCTCCTGAGTCACCCCCAAGTTTGTCTTGTGAGTCCATTTCAGGAAAATCAACTTTTCCGAGGTCAAAAAAATTAAATAAAACAAAACTAACCAACACTAATAATCTATGTATCTGTATTTTTATAAAATAACATCCAGCTTCAGCAGTCATAACTCTATCTCCTAAGGCTCAGTCAAGAATTGGTTCACTGTTCCTGGTCCCTTGAATCAAGAGAATGCATCCCATTTTATTCAGTACATTACCCCAGGGATAGTTTCACATTCACATTTTCCAAAACAGTGGTTCCCCAAAGCCGGAATCCTTTAACGGATCTATTTTAAGCTTTAATGCAATCAGTGGTATAAGGCAATTGGTGGTATTGTGCACTTACATTTTCTGCACCATAAGTCATTCCAGATGGGTGTGTGCTAAATGAATGCAATGTACTGTCATATATGAGCAAACAATTTTTTTAAAATGAAATTATTAAAATAATAAGGTGTACATTTAAACAAACTGCTGACCACTGTGTGAAAGAAGGTGATATTTTCTCTGACAAAAATAATTGGGTTGAGCTAATTGCACCTTATTCAGTGCTCTATCATCAAGGTGTTGAGAGAGTCTCCACTTCCGTCAAAACTCAAACAACTATGTAATTAACTGTGGCAATTAGTGAAATTAATTATTCAAGGCTACTTAATCAGGCACATTAGAACAATGACAGCACATGTTCATTGACACTTATTATATCGCATCGAACTCTGAATCACTGCTCGTACTAGCTAGCAGGTAATTATTTAGCTAGTTAACAACACAAAAAATGTATTTGGTGTTCCTATAAGTTCTTTTTCTTAATCTGTAGTCTATAATTTTTTATTTCCAATAAAACAATTCACTTTCATTTGCAACATTAGAGGTAGAGCGGTTGTCTGGCAATCCAGAAAGCTGCTGGTTAAATCCATGGCCCTCTGGGAAAGGATGTTGAAGTGCCCTTGGGCAAGTCACCTAACCCATAATTGCTTCTGCCGAGCTGGTTGGCGCCTTACGCAGCTGCCTTTCACCGTTGGTAGATAAATGAGTGGTGTCAATTGTTTGTTGTGTTTGTGTTTCCTATAAAGACATGACGTGTCACTTGAAAATCAGTTAACCTGGCATAGGTTAAAATTAACCCAGCATGGAATGACCTGCAAACTCCTGTCGAACACATCAGAAGACACCCTGCAGGATGCAGTTGTGGATGTGCCCTTCACTACTATCCGCAGAAGACTTCACAAACAGAACCATAGGTGCTACGCTGCAAGATTCAACCCACTAGTTACCCACAAAACCGCGATGGCCAGCTTGCAAAGATGTACCTAAAAGAGCCTGAAGAGTTCTGGGAAAAGGTCTTTTGGACAGATGAGAGTGTATCAGAGTGATCAAGAGAGCAGTGAGTGGAGGCCCAAAGGAACTAAAGAACCCCCAACATCTGTGAACATGGAGGTGGGGTCTTTTGGTTTGGGCATGCATGGTTGCCACAGATACTGGCTCACTTGTCATTGTTGCTGTAACAGCTGATAGCAGCAGTGGAATGCATTCTGATGTGAACCGAAGCATCTTATCTGTTTAAGTTGAGGCAAATGCCTCCAAACTTATTTGATGTTTTTTGGCATGTTGACAGCAAGACAATGATACTGTGAAAGCAACTAAGGAGATTTCAAAGCCAAAAACTCTAAAATTCTTGACTGGCCAAGTCATTCACTCAATCTGAATCCAATTGAATGTGTGTTTCATATGATGAAGAGAAGACTTAAGGCAACTAGCCCCTGAAAAAAGCAGTAGCTGAAGACGGTTGCAGTACAGGCCTGGTAGAGCATCACCACAGAAGATACTCAGCACCTAGTGATGTCAATGGGTCACAGACTTCAAGCAGTCATTGCATGCAAGAAATAATGGACAAAGTACTAAACAGTTTCTACTTTCATTTTCATAACATTAATATGGCCCAAAATAATGCCCTGAGGGGGGATTAAAAGTGTTCTTTTCTACATAAAAGGGGAAACCAAAATGTAAAAAGCTGAGAATTTGAGCTTTAACCACGTGTGAATTGTTTGATTGCAAATCAAACAATGTGAAACAATGTGTCTTTGTCCACACATTTAATAGCACGTTGTTGCCATACATTGCTGTCCTTTTGCTCTCGGTCTGGAAGTTGAAAATAAAGACAAATCAATGAAGATAAAACACAGACCACAAAAATCAGTGGTAGGCCCTAAGTTGCCTCTGATTGATCAAGTGGCACATCTACATGAGCGCAAATATTACATCACAAGGGTGATGCTCAGTCAAGCCAGACAAACGCAGCCATCAGCGGGATCAGCGATAGGCAATGGAAAAACCGCAACACTGGCATTCCCCATAATCCTCTCATTCAACAGCAGGGGTCCCAGCCTCTACCATTCTGCCCCAGACCCCAGCACTTACTGAAACACAGCAATACAATATCATAAGTGTGTGAGAACAAACAATAGGAAGCAGGGAACAGGAAAATGGATCATAACGAAATGGATACGTGCTGACGTCCTCCTGCAGACCAAACCATTTTCTGGAAAGTTGACTCATGAAAAAAACTTGTTTTTTTAAAATGACTTTCCAGATGCCAACTGCTTTGGATGAGTTCCCACCTGCATGAAATCTCTACACTCTTACATCGTGTGGCGCTAAACTCATGTCAAGGCTCTGCCACTGAACAAACTTTGGTCAATTAGTTTTTTTAGCCCTGGCTTTTTGATTATAGAAGAGGAAAACAGGTGAAGCTGCAGTCTTCAGTAGGCTTGTGGGCCTAACGATACTCTCGAAAGTTTCACCATGGTGTGAAACCTGAAGTGTAGTTTTTGTTATTGCTTTTAGGGGGGCACTGTCATTCCTTTGTGGTGTATGTTGCCACCAGAACCTTCTCTCTGTGCTTTGAAAGTAAAGAAATGCTGTGTGCAACTGTGTTTACTCTGTAAGAATACAGTTTCAGTTAGATGTGGTAGCAATACTGGCTTTTTGTGTTACAACTAAATACAACAAATTCAGTATATATCACATACACTTCAATGGTAGTAATCATTAGTAGTAATGGTAGTAGCTTCCTTAACTGCCGTCCATTAGCTATGAACATGTTGTTCTTTTTCGGTGAAATAAACATTCTTTTACTGCAACTAACAAACTGTATTGCCTCTGCTTGCACTGGAATGTGTGGTGTGGGGTAGTGTCCCTCCAATGAGCTCAGCTGCAGTTCACGCCTTTGCACTCTACTTGCATGGGCAAGCTCTTACACGGCTCTGTGCAAGTGAAAACAGAAGAGTTCTGCTCTTTTGTAAGGAAATAGATGAAAAGACAGATTACAGATGCTCCCATTGTGCGATGATAGATCACCATAATCCGGAGTATGATATTAGTACACCTGGATAAAATAAGATAAATGCCCTACCTTTGTATTGTTAACAGTACAACAGCACTTAATGTGTATAATAACAGAACAAAGCAAACATAGCCTGTACTGTAAGTCTCTGCTGTGTATTTGTGGAATATCTGTTGCTTCTTTTGTACCCAAAATACAGTAATTTGTAAAATCATACATTGTAAATCTGAGACAGATCTTTACTTCCACCACAAATTTGCAGGTAGGGAAATTATGCTACAGGATAAGTAGATTAGTGAACTGGGGTTCAGAACAGTCCACAGTCATCTTTTATTTTTATTTTTGTGTGGTCTTTATGTCCTGCAGACATACAGGTACTGGGGAAAGTCTGCAGACAAATGTCTTTGTCCTGAAATAATCCCTTAAGCGGAGGAGGCACCAAGCCTTATTCCAGCAAGGCCCATGCCAAGTTTGTAAATTTATACCTGGGAATCTCTAGCTTCAATGGCAACCTTTTCCACTATGACTACATAATATTGCTCTATTGACTTTATTGCAATCTATGTGCTCACAGCCTTACTTTACTTTGTATGCACAGTGGTGCAGTATCCTGTTATAATAGTCCACAAATGGAATGTAGTCCAGGTAAACGTCTTACTCAACAAACAAAAGCCACACCCTAGGCAAGGTTCATACCTGTAACTGAGTGCTAGCACTGGAAAAGCAAAGAACAATACATATAGTACATGAAAAGGAAAATTCAAACCTCACATGAAGTCAAATGAAACTTTGTAATTATATGGTTTATACTCATGTCTGTTTCAGTGTAAAATATATTTTGTTGTTGGTGCATCAGATTAGGTAAAAGAAACACCTGATTATAATAATGAAAAAAATTATTTCAAATGTGAATCTTGGAAGGTATAGAGCCTACATCATATTTTCCTAATAATCAACTGAGTTCAGCTACAGTATGCGTACATTTACTGTACACCTTTTATAAATACAGTAAATAAAGGTCATGTTGTTTTTTTTTCATATTTTTGATGTCAGATAAAATGTATACTGTTGTAAATGATATATAAACTTTCTTATTTTAATGCACTCTATGCTACTACGTGCTAGTGTAATTTATGCAAACATAACAACATTCAACAACAACAAACATAATTTGCATTATCGGCAATAAGTGATACTGTATGCGACAGCTCTTTATAACTGTTCTATCTGGCCACAGTCCCTGTTATTTTAATGTAATGCTCCTGCACTGTTTACTTGAGTGTTTTTTAAACAAGTAGTCTACACAATATGGTGGACATCATTGATGCAATTTCCTTCCTTTGTGCTGTTTTTAGATGACCAACTCTTTGTTTGAATGGTTTCTGCCTCAGTAAAAATTATAAATGGCCCACAGTACAGTAGACTGCACAATGCAAATCAATAAAAAGGTGTGAAGATATGAATAATTGTATTATTTTATCTAAAGACATTAGCTGAACCAGATCAATAAAATAAATAGTTTAATACAATAATTTTCTGAATCTATAAATCCATATCTCAGGAAATGACATTTAATTGTATTAATGGTAAAAGTTAAAACTGCTTACTTCTGCTTACAACCTTAATTGCTGCAGAATCTGCGGTTCCTTTGATTGCATAATTCACAGAATCTTCATTATTGAAAAACACTGAGGATTAACCATGAATCATACACCAACACTTTGGATTTGTTCATTTGTTATTCAGCTGACAGTTTTATCCAAAGCAACTTTCAATTGATTAGACAGGGGTCAATCCCCCCAGGAGCAATCCAGGATTTAAGGGCCTTGTGCCCGGGGCCCAACAGCTGTGTGGATGTTATTGTGGCTACACCGGGGTTTGAACCACCAACCTTCTGGGTTCCAGTCACATACCTGAGCCACAGACTGCCCCAATTTGTCTACAGTTAATGAACAACAACATAAAAGAACAGGAACATGACAGTACTTCACAGTGAAATGATTTTGTAATGATTCCGTGCATGGTTTAGATGAGCTCATTGTTTGGATATCCTTATAGTATATGACAAGTTTGATGTCAATTGTTCCATAATTGCACTGATCATGGAGGGATCATCTTCACCCCATTCTATTTCCAGAATGGCTCTCTGCCAAAGATTGTTTCCTTGTTTCCCATGTTTTTTTATTTCTCCTGAAGTTACTAGGTTACTTTTAGGACATGTTGTTGCATTAAAAGCCAGTGTAATGAATCATGAACATTTGTTTTTTCTCACGATTGCTAGCTCATGTCTCCAACATTTCCCTTGCAGTTCCTCGTCATTCTGGACTGCATCCTTCATAATAAACATTTCACAATTCCTGTCTGAGTTCAGCCGTAGCCCACTTGACCTCTAAAGGAGGAAGGGCAGATGGCTAAGCCGCTGTCCACAGACCTATCTGAGTGTTTTTAATTCCATTCTTTCAGTGGCTCGTTAGGCCAATACGGGAGCAGTTCCAGTACAAATTAATTCTTACCCATGAACACACCCATGTATGTTATGATACTAACAAATCACTCTCATTTTAAGATGGTGAATAGGATAAACTTTCGCGTAGCCACCCAGCGCCCTTTCTAGCAGCAGGCTGAGTGATTGTAAATCTTTATTAATATTCTCTTTGGCTAAGTCCTTTTCTATGAACATAATAAATTACTTTGTGAGAGCAATCCCCTGGGAATAAAGGCATTCTGCTTTGTACTGTTTATACCGCAGCGGAACAGCAATACAACAGCCCTGATATCATCTTCTGCCCTGATCACATAGGAAAACTGGAAGTTCCATTCATATCTGGTCCAGTAATCTCGGTCTGCGGTTGCGCACTTATGTGTCAGACGACATGTACAAGGTGTTCTGTGAAAAGTACACCTTGAGTCATAGCAAAGGTTTTCGGTTCAGAAAGAAATTGGGTGCATGCTCTAGATAAGAAAACATCTTTTTGTCATACTGCTTCATGCTGCTGAACTGGAGAATGTTTGTTCGTTGTCTAGGCTTCTGCTTTCCTGTTCAAGATTATTTGGCATGAATTCCAATCTCCAGTCGGCGATATGACATGAATGAGAAGCTCTCCCAAAATACATATTCTGTCACTGCTAATGAAGTTACATTCAAAGAAGCGCTGATGTTAACAACATTCGTATAGCAACCGACGCATTTACTAACATATTCATAACAACACTCATGAGTAAAATTATACTGCACTTTCCAGATTAAAATATTTGTGATAGCTGGCATATACATTTAAATATCAGAAGTGTTGTCTGAAACTTGTGACTTAGCCTGCTGTGACCTGTTCTGTAAATGTACAGTTTAATAAAGCCAGACCAAGAAGTTTGGAAGTTAATTGGATGCTACCCCACAGAAAGCTAATTCTCATTTAAAAAATACGGAAATGTATTTGAATAACAATGACTGAATGCCTTGCTGATTAACTGTTAAAATGAGCCATTCCCTGTACACAGCCAAGCTTTTCATTTCCTGGTCTTCCTGTGTCTTCTTGTTTATGTGATGAAATATGTTTTGGAAATCGTATCACTCTCGTATCTATCTTGCACACACAAATGCACAAACATATACACATAGACATCAATTGATCACAGCCTTGCTTGTCCAGAAACAAAACATGGTATCCCTATGGTCTGTTGATCTTGTCTATAAAAGGGTTTGCATACTGTATGGCGTGCATTGGCATTATTCTCAGAAGTCCCCTACTCTCCTTTCCTGTCCCTCAGGTCCAACAATCCGCCTTAATTTCCTCTCTGCTGTAAACAACACTAGTCCAGAGTAAACAGGCCATCTCTCTCTCTATCTCTCTCTCTCTCTCTCTCGCTCTCCCTCTGTCCAACTGTTTGGAATTTAGCGCACAGTGCAGTCCGTAAGTATTTGGACAGTGATACAATTGGTCTTCTTTTGGCTTTGTACTCCATTTGAAATTAATTTAATGAATTTGAAATTAAGCACATTGGATTTGAAATTAAACATCAAACAATGAATATGAGGTTAGATACTGAAAGCTTGCTTATACCTGCACAAAGGAAGTGATTGAATACACCTGACTAATCGGAAATAGCTGATTTCACACAGAAAAGTTAGTTTAAGAGAACCTAACTTTTCTGCACAGCTGCTACTGACCAGTTGAGTGCCACATAATTGCAACTCGCCAATAACTTCAAAAGTCTTTAAGTATAGTCATTATTTTTGGCCCATTTACTGCAAAATCAATGTATATATTCATAAAAAACAGACAAGTTGGGTGAAGTCTGAGGTTTTCAATGAAACAACACCATAGTAATGACACGAGTGTGTGTCTGTGCGTGTGTGTGTGTACTGTATGTGAATGTATTTATTTCTTTATTTATTTTTGGCAGAGGACTGAGTGGAATGACAGCTGCATTCCAAGATGTACATGTAACCTTGTAAAACCACATTCACATGAGAAACCAGAAAGTCCTGCATCATTCTTAAATCTATGAAAGCCCTCTTTCTGACCCTGCCATTTTCACTCCACAGCAAGTCACTCGGTCATATCCTGGAGGGAGAAAATCTGTTATTACACAAAAAAGCAAATGTATCCTCTAAATTCTCTTTTATTTACTATAATTACCATTAGTACCATTTATTTTCAGATTCATTTAAAATTCATTTAAAACTCAAATTAAAAATGTTTGTTATTTCTAGCTCTGTACAAATGAACATTGTGATCGTATTTTTGCAGATAAGCTTGCAAAGGTTCTGTGTGTTACTCTAAATTAATCTAAACTATCCAAGTCTCCTGGCTCTGTGGAAGCACCTCCAGTTTTTGAGCTGAGGTTGTATTTGGATCCTGAGGCCCATAGCTTCCTGAAACGTTTGAAAGACTCTTTCATTTGTCATCGGCTTTCGAGTATACATTCTGGGCACCGCGGCCAGCCAAAAAAACACACGCCCCTCCGGGATTTACAATCATAGAAAAGCAGCTAGGTCTTGTAAAGGTGGGTCACATACTCTTGCTGCAACATGGTGGGAAAATTCTCAGCCACTAAATTTCCTAGAACAGGGCCTCACTTATTTCAGGATGGTGCCCGGTTGCATTACTGCTGGAATCGAGTAGTGCCTGTGGAAGATCAAGACTGAAACAATGACAGGATCAGTACATTCCTAAGCCCTCCTTCTCTCCCTAGACAAGGTTGTGGCGCAAGCTCATCAACTCAAACTCACAAAGTAAGTGATTAACTGGGTTGATAGCTTGAGGAGCAACACTGTGATGAAAACTCTTATTTGGAGTCCTGTCCGGAATTAAAAAATTTGAGGTACAGCTAACGGTACAGTAAAACAAAGTGACAAATAGTCAGTCGTACTCTTGCAAAAGAGCATTTGACTTGGCACTGTACAGGTCCACAGCCACCTAGGCCTAGTCGCCCCCAAGATTTGCTTTGTAGCGTCCGCGTATCTTCAGACAGTTTTTTTGCTAGTCCATTGTCACATACTAACAACAGCCAAGCAGTGTTATCAGAGAAAGATGAAACATTGCTAGCTAATTTTTGGATGCGCTCAATGTTGCTTGAGTGCCTGAAGTTGATATCAAACGATGTGTCACATTGCTTAGCTCTAGCCTTTTCCACAGCACTGGATGTTTTAGAAGCGCTGTCGGGAATCTCAGAGCTGTCTGTGCATGACTGCTTCCGCTCATGACAGGAGGACCAGGGAAGGATGAGACCTTGTCCCCTACTCCACCCCTTATTCTTCTGACACACAAGACTTTCATGCCTGCAATTTGCACTCCTCTAATTCAGGTGCTGTCAAGCACTTGCGTGATAAATGAGGATCTTCCGTTGAGACAGGTCCACCAAGAGGGTGGAGGGGGATGTGCCTTCATTATTAATAAAACCTCAACAACAAGTAATATTGAGGTTGGTCACGTTTAAGTTATTAATTGCATTAGTAATCTCTATTCTATGTGTTTTTGGATGCAAGCACCTACAAATAAAGGGGGGTTTGTCTTCATTAAAAACCCTTTGCTGTAAAAAGCCTTGCTCTGGTGGAAAGATCTGCTCGAGATTCCCTGAAGCGGAAAGGGAGCGGGGGACAGGAGTATGCGGGTAAACCATTTCAGACATGGGAATGTTTGTGTTAACTACCCATCTGCCAGGAACGGGGATGGAAAACAACTCCATTACTAAAAAAGAAAAAATCTTTTGTCATAATTTTCGTCACACCCCTCGTCATGTTGGAGACATTCCAACCCCTTTTGAATTTTCAAGTTAATAAATGGAGAAAAACGCCTGCCTTTGCGCCATTTATATCTTATCTTTTCTGGAAATTGAGATTGTACGGAATAATGGCTGTTGTTCAGAGGTTGTGTTAGATTACATCCCAGGAGACTGAAGATACTCAACAGGTCTGTCTAGTGCTCAGAGACAATGGACTCTCAGTTGGGAACATTCCTACACAAAGGTACATACAGGTAGCCCAGCACTGAATACTTTTTGATAAGTACATTCACCTAGTGCCAAAACTGCAGCTGGACACTCTTTCATCACCATATTTAGGATTCTTTGAACATACTTAAAATTTTATTTTTGGGGGGATTTGCTTTGCTATGTTGTAGTGACTGATAATGCATCTAGCACAAAATATATTGTTCATGAAATCATAATATGATGATAGGCATTTCCAAAATATGCGTTCCAAAATAAAATGCGGCTGGTATTATGTATGTGCATTTCAAAAGTTCACCTTTGTGTATTGAAATCACAACTGCAAACACCAAACATAGAAAGGAGGAGAGAGAGCCAAATAAATTAGATTTGGACTGTTGGACTTTCCTACTGAAAGCAGGATGGGATATGCATTGGTGTAAAATGGTGTAATACAACTATCATCGACACATCATTTTATGGACACTAGTTCAAACAACAAGTAGGTCATTGAACAGTTTGTACTTGGACTCTGTATACACACTCAAGCATTAAAAGATATGTATGGAAGCGCAAGTAGAATCAAGTTCTGAGTAATACGAACATCCTGTTCACAAAGTTCTTGTTAATTCTAGCAGGGATTTTTTTCAGCTCTTTTGAAAGGAGATGCCATAAATGTTCTCATGAAACACGACATTTCCGCTGCCCGCAACTGCATTGACACGTTTTCCCAGAAAGGACGTTTTAGGTTGCTTTCAAAAGTGTAATGCAGAATATGGGCTATATGAAGGGGTAAAATTAGTTAGAATTAAATGAGGTCACCTTTTAGCTGCCTGCATTCCTGATTAGGGCCACTGCCATGTACTCCCAATTGGTGCCTGCCCCCTGGTGGCATATTCTGTAAATGCTCCCATAAAATGGAAGGCAGTTGCTCTGCAAGTGACTTTGAAATAAAGTTGGCATGAAATTTGAGTTGCCTGATAAGGCATCAGATCACATAAACCAGATGACAAAACTCCTTCCAAAGACATTACACACTTAAATAAAGTAAATAAAGAAGTAAGCCAAAACAAGTACAACGAGTGACCCTAAAGGACTTCAGAGGAAGACTAATCTTCAATTCCTGGGTGAAGTTTAGTCATGTAGTCTATCAGAGCACTTGAAGAAAGACATAATACCAGAATCTGTCTTTGGACTGTGTGAGGAAACCCACGCAGATATGGGGAGAACATGCAAGTTCCGCACAGAGGGGCCCACGCTGGGCTGGAGACTTCTTGCTGTGAAGCAATGGTGCTACCCACTGCATCACCGCGCTGCCCACCGTCTAGTCCCAATGCAGAAATATAATTGCCTAAATATCAGTAATTTAAAGAGCTCAACGTTTGCTTTCAGTATGGCAGCATTGAGCATTGACCATGACAGTCAGTGATCCACTAGTGGCAGGGCCATACAACTATGTCACCTTCTCTTATAAGCTGATACCCATCTTGACCTTGACTGTCTGATAGCGGACCACTGATGTAGCATTTGCAAAATGCTGATGGGCTAATAGCTACGTATGCCAAGAGCGGGCCGCTAGTTGCCCGGTACAGCCGTGCTAGCTGAGCCACATCAACCTCGACCCCACATTAGTGTCCGTCTCAAGCCTTCCTTATCAAAAATTTCTAAAAGTTTGCCTAAAGAAGCTTATAAATTAACAATTTACATTTATCAAATGTTGTTCCTCTGTATTGGTAGAATGGCAGCACGGATCGTGCAGTGGGTAGCACTGCCGCCTCACAGCAAGGAGGTCCAGGGCCTCTCTGTGTGGAGTTTGCATATTCTCCCCATGTTTGCGTGGGTTTCCTCTGGGTACTCCGGTTTCCTCCCTCAGTCCAAAGACATGCAGATTAGGCTGATTGGAGAGTCTAAATTGCCTGTTGGTATGAATGTGTGAGTGAATGGTGTGTGTGCCCTGTGATGGACTGGCGACCTATCCAGGGTGTATTCCTGCCTTTCGCCCAATGTATGCTGGGATAGGCTCCAGCCCCCTGTGACCCTGTTCAGGATAAGCGGGTTAGGATAATGAATGAATGAATGTATTGATAGATACCTCAAATATACTGCTAGATGTGATCACCCCCGGATAGTTTGCTGTCAGAACAAACTGATGGGTGCCATAGGTTCTGGGATGACACTGCGTGATATATGCTTTTATAGCCACAGTGATAACTCCACCAGCAGTGTTTTGGTTTACATCTTGCAACCAAGCTGTGAGTCTATCTTGATGCTCTTTGTTGAGAAACTCTTAAATTAAATACCAGTGGTTGATGATACTTGGGAATTCACAAGCTATCGACAAGAAGTGGCTACTCTGTCTTGTTTTTTGTGGGGTCAGTTGGGGACAAAAGGGTCTTGGGAAGACAGCATATAAAACAGCAATAAGGTTACTCAAGTGCTTTGAAAACAAACAGGAATTCTGACCCAAACAAACATTCCTGTTGAGTCTCACACACTTCCCAACAATGATGCTGTGGGTGAATAAATTCTGCAATCAGCCCCGCTCAATATCAGACACTAACAGGAAATACTAACCATACTTCTAATAATTACTGGAGAAACGCCTAACAAAGGATTGATGTGAAGGAGAAAAGTGCCAACTGAAAATCATTACTGATGGTTTTAAGCAAGTAAGTTTCCCACAGCTACAGTGCAGTATCTCCCTCACATCACTGGCCTTTCCTGTCAATGTATAGCCTAGGGAATTTCGTGGTTTATTTGATGTTGAAAATGAATACAGCGTTTTACAAACTGTGTCTATTTTTTTCATTCTTGAACATTTTGTAGTTTAATGATTGGTGGGTAATATGAAGCTTAAAGGACATTTTGGGAAAACCTTTTTTTTCCGAATTACCCAGACGATTTCATTTTAACATTTGTGCATTTTTGTGCACTGCCTCAATTTCCATGTCAGCTTAATGTGTTAGCTTAGCATAAAGACTTGAAGCCTATCGGAGTCAGTAGCTTACAGTAGAAATACACCTTACAGCAACTCCGAAGCTGTCTTATATATACAAGGTGTGTATTTACACATGCGGGGAAAGAAATTAAACGAGAGATGTTGTTTTTGGGGAGGTTAGACGGTTGGAAGTATAACCGCTGAACACACGTGTATCCTCTTCCATCCTCCGCTGGTTGAGCTTAGTGATCCGCGCACCTTTTGAAGGTAGTTTGTTAACTTCTCCGTTAACAACGTCCCTCATTTTTACCATTTTTTCCTGAACGTGTATTTCAAATACACATGAAGCCTCGTATAAATAAGACAAGCTTTGGAGTTGCTGTAAGGTGTATTTATTCACTTCACTTCACTGAAGGAAGTAGGCTCCTGACTGATAGGCTTCAAGTCTTTATGCTAAGCTAACACGTTATGCTAACATGGAAATTGAGCTAGTGAATGCACAAAAATTTAAATGAAATTGAACCTCATAGGTATATTTCCCAAAATGTTGGTGTTTTCTTTTAAGAGTTGTAGCACTATGAATGCATTTGTGACCACCTTTGGGAAAATAATAAATTATTATACTGTAATAAGGGCCACCAGTTTGTCTTTCCTTGTTTTCTCACTTTGTACTTTAGTCCTCTGCCAGCAAGAGGTCATGACAGCCTTTGTCAAGCCCCTTCTCAAACAATTATCCCATTTGTACCATGCCAATAATCTATGGATGAAGTAATTTCCACTAGTTAAGTTGATGATTGACAGCGATGTTTGCAAGCGACATTCACATGTTCAATTCAGTTAACAGCTCATTATCTTTTTCTCTTTAACTGTAAAAATGTATTTTGGGGGTTTATTATTATTATTATTATTATTATTATTATTATTATTATTATTTCAATTATTATGCTTGAAAGAGCAGACATTTTGTAATGATGAGAGATGTGAATAGTGTTGTTTTGTACTGGCTGCAGACAGAGTCTTAACCCTGGGGGGGTGCTGTGCTGAGGCATGCAGTCCCTCTGGAGCATCCACAATGACCCTCTCAGAGGAGAATTTCTCACTAATTCCCACAAATGAGAGACTTTATAAATAGGTTCGCCATTTACTCGTTCTCACAATAAATATAATATGTATAATCCCTGGATTCTTATTTTTCCACGTCGGATTCGACAAGGCTGCCTTTAGAAAACTATCCTATAGGACAAGTCTGATCTGGGACCCGCAAGGTCGGTGGTTCGATCCCTGCTGTAGTCACAATAAGATCTACACAGCCGTTGGGCCTTTGAGCAAGGCCGTTAACCCTGCATTGCTCCAGAGGAGGATTGTCTCATGCTTAGTCTATAATGTAATGTAATGTAACCTTAGGATTTAGCCTGAAACTAACACAAGCCTATTCATGATGAGTCAATGGCACATACACTCAGTGAGCACTTTATTTGGTATTTATTAGACCTATTTTTTTTCTGCTGCTGTAGCCTATCCGCTTAGAGGTTTGACACATTGTGTGTCAGAGATGCTCTTCTGCATACCACTGTTATAATGTGTGGTTATTTGCATTACTGTCACCTTCCTGTCAGCTTTGACCAGTCTGGCCCTTCTCCTCTGACCTCTCTCATTAACAATGTGCTTCTTCCCATAGAACTGCTGCTCACTGGATGTGTTTTATTTTTCGCACCATTCTCTGCAAACTCTAGAGATTGTTGTACATGAAAATAACAGGAGATCAACTGTTTCTGAGATACTCAAACCCCCATGTCTGGCACTAACAATCATTCCACGGTCAAAGTCACTTTGATCACATTTTCTTTCACCATTCTGATGGTTGATGTGAACATTAACTGAAGCTCATGACCAGTATTGGCATGATTTTATGCATTGCACTGGTGCCACATGATTGGCTGATTAGATTATCGCATGAATAAGTAGGTGTACAGGTGTTCCTAAAGTGCTCAGTGAGTGTATGTTCACACTGAAAGTGTCGTTCATGAAGGAGCAGCAGCTTTGCACTGTCATCCACAGTTAGAGGAGCTATCAAAGGTAATAAAGAGTGGAAAAGTCCACAGAGAGGGGAAAGGAAAGTCATCAATCTGACAGTTACTCCACTGGCAAATAACTCACTGTGCAACAATGAGACACTCCCTCCTCATTTCTCTTTAAAGGCTTCCTGTTACAACTCATGTTAAAACATAGATACTAGTTTAGTCAGGGCAGTGGATGGAATATCCCCATACCTGCAATCCTGTACTGATAGTCACAATGCCTGCCTGTACTCACTCCCAATGGAGGAGTGCACTACTCCAGTAGTGGTCAGGATACCAGAATCATTAGTCACCTTCTGGCCAACTGAAGACCTCTTCAAACCAAATCTTAGTTCCCCTCCCATGTCTTTTATTATGGTTTTATGTTTCTCTTTTTAAGACTGCTTATGGATGTTAACTATTGCTTTACTGAGACCTACCTGGGAATGTCGGAAGACAGGTGTGACTACTGCTAATTTAATTACTGCTAATGTTTCTCCAACATTGTTTGTCACTCTGGATAATAGTGTCTGCTCAATTCATGTAATGCAATGTAAAGTAATGCAGAAGACAACAAACTTCAGCTGATATATTTCCTGTTTGTTTTCATTGCTTCTTTGTTTCAGATTGCAGTCATAATAAATACATTTGGAAATTACTTTGTTATATACAATCAACACACTCTAGATGAGGGCGGCACGGATGGTAAAGTGGGTAGCACTGCCGCCTCACAGCAAGGAGGTCCTGGGTTCAAATCCCTGTCGGCCGGGGCCTCTCTGTGTGGAGTTTGCATGTTCTCCCCGTGTCTGCGTGGGTTTCCTCCGGGTACTCCGGTTTCTTCCCACAGTCCAAAGACATGCAGGTTAGGCTGATTGGAGAGTCTAAATTGCCCATAGGTGTGAGTGTGTGAGTGTGTGAGTGAATGGTGTGTGTGCCCTGTGATGGACTGGCGACCTATCCAGGGTGTATTCCTGCCTTTTGCCCAATGTATGCTGGGATAGGCTCCAGCCCCCTGTGACCCTGTTCAGGATAAGCGGGTTAAGATAATGGATGGATGGATGGATGGACACTCTAGATGAAGTTCACTGCAATTGCTGGGTAATGTGCCTTCATCCTCTAGCCAAAATTTAACACACAATACTTTGGCACAAGTAGAATAAACACTTTCACCCCTTCAAATCCACAAAATATATTGAATAGCTGTAGGATATTTTTTCTAACTGACCTCTTTTGCTTACAGAGTTTTGCTGAAATAGTGTGGATGTGATGTAATGTCTAGGACTGAAAACAATCATATTGTACAATTAAAATGTCTCTTACTATTTTTGGCTGTTTCACATTATTAGTTCCCGTCTCAACCACCAATTTTTCCATCTATGTGGCCAAAGTCTGCTGGGCTCTCTCTGTGTCCTCCCAATGAGACTCCTCCTGGGAGCTGCAGGATCTCAGAGGAAAACACCACTGGCCACCAAGTGCTCGGCTGTAAAAACAGTCACCGGGAATGCGGACAGTGTACCCAAATATCCACATCCATTTATGCTACTAATATGGCCACCAGTCAAATGTAACTGGAATGATAGGAATATAATGCAGCTGTACCACAAATACTGAAATAGGGCCAATAATCTTAGTAGTTAAATGTTTCTACATGGTTTGCATATTACTACCAGTTTAACTGCTGGTAAAATGTAAAATATCTTCAGTGAATTTAGCTATAAACAGGCACCTGTGTTCACTTGGCTGGTTACAAACCCAGAGGCAGCAGTATTAACTATGGCCACCAGAGGTCACTCTAGAAACATGGCACTTTTTACAGTTTGAAATCCATTATTGGGATATGGATGAACATCACACTCTTACATTGCAGTTCTAACACAGGATTTAGATTATTGGATTCTGGTTATCCTGTGATTTATTACGAAATAATTTCCAACAGCAGTGGGTTTTTTTCTCTCAGTTTTCAATCCAAAAATATTGCTAAGTTTAAGATGGCCATTGCAGAACATGATTTGTGATTTACTTAACCATTTGTGGATGTTGATGTATGGTTGGAGACATTGTCCTGCTGGTTTCAGTTTCCTAGCAGAGACAGCCAGATTTTCTGCCAAGATGTCCTGGTACTGATTTCCTGTTGAATTAATTAATTGTGCCATTGATCTTAAATAGAGCCCATGGACCCCTGGCAGCAAAACATCTCCAAAACATGTTGATGGTGTTTGTGGCCAAAACATACAATTTTGGTCTCATCTGACCAATGCACTCTCTTCCAGTCATAATTCCAATGAGGTTTGGCAAACTCAAGATGCTTGGTTTTGTTTATTAAGTTCAGTAAGGGCTGTCTTCATGCCACCCAGAGTTTGTCGGTATTGAAGGGCCATTTTATGGGCCATTTTATTCCCGTGGGGGTAATATGCACTCGTGTCTTCTTCCTGGCAGATTTGCAACTATTGCATCTATTGCATTTTACACATTTTAATTATTGCCCTTAGTGCTAAGTGGTATGTTTAACCGTGTATGGGGGTTTTTTGTACCCATTACTCGACTTGTGATGGTCAATTACTATCTGTGTCTTCTGAATTCTTATAGTTGGCTTTTCCCATGCTAATGATTGAAAAGGGATTTTTGCCAGATTTCTACCTCATTTTGATACTCTAGCAAAAGAGGAAGTGACGGAATTACACAATATAGTTTCTTTAGACTGAGATTAACAGTATTAAGTAAAATTATATTACCAATTTCACTAATTCACAAAAAATGAGAATACATAGGAAGCATTGAATCAGGAAAGTAAATGCATTGAAATAAAATAATATAGTTTTAATACATTTGCACATAAAATATAGATCATTATACATGTTGTGTATTATATGCAGTCTTTTTTCTCCATTTGTATTAAGGGTGCCAATAATTCTGGAGCTCACTGTATATAACATGGTATGTTTTGTGAAATGCATTTATGAAGTTGGTTTTCCAGGGCTGATTGGGTAAATGTAATTTTAGCTGTAAGGAAGTTTATTGCAGATCCCAGTCGGGGATTTACCTCTGTGCTCCAGACATGATTGCTGTTGTGTTTCTGTCTTCATTTTCCACAGACCATTTCCAAAGTTCTCCACCAAGTGGCATCAGCTTCTTTTCTTTTTTTAGCTTGAACTATTTTAGCTTTAACTATTTTGGCCCAAGGTATTCCTAATATTTCTGAAGGAAAATTTCAAATGACCACATGCCCCAGATATTCCTCAGAATTAACTTTTGCAAATAAATATACTCACTGAGCACTTTATTCGGTAGATCTGTACACCAGCTTGTTAGTGCAAATATATAATCAGCCAATTATATAGCAGAAACTAAATCCATACAAGCATGCAGACATGGTCAAGAGGTTAAACTGTTTTTCAGACCAAATGTCAGAATGGGAAGAAATGTGATCTAGGTGACTTTGACTGTGGAATTATTGTTGGTGTTTGAAAATCTCCTTGGATTTTCACACACAACAGTCTCTAGAGTTTGCAGAGAATGGTGCAAAAAAACTAAAAAACATCCAGTGAGCAGCTGCTCTGAGGGCAACACGTTTTTAATGACCTCTATCATTAACAACGTGTTGTTAATGAGAGAGGTCAGAGGAGAAGGGCCAGACTGGTCAAAGCTGACAGGAAGGTGACAATAACGCAAATGACCAGAGATTACAACAGTGGTATACCATAACATAACATAACATAACGTAATGCCGAGAACAGGTCATTCAGCCCAGCAATGCTCACCTTTTCCTACCCCTGAGTATGTAGAAGAGCAGTGGATAGGCTACAGCAGCAGAACACCGATAAGTCTAAAAAATAAGTCTAATAAAATAAAGAACTCATTGAGTGTATATATAATGTCTCTTTTCTTCTGCATTCTTATCTGATGCAGATGTTTTAAGGAGGGCAGCTTATAAATGCTTCTTTAATCAGTTACCACTTTGTGGACTTTGGCAGAGATTTTGCAGGCTCCATAGTCTCTGACATTTATGTGAGCACATATAAATGAAAAGTACAGAATATCAAGCTTACGTGATTTTTACACGGTTCGCACAACTTGGCTTGTGTGAACTACTCAAACTAAGTCAAAAGCTCTTTCCTGTCTGGCTGTATAAATGGGTCTAAGATGATTTAATATAGCCAGCACCTGGTCTGAGGTTATTTAGTCTGGTTGCTGAAGCAGGCCTCACCAGTTTCCATTGTCTAATCAGCAAGCAAAGCTCTGCCTACTGCACAATAAATAGCTTTCGTTGGACAGCTGTCTGTCTCTGGTATTCACACTGGGGTGCTGTGAGCAGCATAGCAGCCACAGGCTGTGTTTTTATATTAGATTACACACAGGAATGCTGCCTCCAAACCTGTTTACAAGTGTCATCTCTGCTACTTGATACCCATTCATTTTGCCTCAGACTTTGCCCCTGGGTAAACGTACACTAGAGCAACATTCAATGGTAAAGGAGTCTCTTCTTTCAATTTATGTTGAAGTGTCTTTTCTTTCTGAGAAGGAAGTTTCAGTTATTGGTGGTGTGTGCTATTTTTCTGCTCCAGAAAAATGAGGACCTTCAAATGCAATGCTATTCAGTATTAATTCAGTACGTTTTGCTTTAAAACCCCTCAAATAGCCCTTGTTTACCGAGGGAACATGCTCTTTGATCACGGCAGCAATATATCACTTTGGACCATAGTCCAGAACATTATTGCTCTTCGCCTCCCATCCCCTGCATACTAATTCATTACAGACAGAGCTACTCCCTTCAGCACAGAACATACTGTACAATCAGAAAACATACATTCCCAGTCACCCATAACCACACATGTGCAAACTCAATGACACTAATTACAGTTAGCGATTGTGTGACTGATCCCAATAATGCCACATCATTGTCACTTGTGTGGAGTTCTATTTACAAAATAAGAAAAACATGGGTTCATTTACTGCAAGTAGACCCAATATTCCTGAACTTACTATTGCCCACCTGCAGGTGTACATTTGAGTTCAATATATTTTTTTATTGTTCAGTTTATACCGGTTTTGTACTGCAGTCTCTGAGTTAGTAAAATACAGAAATACATAAATAAATAAATAGAAGTAGGTGCCTGAAAATGTTTAGCTTCCTTGACTGTCACTGGCTCAACTCTGGACCTCATGTTGACAATGCCAATGACAATAAGCCTAGAATCAAGACTAGATACTGGAAGTTTTTGAATATACCAGGCCATTCAGAAGCAGCTGAGAAGCCAACTGTCCAATTACTTTTGGTCCCCTAATATGCATATAAATACCATCAAACTAAAGGGAACAGTCTGCACTTTAACCTCACATTTATTGTTTAATTTCAAAGCTGAAGTGCTGCACCACAGAGCCAAAAGAACAGAAATTGCACCAACTATCCAAATACAAAATGTCTAAATATTGTGTACAGTATGTACTATATGGAACCAGAAAAATCTGATATCTGCTCCACTTTAGTATTGATGTTGGGATTGATGTCTTTCATGGTGCAGATGTACAGTATGTATGAATTATGGTTGCAACCGAAGGAATTCACATTGTTCTTGAGTTCTTGGCCCTTGAGTCTTATTTTCATAGTGTATGCCCTGCGATGGACTGGCGACCTGTCCAGGGTGTATTCCTGCCTTTCGCAACCCTTTCGCTCCAGCCCCCCTGCAACCCTGTTCAGGATAATGAATGAATTAATGAATGATCTGAAACATTTTATATTCTTAGGATTCATTTGTCATTAATTGTATGACATAATCCTATGATGTGACTTTTTATATACTGTATATCCCCTTTGATTAAAGCACCTGATCAATAAATAATATAATTGTAATACTGAGGTGAAAAGAATACCTGCATTAAGGCAACTTAGTTAGGATGCATTATATTTTGATTTGAAGACCTTTTGTTAAAGTCAAGTTTGTTTTAGAGTCAAAGCTTCAACACACTAAATAAATAATGACTCTAGCAGGACTAGCTCCAGACATTTTATGTTTTTTTTTTTTTAATTGGCTGGATTTATTTCAGTATTGTAACATGTTTTTTTAAGCATTTATTAACAAACAATCTAGCAACAGGAATGCTCCAGTGATTCCAACCCCATTGTAGTGGCACATCTCTGGGGTACTGGGCCAGCCAAGTGGTGACCACTTTAATATGACTGGAGTCAGCACTATATCCTGGCTTTTAGATAGCTCTTTGAATCACTCTCTGTTTTCCACACCATCCCACTGGACTGTGCGGTCAGAGACAGTTCTCGTGTTATGTAACCTTTCAGAACTGCACTCGGGCCCAGGCACCATGTTTAGGCAGTTATCCCCTGTTACAAAAGCCCTTCAAAGGACCATTGTGTGTGGATCAATGTGCTCTCTGTGGAATGATGTGGAAGGAAAACCTTGGCAGGGATTTGACCATTTGAGGCGCTCTTTTTAGCGTGTGCCAGGTTTTGTTGCTTTACCCAGCCTTTAGTATTTTAGATGACCTAATCCAAACACATGGTTTAAAAGTTGCTTCTGGATTCACAGGGATCAATGAAATGCATTTTGTTTGATTTTATTGATCCTTTGTTTACTCAGGGGAAAATGCCCATTTTGATTAATATAATATAAACATTTCAGGGGGGGTTTTTATGTTCACATAAAAACAAATAGACAAGAATACACAAGACAACATTAAGACAGACAATAAGGTTAAATGGTGACATTCCTTTATAATGAGTGGAGAGAGGAGAGAAGGTAAGTTCCCATCCAGTCTCATTAAGATACTTATGTTTGATGGTGCAAGGAAGCTGCAAACACCCTTGGTAGATGAGCAGGCTAGTGGGGAAATATGGAGCTTCATGATACTTATAGAAAAGAAAACCATTGCACTTGAAGAAAAATGCACACTCATAGCTGAGGAATAAAAAACCTGCCAATGTCAGTACTGAAATGTGAACTTTGGGTCTCCTATCACATCCACTGCCTGGTGCTCTAGCCCATGCATCTACTGACAGTGCTCTTTTCTAAATGGTGAATGGTTGGCATTTATATAGTATCTTTATCCAAAGCGCTGTACAATTGATGCTTCTCATTTACCCATTCATACACACACTCACACACCAACGGCGATTGGCTGCAAGGCGCCGACCAGCTAGTCAGGAGCATTTGGGGGTTAGGTGTCTTGCTCAGGGACACTTCAACACAGCCTGGGCGGGGGATCGAACTGGCAACCCTCCGACTGCCAGACGTCTGCTCTTACTGCCTGAGCCATGTCACCCATCAGCTCTAGTAAGGGCACAAGACAAATGTATGATTAAATCAAACAAGTTCCTTTTTTAAAAATTATTTCCTGCAGCACACTGCTTATTGCAGGAAAACCACTTTACCTGAAGTCCTCATAATGTGAGAAAGTAACTCTATCATTCTCATAATGTGTCTGTGATTGAGCCCAGAGCACATGGTAGTTACATGGCATTGAACTACCATGTGCATTCTACTTTATAGTATCTCTGTCAACAGGACAGTGTGCATTCTGTTCTAGAACTGCTTATATACCATAACAGATCTAAAGGTCACAGCTGAAAGCGAAGGCTGGCTGGATGGTAGCACATGTATTTATATGTGCTTGTGTACAGGTGTCTGCTCCAGCGTATGCCAGTGCCTGAGTCTAAAGGCTTTTATAACCTTTGGTTGAGGCATTCAAGCCAGTACCTGCTGTAATGAAGTCAGTGATTGGTCAAAGGTTAGGGAAACTTCAAGCTGTAGTTATCAACAATTTATTACGCAAGAAATGCCAACAGCAACAGAACTGGCTAGACACCACAAACAAAGAACAATGTGTGCTGGCCACTGCAATTACTGAGGTGGCGCAGAAATTGGTAGCAGAGGTAACAGCGTATGCGTTACTAAAAAGGAAAGGTTGGTAGTTAACTTTCAGTGTTAAAAACAATAGCAATACTGTTAAATGAGAAGCCATTTATGAGTCATGAGCTTATCAGAGATGTGGTTGTGCAGCATGTTTTCCGCCAGCGTAAGCCTTCACGTCATGTTTGTGTGCCAAGTTTGTATGCACTCTGCAAGACTGGTTGTGAATTTGGCTTTCACGAAAAGAAATACTGCAGTTACCATGGTGCCCAACTTTTTTTGGACCCTCTATAATTGAGTCTTGCATTTTTAGCCCAAATTCCTCTACAATACAAAGCCCTGATTATTCCTAGGCAGCGGAGTATGCCCTTCCAGCCCTCGAGAAAAAAAGAAAGAACACGGCGATTGAATGAATGCCATAGTTCCTTTCTCATGAACTCAATTGGACGCTCAGTCACTGTCCTTGAAGCTGCATTCTTTGACTGTACTCACTGTGTAGTCTCCCTTTGTTTGCTAATCTCATCCCATGGCCCCTCGTTAATGGCTAACATAGCAAACGTGGAACACGTCAATAACACCACTCCTACCGATACCGTGATATCAATGTTTACGGTTTCAATCACAGCCATTACAAACTGGAACTTTTAATTCAAAGGCATTTATTTGAGAGTTCTACATTCTCAAGAGTAAATCGGCAGACCTTATAGATAAAATGCGCCTTAGCTGTTACTTTAGTCATTCCAGAAGTAACCATGTCCACTCTTCGTTAAACGACGCCATCATAAAATTGCGTAAGTTTTAAAGCCAACACAACAGCTTTTGTTTGGTTTACACTCCCCTCTCATGTACATATATTGAGTAACCCTGAAGAAGCAGTCCTTATTCAGAGAGCTTCCTTATGTGACGAAGACCTTTGCAAACCCACTAGAGAGCTTGAAACTTTACACACATTACCCCTACTCTGCGAACCATATCCGACGCAAATCAGTGGCTTCAGTGTTCAACCAGTCATCCGCCTCCCACAAAGAGCTGGAATATTATTCCACACCCACCCCCGCATTTAACACCCTGCTCAGCCATCTGCAACGTTACTCCCCTCCCCTGAAAACAGTAAAAAAAAAGAAAACAATGGGCTTCATTTAGGTAAATTTGAGGTCAATGGTACATTCAGATGTTCCCATGTCATGCTTTAGAAGCAGGAGGAAACTCTTCAGACAGTCTATTCAGTTCAGCCCCACAACATTATATTTCTATAATCACATGACTGACGAAATGAGTTTCAGTGGCAACTAAAAATCTCAGCGAACCACCTTCTCAGGACATGATCGTATGCGAGCTGAGGATCCTTCTTGGTTTTCCAGTGATCCGTTTTACATTCCCAGATGACTATGGAAGATCACTATTTGAAGCACATAAAATGCCTTTTGATAAAGCCATGGAATCCGCACTGAGCCACATGTAATGAAGGCAATGGACGCAGGCCCAAGGATTGCTCCTATAAATGTTTCCAGAAACCGTGGGACATGAGAACGAGTGGCCGTCGTCCAGAAAACCCTCTTCCGAGGTCTTGTGAGGCTAGCTTCAGTCATAAGATTTATGGGCTTTTCTTCTCGTATGAACAGATTTAGAGCATATTCAGTGCACCATTCTTCCAAAGATCCCAGCTCTGTATTTAAAAAAAATGGTTGAATGTGGCAATTTATTAAGCAAGCCATTCCACAACAGGTTCATGGTAAAGGCCTGCAGCACAACTGTCAACTTGGAGGAAAAAGGAGAGGTATTACCAGTCATGGATTTGAATCCCAAGGGAGAGAGCTCTCCCGGAAAGATACTATTTAGTTTGCCATAAAAGCCACTTTGACTTTCATAAATGAACTCAGGTCAGATGTCAGGTCCCAGTTTCATCAACTACAAAATGGAGGTTCATGTGACCAATGTATTAAAGGCTTTATTTATAACATACACTGTGTTCATAAAAAGATCCATACAACAGAGGAACAGTTTATATTGAAAAGACATGGCAATAAATACAGGGGAGTAGGGGTTTTCAATGAATAAGGACATTATGGCACTAGGGAGCAACGGCATAAAAGCTGGAAGATAAACTTGTGTTTGGTCGTAACAAATGAATAAACCGCTTAGAATACCCACACTTCACCACAGCAGAAAAACACATTCCAGTGATTTCACATGAATTGAAAGGAGACTAGAATGCTGTATACAAGCCTCCTGTATGTACCCTCATTACACTACAGATCTCAGTGAAACCAAATCATTTTAAACACTTTTTAAAGACGATGTCCATTTTAAGATCCTGTCCTTTTCAAGATCTTGTCTGATAGGGAGGGGGTGGTGGTGGGGTAAGGTGGGGGAAGGTGGGTTGCTCAAACAAGGCCAGTGTAAACAGCATCCAGGGACTGGCAAGTTTGAGTTTGCATCACTTCCTTTAAAAGCAATGCATTGCTCGATTAAAAAGTAAATTTAAAAAGAAAGAAATTGTGTACGAAGCCAATGCTGCATAGTTTCTGAAAAGGGAATTATTACTTCACAGTACTCCATACTTCATAAAAGGTTAAAGAGGATAAAAAGGAATGTTCTTTCTCATAACAGAACTCAATATCATTACAGTTCTACACAAAACTATGATTGATTAAAAAATACTGCCACTCAAATGGATGATAGGAATGCAAATAAGGCAATATTCATATTGTATGCATCAATAAAAACAAACAAGGAAGACTAGCAAGGATAGCAAAAGACTTGCTCTGTTGATAGAAGGTACTTAACGTTAATACTGCTCAGACTACAGCCTAAGGCTCCTAATAGTCGATGCCCTGGTCGTTGTAATGCTCGCTGTACTCGTCGTGATAGCTGCCCTGGTACTCCTCGGGGTACTCCGCCTGATAGTCACTGTCGCTGATCTCGGAGCCGTTGGTGCCCGTGCCCTGGCTGCCGTTGGTGTGGATGACAGGCTCCGTGGGGGTGGCGCAGTATTTGGGGTCGTACACCTGCCGGCCCAGCCCGTACACGCTCATGCCTTTCTGCGAGGCCACTTTGTTTGTGCCCATCTGCAGGGAGATGGTGGAGGAGTCCACCGGCTGGACTGCCACCTTCTGGTCGAAGATGTCTCTCCTGGTGCCCGGGGCTGACATTCCAGCCTGGAGGGGGGGGGGGATTGAGTTAAAGGGAGAGAGAGAGACAGCAAGGGAGAATGAGACATTTTTTAAATAACGGGATTGTTAACCCTTTCAGTCCCAAGAATGCCATATGGCACTCTCGAACTTATACCTTTTCAAAAATCTAAATTGCTGCTACCGAGCCCCTTTTAAAACCTGACTAAATTCTCAATGTTCTCAATTTTCTAAACCAAAGCCAAAACCCTTTGGGATTTGGGTGGAGCCATGTCATATTGGGCTTGGGATTGAAAGGGTTAAGCAGCCTCAGAGGAGAAATGGCAAAAGTAAAAGGATCCAGCAGTTCCATGAGAAATTGTCTCTAGGTCAGACTAAAAACAATACAACTCCATGACAATATGACTCCAAAAATGCCTCAAAAATGCCTCAAAACACAAGACTGAGAGCACATTTGCTGAGGAACTAATGATTAGTAATTAATGCCACACACCAGAAAACATGCCAGAATCTTGATTGTGAAAGAATCAAATAAATCAAGCTCAAAGCTTACAGCAAAGCACATTTCGTCCTACGGAACTTTAACCTTGGCCTCGCAGTCAAAGCAAAAATGTAGTCTTGATTACATAAACAAGCTTAATCTCTTGCTCCTTGAAAAAAATGTGGATTGTTCTAAGGATGGTGTCTTATTGTATCAATGTGTTATTTAAAATTTGTGCCAACTTTCAAAATTGAGTGACTTAGGAACGGGAATTCCTCTCAAGGTAGAGTTACCTGGCTAGCTCCCTTGTTGGTTCCCATTTGAAGGCTGATGGTGGTCTGATCATAAGGCTTGTCTGCCTGTGTCTTCGGGTCATAGAGATGCCTCCTGGTCCCATAAGCTGTCATTCCAGCCTGACTGGCACACTTGTTGGTCCCCATCTGCAAATTGAAGAAGTGAAGAAATGGCCCACAGTAACCATGGAGAATGCACCTCCATGTCTTGCACCTCACTTGAACCAACTGCCTGAAACTATGCAGCAATATAGCTATAAACAGTGGAAAGTTTGAGGATAATTTGTTAAGGGTTGGGCATAGCCTACACAACTTACCTGCAGTCCGATAACACACTGGCCAGCCTTCATCTTCGCTTCATCAAAGTGCCTTGCCTGCTTGTCGGAGTATTTCACACCAATGTCAATCTTCGTGTCCAAACCTTTTGTCTTTGCCTGTAAGTTCAGAAGCGAAAAATTAAAAACTTAACTCAGTGTGGTCTAAGAGTACTGTATATGCATATACTGTAACATACTGCATATACGGTAAACCAGGGATTCCAGGCTAATTTAAATCCTAACCCAACATGATGTAATCATCCAAAGGAGCAAAAGCATGACCTTACATAGCCAAAATAAATGCTAATGTCCAGAACAAGATTCAGAAAAAAAACCAAGAAAAAAATTGAACTTTTTTGAAGAAATACAAATACAACTCATTCAGCACAAGCAGTTAAAGCATTTGGTCATCTAGATTTCAAAAGTTTTGAGATTAAGAAAAATGAGATTTCATTGCAACAGTCTTGCAAGCCAATATGAAACCTGCGACAATTCATCCTGTTTCGGCTGAAAAAGCCAGACAGAATGGCGACCATAAAAATGACAGCTGGGTCCGCAGGACTCCATCTTGAGAACTGCACAAACAAGATGTGGGACGCAGGAAATCCTCCCTCGCTCCTGACGGAAGTTGAAAGCTTACCATACTAGCCAGGGCGAGGAGGGTGGTCTGTACTTGAGTCATGTTCCCGTTTTCAAAGAGGTCATTGGCTTCAAAAATGTCATTGGGCTTCAAGCCATATGCTAGGATGGCTTTGATAAAATTCCCAAGGTTCTCCAGCTGCAGGACACAAGAATACAAGGCTTTACAGCAACTCGGTCAGAGTGCAACACTCCACAGTAATGCTCCTCCCCAAGTGTTATCCACGTAACCACGTAACAATGGAGTTTACACACACCAATGAGAAAGCATGTTGCAAGTCTTAATATTGTTATTGCAGGAGATGGGGAGTTTATGTTTTTTCCTTCCTGCGGTCACTATTCCAGACAGCATCTGACCAATCCCATGAGGCTCTCATGAGACAGTTGGTTTAATAAAAGAAAAAGGCCCAGTCTAAATGGAGTCTTACCTTGTGCCAGTTCAGTTGTGAGTGGTTGATTCTCTTTATTGAGCCAGGCTGTAGTTTGTTAATCAACCTAGAAAAGAAGCAAGTGATTTCACAAAACCGTTTCCCACAACCCCTTACTACATCAGCTTTGAAGAATGCGAGCTCTCTAAACCCATCTGACTGGAAATGCAAGTCAAGGGTCATGAAGGATGCAGGCTATGAAAACAAAACACAGTGAAGATGGTTCACCCAAGACAGCAGTACACGGTTGATACAAAGGGAACAATAGGCTGCATGGCTTTGCAAAGAGCGGTCGTCTGCATAGAAACAGGCACAGACAGGCTCTGGCATTGATTATGTGTAAATCTTAGTGGGGATGTACACTGCGCCATTAGCTATGGATTACAGCAGCGCTGTAGCTGCAGAGGGGGCCTGACTCCCTGCAAAGTCAGGGCTTTGTGGCAATGTCAGCCATACTGCAGTCCCCAGGGAGATGACATGGACACACAGACACACAGACACACAGACACACAGACACACAGACACACAGACACACAGACACACAGACACACTCACTCGCAGAGGATAACGCCATCCTTCAGGCCTTTCTGAAAGTTGTCTCCGATGGGCATGCCCGTCACGTCCTCAATCCAGTACCGAAGCTCCTCCTCCTTCTGTGGGTCATATTTCTGTGCGATCTGATGAGATTGCAAACATAAAAAACATCACCGCCTGTCTCTCCTCTGACACCTCTCAACAAGAATCCCATTCATATACAGCCATCTTGTCCTTGCTGAAAAGAGGTTTCATCCACAACCAATTTACTGTTCTCAAAGAGCACAAGATGAGGTTCACAATAGTAGGTACAACCAAACCCAATGGGAATAAAATCCAAATGAGTTTCTTTAATACTTCACTACACACCTCATTAATTTACCCACTTAATTACATTACTTAACCCAATGTGTTACATTTCAATGTTTTACTCCCAGATGAATCCCTTTGGTATTTATGAAGATGCAAATAAGAATTGCAAGACACATTCTGTTCATAACAAATACATTTAATAATAAATAATTATTTTCATCCAATGCCATGAGCAGGTTTGAAAACTTAACCTTATCATGGCCCACTAAGTGTGGCATTACACTGGCTTTAAAAAAAAGAAATTATAACACATCCTGGACCAATAATCAGCTCAACAGAATATCATTTTATATGCATCAATACACAGACATTTTACATAGCAGCCTACGCTGTATAATATTCATACCAGTAAATATTTTTCTCAGTTTTTTTTCCTTAAATGAAGAACATGAAGGCTAGGGTCCAAAATAATTTTGGCTTGCCACTTAGGCTGGAATGAATTTCAATCCCCCATTAATAAGTTGATAGAGCCTCTGTTTCAAGCCACATGTAAAACAATCAATAAATTATGGAAATTGTTCAATTACCATTTAAATTATCATTTAATCAGAAAGTAAGTACAATGTTTGTCTGATGACAATAGGTGTGAGACACAGAACTTTCTTTGTGGAAATGGAAAATGTTGATTTAAGAAAAGCAACCTGTTCTACAGTGCTAAACTAAAATGATTTTAAAGCAGTTTTTCAGGGGCACATCAAAACTGAACTTGGCATATGAAAGCAAACTAAAAAGTCAAATTCTCAAAACCATATTCACTGCCTGTTGGTCTACACTACAAGTGACAGGTAGCATCTGTGTTAGTCTAAACGGATAAGTATTTTCTCAGCTCTAGCCTCTATCCCGGAATTCATCCATAGACATTTCAACATTATCCTCATTTTTGTGAATTTTACACTCACATTCCGTAAATCGTATTAAGCCGTTTGGACTAGGGATGGGACCATTTACTCCAGTAAGCGAGTACTCGCCCGCCGATTCTGTCATTTTTTGCATTTTCGTTTCTTTCAGCACCAGCAAATTGTAGTCTTTGTCTCCACATCTTTGACAAAGTAAATGGCAGTATGCAATGTACCTGTTGTTTTCATCTGTCATTGTGTTAGATGTTGTTCAAGCAGCCAAGCTTTACAGCATTATTGTATCATCTCACACCTCATAATTAGGCCTCCTCCCCAATTGTACAATGAGAGAGGGTGCAGACAGCCAAATGACTGCTGAACACTGAAGTAACTGTAGAGACACCTGGAGTACTGCTGAAAGCCAAGATGACACACTGAAAGAATTCTCCAAGCCCTAATCACACAGCATTTTATGGAAAATAAAAAGCTTGTAACAGCTACAGCCATGCAAAACAAATCATATAGCCATGAGGCTATAGCTAGTATCACCAGAGGTTAAACACCGAAGCAGGAATGTGCAGACCTTGTTGTTCGGCGTGTTTTTGTGGTTGTTGTGGTGTCAGGCGCTTTGCGCTTGTGTCATGGGTCTCTGTAAACCAGAGATAAGGCTAGACAAACGGTCAGTCAGACTGAGTCACAGCATTCTAACAGCATTCCCACGCCTGGATTAATTCCCCTTCAAATATCTGTTGGGGGGTGGTTTCATCTATTACTTCACACAGTACATTTACTAAACCTGAAACTACCTAGCATTTCATGTACACTTCATGCAAGGGCTGCATTTAAACTTTCAGCCAGATCACATATTCATGTACGGTAGGACATATAGGCCACTAAATTTTGAAATAATTGAAATAGGATGGGTAACAAAATGATAGTTTAAAACTTCCAGTAAGAAGTAAATATTTAAATGCGGAGATGGAAGTACTGACGGAGGCATCACCTGTCATGACTATCTGCCTACCAACAATCTCCCAATGTGGTCATGGTAACCAGCTATTGAGATAAAGAAACGAAAATGCATTTTTTTGCATGGAAAGCTTAGTGAAAAGGCACCAGTGAGGTCATGCTCAAAACAGCAGTTAATCATGCGCAGAGTAACAAATGGCAATCAATACCTCACATCCTCTCCTCTTTGATTTATCGGTTAAAATGGTTCAATAGCTTCTCCTATTTTACTCCCCAACACCATTTCATTCCATTTTTAAACGCCAAGTTCAGTAATAACATTCAAAACTGAGTTTGAATTTGGAGCAGAGTACTTTTCACACTTCCTGTCTTTACAATGTAGAAACAAAGTGGTTATCTAATGGACAGTGTTACCAGCAGCCACCAATTCCCACACTACGAGTGTCCCTTTGCTGAATGTCCATTTCCAAATGACAAAATGAGTCAAGAGAAAGAGCACAACAGGTCTGAACTGAAGGGAGAGAGGGTCTATACCGAAGGGAGAGAGGAATTTGGTCGAACACATTTCCAAAACATTCTTCATTCAATATTTTCGTGTTTTTCTTGGACTAAAGCCAACAGCAGCTAGCCGCACAGGAAATTGCATGGACGAATTCCCTCTCAGTGAAGTCCCAGTCAGGACGTGGAGGACGGCTCCACGTATTTCAGGCTCAACAATTTCAGGGCCTGAACTAATGCACATGACAAGAAACAACACTACACGAGGACAGTAGGATAAGGCAAGGACTTCTCAGAAAGATAACAATCGGCATGTGTTTTCAGGGGAAACTGCTGTGAAAGCAAAGCCCAGTAGCAGAGCAGGCTTATTACAGCAAAGCCCTCACCTGGTGCGGCTTGGCCAAGATAGTCATCTGACAGTATGCTATTGTGACCCTCTAGTCTTCCTCATTCGTTTAATTCCTGCCACTATCCTATGTTTGAATCACACCACTTGTCCTCCAATATTCCATCTGCCTTATTTTAATTAAATGGAGCTTTAAGCTTCTCAATAAACCATTCCAAACATCTCTTGGTTAGACCTAGGGCTGCACGATATGAGTAAAATATGTGATAACGTTGTTGAGTATTGCAATAACAATATGCGATAAACAAATAAACAATTTAAATAAATACTATTAATCTGAGTTCAATGAGTCTCACAATGTATTTATTGTGCATGCTCCTCGATGACGATACATACACAATATAGTGCAGCCCTAGCTGCATCATAATACGGTTTCAAAATGTTTTCAATAACCTCACAAGGTGAAAATTAGAAAATACTGGAAAAACAAACAAGGTGAAAGGAACTTTGCAAAAACTCATATTTAACCTTTTGATTCTGCTTTAACAATTCCTAATTCGAATCCTTTGGATTTTTAAATTTAAACCACTTCAAGTATTGGGCTACGCCACTTAAATGTAATCTTATTTGAATTGTTATGCTTCTATTTCTTTCTCTGAAGCACTTTGAACAGCAAATAACTATGTACATTATTATTAAATGAGAATAATTATTATTAAATGAAAATTGCTTTCGCAATGTTCCTTTAATCGGGACTACTTTCAGTTATGGTTATGAGACACTTTATTCAGCGGTCCAGGGGGAGCATGCCATATATTCCTCAAACAGAAAATCTCCTGTTTGTTCTCTGCAGGCTACTCATTGTTTTAAATCTTCACCGTTTCTACACAATAGAATTTACCCCTGCATCAAAAAAAAAATATATATATTCCTTGTCCCCATTTTAACATACAAAAAGGGACTCAAAAAAACCAAAAAAAACAAATCCCAAAGCAGGCAGACTTTAAACTGCAAAGAGATAGCATCCCTTAAAGCTGCAGTAGGCAACTCCCCCCCCCCCCCCCCAACAGTCACAATGTTGTGAAAACATCTTGAAAATCCTAACACCCCCCTGATTCTCTACACACCTCGTAGTGAATGTGAATCAACATTTTTAGCTATGACTCCTTGGCAAGCAGGATTACAGAGTGGCTAACTTTAGCTACACTAGAGTACATCAGCTCCAAGATTCCAGGTAAAACAGAATCTTTTTGTTGTTGAATAAATTGCACAATAAATTGTGCACTGGGACCTCTCACAGTATCTCCAAATTTCTAAACCTTTTACCATATGGTTCTAGGGGTTGCCATAGACATCCTAGCCAGAAGAAAAAGACAATGATGAATAACAAGAAAAAGTAGAGACACTGTGTGCCTACACATCTTTGCTGCTTGGCCTCCCATTTCTCCACAATCAGCTCCGTATCAGCTCAGAAAAATCTCATTCACACATAAGGTCAGCAAGTCTTTGAAAAGGTCAAAGCTGTAGTCATTTTCCAAAATGGCCTCAATGCCGTATGTGTGTCCATAAAGAGAACTCTGACATCAATATTGTTAACAGCAATCCTCAGAGCACATTCAGCGAGGAATTAATGACGGCTAATGAGGGGGGACTGCAACATTTAGAGACCCACACCAGAGGATACACTGAAGCTCTTCTAAGCCAGAACTGTACAGATTAGAGGGCAGAGCCTCTTTCTCTCTGCTTTTTCCAACAGTCACTCTCCAGGAAGAGAGCCAAGTCCAAGAAGGAAGAGGCAGAGATGAGAGGGAAAGAGAGAAAGTGTGTGTGTGTTAGAGAGACAGAGACAGAGACAGAGACAGAGACAGAGACAGAGACAGAGACAGAGACAGAGAGAGGTACACATTTCTCCTCTTGACAGCAGAATCGTTGAGCCGAGCCTCAGTGGAAGAATGCTGAAAACTATGGGCCGATCCCGCAAGAGCCAAAAGCTGGCCACAGAGGGCAGCCCCCTCAGCCTTTCCTGATGACTGTGCACAGTGAAAGGAACGCACCAACAGGGCCAGGAGAGAGAGCGCCGCAGGGGCCTCGAACGCCAAACCACACATTCATCACAGGCACACAACACACAAGCCTGTGGAATCTTTCACATAGGCTCGCACACAAAGCGGTCCCGAACTAGATTTGCTTTGCAGGCCTTTACCAAAATACAACTGCGTAGCTCATCCATTAGGCTACTTGCAACCTGACTGTAACGTTAGGGGTACAGGGCCATGGTGGTGACAGCATGAAAATTCCAGTGAGGAATGTCAAGAAATAGCCATATTTCTACCGCAAACACATAACCAAGATGCATGTAAACCGAGAGGACAGTGTGTAGTATGGTCTTCAGCAAAATTGATCAGCCGAGCAAAAAATTAAAGGCACCAAAATTTTGTCATATATCCAAGGTTAGTACTGAAACGGTCAACCAATCAAATTCATCTTGATTTTGCTTGCTAAAAGCTAGTAGGACATCACTGTCAAACATATAGCCTAGTACTTGTTAGGCCTGCTAAACTCATGTGGACGTCCCATTATTAAATACAATCTAGCTATACTTTTTACCACTAGCTGGCATCTTCATCGTTACATTGACTAACCTAACTTACTCAGCCCGAGGGCTTGTGACCCACCACACATTCATTTGGCTTTTGGAGCACATGTACTGTGGCTTTACTACCTCATTGGTGGTCCCTAAAGGCCAGGGGGTTATGAGACCCACACAGTAGCAAGCACACACATCTAAGAGGAATAGCAGTGTCAAGACATGGTCCAACCAGCGCTGATAGCACAAAGCGGTTTTTATTTTTAAGCAAAATTATGCTATTCAGCACAACCAAGTAAAAGTGCTGCCACACGTTTCATCCACGCATGATGACAGCTGATTTCTATCTCTGGGGACTTTTACTTTCTGAACCAGGATTTTCCACCACTGAGCACAACAGTTAAGTATGCCTTACCAAGTCAATTTGGATATAGCGTCACCCAATCTATTGTGAAATTGTATTGTGCCATGACCAGCATGCCTCAAAACATTGCTATTGCTGGTTGGGTCCGGCCCCATCGACCCATAATTCAGAAACACCCCTTCCAGTGCAGAGTGCTCATTCGGTAAGCTTACATCTCACACAGGAACAGGAAATAAAGAGGGCTCGCTCAGCTAGCTAATTCAGATCATGTTTATAAATAATTAACCTTTGGTTTGCTCAAGAAAGGTTTTACTTGTCACCAAGCAGGAGCTCATCCATACAGGGCATATACAGGCTTCTGGTAGAAGAATAGGCCGCAAAGACCATTGTGGAATGCTTGTGAAAATTAGGCTATACATTGCCTGCAACAAAGCAAATCCTCGTTTCTGTAGAAAAAACACTAAATACATTTAAAAGAGCATCCATAATTATGTTTTAATCTTCAGAGATTTCCTCATGGAATGTTAGGATAATTAGTATTTAGAGACACAGGAGAGATAAGCACTAGGAGTTTTGAGAGGATGTTTTGTTAAACTGAAATTAAATCCATTTTCATTTGGCAAAGTTTGTCTGGCTCGTTTAAATCCTTCCTCTGTAATTCCATTAGGCATGAAAGACTGACAATTAACTTCTGTCCGCCTTCCAACATTGAGACCCCAGGAGAGCTTTTAATGACACTGTTTTTGTTATGCATTAGAATGAATTCTATGATGTTCTGTATTTGTAGAAGTCCATAAAATTATTTCATAAGTAGTCATTTGTTACAGGGATTCTGCTTCCACTGCATGGAGTTCAGGGCTTGGCATTATATTATTACAGTAATGTTCATATCTCTCAAACTTCATATAACATCCACCTATAAGCACGTCATACGCAGTGGATTTAATTTAGACTGGGTGAGGAGCAAACCAGATATCTTTCAATTGAAATGGTACACCAGATTAAAAATAAAAATATAAATGGAGTGGGACCAGAGCTAAACCTTTATCAATCTTTCCTACCCCTTGTGCATATTCTTCACATGTTATCATAACGCATAAAGACTATGAAGCTTTCCAGGACTGGCAGCACAGGGTTAAATGACAATGCGTGGAGCTGAAAGCACACTGCAAAATGCCTGATGATCCCATCCAGGGAAAAAGCCCCTCGTCAGCACACTGCAGCTAGCACAGTAGACACCAAAACCCTCCCTCCCCCCTGCATTACGGCATCTGTACTGCGCACTGGCGGCCATTCCGCGAAGAGCCCGGGAGGAGTTTAGGAGCACGACTCCCAGTGGGCACATCTCCACCTCCTAAAGGTGGGGCCCCAGAGCCAGTAGCACAGGTGCCTCCTCCAAACCCCGGCGTTGACCTCCCCTCCCCCACGGAGGCGATATTTATTCCACAGCTGACCCACCTCCGAGGCGGCTTTTTTAGGTCCCGTATGACAAATCCACGCACAGGGTGGGGCGATTTTCCAGGAGAAAGCCTACATCATCTGTTCACCGAACGCTTCCGTGACATCCCGCTTAACTTTTCCGGTTCTGAAGTTGTCGTGAAGCCTACGCTACGCTAGCCTGCGCTACGCTACACCTGTAGCGTAGTGGTTAAGGTAAATGACTGGGAAACACAAGGTCGGTGGTTCGAATCCCAGTATAGCCACAATAAGATCCACACAGCCGTTGGGCCCTTGAGCAAGGCCCTTAACCCTGTATTGCTCCAGGGGAGGATTGTCTCCTGCTTAGTCTAATCAACTGTACGTCGCTCTGGATAAGAGCGTCTGCCAAATGCCAATAATGTAATGTAATGTAATGCCTCACGCTCATGACTACTGTCTGTTCTGGCTCGACGGTGGTGGAACGAACTCCCCGTTGAGGTCAGAACTGTAGAATCTCTCCCCACCTTCAAGCGCAAGCTGAAGACACACCTCTTCACGCAGCACCTCTCCCCATCCCTCCCTACCTCCCTGTGAACCTTAATTGTTGTCTCTGTGACTTGCTTTGTGTATCGGTATTTTTAGTTGGCTAGGTAAGCAGTGTTTGGATAGTTAACTTTGGTCACTTTTGCTCGGTTTGTTTGTTTCTTTGTTCAAAAAATATATATATTGGCCCTCGTCCTTAGCTTTGTTGTACAGGTAGCAGTTGAAATTATACTTCCCTCTAGGGTCTTTCAGCGAACTTATCCCTGGTTATGGGTATGCACTTTGTTGTACGTCGCTCTGGATAAGAGCGTCTGCCAAATGCCAATAATGTAATGTAATGTAATGTAATGAAGTTAGCGTGGGTATGTAGAGCTGAAAGGAAATCAAAAGCACTGGCTCTTCCCATCAGCTCAGAATACGGAGCAGTTATCAACATTATTTATTTGCTTCGCTCCAGGGTGACTTAGCCTAAATAGCACGCATTCTTTCATGCTATAAAACTCATACAGCTGGAAATTTGCTTAAGAAATTCCAGCAAGGTCCCTTAGACACAAGGATAAAGGCCACTGCTAAACTGAACCAGCAAATATCTGGTTGCAGGCTCAATTCTTCACTGACCACACCACGGCTATGTGCGCACATGAAAGCAGCATCTGGGGGCCAGAGTTACATCTGTGAACGAAGAAAGGAAACCATTTCCAAAACAGACATTTGTGCCCAGTGCCGTGTATCACAGCAAGGCCAAAAGCAGCCTTCCCTTCAGAGCTCTGAGCCTTGAACCCGGCAACACGCACGACCGCAACGCCGAGCGCACATTCTACGAAGGGAGCCAGCTGTGAAAGGGTAAATTTACCATTTACTCCAAACAAAGCACCGACCAATTTGTTGAGAGCAATTGGGGGTTAGGCGTCTTGCTCAGGGCCACTTCGAAACACAGGGCGGGGGATCGAACCGGCAACTTTTTGGCTGGAAGACGACCACTCTTACCTCCTGAGCCGAGATCCCCACCCTCCCCCTAGATCATTTCGATGAAAAGATCAGGAAGGGTACGCACAAACGCACAGGGCCTTATTATTGCTTTCTGCCATTTCGGCCCTAAGGAATTCACACCGGTTCGGTTCAGTAGCCAGCAGGCTGAGGCGGTTGGAGAAGTCCACTGCAGTGCTGCAGAGTTAATGACTTGGCAGTGCGGTTCTCTGTGCAGCTGTGTCAGTAATGCAGCTCTGAATAAGAATGAGTCTGGGCACTCAGTCTGCCGCCTGCGTGTGTTTTCATTCCCCATGGTCACAGAATCACAAGCCTCTGTACTGCACCGCTTTTGTGCCAACAATTTGCCCACCCAAAAGCAAATCCCCACTACAGCACACCAACAAACCTCATGCCTTATATTAAGGGCCTTATTATTGCTTGGATTATAAAAAGGAACAGCAAACAAACAAATACAAGTATTTCACGTAGCAACTATTTTGGAGAGTGGAAAAATCTAGAAGAAAAATAACTTCACCAGCAATTTTCCTAAAGCTTAGGAACACTTTATAATTTGCATAAAAGACTGCACATTTTGTATACAATAAAAGGCCCAATCCAACATGTGCTATAAGACTCATTATAGTGTGTGAGCCAAGACAAGCAAGGCAAAATCTTAGCTACTTAGCTGAAATTTTTATCATCATCCAGTAACACGGAGGCACAATCAAAAAGCTGCAGGGGGGTTAGCTGGTAAAGGTCTTTCCCACAGACACCAGCCTGATTCTACCCTTGCCATTAGTCCATCACTGTAAAACCACAGGGTGCCTGGGGAAATCAATCCCTGTGGTTTTAAAACCATTACATATGACCATGTAGTACTGTCACTGGCTGATGTGCGCCAACAATAAGCACGCAATATGAAAATAACCTATGAAATGTCCTCCACCACAGTTTGTAGCCTCGCAGTATATACGCAAAGGAAAAAGTGAGTGACAGGATATTCAGTTGTCAGGAACAGGAAACAGGAAAAAAATTGAAAGAGACGTTTCCAAGATTGGAAACAATTGCAAAACGTGCAATTATTACGCTCACCATCCCCGTTTTCTTGGGCATTTGATAATATCAGTAAAAGCACAGTACTGGCGAGTAAGATGGCTTAAAACAGCATGAGCCACAAGAGTTAGAAACGTGCACCCAGCTGACGAGGCCTTTACCCGAGGTGTTATCTGCCATCGAAACTCAGCTAGAGATAGTAAGCCAATTAACAGGTGGCAGACAGAATTTCTTCACAGTGATGTAACGGTGGAATTTGTCAGCTGCAAGAACGCTGTGTGACTGGCTGCACGTTGGTAGACAGTGTCCAAAATGGCACGCAACAGGCCCACAGGCAGAGTTTGATCTCTGGACCACACTGGTTAACATGCATAATTAGTTTGATTATTCAAAACTTGCTGCAGCGATCAAGTAACTGATTTGTCAACCACAAGTGCACAAAGCATGCTTTTTTAACAGGCCTGAAGGGATTCACAGACAGTAGAGAGAGAGAGAGAGAGAGAGAGACAGAGAGAGAGAGGAGAGATAAGAAAGAGGACTTTCTGAACATATTTAAAAGGCCACGATAAGACCAGAAAAAAAAAATGACAGTGTCGAATTGCAGCCGACGGATTTGCATGAGGGAAGCGGAGTACTTCTTATTGAATAAAAGCCCCTTTATACGGAGATCAGACCTCCTGGGCCTCCTGATCTTTAGGATTTAACGTGAAGGAGAAAATGAATGGATTTACAGTCAAATCCAATGAACTGTGCCTTCTTGTGAATGGATTACTCAAAGCTCAAAGGCAATATTTTAGTCTAGTCAAGGAATGGGTCTTATTAGTGAAATGAAGACAGGTGACATGTACCACCAAACAGGAAATTTTGAGAAATCTGGGGTGATGCAAGTCTCGTGAGATTTTTCTAAAAGATTTTTCAAATTGCATAACTTGCTAGAAAGCACGATGGAGAAAAAATATTAAAGCACCACTCAAGCACTTGCAGTTTAACTGCAAAGAAACAGGTGAAAAGAATTCAAGCCACGTGGTGTAAAAAGGGAATAAACGGAATTAAATGGACACAAAAACAAACATGTTTCAGAATTATAGAACACTAATACTTTTTTTTTGTTTTTTTACATTTTTATCTCTGTTGTGGTTCCCATTTTCTATGCACCTGTAGTATAGCAAATCACTTCATCACCAGCTTAACTGACAAGCACATCAAAATTCACTCAGGTCACAGTCCAAAGCTCTGGCCGTGTCGGTTGTGATAGACACTGTACACTGAGGAACAAACAGAAGAGAAGCTGAACATGGTAAAAAAAAAAAAGGGGGGGGGGGGGGCAGGGTACATTGTGATAAAGGAAGAGTATGGGTAGATACTCTGACAAATGGAGAGATAGTGAAAAGGAGTGTGCGAGAAAGATACGTAGGGCATCATACGTCAAAAGTCTAGCGCATGAGTATAGCTCTCGGGATCTTTAGTTACATATACAGGGCTGCTTTCACTCAGCCAAGATCAACATCTGCTTTCTACACCAAGATAAAGCAGCCAACACTACATTTATCTTTGCACGTTTCCCTTCTCTCCATACCAAACCCAACTGCCACTGCCTCTCTTCACTCTCAGGAACAAAAAGGTATGAAAGCGCATAAAAAGGTACAAAAGCTTGTCACTGGGGTGGTACCAGATAGGTACACAAAACTGGACCCCTCACCCTGGGTTTAATCATTAATTTGTACCTTTTTTGCTTGTAAAATGGTGCTTATTTAGTACCAAATAAGATTAGTGTAGCTCCTGCTAAATGTACCTTTCAGGGTACATTTAGAAGATTAGCTCCTGAAAGAACAAAAATGTGCCTCAACTGTACCATTATTTCTGAGAGTGTTGGAATACACAGGGTCAACATTCAACAAAAAAAAAATATCATGGGTCATGCACATCCAAGAGTAGAAGGAATCCCATGATAATTTAAGCCCCGATTACCTCAACTCAACTATATTCACCTCCTCTCATCCTCAGTACATTGCAGACACAATCTCAGGATCAATAAGGGCTTGACCAACACACACTTTTTTTGAGCCTAAAAAGAGCACTTCATGCTATGCTGGCACCACCCAGCATCTTTTTCAACTCACATTATGAAAAACTGGAAAACCTGCTAGTGGGTTCTATAATCTTGCGATTTTGAAAAGGGTAAAAATGCTAATTTGGATTTAATCAAAGATTAATTTGGATTTAATCAAGTTAAGACACAATAATACAGAATAGAACTGTCTCATGGAATTAAATCAGAAATAAGATACTCACTGAGCACTTTATTGGGTAGACCTGTACACCAGCTTGTTAATGCTAATATTTAAATTAGCCAATCATGAGGCAGCAACTAAATACATAAAAGCAGGCAGATATGGTGAAGAGGTTCAGCTGCTTTTCAGACCAAATGTAAGAATGAGGAAGAAATGCAATCTAAGTGACTTTGACCATGGAATGATTGTTGGTACCAGACAGGGTGTTTTGCATATCTCAAACTGGGATTCTCCTGGGATTTTCACACACCTCTAGTGTTTGAAGAAATTATCTAATGAACCATCTAATCTTGCAACTTGTTGAACTATATTTTGCACTTTTGCTATAAATAATGCAATATAACAATAGTAATGCAACAGACATCAATAATAAAAAGTAAACCTACATTATTGGACACTAATCTAAAAAAAAAAGTAAATTGATGAGGTCGGAACTGTGTGAATGAAGTAGTTACTTCGGTCTTGCCTGAATTTATCACAGTATAAAAGATGATAAGTAGGCTAAATGCAAGGAATACTTCAGTGAACAAGTCACACATACTTTACATAAGTATGTAGCAATGGTGTTGACTGGAACCACAGAGAGAACACAGAACGTTGTTTAGAAATAATCATCTAATAAAATGGTTTGGCCATTATTAACAGCTGGGGGTACTCCCAGGAGCTTGTGCAAGGGTTCATTCACAGTTCCCCTGAAATTCAGGCTGCTCTTCCTTTTTACACAAGCTATCAAAAACTGCTAAGTATATCAGTCAGCACTTGAAGAAATGGGATACTTGGCAGCAAAGATGGAAAATATTTCAAATCACACTGGCCTGAAAGAAAGCTATTATTTTAATTTCATGTCCCATTGCAGACTTTTTCATCTGACTCCATTCCATGCAAATGAATTAAACAGATTTTAAGAGCAGAAATAATTCTGTTTTTCTTTTCTTTTTTCTTTTTTATTTCACATGGTAATCCCACAAACTGCAAGTGAAGTGGCCTGCACAACTGGGCTCAGCTGTGCACACCTGCAGCGCTGGTTTTGAACCACCTCCAGTGCAACCTGAAGCTGAAGATGTACTGATGTACCTCTGATTGACGACTTGTCATGTCACAGTGCAACTTCCACAAAACTGTATAGCCTGCTTCTCATCAGACCAAGTTATATATGGCCTTGGAAGCTTCCCTGCACTACAGTAGGGAAAAAGGAAACTCACAAAACAATCCATCCATATGCTAGAGCTCACAAACCATCATATCTAAACAAAGTTCTCAATTTATAATGAAGTGAATTATAACGCTAATATCCCAAATATTACATAAACTATAGTTACTCTTTGAGGTCAATAAACATAAAAGGGTGCGGAGTTTGATTGGAACGGGTGTTATGGAAGCTTTGTTTGGCTAAAAGACAATAATGCAAATAAAGAACAAATCCGGGCAAGAGCATATGGCAGCCAGTCTTGCTTCCCCTGGCCCACTCGCTTCCCATGGATAACCGATGATGTCATGCTTAAGTAATTCTGAAAAGGACAAGGATTGCCATCCTACGTGCTTACGCTTTGACCATCGTCATGCAGAACTAACGTTTTATAAAATTGATATATTGAATCTAACTTTGAAATACTTTGATACTTGTTTCTACCAAAATAAATAAATAAATGGGAGAAAAAATAGAAAAAATAAATAAAAGAATGTTTTAAACGTTTAGCGAAACCAATTTCTTTCTTTCTTTATTTTATTTTACAGCTGAAGACATCACAGTTCTGGATACGTAGGCTACTCAAGCCCGACTGAGTCGCATTTCTTTTAACAAAATACTCTGAAAGCACTTATTTAATATAGGCCTGCTGAACTGCCCAGATCGAGACTCCTCCCACAGCAACTCGAACAATGAATCAGGCATGGATTTCATTCATATGGCATAGCCTCCCCACTGGAAAAAACTGGTAGCCTACCTTTGAAAACACTAGGACCAAATTAGCTAGCCAATTAGAATCGCAAATGACGATTTTATAAAAAGTTATGAAATAATATGCTATTTTGATTAGTTTGGTGACCTCAGTATTCCCAGTCACGATTAGCCTAATCTTTGTTACTAATTAGGCTAATCATAGTATAGACTTAATCAAACAGAAATATAAAACCTATTCTAAAAGAATAATAAAACGGTAAACAGACCAAGCTGCTAGGATCAGGTGCAGGTCGGGATATTCCATGCAAACGCAGCACGATGAGCTGAATTAAAATCTATGACAATTTCAGAAATAACATCGAAATAATAAGCATGGCCTAACGTTACCGTAATTTTTGAGTTGTTTTGGAAATATTCATCGCCAGAACACAATGTGTTAGGCGAACTTATAATTCAGCTATTCCTAGAGTTTGTGCCATTCTCTGTCAACGACGAACAGAGTAACGTGACTATGAAAGCTCACCACTGCAGAACTGCAGAACGCAGAAGTAATCCAAAATCTGGTACGGTTATAAATGTTAGATAGGGGTATGTTAACGTTCATTCGCAAAACAGTGAGCTTTTTCGTCACATCAAAAATCGGAATCACGCCATTAGCCAGACAACTAACCTATTCATGAACATCTCTGGGACATGAACAGTAAAAAAAAGTAAAAGGCTGAACATGAAAGTAGACTAACGTGAATGTTTATTTTCTTACCTTGCTTTTGACTTCTGCGGATAACCCATACGCAGGTCCCTTGTTGAACTGAGTCATTTTCTTTAAGTTTTTAAATGGTGCCAATGTCTAAAGTAAAACGATTTGTAAAGTATTTTCCAGTCCTTTATTTCAATCAATGAGTTGAATATTTGTTTCAGTACAGATCCAATCCAAAGCGATATATAAATCCCGAGTGCTCTCCGAGGATCAGGAGAGTTTTGAGAAGGTAGCCTACCGGAGCTACACAAAGTTCTCGTTTCACAATAGCTCAGTTTTGTGCTGGAAAAAAATGTCGAACGACGATTGACGGACGCTTTCGAACCAATCAGAAGCGTACTTTTTCCATACGGTCTTTCTTTTGTTAGATTCGTGACTACAGCCAAGTAAGTTACCAGCTGAACACTTGTGACATATCCTATACTAGTAGCCTCCAAAGAAAAACAGATCGAAGTATGTAATGTGCGAAATTACGCTTGCATAATTAATTGCCACTTTTTTAAGATATTGCAAAATGTCCAAAGCGCGTATGCACAGAATCAGCTGCTGCCTTACATTATGTCCTTTAAAAGAAGGCAATTGTTAATTTGGAATACATTGCATTGGGTACACAACGCCCAGTCGTATATTTCAAATAAAGTGGGATACTGTTTAAGTCAGAAATACGGAGTCATCAATAATCAAAGTACAGTTACGTAATAACGCTGTGTCCCATCGACATTCTTGGCATTTCACCCACTTTTTCCTGAACATCTGCACATCTGCAGAGCATAAAGGCTCATCTAACAAAAGAGACAAGAGAATCTTTCCATTGGTATTATCGCTGTGATTTAATGTGCTAGCCTATATTCAAAATAAATGTATGCATAGACAAATGAACCAGAATGTACCGCTCACTTGGCAACGGCTATGCATTAGCCCATTTTATGTTTGAAATTACATACCCTCCTCTAGCTTGCATTTTAAAGACATTTCAGCAGCTACTTGCCAGAACACACTGAAGGTGACACTAAGATATGCGTATAATCTTGAAGAAGGTTGAAGAGAGGGCAAGTGCACAAAAAGGCAATACTGCAGGGAAGGGGACAGAGTAGTCTCACAAGGCATATTTAGTCTAATTTCCATATTTGTTCTGTAGATGCCATACAATAGCATACTTTATTCATTGTTCAAAATTACATTTTCTTAAGTTACATCCAACTTACTCCTTAGCCTTTTCTGTTTAGGCTACAAAGAAAGATGATTTCAGAGAATTGGCATGGATATTTTAAATTAATTACACGTATGTGATGTCATGTCTACCAGGGCGATTATAAGGACTCATAACCAAGGCCCGTTAAGTGGCGCTAAACAGTGGCGTCTCGTGAGCTCGAAATTGGTGGCGTGCCAATGGTAGGACTAATCAAGTGACAAGTAACACACAGCTTCTTCTTATTAAAGCATACATTCAATTTATCAGTCAAAATCCGTTTTAATCTCTAAGAACCCTATCCAACAATTACATGTGCCTCAGGATTGTTTGCAGTCTACGCATTGCAGATGTTTTCAAAGTGTGAGTAGGCCTACGGATAAAAAAGTACGCGAATAATGTTCATAAAATGTGCACAATTTCGTAATGCAAATAAATAAATGCATAAGGCATAGACTGCTAAACTGTCTTAATTGGGGAGAGCTGGCTTTTTCTGATAGTAGCCTACTGACTGATTATTTCGTGAATTAAACTGCTTGGTGATTACAACGGATTTTAAAAATTATTTATCATTTGGCACGATGTTAAGCTGCGTGTTATTTTATTGATTTGTCAGATCGTTGACACGCTTGTTAATCAATGAAAATGAAAGAAAGCTTTGGATCAATGATTAGTTTAAAGGAGTTTTCTGCTGAACCAATTTTGAGCTCACACCAATGGTAACATCGTCTGTCATAGATGGCCCACGTGGGTCTTTTTCTTTTTGCATTTTCAGTTGGAAAAGGAAACAAAAATTGTTACATAGTGGTAGTGCAAAAAAGGTTGCAAAGTGGAGAAACTATATGAACATGAATTCAGGTCATTGGTCATTTTAATGGTCGATTTCAATTAAAACTGACAAATGCATTTATTGACTGGCCAGAACACACTTTCTTTAAGGTCAATACAAAATTCAGAGGCCACAGGGAACCTGATCTTTCTTGCATCATTTTCAAAGGCTTTTGACACACATCAGTCCAACTCCACAGCTTGTCTTTGAGAAAGGAAGCATTCACCAGCTTGCCTCTTCAAGATGTGGATTTCAGGCCAAGCATTTGTTCGATAGCTTGTGTTTCAAAAAGGCTTGAGCCGCATCGGCAGTGATTGCGACAAACTGGAAACAATGCCCATCTCCAAACAGATAGTTAGGGTGAGCAGCCAAAGTAACCAACCAACATTTGAGCACATTACAGCACCTGCAAGACATACCTGGTCTTCCTTCAATAACACCTTACTCTGAGGTGCTATTCTCCTGTTTTGTTGGGAAGTCACAACCGATTAAAGCCATTTCAAAGCTTCATTCAGCACTATTGTGCAAACCGTAATGTAGCAGAAATGGTTTAAGCACTAGCGGAACTTCACTGTAGGTTTTTCTAGGGTATATGTCTTTTATATCCATTGTGTATCACTTTACCCTTGAAGCAATGCCGCACTGAGCTCTGCCATGCTTCATCTCATTCCTGTTGATTTAATGACCCCAACAAACTGCCAACACCAATGCTTCATTGGGAGGCTCAGTTTGAAATACTGCCAGTATCTTCACATCTGTTTGTTGTTACAGTATACGTGCTAATCAGTAAGATTATATGTATAGAACCTATCCAAGTGAGTGGTGTACAGCCCAGGCTAATGTTTTCTGAGGTATTGAAACAATGGAAGAGATTTCTGATACTTGGTGCCGTTTAAGGACCTGAGATTAAACCTTCTGTAGTCTGCAATGGAGAGGAAGCTCCAGAGGGACCACTGATCAATACAAATACTGTGCCGTTTATTTTTCATATTTTCAGTTCATCTTTGCATTTGGACTGTCTGAATCAGACTTGCCTAATATCCTTATAACATTAATATACATGGGATCTATTCAGGAGAAAAAATCCAATTGCTATAACAGAAAACCTAATGTGAGAAATACTGGTATTACACAGAACCATTTTCTTAAAATCTGTCTTCCAAAATATAATAACCAGAAATGGTTTTAAATGTATAGGCATGCTAAAAACAGCTGGATGTAACATATTTTCCCTTTTTTGTATTGTGCTGAAAATCAAAACACATCTCAATTATTCCATTTCCTCTCTTCTAAGCAGTGCTATCAAGGGACTACAGTGTCAATGGACAGGAAACCTTTGACAATGGAAATCTACTGGCAGATCCTTCAAGAATGCGTACAAAATAACTAAAAAAAATGCTGCAATCTGCACAATTACAACCTTTGTTTTTTAAATAAATAATCTTGTCTTCCATAGCAAAAATGCTTGAATGCAATCCAAATTTACCAGATAATTTCAAGGAAGAACAGCAACATCTGACAGTGCTCCACAAATATGCTTTAATGTGTATGTACCGTTTCTGATGTGTGAAACGGATGTTTGAAAGAGCCCCAAAGTAAAATATGTCAATAGTACAGTGAAAAGGGAAAACGCTGGGGGAATTCCCTTTCCTTTTTCAGGGAGCCTTTATTAAAAAATATATATATATTTTTTTTAAGTAGAAAAAATGATGGATTACATGAATGATGTCTGAAATGGACAGCAAAGTCTCTGTGGAATGACGCTGTTTACCACCACTGCTTACAGTGTTCGTGTGGAGTCTTGCCTGTATCATTACAGCATTCTTTCAGAGTAAGCTTTCAAAACACTCATTCCTGCAATATTGTGAGACGGGACAATTTTCTCCACTGGTCTGCTTAGCAGCCCAGTCATTTGGACATTTTTGTGTATTCTCAAAATCAGAAAACCCAGATGACCGCATAGCCCCATGTATTCAATCACAATTCTACAGTCACAGGCTACACAAAGTGGCATTACATTTTAATGCATTTTTTTGTACACCTACTGTGTACAATAATGTCCGGAATATGTAACCATAGTGAAATTTCTTACAGACCACGTACTGTATGAACATTAATATCAATACAAAGCTAAGAAGACATCCCCCAGGAAGCAGATAGTGCTAAGTGAACCGGTAAGAGCTGCTGTGTTTTTTTTTTCCCCCCTGTTGTTCAGACTATCCTTCCCATGTAAATCGATCCGGGATATTTGTCTTTTAGGGTCGACCACTGCACAAAGAAGTAATCCGAGAGATAGTAGAGGATCTTTCCGGAGAGGGAGAGGGTCTGGACTCGGCAGATGCTCTCCACGTAGACGATGAGGACCTTCTTCATCCCCGCGGCCCCCAGGAGCAGCCCTGCCACGCATAGGGGGACACACGTCCCTGGGCCGTTGCACAGCACCTGAAACAACAACACGGAGCCGTGAACACAGGCGTGTTTGGACAGCGCGGAGGTCACTGCGGCTCACGCATCCCGGAACGAGGGAGACGGGCAGGGCCTCGCCGATTCCACAAACGAAACGCACAGGCCCTAGATATTAAAAGAGAAACTCTGTGAATTGAGAAGAGTCGGTTGTAAATAATATTCTTTCTCTCTTCCTTTCTCTTGCGCTCCCTTGCCTCGCAAGTGTTAGAGAAATACGGGGCACGCAGGAGAACGGCCGATGGCAGAGGGCCACGGAGTCTGCTGAATTAATCATGGAAAACTTTTCCGAGGCCCGTTTTTGGCAAGCAACGGAATGCAAAGTAAAAACTGTAGGTTAGTTCTGACAGCTGTGTATCACTATGAGTCTGAGGGACTTCCACTGCTCACTACTTAAAGAGAGCACTAACATTAAACTACTGGAGGTGTCTTGGACCCTTTTTAGACTTAGACATTTTTTTTTTACGTTACTACACTACCAACAAGCAAATCGATACTATGTTTGGTTTGGGAAGTTGATACTTTTTTGTCTTGAAAAATACAATGAAAAAAACAATTATAACACAAAAGGGAACTATTTTACAGAATTAACCTGCCACATATAAATATGCAAGCATAATATAAATGTTAATGTACAGCAAATGCTTTTATAAAAGCATGCTTCAAATAAGCTAAATATAAAATAAACTAATATAGACTTGGTAAGACATCTTAAAATTGTGTGGAGTATCAAGTTAAGCAAATTAATCTTCGTAGAAAAATGCTAGGTAAGACAATTCATTTAAAAATAATTATAACAAGTTATTGAATTTGGCTTCATAATAACCATTCAGATTTTTGCAGTTTATACTTGTTTATTGAAATATCTATTTTTAAAATGACTATCCAATGTATGTTTGATTTTGTCTCAGTGTCAACATGAGAAGTTATGAGTGCATGCATCAGTGCATTTACTGCTGCAAGACATACACGTATATCTTGATTCTTGGAAGAAGAAACTACTTTTCCCACACCTATTACTTCAAGAATAAAACCACCATATTTGCATAATGCACATTGAGAAATTCAGGGGACTGATGCTGCCAGGGAATTTATGACACACGGGTTTATGGATGGTGAAACGCTGCTATTCCACACCCATTTGTGAAGGTCTACTTTTGGGAAAGGGGTCATATTGGCCAACAGCAAAGTGCTGACGTTATCACAAAAGGTTGTTACTCAGAGCAGCAAATTTCAACAGGACAGCTGCTACATTTGTTCTTAAACTGGCAGAAATCACAAGCAGGCTGCTGCAAGCCGTCATCAGGACTGTGCAAATTAGAGTCAAAACGTTGTGGGCCACTCCAAATGGGTCACCCGTAAGGGTCGGGTACTGCAGGCTTCATAAAGCCTTTCATGTTCTTTACTGTATGTCAGAGAATGGAGTGCTATTAAGCCATCACCAAGTGCCCAGCCTTATATAATGAGAACCCCTATCTAGAAAATGACATTGTCAACATGATACTTTGTTACACAGCCCATTAAAAACAGAGGCCAACATAATAGAACCCTTATTTTTATTTTAGGTTGTCCTTTCTAAGTTGGCAAACAATCCATTTGGGATTCTGTTAAAAAGTGTCCTGAATGCTGTCACTCATTGATAAGGTAACACAATGGAAAGTAAACAGGTTGCCCAATGTCAAATCTCGTTACTGTGCTACATATTTTGGGGAACATGCAATGTCTGCATTGAAGGATAACTTTCAAAACTGGTGCTTGAGAAGGTTACTGCGCTGAAATAACGATGCTCCAGTCTCCTGTAAAAGTACTCTTTGCAGTGAAAAAGCTTTTCTTTTTGTTGTGATATATTCCAAAACCAGACAAGAACATTCTTTGCATACTTTTCCTATAGTGCCAAGGACCTTGATTTTCAGTGCTGGCTGACAATCACTCTCTGTACAATGCCAACACATAGATTCAGCTACAATGTACTGAAATGCATTATACTGGCAGACGCGAGTATGCCTATAATTAGTGGCTACAGTGAGCTCCAGAATTATTGGCACCCTTATAATATGGTTATAATACATAATATGGTTATTGATATAAGCTTTATTTTCCAACATGTGTAAAGTGGTGTGCTTTATTAATGATTCAATGGAATCAACCAATGTCTTAAAAATTATCGGTATTATAATAAAAAAAGAAAAATATGTAGCTTTTTTTCTTCTTTTTTAAATTTTTATTAAGGGTGCCAATAATTCTGAAGCCTACTGTGCAAGCAGACGGGCACACACACAATCATTCATACACACCCATGCACATAAGTTTTCAGCGCTGATTCCATCAGGTACAATAGAAAGCCACACATGCTCATCATCGTCAGAGGGTGTAAGAATGTGTGACTGCGAATTTTAGTTTATTTTCTGACTCCAAGCTACAGCAGATTTTCTTCTGCCTTGTGTCACCTCTTGAGTAAAAGCCTACTTTTGCAAGGGGAATGCACCTCTCTGGCACCAGTCACCTCTAATTAAGTGGAAAACAGACATACAACTGAGATCAGATGACGAGAAGGGAGAGTATGAAGAGGGCAAAAACTGTAGCATGAAGCATTATCTTTGCTTCCAGACAGATTTGGCAGGCATGTAGTTTTTCCTCACTGATACGCTGGGGTTAGGTGACAAATTGCCTATATTTTGTGTTGACATGAAAGCCACGTTCGTGCCTGAACGGTACCCTAATCCCAATCTTCCACAGCTGAAGCAGCCTGACGATCAACACCTCCTTCCTTTTATCATGCCAGCGAAGACAGTTCACGAACTAATAGCATGTCACAGCACGGCGAATGTGTGTCAGAGTTTCACATAGCGATCAAACGGCATCATGTCTGCACCCATCAGACACACTAGCCATGATGTCATCAACATTAGCTCTATCCCCCGATATAGAGCGCCGTGCATTTCGTCATATTCAAGACACGCCTGGTGACTCACCAGGTTCTTTTGTCACTTCCTGAATAGCTCCGGAACATATTGCAGGTGAGTTGAGTCACAGTGAAGGTGTTCAACTCTCAGTTTCAGTGCACACACCTCATTACACATACTGTAGCTTGAATGGGGGTATAATAATCAGACAACAAAAAAATTGCAAACTTTGTGTCTGAATTGTGATTTTACTGGGATTTTGCATCTGGCATTCATACAGAGAACCTCTCCCTTGACAAAAGGCAGCTGGTAATATTATACAAGATGAATGAGCAGGCTTCTTGCTCATTGAAACTGACAAGAGGCCTGGATGAACAGACCTTTCTGCACAGTAGGCTTCTTTCCCAAGATCAGTGTGATTAAACGTAAGCACAACAGCGCCGAGACTGTGACCTTATATTCATTACGAGTCAAAGAAATAAAGATTAATCAAGCAAGCAATTCGTTGCTTGGACCTTTCTTGTGCCTCTGTCTGCCAGACCAAACGTATTATGTGCCCGTCACTTTGACGTACTGTTGGTTTGTACAGCTGTTTTACGTAGCTGTCTGTGAATGCAGCTTTTCTATTATTATTTTTTGACAACTGGAGACGTTTAGGTCTAGTAACCAGAGGAGATATCACTGTGGCGCTGTTGAAACAGATGGTGATTACATGTCATCATTAAACCACTCCAAGAGATTGTTATTGTTACTGTATGCCATTAGCTGGTGATAAAATCTCACTGAATTAAATCAGAAATCTCTTCAGACATGGAGAAAGAAACAGACAAAAGGTTGTCAGGACCTTGAAATGTTGACATTCTTGCACACTGATCAAGCAGTCTGTAAGATTCTTAAGAACTTACAGAAGGGGGGGAAAGGTCACAAAAGAAAGATTTTCAGCAATCCATTATTCAATTGCGAATTGAATAATTGCGTACTTATACAGAAAAATGCATATGATTTAGCCTAAGGTTTGTGAATAAACTTTAGTATCCTGCGTGAGTGAAAAATTACACACTGATGCCAAAAACTGGTAAGTCTATTATAGCCATTATAATTTGTTTCTGTGCATCATATGAACGAACACGCACAACTTTCCAGACCAGGAAAATTTGAGCCTTTCTGGCACACCCCAGAACTAGAGAAAGCCAAAAAATCCCTGGAAATGGATTGTTCTTTGACTATACTTCAGAGCCTACACTAGGGTCCTGGAATTCAATCCGTGAACTGCCAACTGGACTGCCACAGGCATTTTATTAGGAATGGGTAAGTAACGATTTACACAGAGCAGAGCTACAGCATAGAAGATTGTTGTCCCTCCCTGATTTTTCTCTCTTCATGAAAAATATAAATTGCATGAATTCTCATCTCTCCTTTGGACACCACTATTGTTGCAAATCACAAAAAAATATTACATTGGGAAAAAACACAGCTGTATATATTTTTGTTGGGAGATCTGCAAATAGAATATCCAGAAGGCTATATAACGTAAATGTAAGTAAGTGATACTGCAAAAAAAATGTTTTTTGGGGGTTTTTTTTAAAGCCATAAATGAAGAACCACTGATAAATTAAAATTCACATGGCGCATTACACTAGCACGTGTAGATTTTCAAAAGGCATGACGTAAACCAGATTACAGTTTCTCAAAATGCATTATAGCTATGGGCCTGTAGAATCGCTCTCCTGATAGAACCACAGTTTTTAAATAGTTACATAACAGGTAATAGCACAGTGAATTCCACCACAGCCCTGTAAAACAAATCCATATGATACAATTCGCCTCCATTTTTTTTTGGAAAAGCTTTTAACGCCGCCTCGTACTGCGGAGGTACTGTTGGGCAGCCGGATCACGCTGACGCAAACGACTCTGATTCTGAAGGCCAGAGGGGCAAAAGTGCAGGCTCACAGATGTCCTTTTATGGAAAAACACATGTCTGAGACTGTCCACTTTCCCTCCATTCTTGGCCTGACCTTCCTTTTACGCTCACCCCAACTCAGAAACATCCCATCTCTCCAGCTCATTTGGCCCGAGGCTTGACCATTGTGCACAATTTGGGTAAAAAAAAAACAAAACAACCTTTATACGCTCACATACGAGCACTCAAACCTAAGCGCATATTGGCGAAACACTCAAGGCCAAGAGCATGCTCAACCCACATCAGGAATAGCACAAGCCATTTTATTAGGCTATACGTTCAACAGAAACCAATCAAAAGTTTGTTTAACTTGACTTAGTAGAGTACCCAGGCCTTGATGGTAAAATGAGACAATTTATTGTCCAATTAGAAGCCGACAAAGTCAGCGGCTATTAAATTCCTCAAGTAAAACAGGCATTACAATGTTTATCCAGATATAAAGGGAATCTCCTATAGCAAAAATGAAGAATCCCAATAAACCTGAAAAGAGAAGAAACTTTCTGTTTGGATTTCTCGTCTTAATACCTGGTATAAAAGGCTCTTTCATCTTTGCCATGTGGGGAAATAAAAGCAAAGGCAAAAGCATGCCTAATATGAGCACAGCATAGAGTGCAGGAATGTAGGCATTTTTCTGTATTTCAGGAAAAAGCAGAGAGCCTTGCATCCTCATTCACTTCTGTTCTGAACCATGAGCAAAATGGCCAAAGGGGGAAGGGCAACACTGGTGAAAATGCAAGGACTGCAGGTCATGAAAGAGGCACTGAATGCGTGACCATGAAATAGCACCATGTTGCTTTCTGTTTCTCCTGTTCTCCTCTCCAAGTTGGACGACCCACTGCAGTGCAGCAGTGCAGCAGTGGGCTGCTTAGACATGCTCCGCCCCCCGACCATCTCTCACGCACTCGTCCCAGGAGACAAAGAAACCTGATGCTGTTTCTTTTTTTTTTTTACCCCCAAACTCTGAAGCTGAGCCTCACAGCTGGCTGAAGAACCAGTCCAATCCTGCCATATCCTGTGAACAAGGCCTTTCTACTGCCTGTGCTATTATTCCACAGAAATGGAGAGGGAGAAGGAGAGACAGAGGCTCTGTTTGTCTGTTCGTTCCTGTAGGAATACTATGAACAAGTTTCACTCTCTCACTCAGTCTCTCTCCTCAGCTAAAGAGGTAGCACTATTCTTCAATGAAGCAGACCCCATTCAACTTGTCAAAACAATTAATGGACTGTTATTCTGCCTTGAACTTGCCTGAAAATTATCCCTGTCTGTGATACAAATAATAATTGATTTATTCCATAGTGAGTAGTAGTATTTGAGTCGCCTTTGACTAGCCTGGCCATTCTCCTCTGACCTCTCACATTAACAACGTGTTTTTGGCCTCAGACCTGCGGCTCACTGGATGTTTCTTGATTTTCTTGGTTTTCACACCAGATCAGCCATTTCTGTAATACTCAAACCACCCTGTCTGGCAGCAACACTCATTAAAGTCACTGAGATCACATTTCTTCCCCAGTGTGACATTTGGCCTGAAAAACACCTGAACCTCTTAACCACATCTGCATGGTTTTTTTGCATTGAGTAGCTGCCATATGATTGGCTGATTAAATACTTCTATTAATCTGGTGTACAGAGCTGCCAAAAAAAGTAGTCACTGAGTGTATAATATAGAGTTTGCAATACAAATATTACTTTGTTGATTCACAAATAGGTGTAGTATAAACACCTGTCAAATTAATTAAGTAATTAATTACTTTTGGCCAAGCAACACTTTAAGAACAAACAATGAAATTAGTTTTCACCAAATACAATAGTGCCCTAAATGAAATTTAAAAAGTGGCAGATTATAGTATAACAAACTAATGAGAGCATAAAGGGCAATTTGACAAGAATGTGAAGGCCATTTCTGCTAATTACTGATTACTGAATGCCTCAGTTATGTTAATTATAGGAAATAAATCTTTTAGATGTTTTTAAAGGGCTTTCAGAAAGTTCAAAAAGTATTCTCATAATCCTACCCATAAAATGATTCCAGAGTAAAGGCCCGGACACACCAAACCAACGGTCGGCCGTCGGACGTCGGTGGCGCCCTGTCGGCCGAGTCTTTCCGGTGTGTCCCGCACGCCGACACTCCGTCGGCGTGTTTTGGAGGGCTCCGACGCCGATTCAACATGTTGAATCGGCGTCGGAGCCCCCGGAGCCTTCGATGAGAGAGAGCTCTCTGATTGGCTGTCCAGCTAGCGAATCAGTGCACGAGAAGAGAAACGGAAGCGACGAAAGCAAGCCATTCCAAAGTTACTATCACTACCAGACATAATTTTCGATTAGTATTACTAAATAGCGAGAGAACAAGGAAATTGCTGCAAACTGTTTGTTGTGAGCGAGACAATGGCTGCTTCTAGGTCCAATGCAATGCAAACGCATTCCCCGGTCTTCCGGTTTCCATTTTTTGAAAGACAAATACAGACTACCGCCACCTGCTGGTGTGGAGAGTTACTACCTCTCACGCAGGCGCAGAACGTACGTGCAACTCGGCCATCGGCGGACCGTCGTTGCGGTGTGTTCGGCACAGCCAACATTAACGATGCGTAACGACGCGTATCGACGCGAGGCGATCTTTGTCGGCGCTCCGCGGCCGACCGTCGGTTTGGTGTATCCGGGCCTTAACAATTAAACAAATATTGAATAATTCACAGTTTGAAAAGGCATAGGACGAAACAGTCTACAATTATTTGCTGCTAGGACATTTTATCATTGAAATGACCACATATAGCAGTCCAGGTAATAGTTAAACCAAATGCTGCCCATTCAAGAAACTAGACATGGGCAGGGTATATACGACCTTGCTAATACGACCTCCTGCGCACCATTCGTGTATAGCCATTCATATTACACCTTTTTACATTGTCATTCTATTTCCGCATTGCACATTGTTAAATAAATTGTATTAATTTTATCCTGCATCCTCATTGACTCACACCACTGCACTAGCAGTTTAGAGTCCTAACAGACAGACAACATAGGATACCTGCATCATCAGTCACTGTGCCGTCACAAGATACATAATTGTATCATTGTAGGCTATACAGGCCAGAGGCACGTCTGTGTCTACACAGATATACAGCAATCGTATAGAGCCACACTATTGGCAGACATTTGCAGTTTCTTTTGTTGAGGAGCAGTTAAACTTATCTTTTGGAGTCAGATAAATGAGAAAACATCTAATTAACCCTTTTCCAGAAGTGCCTAGTAAGACTACACAAGTTTCCTTCACCTCTTAGATACTTCAGCTTTTTGGTGTATTTGGGGGGTTCTTACAAGTCCAATATAAAATCACGTTCACAGTTAAAACATTTCACTTGATGTGTGAATGTGTGGTGCTTGTCATAATCATGTTTACTTATTGGAATGCTGTTTCAATTTAGCACAAACAGTCTGTGTAGATGCTGAGAGCAAAAAAACAAGCATACAAATAAATCATACTAGTGTCCTCAATAATGTATTAATTAAATTAATGTTTACCTGGCTCACAACAATAAAATATATGTAATATTTGACAAACAAAATCCCTCTTACACTTCTTACATGATAAAAATTGTTCATGTATATTATCATAGCACCCACTTGGCTGAGGGGAAGAAAAAAAAAAAACAAAAAAAAAAGATGTAAAAAAAAAAAAAGACAATGTTATGGATGTGACGCAAAAAGACAGGAATTTTGGGGAGACTACACTTTCTAAGAACTCTGTGAAAGTTCAATATGCAATGTAGCCATTACTTTGAAGCTATTTTGAAAATATTTGTAATATTTGAGCAAATACCAGCGTTATCGATGTGATGCCATTTCTTTAAGGATGTGATGCAATAAAATTCTACGATAAACCATTTGTTGTCATCTGAAATGGTTTGGAATGTGAGTTTTGACATATAGAAAACCATCTGAAATGGTTTTGAATGTTTTCAAGATGACATCCAATGGTAAAAGGACTAATAAAACATTTTCAGGCATTTTATTTTGGTTAGCATATGTTCAGATTTCAAAATGGTCACATAGTCAACTATTTGGGAAATTTTACAAGTAATCGCAAACAAACTAGTAGGCAAAGGAAGACCACTACAGTTGACGACTGATAAATTTGCATTATAATGAAGCCCCCAAACACCTGTCTGATAGATCAGAAACACTCTTCAGGAGGCAGATGTGAATGCGTCAGTAACTATGGTGCACAGAAGACAAACAGAACTACAGAGGCTACACTGCAAGATGTGAACTACTATTTAGCCACAACATGGATAGCCAGGTTACAGTGTGTACATAAAAGAGCAGGGCTTCTTAAATGTTTCTGATTAGTCAGGTGTATTCAATTGCTGCATAGTGCAAGTATAAGAAAGCTTTCAGTATCTAGTCTTGATTCTAGGCTTTTGATTGCCTTTGGAGTCTGTTATTGCCGTTTGTCAACATGAAGACTGGAGTTGTGCCAATGACAGTCAAGGAAGCCATTATGAGGCAGAGAAATATGAAAAAGCAGTCGGAGACATACACCAAACAATATGCTTACCAAAATAAATTGTTTTTAATATCATCAAGGGCAAATGCTCTGGTTGACATTACTGGAATGAATTTGTGTGTGAAACAAGCCAGACAGCAAAATGGTGAAAAAACTTTTTTTTATATGAAACCTATCAAGGTTTGTATAAATATGTATTTTTAAATTTAGTGGTCAACAGTGACAACTTAAGACCTAATAAAAATGAGTAACTACAAAGTGACTTAAACAGGATGACAGGGACCTATTTTTTTATTGCCTCTGTATTCCACAATTTTAGAATTGCAATCAAACAGTGCACATGTGCTTAAAATGCAGATTCTCAGATTCACCTTACAGAAATGAGAGCACTTTTTATACATGCTGTGAGCTCCATAATTGGTAAAGAATTTTGCTTCTGTATTACACAATTTTAGATTTGTAATCAGACCATTCTGTGAGATACATTATTATTGAGATACATGAATTATTATTGATTTATAGTATTATATTCGCTGTGCATATAAAAACAAAAGATACTCTGGAAATAAACTCTGAAAATGATAAAAAATGATGAAACAAGTCATCGGGTCGGTTTTCATGTGATTTGTTCAGTGTAAAAAGGAATCTTTGCACAGTTCTCTGAATTGAAATACCTAGCCTAGAGAAGGATGCATTATTTCAGTCCAAATGACACGTTCACTAATGCAGGACACTATTACAGTACACTAGCTGCGTCAACACATTGACAGTAGGTACTTTAGCAAGTTAGATAACATTAAACTTGTTCAAAATGCCAAAACAAAATGGTCTAAAGTATCGCCAAATTTTACCCAAAAGGACTCAAACAATGGGATGCACCTTTGCAAGAAACAGACATTCTTTAATGTCTTCTTATTTCATGAAGTTTCCTTAACGGTCACATCCGTAACGTTCAAAAAGATACTGACGATTAGAAAAAAGGAACCAATTATAGATACGTCGGTGAAAGTTAAGTTTTGCATATACATTTTTAATACAATCCAATTTCAAATGCCTGTTTTACAGAAACCTTTCCTCAAAAACTTGACGGATGTTACATTAGGGGTTGCAGTCAGCCTCTCACCTTTCACAAGATTCTAGAATTATCAATTAAAACTGAATGCACTTAAATTCGATTTCATTAAATAAATAAATACAAAAACCAACATTGGTAGATGTGAGTGAAAAAACAAGTTCAGTGAGCCCTTAAATTTAGTTGACTGAAAAGGCCTATTTTTTGTGCGCACTGTAATGGCAATAACATGCTGTTTAATGAATACAATTGCCAAACTAAGTCTGCTCACCAAAATATACACCTTAAGGCTAAATGTGAAAGAAGTTTAATTGGTAAATAAGTAAGTTTATGTTTTCATGTTCAGGTTGACATTACTGTGGAATTACCCACTTAAGAGAATTTTGGAGCGTGAACCAAATCCAGCAAGGAGCAACATATGGCCCCTAAACCTACCATATCTGGCCTGAGCTTGAAGACCAGTGGAACTGAGTAGAGGAGGGCATTCAGAGTGGTGAGAAGAGAGGAGCTCCAGGACTGACGCACCTCACGGCTACGAGGGATTCGATGAATGGTGAACTGCAGTGAAGAGGAGGATGACAGAGTGGAGAGAGAGCAGATCAATCATTTTTGGCATCAAACAAATATAAATAATGGTCGTAACACAATATTAACTGTAGATAAGTATGGCCATATTTGCAAGGAATACGTTTTAACCATGAAGCATTTGTATGGGATAGAAGAATCCCTGCTATTTCACCCCAGCCATATACCATTACCCAAAAGGTCAACAACAAGCCAAAATTCAAGTGAACAAATTGGATTTACAGAGACGTGTATTCATTCTGGATTAGTACAAAGGATGCCTGAATTCAATTGAAAAACATTTATTTATGACCTATTAGTCCTGTGATTTTAGTCCCATATGAATCATCCATGACCATAATTTTTACAGACATGGAAAATTCAGAGGATTCAAATCACAGGACTAATAGCTCATAAATACAATTACAGGATGTTGAGGTAAAAGTAGTCCTGTGTGAATAGGGCTTGATTTATGCTGGTATAGCTGGTTTCAGAAGTAATTTGTCAACTACAAATATTACCTTGGATTCTATTCATTCAGCTGTAAATATGCATCATTCTGGATGAAAAGTCACCTATCAGTTTTGTATTCTAGAAAAATAATAGGGAACTACAGAGGACAACGGTTTGAAAAGAAGTACAGTTCTCCACCTGCTGGTGGGTGCTGGGCTTGTCATTGAGCTCACAGTTCCTAACTAAGTTTGGAATCTATCTAAAATTTGTGGTTTTACAGTTGAAGTCACAGCAATTTATACACCGAAATGAATATGTATGGTATAGGAACAGTATTTTTAAAAGTCAACGCTTACACACACAAGCCGCAGAATTATTAATTTCTTGTACATCTTAAACCCCTTCAAGCCCATGCCAAATCTGGCCAATCCTCACCTATTTATGTAGTGTTCTGTTTAAGGGTTTATGAAGCCTGGTGTGAGCATCACAGAGACTAAATTAAGACACTTGTACCATTTACAACACTATTTTTATTTATTTTCATAATTTAGGTATAAAGTGCCACAAATACAAAAACATTGAGGTGAAAATGCAAAAATGAAAGTCCTTTAGTTACTGAGAGCAAGAAATGCCAAATAGGTAAAACTATACCTTTCCTGGATCATAAACTTCTTGACCACAAGTGTGCAAACTCCTATGAAGGCCTAGGAAGTAATGTAAGCAGTGTACTCTGTGTCCTTTAGTATCTCCAAATCTATCCAAAAAAGCTCAATTGTGCATTGCTGTAAATCATAAAATAATTTGACTACAAATCAGCCGTTTTGACTCAACTCTCTTCTGTATAATCTCCAAGCCTTTCTGTCCAGATGAATATAAAGATGAAACATTGATATCACATTGGAAAATAATGTCAAAGAAATATTCAACACTGTGGTGCACATATCTAAATATGCATGTAACCTTTTGTTGCAAGGGGATTTCAAATCTCAATTTCAGTGTGAGTGATATGAATTCTAACAAAGCCTGCCATATATAAAAATATTAAAATATATTGTAATGTTACAACCAGAAATACGTACATCTTCGTCATATTCGTATGTATCCTAGAGTTCATGCTTCCTCGTTTTCTTCTGACTCACTCCCCAAATCCATGTCAACATAGCTAGAATTTACTGTAGCCATGCAAATGAGTCAGCAAAATTAAATTAAGTAAAAGCTTAAAAACAACAATTATGACTCCAGTGCCTGTATATTACTGCATAATGTTATGGATGAAGGCACAAAGCAGCCTGCAAGGAGGTATATACACATCATCTGTGGTTGGCTGAGCTGAACTCCTGGCCTGACCTGCAGCAGCTGCCTTCCAGCGCACACTGAGGGGAGGAAAGTATCATGGGCAGTCTCAGGATGCCCACGCAAGGGGTTGACGGTTCTATACTTAATTATGTTTTTGTACAGCTGGGTGACTCCAAACATGGATGGAAGATTAGAGATCCTCAATTCAGAGAACAGAAACTGGGAGCTATTAAGTATTCGACTTAATTTTGCCTCAGACACTGCTTGTGGAAGTGGATACTATACAAAGCAGAAGGCAATTCATTTGTATTACAAAATGTAGGTAGCTAAGCGTGTACAGTACTGTTCATGATTGTCACCTGTCAGCAAAGGGACCGTTCAGAATGACAAATGAAAGGTTGAAGCAAATGGATTTAGATTACCGCCATTTACCTTTGCTTGTGCATCCATTTCATTTTTCGAAGTTTCCAGGGTTCGGATCTTGTCTTCACTCATTTTATCCGTGTCAGCGATGACGTAATGACGGGGGCTATATGCATGAGAGAGACTCTCCACCAAGCGCAGAACCTCTGTGGTGTGACCTCCTGTAATATATTGGTGCAAAAGGGTTTGAATGAAAGATATTATCTGAATCAATTTCGTTTGTCGACCTATTAAGCTTACGAGTCTTTAAACAATGTCCGATTCAGGCTATATGATTAGATATCATTTGACAAATTCTGGTTCACCATTGATACATTATAGCCCAATAAGTATCCTCCGAAAAATAATTAAATGTAGTCCATGTACTGACGTAAGCAGAATACAGCTATCACTGTGTAGCTAACATTTGTCTCAAGCTTGCCAAGTTCTGAATCCAGCCTACGCTACCATGTGTATTGGTCCGTAAGTATTACCATTTCAAGCAAAAGATCAGTCTTTCATTTGACATTAAACTAGTTAACCTAGCTTACTGATGTTAGTTACTCTAGTTCTTAGTTAGCATGAATGTTAGCTAGATTGACGTCAGCTACAAGGCTATGTGGAAGTGAATTAGCTAACTAGCTGATTACCTTACCTGATCCTGCGACAACGAGCAAGCTGACAGAGCCCTTCTTTCCTGGTTTGCATTCTGATCCCTTCCTCACAACAATCAATAAACGTATAGCAAAAACGAATACTATAAAACATATTCCAGCGATAACTCCCCCAAACATTGCCATAATAACAAAACTTCAAATACACCAAAGCATGGCGGCTGTTTGCAGCAACGGAAGACACTTGCGGACAAACCTAACGGACAACGCGCTTATGAAAACTTTCAAATCTTTTCCCGCAGTGATTCGAAAACATTCATTTGCTTTTCACCAAGAAGGTGAACTTATCATAGTTTATACTTCCTTGTTCTCCCCTTAGTTCACAGCGAAGTGTGGATCATCCCAAATAGCATTTCTACTATAACTCATTTGTTATACACTGTGCCTCTCCCTCATTCTTTTCTTTTGTATTTTAAGCTGTTACTGTCACCTACTTTTGTGTTTTAAAACCTACATCTTGTGAACTGGAATATCTTTGACACACTTCTACTAAGAACTCCATACCATCTTGGCTGGCTATTTCCCTTTTAACCTAAATTTTAATATCCCATTCACTGGCTTCATCGCAACATTCCCTGCCCTGTCTTCAGTTCAGTACTAGCTTCTTCCTTTAACCCATGGATTGCTGTAACACTGTGAATAAACAGTTCCAAACAGTGATCAGCAAAGACAAGTTGCCAGAAATCCAAAAATATTGCTAACCTGGCTGCTATATCCACAACCACTGTAGAATCTCTTCTCTGGAAAAACGGCAAGCTGCAACCACTAATACACACAAACTCTGGCCTCATTCCCCCTCCCTTCTCATTACAGGTGACTTTGCCGTGTTCTTTGAGGGAAAGTTGCTGACATCTGTAGGCTTTCAAGTCCCCAGCTGCACAGCACACCATCCTCACTGCACCTCAATGTCTTTTTTTTCCATCTTCTCTCCCCAAACTATCTGCAGTGTCTTGCAGCTACAGCCGTCCAGCAAATAGACAATTATCTGAAAATTATCTTGTAGAAAAAGCCTCCTACTATGTTATGATGTTTTCATTCATTGACAACCAGGATCTCAGCTCCTTCTTCTCATTTCCTTTGAATCGGATTTGGTTTAAAAATTTATTTATCAACATTTATGCTTATTGTTCCTCCTACCATTGCTATTCTGATGTGTCACGTGATTCTTACTCTCCCCCAACTTAATCACATTAAAAAATATCTTAAAAGGTTTTTAAGATGTGCGCACCCAAGGAAAGTCCCAGGAACCAAAAAAAATAAAAAAATGGAAAAGGCCAGAACTCACATGATGAAGATTGCACATTTTTTTTGCCTTAAATATACCTATACCTTATTGAGATCTTTGCATGAATGATTAACCTCCTCCTAAGCCTTGACTGGAATTGACTGGCCTACTTTACATTCTGAGTAAATGCTGTCCTTTTCAGGCCATCTCCATGTCTCTTGGTTCTCAGTCAGGCTTGCACAAATCTCCATCTGACTCAGTAACAGACAATCTTTACAGATGGTGTCACATTAGTGTTGCTGTATAGCAGATTCCTACCCAAAAGCATAACCGCACTTCGTCTGTCCCACACCACCTACCTTGCCAATTTCCTTGTTTAGGCCATTGTATGGTCCCATATGAACTGATAACGGTCCACTCCTTGCTACTGCCACCAGATTAGTGTGTAGTGGTGTGTCTTTCCCCACAAGGGGGGCACAATATACAATATTTTATTGTATTTATTGTGTTGTATGCAATCCACTAGGTCCAGGTTACAACACATGCTCAACCTCATTCCATCAGTAAACCTTGCACCTCTGCATGAGCTGGGTAACTTCTGGTAATATAGGAGGCACCCACCCAGTGGGGTCCAAATAGTGGAATATTGTAGCCAGCTCTGCAACCGTCAAAACAATATCACAAACTTTCAGTGCAAAACCCACTGTATCCCACATACCACTAAGAACAGAAAGTCCTGCTTAGATCATTGTTAGACATCATGTTTATATTGTATTATGATCATTTATCCCCATACATGCATTAAAAAATAAGGTGTGTATAATCATTATAATTTGCCTGTAAGGCACTTTGGATAAGCCAAATAAACAAATACAATTGTGCCTGACAAATAAAATAACAAACGGAAGCATTATTTGTTGAGCCACATACATAGCACATCTATAAGCTATTGCAGGATTTATAAGTAGGCCATTCTGTACTATGTACCGCACCTATGCAATTAAAGAACAAAGTGTTCGGCTCTGCCCAACAATGTTAAATATAGCCATAATATTGTTTTGAGGTTGGGACATAGTCCAAACCAAAACCTCAAATATCTGATCTTTCAATTTCATTTGCTCCTGGAATTTCCCAGTTCGTCAGTGAAAATTGCTTGAATTTTATATATTCAAACAGAATTTTTCATCGACGGGAGTCAACCAAAAAAAACAATTGTGTATGATATATTGCACTTATTTCTGCCGGTGCACGTTAATATCTCTTTAAGAATGTAGCTGTAATTTGATACTCATAGGAAAAGCGCCTTGCCCTGCAATAACCTCCCCCATCACTGCCATAAGCGAGCATCAGCTTAACGACACATCTCTCACAGAAGGCAACGTGCTTTTCGATGCATTAAATAAATAGTCTGCTGCTAGGCTTTGCATTGCAGCAGACTCTAGTCGTCATACAAATACAGCTATCTAATTTTAGAATGACACTGCGATGACGACGATTTACCTGTAATTATGGCTGAACCTATTTTTCAGCCCATATTTTAAAACATTACTAAATTTGGTCAATAAACCAGTTCATTACGGAGCTTAGATTTTTCTTCTTAATGAGAGGCAAAAGGTAAGTTTATTTTTTTCATGTTTCTGTGTATTTCAGATCGGGAAATATTTTTAAGCAATGCGGCGTGAGATGGCCTATCCGTCTGCGAGTGCACTGGTCATTTAATCAATGTAAAAATATGTATTGAGACATTTATTTTCATTAACAAATATAGGGGGATATGGTGTTTTCACTGGTGAATTACAAATTGCCCTAATCGTAAACCACATGGCAAACTAACCAGCGTCACACTTAACGTTAATAACTACTCCAAGGTTTTGCTTTCATTTTTTAAAATGTGTGTATGGGCTACAACCGTTTTATAGCGAGCATACAAGGTAACTACTGCAGTGACATTCGATACAGGGGCTATATCGTATCGGATATTCCATACAGGCTATCTGCACGTCATGCCACTCACAGTCCTGTAATCTGTGCAAACTCAACCATGGAGGATAGCTTGTTTGCTAATTGTAGCCTATTTCAGTTTGATTAAGACAATTGTATCTTTTTGAAGATGTTAACTACAACAGCATATGCGGTATTTGCGAATGACAATTTTCTTCAATCGAGCGTCGGCAGCTAGCGGCACGAGCTCTAGGAGAGAAAATTGAAGGTTTCATATAGCCTAAGCTAATCATTTTGAGCTATGGTAGCATACTAGCTAACCAATTAAAAGGACCGCAGTGGAATAACGACTACCATTTCCTATCTGAACTTTACGGCCGTGAGTCATGCTGCACGTGTAGCGAGATGTGATGCATCCGACTTCCTCAGCAGTGCAAAGATGATTGAATAGGGTCGATCAATGCTTCCGAATCCGGTTCGGATGAAACACTTACATACTCATTTAGGCCACTAATTTAGAGCTGACATCGCTTGCTTTTGTTTAAAGAGCTGCCCGAATACGGTCCAAAGTATAATGATCGCCTTTGTATAAATCTCAGCCTAAGAATATCTCTGTCGACAGATTACTGGCTTCAAGGACTTAAAAATAGACAACTTATCAGGTATTGTAAGACCCAGACCTTTAATCAACAGCCTAATCAAATGTAAAAATTTAGAAGCAGTTGGAGCAAAAATAATCTTACAAAGTATTCTTCCAGGATTTTGGTTGGGCTGACACTGGCAGATCCAGTCACATGTCTGAACACTTGTGTACACACTAATGCAAGCTGTTATTTAATTGATTTTTCTATTGCAATCCAATATGTTTCAGTATGTTGTGCCAGCTTACACTTTTTCAGTATTCAAAAGTATTGTTTTGGTATCACTATACTATACAGTATACCCTGAATTTATTCTGCTCTACATGGACTTGCAGATACTGCATGTTTGTATGCAGTCAATCATCTGGACTTGCAAAGTTATATTGCAAACTATTGACTAATTATATAGGTAATAATGTTCACTGAGGTATGCTCATCCAGCTGTTTGAGTGTGATATTGTGGTAGATTTCACAATGCACCTTTAATTAGGTTAATTCAATTATTAGTATTCTTATTATTCATCATAAGCACGACTAATGAAATGCCTCATATCACTGTGTCTCAAATTTAGTTTGATAAATCACTGCATTTATATAGTGCTTTTCTTACACTCAAATGCTTTACAGTGATGAGGGGGAAACTGACCTGAACCACCACCAATGGGCAGCACCCAGAGGTGATGCACAGCAACCATTTTGCACCAGAGCACTCACCACACATCAACTAATATGGAGAGGTAGAGACCCTTCTTTTAGCCAAATAAATCTGGAGATGATTAGGCGGCAGGTTGAAAGGGCCAGGGTGGGAATTTAGGTAGACAAGTGTAGTTCATGAATAATTTGTTCATAATCTGAAGATTAATGTAGACCATGACCTTGTATCCCTTTTAAGGTCAACTAATTTGGGCCTCAGCCGCAGATAAGGCTTTATTTAAGTTTGTGTATTTTCTTATGTCCAGTTAATTTGCTGCTGTTTTATGTGAAATGCTCTGGTTTGGTGATTCCAGTTTTATCACTTTTGTTAGGCTACCATTTATATGGTTAGCTCCACAATATTTTAGTTTGTTTTTCCAATTGAATATGTTCAAATCCCTACCCCCTAATCTAGAATTTCATTTTAACTATTTGTAGCTGCTTTCATGTGTGAGCCCCACTGCTGATTCAGGAGAGTGAAGACATCCGTGGATCTCCTCTGAATCGCTGTCACCAACCTTCTTTTCACACTGCAGCTCACAGCTCGCAGCTCGCATGGAATTGAGTCAGAGGAAGACATCTTATTTGTGACTTTTGGCATGCAGTCAATGGCCCCCTATTGACCTGTGGTGGTTGCTAGAGAACCAATAAATGTGTACTCTTTACCGAATTAAGCCTCCCATACTGGCAAGACAATTGTGCACTGTTAAACTACTTTAATTGTTATCTATAGGGCAATTCCATGGTAACTGACATTACAACTGCAGGATATTTGAGTGGTAAAGTCAAATACAGCTAAATAAGAGACTGACATATGCTTTTATAACTCTCAGGATTTTTGTATTACTCATGTAGCTATATTAGGCTTTGCCACCCAAATATTCAGTAGGTGTAACTTAAGGTCAGGTACTGTGGAATTTCCCTATAGCTTATGCAAAAGGATTTAAATATGGTATGGTAATTACACTGAAAACAACTACTTTAGGCAAAATGGAGGCATACAGTAGGAAATTACTTGACTTGGACCAGTTTTAGACCGTGAAGGTGAACAGGAGGCTTGATTTCCGGTTAGTTTGGCTGTCCTCCATTGATCCATGCAGTGAAATCTGACAATATCTAAATCCCCTGCACCAGGCAGTTTCTCCACAAAGATACTGCAGTAGTGGGTGTTGAATTCCTCAGGTCAGATCTAAACTTGAGGAAAACTATCTATGTCTATGATTATTGCTTCCAGTGCTTCAACGAAGAATACCATTTGTGCCACGATAGTACACTGTGATCCTTTGTGAGAAATATTTACTTTTATAGGAATGTATTAATTCGCATTTCATCTGTAAAGCAATGTTTTGATAAATCTGATAAACCACATGATTGAATATTGGTCAACACTTGGCATTTGTCACAAGCAACAAAATATTCAGGTCAATACGCTTCATGATTCAGTGTGTAGTATGTTTCTGTCAATGAAATAGTAAAGGCTTTTAGAATAGAAACTCACTTTTATAAATTGGATGCCTTAGAGCCTGTAGATTTATTTTCCATTAAGAGATGGAGCTTGTTATTGGAGATTGTTGTTTTTGTCATTCAAACAGCATTCTTGGGTATCTTGCTCTTCAAAAAACAAACCATCTGGAGCTGTGTAGAATGATATACCACAGGAAATATTGGTACAATCTTTTCATTATGTACACGTTTTTCCTGACAGTTTCTTCAATGCCCAGTAGTGGCGTGTTTTAACAAGAATACATAGGCCTATACCTGACAGGGTTGAAGCTGATTCCTTTTCAATTCAGTCGTTTATGTAATTCATTTCAAATAAGTTGAATTGAAAATAGTTACAATGATATGAGTTATTTAATATTAATTTATTGAATCATAATTTGTTGGCTGAATTGAAATGAGTCCAGCTCTGCTAACAGATGCAAATTCCTCTTCGGTTTTTAAGATTTCAAGTGGTGACATTTCCTCCTGGTACCATATAGAACATTAATTGTCAGAACAAAGTAGATGTTTTATTGAACTGAAGGGTTTTCTTTCCATTTCACCACTGAGTCTCTCTGGAGTTACAGGTAGGTACACTCCTTTCTCTCCCTGTTTACCATCTGTCTGACTCAGAAGGAGAGATTATAAAGTAGGTCAAGTTCTCGTGGTCCTGTACTCAGATGCTCCTGGAAATTGCTTTAGATACAGTGAGCACTGTTGCATAGTGCTGAGATGAGGTGATTGATGGGAATGTCTGGTCTCCTGCTTCACCTGGTTCATGGTTGGTACTTTGGAATCTTTGCTGATGGTTTATTGATCAGCGTAAGTGTGTCACTACTTTAATATGATGTGCCACATTGGGTTCATTTGGCCATTGGTGCAGAACAAGGGGCCTTTCAGTTCCGCTTACATTTTCAGTTAACAGTTTAAGTTTTCTCCCATTCAATTAGGATGCATTTAATATACAGTACTGTGAAAAAGTTCTTAAGTTCTGCTTTTAAGCCGTCATTAATGATCCAATTGTAGTACCTGAATCAACTTAATTAATAACCTGATTACCTGCCTATTGATTGTCACATTGTCTGTTGATTCTGGGAGCTGTGCTTAAGGCAATTGACACACATTAATCAATTTTAAGTTATTGAGAAAAATGTGTAAATAATAGCTACATGAATGTAGCGCAGGTGAATATAATCTGTCAACTGAAATGTTTTGCTTTTTAGTTAATATCAAGAGAAAATAAATAGCTTAGTCCTGGGTAGCATATCCTGCTAAAGCACTAGTGCTTAGTGACGTTTTGTACTCCCAGGTGGAATATGAATCTCAACCATATTTGTCAGAGGTCAAAGAGATGATTTGATGCATGTCAATTAGTGAAAATGTCATGCTAAACAATAAGCCTAATCATAATCATCTGAAACTGTTATTTATGTGGCTCAGTACCTCTTTAGAGTCATGCTGTCTGCGTAAGTAAACACGAGGAAACATTTTGTTACACAATAAAATTTTTCCTTCAGCCTGATATCTGTGCTCATCTGCTTCTTTTGTTATTGTGGAAAGCTGTCTAACCTGTAATAATCTGGAACCAAGACTGTATAGCACAAAGTCACAAATTCCACAAAAGCACTAAGCATAAAAACTAAAGGCCACACAAGCCTTCCTTTACAGAGATGACTAGGCTATATTGCTGGATTGTTCGTATTGTATACTCTCTGTGTATTTGATCAAATGAAACATGCATTTTAAATATGAGATAAAAAAGGTAGTCATGGTAATGCCTATGTTAAAGAATGATGTCTGGTTTTAAGTGAAACAATGTGCTTAGTAAAACTGTTACATTCTGCACAATGAATGCTGAACTTAATTTTGAAGCTTGTAGATTGTAGATCTTGTAGATGGCATATACCCGACATAGGCGGCACAGTGTTGCAGTGGTTAGCACTGCTGTGTCGCGAAAAGATGGTTGTGGTTGCGAGTCTCTGGAGTTTGCATGTTCTTCCCGTGTTTTGAGTGGGTTTCCTCCCACACAGAGTCGTGTATGTCAGGTAACTAGGTATATTCCTGCTCCTTGGAACTTATCTTTTCTTACCTTGTTTTATCTTATACTAGTTTCAGGAAGTGAGGGCACACCAAAGGACACAGAAGCACACCAAAGGATTAGCTGTTCTCAGTTTTACTGCAAGTAGCAATGGGAGCTCCTTGGATGGCACTGAATTGGGTCCTGCCCAACTTGCACTTGGAAAGGATTGGGCCCAGGGCTTATCTTTATGAATCAGTGCTTCCAGACTCTGTTTACTAAAGGAAGGCAGGTCTAATTCCTGCCCCCAACATAAGGAAAAAGCTATTTGCAGTATGATTTGTATTTCAAGATTTTGTAGAGGATTGTTTCCTTATCCAAAATCCACTTCAGCCCATAACTAAACTGCAGAGTATAATATTATATGTGCAGGTTTTTGGGATGCTTTTTGACTCAGCTACTTTTGCAGAGGAAAATGAATGTTAAGGCCTTTATTTGTTAACTAGCATGGCTCCTTGTTTCTTGGCATAAAGAGCCAGTGTTACCCTTGGCATTTGTGGTTTTTGCTCGGGACATAAACATAAGTAAACATTTTTTGTAGACTTGCTGCTAATCATATTTCCGTCTGTAAAAGTCAGCAGTTTCCATACGATAAGAAATTCTGTTCATGAATATGATGACAATGTGCAGCCTGTATTCATTTTATGGGCAATTGCATGCTTTCTTAGAAGCAGTCAGTCATGCGGTCATAATTATCCTACACTGCACAGAAGTGATTTTTTGTACTATTATTACTTTTTCACAGAAATGTTATGGTCAGTTTGTTTCTTGGTGGACTGCCACGGCAATTCGTCTGAAGAGTGATTATCATGATTTACAAATTCACAATTTAAGCAGTGCTTACATGAAGCAGTCTAAAAATAAATTTTTAGGGACAACTAGTTCATAAGTTGTGTAGTCCTTGTAAGAATTGCTTGTTCATGGTTGTAACCGTTTTGATCCAGTGCTATTTCCAGTCCCCTCCATAATTATTAGGAGCTTTAATGAATAAAAACAAATGAGATAAAATGTACTTTATTTATCAAATGTTTTCCATGATTATCAATATAAGAAAATGTATATTCGCTAGCCTAATCTTATTGTGATTACATTTCCCAGGGGACATTCAATTGCAAAAGCTTGATTCTGTTCTTAGTGAACCATCTTTGTGGATTTTGAGGAATGCTTTAGGTCATTGTTGGCAGTAAGGTCCAACTACCACTCAGTTTTCGCCTCCTGACAGAGACAGCCACATTTTGTTCTAAATTCTCCTGGTACCTGATGGAGTTTGATACCATGTATCGAGGTTACCAGAGCCTTTGGGAGCAAAACAGTCGCACAACAACAGATATCCACCATACTTCACCTTGGGGTTACCTTGAGTGTTTTGCATGACTATCCCTCCTTTTACAGAAATCCCACCTGATTATAGAACTTCCAATGCTGTTTAGCAACTCCCAGGCACTTACATTTGCGGCTGTCCACAAAGGCTCATTCTGTGCCTACTTCTATTTCTGTTATGCAAACTCAGAGGCTGTGGAATGAGTTAAACATTCACTCCTGCTCTACAGGTGTTGAGTTTCCACACACATTTAACATTGGGGCCATCACACATAGAGATGTGCTTTGTAAGTTAGTTTGTTACTGGGTTTACTTGGCCAGAAGAAAAACATGGTGCATAAACTGCACTTTATATCATAATAATGTTTTTTATTTTTCATCTTTGTTTCTCTGTGTGGATAGTTCAAAGTAGTCTATTATGTCTGATGGTGGTGAAGATAGACAATGTTGTTGGTTAACTGACTCTTGTTTGCATGTGGCCACCAGGTCACTTTACAGTTGAACAGTTAAGGTTATGCTGCTTTTTGGTCAGCATGCAGCATGCAAATAGGGCCAATGGATGGTTCAACTTTCAGGCTCGGTCTCACTAATTCTGTTTTTTTTCTTCCTTGTAGCGGGGGCGAGCAGCCATGGATCCCTTCAGCCAGCTGATTCTCGCCATCTCAGTGACCAGCTTCTTCACTTTCCAGTGGCTGTTCCACAGTGTCAGCCCGTGGGTGTCCACCCGTGTCAGCGCTGGCTTCCGGGGGCTCAGCCACAAACAGACGATAGAGTGGAACTCTAGGTACTGAAATCAACAAAGCTTTTTTTCCCCTCACATGGTATATACATTTGTACCACAGAAACCCGGGTCTGCTGCATGGAAAAGCAGTGTTCATGAGCTAAATATGATTGAGTTATCCACTGATGACAATTTGCTTATATTACTTTACATTATAGGCATTTGGCAGATGCTATTATACAGAGCAAAGTACAACAAAGTGCGTACCCATAACCAGGGACAATATGCACAATAATGTGTACATATAAGTCAAGTGTGCAAAACACAAGGACAATTTAATGTGCTTACATCACAAAAAATAGATCTGTTTATTTGAATATATTTTAATCTCTATCGGCATTTTCTTTTAGTTTAATTTATGCCCACAGGATGCGATCAGCATGCTTTAAGTGTATTGGAAAGATCTGTTGGTAGAGCATCACGGTACGTATGTAATAAACGCAGCAGTTGTAACACCTGTAAACGAGCAATAGAGTAGCGAACAATCCCTCGCCATTTAATTCCCTGTGAATGTGTATGTCCGTGACCTGTAGTCTGACATTTTCTTCAGTCTCTTCTCAAACATTGGAATGTATTAACCTGTGTTTAACTGAAGGATGTGGTCGTAAAGTCACACAAGTGTTTACTTCGGAAAGCACAGCAGCGGCATAATTCTGAATTTCTTCCCACCTGGCTTTGCATAAAAAACGAGAATGTTTTGGCAGCCTAACTCCAGGGAAACGCGCTGGGGGTGTGTTAGAAAGTCTGAAGGCAGGACAGGGAAGCTAAAAGCTCACACCTGGCCCAACGTCTGTGTCTCCATGGGAGCGTTATGTAACCGGCTGCAACTCCCCCGTTACAGCTCTGATCCTCACCTTACAGTTTATCACAGTCATTAACTGCGCCGCAAATCCACTGGGCATCGGTAGGTGGCCTATTACACCCTTGGCGGGAATCGCGGATACAGACAGGATCATGGATTTGTATCAGGCAGTACGGCTACCTCTGAGTGACATCAGCACGTAGCGTATTGGATGCTATAATCTTGGATAGAGCCCATTCTTTCAAAGGTAGCTTTTCCTATAAAATGAAAAGGGCCCTCTGGGTGGAGCACTATAGTCCTGGAGCTGTCTTTGAGCCTGCAGACTATGAGGGCTGTTAATCGCTGCAGTCTCACGCTCTCACTGAAGCTGGGATGAAGGAAGATTAATGGGGCTCTGTGGACCAGGCAAAGCCGATCGCTGGACTGGCAGGGCGATCCGGACAGATTTAGTACAGCAGTACATCAATAACTAAAACGGCATAATCGATTAATAAAATCGAATAATTGATTTGATTCGATTCTATTTGATTCTATAAGGTAATATGAATATTCTTATAAGACCTGTGTCAAATTAATTATGTGTAATTATTTTGGATTCAAATACTTTTCTACGCTTTATTCAGCTTGTCTGGTGTAGTGAAACCTATTAAATATTCTCAAAAAGTGCGAACCCTGCTTTCTGGTCCTCTTTGTTGGCTCAATTGCACCAGGCAAGATAAATCGAGCACAGAAAAGGATTTGAATCCAAAACAATTACGTAATTGACCCAGGTCTGTTATTTGTTTACATTGATCAGTTTGTGTTCGTCACTATATTTTGTGTGCTGGAGAATGTGATGACCATAAAAGGTGTGTGTGAAGCATTTGCTATTTCCTACTTTTAGGACAGTATCCACTTTTCACGCCCTGGTGGTGGGACTCTTCTGTCTCTACATCTTGCTCTTCGATGACGCTATCAATGAAGATCCTGTCTGGTAAGATCTCTATTGCATTATGAGGATTGTGTAATGAGTTTTCTATAGAAGCCACAACATTGTTTTCCAGTTATTATAGCAATATAATAATCTTATTATCTCAAGTAACTGTACTTTATTATTATTGTTTGTGTCTGTGACTATAGGGGAGATCCTACACTGGTGAAAATAAATGTGGGCATAACAACAGGCTACCTCATTTCCGGTGAGAGTTTTCTGATAGATTTTCTATTCTATCTGCACATGTATTATTTTCAAGCTGATGTTGGTAATGATAACCACTATAGACAGGATGCAAATATCTACCGCACAAGAAATCCCTTGTAGACTGAACATGCATTTCTAAACAATGTATTTGTAAAAAAAAATTATGACCTCAGTATTCTTGTCTGTCTTTTGTCCTGTTTTTTCAGATCTGCTGCTCATATTTTACTTTTGGAAGGCAATAGGGGACAAGTTTTTTGTAATCCATCATCTGGCAGCGTTGTATGCTTACTACTATGTACTGGTGAGTTCCCTATTGTCCAATAGCAGAACGTGCAGGCAAGATGGGAAAGAGACAACCAAGTGTGAACAGCTGTGCAGTGTTTGCTATTAACAGGAGGACTATGAAGTAGGTACTTACGTACACATCACTGTCCCCGTTTGATGTGATCCTATTAACTATATGTAAGATAATTAACCAGCATGCACAATTAACAAGGTGCACATTTCTCTCAAACTTGAAGACTATGCTGTCATGAGTCTGTGAAATATTTTGGTGACCAATTGGAAAAGTCAAGTGACCCATCTGAAGACATTCCTAACGTTACATATTTCTGACGTGTACCGTCAGAAGGTTTCCGAAAGTGAGAAAATATGTTGCACTACTTTTACGCTACTACCTTACAGTTCACTACTTTGAACCTTTTAATCCATTAGCTAACACTGTGAATAAATGGGCTTCAACACGGATGCAGCAATAAATGTAGTTGTATTGTGAAATTAAGGGGACATTCTTTCCTCCTTCCTTTGATTTGGTTCATTACATTTCAATAAAAATCACACTTTGTCCAGTTTGGCCCCTTTAATCTTAAAGTGATGTCTAGACAGCAGGCCTGCCAGCCCTTGTCCAGCTTGAGTCTAGGGTAGGTGATTTAGAAGGGCCACTGCTGTTCACTCTTGGTTCTGTGCGTCTGTAACCCTCTAGGTCGCCAGGTTCTGTAGATGATGATGATGATGATGATGATGGTGGTATTTTTTGCATGGAATGCTCAATGGCAGTAACAGCAGAATCCCCCCTCCCTCCTTCCCTCCCTCCTGCCCTCCCCTAAGCCCTGCTTCTCTCTCACTGGCCCCTCTGTATACTCCTGAAGTGAAACCAGCTCCTGAAGCCAGCTGTACTGTGTGCATGCCTCCGCTGCTCGGGTGTAGGGTGGAGGGTCTCTGTGTGCATGCCATAAACGCCTCTACTGCTTTGTGCCAGAGCTGAATTCTGCCTACCTCCCGCTTGATAGCCGGCCCACGCCGTTATCCCCGCTCCCCGGACACTCGAGACGGGGGGCGCTGCAGTGCTATTGTCCAAATCATATCAGGCTAGCAGAAGCCAACACTTTTGACAACTAAAGTGAATGAAAAAACAAAACAAAGCGGCAACTGCGATGGCACGTGCGTTATCACCTTTTTGTGATGCATAAAACTGGGAGGCACAGGTTCATATTGGTAAGAGACTGTGTTGTTCCAGGTTGCTCTAAAGTGAATGTGCCTGACTTGCACACTAGCAGGCTACCTCCATTAGTAAATACCGAAAACAGTACATCATATCAGAAAAGGCAAATAGTAAAAATTGGTTGACCACATGTTTTTTTAATTTTTTATGTATTATGTTTATGCTCGGTATGGTTAAATTTGTTGATTTTCAAAGGCTCGCTCAGCTCTGTGGCACAATGTATTTTCCTTTTAACAATTTGCTCAGGAAACTGTGGGTAAAAGTAGAGGGATGTGCTGGGTGATGCTGATGGAAAACCAAAATAAAACCAAAAAAGAAGCAATACTCCAATTGCTATTCACCTTATAGCATGCAGACCTAATGAATTCAGACAGATTCTGAATTGAATTAAAGACACTGGGCGAAAGTGGGTAGGGAAGTAGTGCATTCTTTCAATGTGCTTTCTGGTCATCATTACTGATGCAGGCTTTCCTCTTGTTGTAGAAAACTGGTCAAATGACTGTCAAAGTATGACTGAATGAAATGCTCAGATATTTTCATAAAAATCTTTTTATGAAATCCTGATTTTAATCATATTTCATCTCGTAGGACTTGCATATATTCAGTTTTACAAATTGGGATAAGTGATGATGACGATGAGTTTCCGATGAGTTAAAAGTAATAATTGCATGAAGCCCATAGCTATATATCTGTACAAGATTCTGTGTGATGCCGTTTCTGGTCTGTTATTTTAGAACATAACCATCATGGCATTACTTTTGAAAGTCTATGGATCCTGAATTCATGGAATGCCGTTTGTACTGACTGACATTGACATTATTAATGTGGATATTTTGCACTGTAAATTGTTTGCATACGTTTTGAATATTTTTTCTTTGCTACTGTATGCCATGCACCAAGGGATGGACCCCATATTCATAAGCCACTATGATGCTAAGATGATGCTAAAACTCCACATTGAATGTGTTTTCTGGAAAGTGCTATGCTAAATCATTCAGTATCTACAGTGAACAGAAAAGTGCTTGCCAGCTATTCGTAACATATTCAAACCATCATATTAGCTAGCGAGCTATGTAATTCCAAATACCTAATATATCAGCATGAGTTTGGATTTCTGAACTGAATCTAAAATAGTCTGCAAAATATGCCCCAAATTAGGCACAGTCATTTAAAAATGTTTCCAATGCTTGTAGTTTTAAGACTGAATATCAATTATGCATATCTTGCAAACCATTATGTCTCTACATAGTTTCTATAGTTTTCCATCTCTTTCCATATTCCTTTCTATATATTTATGAATACATTTTCTCGGACAAACATTTATCATGTAAATCCAATAAAATAATACGCTATTGCCAGAAAATGTATAAAACAGTACAGCTATATAAACCTTAAGATTCATATTGTTCTCATGATTAATCTACAAATGGTACTATCCAGATTGATCTTAATTATCAGATTTTATGTGTAGTCTTCAGTGCATGGTAAATGTCTTTGACAGTGTTGGTGTTGCTGCTTTTTTGCTGCCGGTTGTAGTTGCACTTATTTTCCAACACTCTTTTGCTCTTTGTCTCTTTCTCTGTCCTCACCTAACTTGTCTTATTGATTAACTCCGTCCCACTTCTCTTGCCAGCCAATCCTACATGCAAAAACTACCAAAATGAAGTTAGTCTTAATTTAATGAAAGGCCAGACTTGACTGACCTAGATGGACTCCCTTCCTGTCTTGTCTGCAGTTAGTGCTGTTGGCGGTACACTGGGCACTCTTCTGTTGCTCAGAAACAACAGTATGGACTTACCAGTATGTAGAGGTACTAGCTTACAATGCTGGAAGGTTCATATCCTCTGCTTTTAACTGGTATCAGGTGTATAAGGTCTGTTTCCAAACTCCAGTAAGTATAATGTTCCTTTGCAGTCTCACAGGTAAGTTTGTGTTCCCTGGTCCAAGCTTCTTTAAACACCACTGTTCCTCAGCCCCCTCATGCACTTAGTTCATAAAATTGCTTGTTTTATGGATGAGATCAGTTAACTAAATTATGACAAAATTGACTGTAGAATTACCAATTTTGCTGTGGGAGAGGGGGTGTGTGGTGTTCAGAGTAATGCTCCGGGTTTGCACGGTAAGAAGCGTGAAATGTCCAGTTTGGGTGGTGGTGGAGGAGACCTTTGTTTGGCATGGCTAATTATTGCTTTTTTGACTAGTGGCTGTGTATATACTTTTTATTACTCCTATGCATTCATGCAGATTGTAGTGCTTGTTGTAGTAATTGTTGTGTACGGATGCTATATTGTCTGGATAGTGGGATGTTTTAAAAATGAATCCAATGTTCTCTGCCTGGCTCTCACCTTGAATGGAAAGAGGTCCTGGTCATTTTGTGTGTGTTTAAATAAGCTGACTGATTTGTGCTGATTAGTTTCTCAATGGTTCTACGGTTGTTTTTTTGTGTAATGAATTATGTCTTTATGATACACAACTAATTGCTGTAGATGTAATAGTACATTGACAATCTGAATAAATATTTGACTTTCAGCTTCCAATCCCAGGGCTATTAACATGCATTATAGTGTACATGGAGTACAGATAATGTGTTACTGAGGGACCAGATGAACCAGATGGTGTTTTGCATTTTTGTAAAGTTATTGCTCATGTTGTGCCAAGGCACTGTGTGGTAGTTCTGTAGACACACCCAAGTATTTATCTTCCAATAAGGGCCATATATTTGGTGCGTGGCTCTTGAATTATCAACCACTTACATAAGTTTGAACTTTTCTTGACAAATATACAGCACAGTCCATAAGTATTTGGACAGTAGTAGAGTTTTTGTTCTTCTGACTCTACACCAGCACATTGGATTTGAAATTAATGTGAGGTTAAAATGCAGACTATCACCATTAACTGGAGGGAACATTCATATGAAGTACATTCATATTGAGTGATCCATGTAGGAACTACGTTCATGTTCATACAGTCATACAGAGCCCCACCCCCTTTTGGTGGACCAAAAGTCATTGGACAGATGGCTTCTCAGCTGTTACTGATTAGTCGGATGTATTCAATCACTTCCTTAGTGCAGGTGTTAGAGGGCTTTCAGTGTATAGTCTTGATTCAAGGCTTTGGATTGCCTTTGGAGTCTGTTACTGGCTTTTTCAACATGAGAACCAGAGTTGTGCCACTGAAAGTTAAGGGAGCTATTATGAGGCAGATAAATACGAGAAAAGACAGTCAGAGACATAGGCCAAGCAATAGGCTTACTGAAACAAACTGACACATCATAAAGAAGAAAGAGTGCAGTGGTGTATGTTTTGGATTATTGCCTTGCTGTGGGATGAAGCCCCATCCAAAGAGTTTGGAGCCATTCGATTTAACTTGAGCAGATGAGATGCTGTTGTACACTTCAGAATGGGTTTCAGAGGGGGTTCTTTATTTCTTTGACAGTTCCTTTCCGTCCCCACACTTTGCTCTTGCCATCACTCTGATGTAAGTCAATCTTGGCCTCATCTCTCCATAAGACATTTGTTTCAGAGCTCTGCAGGCTCTTTTAGGTACTAATTAATTAACCATATGCTGAATTCTTCAGTCATCAACAGTTGAGATATTCCTTGGCCTACCAGCCCCTTTGCAATTACTGAGCTCACAAGTGCTCCCTTTCTTCTTAATTATGTTCCAAACTGTTTATTTTGGTATAGCTATTGTTTGGCCCATTGACAGTTTTTTCTTATTGCTCAGCCTCATAATGGCTTCCTTGACTGTCATTGGAGAGGAGAGTCAAGGATCCTCTCCTCTGATCTGTTATTGCTGTCTAATAACAATAATAACACTCCAAAGGCAATCAAAAGCCTCAAATCAAGACCTAATACTGAAAGCTTTCTTATACCTATACTAAGGAAGCGATTGAATACACTTGACTAATCAGGTGTATTCAGTTGAGAAACCAACGGTCCAATTATTGTTGGTCCCCTAAAACAATACCCTCAGATCAAAGGTGACAGTCTGCATTTTAACCTCATATTCATTGTATCATTTCAAATCCAATTCTATTGAAATGAAGCATTTTATGAATATATTGCAGCTGTGGATGATGGATACCACAAATAGGTTATGAATAGTTAGTCTAAATTTATGGGAAAACATTCCCACATTTTTTGTTTTATCTCACGCTTACTAATACAAACAAACTGTATGGATGATGAACCTTAACGAGGTTTCCTAAGCTGAAGCTATGCCATTATGTTCTATGCGTGTATGTATGTGCACTTTTCCTAGTTCATTATTTCTCTTGTACCTTGTTCTTCTAGGGCCCAGGAATGTTGCCTTATTTTGCTAACTTCCGTCTGCTTGCAGAGTTCTCCACCCCTTGTGTGAACCAGCGGTAGGTACTCACCCAGGTGTTTGTGGTTGCCAAGAGAACTGCTGAGTCAGTGCTCTGACCGTGACAGCAGTCAAGAGTCATGTAGCCAGTAATGCTGTAAAAAATATATTTGACAGATACAGACAAAATAATATTTAGTTCAGGTTAGACTGATAATTGCATTGTAAAATCACCCCATCGTGTTTTCTGTGAAATTTATGAAATCTAATCAATTTATTGTGTTTAATTCCAGATCATAATAAAACATATCTATTTATATTTGAAGACTAGGTATCCTGGGGAATGAAATAAAATTAACTGGAAAACTGGCTTCATGGCCCATTGCTGCTCTTTGAGTTCCTTAACCCAACTGGCATGCCAAGACTTCTACTTATGAATACTTTTTTTTTGGTTAACTGTAAATATGTTTTCAAGACAAAGTAGACCATGTTTTTATCAACGGACCTTGTAGTTCTTAAATTGTGCATCCCAAATCAGATAATTTACTTTAAAGATATTATCATGAAGTTTATTATTTACACTCAATTGAGTATTCTTTGTATTCATTTATTTTATTTTATTATTAATACATTCAAATATGCTAATTCAATCACAGGGAATTAAGTATGCATATATTTGTTCAAACACTGTAAAAGAAACTGTAAAAAAATGTTTGCCCATTTTTTTTTACTTAATTCTATCAACAAAGTACATGTTTTAATCGAATAGTTAAGTTTAATAACAATGCAGTTTGTAACTACTATATGTAGTTATTGTGAATGCAGTTTCAGCCGATGTTTACAAAGAAAATGGATCCAAAAATGAGGAAACTAGTAAGATAAACACAATTTTCTGTAATCACCATCTAGACACAGGAACCAGTATGATCAGTTTGGAGAATATACCTGTGCTGGAATTTGAGATGAATGGTAGCTACTTTAACTGTATCCTATAGGTGTACATCTATGGCTCCTGAATGTAAAAATGATGTATATGTGGACAGTATATTTGTATTAAAACTACAGGGCAGTCCGATTGTGCTGAAATCCGTATACAGAGGTTAACCTGAACTCAATTCAGACCTGTATACTTAGTTCCCTTATCCCAAAATCCAGCGACTCAACTACATGACTGAGCATAAATTAATCAAATGTATAGTTGCATATTTTTGTTCACATCTTTACACATTTCAACATGCTCACATGTCAAGTTCAAACTCTTGAGCTGAAACACTTTAATTGGTAAAACACACTACATGCTGTAAAAAACAGTTATTTAAACATTATTTCAGTTTATTATTTTTATTTTTTAAATAAGGTCAACCTCATTTAGCTGCCAGGGTGAAGAGTTAACGGCACATGATGCAGTTAGGAGATCTCCATTTATTAAAACAATTATCTAAAAATGAGCATCACTCCTAAGGACTCACAGACTGAAATCCTCCATGAATCCTGTTGCAGACGATGCAATATACAGAGCGTCATAAAATATATCATTTGTCTCCCCATAAGGTATGTTACTGAGGTCAGTGTCCATATACCTGTTCATATTATTATCGTCACTGTTTTTCAGCTGGTTCTTTGAAGTGTTAGGTTACCCCAAATCCTCCAAACCCAACATTGCCAATGGAGTGATGATGGCAGCCATTTTCTTCCTGGTGAGGATCGCGGTTATGCCGGTGTATTACACCCGCATGTACTCCGTCTACGGCACGGAGGCCTTCTACAAGGTGTCCTGGGGTGGGCGCACTGCCTGGATCTTCTCCAGCTTCTGCCTGGATATCATGAACGTCATGTGGATGCACAAGATCGCCCGCGGATGCTACAAGGTCCTGCGCTCCAGCAGACAGCGTAAAGTAGACACACAGGAGAACGGGAAGACGGAATAAGGAGCTGAGAGAGACGGGAGATACCGCCGGGGCCCACTAAGAAACACACCCCACGCACAGGGTTATTCTGCTGACAGCCTTGCCTGTGAGTATCAACCGTCTTCTACAAGTCACGAGCCCGGAAGAGATGCACAATTACGGACTATCCCAGGTTCTGCATCTCCTTTCTAAACCAGAACTAAACCGAACATGCTGACACTATGGGACTAGTGGGTACAGCTGTCGTGTGCATGGCCAATTTCCTTTTCTTTTTTTTTTTAAAATATGTAAACTTTTTATTTGCATTTGGTGCAGCTGTTTATGATGAAATTGATATTTTGGTTTTCTACTTAAATGGATCAACATTTTAACACACTGTCAATGTCCGCATGGACATTTCCCCCATGGACCATGTTTTTATTTATTTTTCACTGAAGAGCTGGTCAGATGAACCCTGGAAGATGATATTTGGGGTACAGTACTAAGGGTACTGTAGGAGACGGGATGCATTTATTTCATCCCACTTCACCCCCATTAAGTCTGGTGTGTTGCCAATCAAGTGTGCAGCATACCAGCTGTTCTGAACTGTACAGTACAGCATACCAGTTATTCTGAACTGTACAGTACAGCATACCAGTCATTCTGAACTGTACAGTACAGCATACCAGTCATTCTGAACTGTACAGTACAGCATACCAGTCATTCTGAACTGTACAGTACAGCATACCAGTTATTCTGAACTGTATAGTACAGCATACTAGTTATTCTGAGCTGTACAGTACAGAATACCAGTCATTCTGAACAGTACAAAGCAAGTCTACTGAACTGACTTGTAGAATGCAATATAACGTATAATATAAAAGAAAGTGAACTAAACGGAACTGAAGGATCTTCTGGGCATGTCGTATGGTTCATTACTTGAGCAGTCACTGTGATTAAGAGCCAATATACTTACAGAAGAGAGCAAGGTGCACTGTCATTTGGAGAAGTCATGCGTACACTGAGATGAGTTATTCTATATGTGTTTCAGCAGTGATTAGACATCAGTACATTCTCTTCCAGATTTTAATGTACATTAGAATGCATTTATTTTTTGATTTTATTTTTTTAAACATAAAGGGGATTAAAGTGCACTTATGTCTGTGTGACATACCACAGGATATCTCACATAGCTTGCCTCTTAAACTTGACTAGTGAGGCAGAGAGAACTGATAAAATGTGCCAATTGAAGGATTTTAACTGTTGTGCATCATGGGAGATTGTGACAGGATTCTGACATATTTATCACCAAAAACCATTATGATTTTGCCATTACATTTTCAAACAACTGGGAGGTAAATACCATATTATGTACTCATAAAATGAAATTAGGAGGTAGGGTGCAACATGGTGAGACAGGTTTTATGTTTTTTTTTTTAATCTTTGGAACATCCACAAAATTAACATTTTCCTCTTTGTACAGTGAGCCGGTGCATGCCACAGTCTTGTTCTCAGAATGTTTTCATATTAAATGTAGAGATGTAATCGAACATTATTTTACAAGTAAACTGATGTACTGCATTCAGTCAATATTGAATTTGAGTTGAATAGCATTGGATCAGTTTCAAAGAATATTGCAATGCCATAAAATTATGTCTATTATACAGTGACAAATGTACCCTGTGGACAAAGACAATTGCACGTCTGGGACCTTGCACTTTGATGGCAGGACCTTTTCTACATCGTACCTAATTTATGGTAAAACCAGTGAATTACTGGACCAGCACGTCTATGTTTGTACTTGCATATTTATTATATTAATGGAACTGTATGACATATGGCTTATAAATGGTGTTTGTGATGTTTCTACTGTAGATATAAAAGGAAGAACTCACTGAGCAGTGACACATTAGCTATAATATATTGAGGGTGCATCTGCTTTCACTATGCTCTTAGCACTTTAGTATAGAATGCACATTTTCGCCATGTACTCATGTACATTAAAGGGAAATCCAACTTCTCTGCCAGAGGGCGGTGATTGTCTCCTGTGTGTCAGAGTTGGACTGATGACATAAGCACTGAAAATGAATCTGACAGGAATGGAACTTGGTGAAATGGCCCTTTCACAAGCTTTACTTTCTATTTGTACTTGAATTTTCTTTTCTTTTTTTATGTAAATATATATTTTATTTTTTACTGTGCTTGTTTTTTCTTTTCTTTTTATTTTTTTACTTCATTTACTGGGCACTGACGCAGGTTTAAACGGAGTTCTTGTCTGTGGGAATCCAGAGAAAGCAAGCTTTATCAACAGCCTTATAATGTGTTCTGCAGTGGTCATTTGTGCAAGTTGCCTTTTTAGAAATTGCAATTAAGATACTGCATCTTAAAAGAACCTAAGTGATACTTTGTGACCATCATAGCATTCAGTATTTTAATGTATAATTTATTTAAAACAAAGTTAGTCTGAGCAAGCAGTTTCTGTCATTCTTGCTTGCCAATGTCAGTTTGAGGTTATTTGGTGAGGTTAGGCCTCCCGTACTTACTTTAATGTACAAGTATCGCCATCAGTGCAGTGCGCACTGCTGTGGCACATTTCTTGACATTTTAGTAACATTATTGCATTTTAAATGTTCTCCATTGCTTTACAGAAGGTCTTATCCTCATGCAATTTAGATTTTCAGTTATGTTACGAAGTAAGCCATCAGTTACAATACCACGGATTTGAATATCAAGAAAGTCTTGTATGCTGTCGGGGGTGGAAAAGGGGCCACCAGGGGTGACTGTTGTTTATGCATATTTTGGAGTTTCATTAAGTTGTTAGTTGTTGAGTGTCCATTTGTACATTGCTAGTAATGTCCCAGCTAAAGAACTTGATTTGCCGATCTTCTAGTCTTCAGTAAGCGGGGGCTCATATGTGCAATATGTCAACATTTGCTTGCCAGTGTATTAACAGTGTACAGGCTATTGGTAATTTCTTCATCAGGATACTGCAAGAGACCAATAGGTACCACATTCGACTACAGTAACAATGGGGAGTAGTTGTTCAGGGATGATGGTTGAGGAGAAGATGGGGCCACTGCTGTTGTGTCTCAGCAAGGTATTTAATCAGAAGCTTATTTGGTAAATATGCAGTGTAAACTAGGTAAGATATGCTGTATATTTTAGTCTACTTAGCAGTAAATCATGTAACAGGCAGCCTATATGAAAATATCATATAACGGCGCATTTTTTTTATTTTATCACAACATGCATGCATTTTTCTAGAAACTCGCAAGCAATTCATGTCCATTCACTATTTTCTTTTTAACCTGTGTTCGATACATAATCTGCATTGGAAACCATGGCATATGTTGATCTTTGGCTGGGATATAGAATGAATTCACAATATATACAATATAGAGATCTTATTTAAAGAATGTATATAATTCATGGAGAATGAATGTCCATGCTGCCATCCATTTTATTCTTTAATATTCTTTTTATTTTTATAAATCATGTGTTTTCTGGTGGTTTCTGATTATTTTTAAGTAAAAGTGAGAGATTTCACCCATATGTTGGGGATTATGGGGTATTGTATGAATCTCTGATTAAGGGTCTATAGAATATGTTATGTCCAAAGATGTTTGTCAGATGCATTTGGAACTGTGTCGACATAGGAGTCTGATGTTTACAGAAGACAACCCCTAGAGGTTACAGTGTAATTCTGCAAGTAGTGAGTGACATCAGTGTTTTTCTGATTTTACGTACTCATGGAAAAGGTACGTTTATGTCAATGAAAGGGCCAGACCCTTATTTTCTAAAGCAGTTTTATTCATTCATAATTTTAAACTTAAAAGGTAAGCCATTATTTTTTGCCTGAATAAAGCAATACATTCATTAGAATATATAATGTCAATAAATTATTCAGATTGAAGTCATTGGTCTTGTATTTTTCTGTTTTGACTTTGCAGTTTAATCTAACCCCGATACCGCCAACAAAGCCACGGACAAGGGTTGTAAAAAATAATTCTAAAATCTTACACAATCTCGAGCACCTAACGCGCAATGCAAGATAGGCTATTTAACATATGTCTAAAGCCAAAGAGTTTATTATTAAACTCAAACCAGTTTATTCTTAAGATGAATACTTATATATATAGCTCATCTATAAATGAGCTATAATTAAGGGAAATAGACTGACGTGCACGGTTCAATAAGCTTGCGTTGTATCTACTACTGCATTCTCTCCATTGAGAATCTAACCTATATCTTTCGCGGAGTGTAACCACGGAGAAAGCCAGCCGATTAATTCCGTATCGAAAAACAGCCGATTAAATAAAACACCCCTGAATTCTACGGGAACGTACTGGAGAGAAGCTCCTTTCCACGGAATTGATTGGTCAAAGGGCAGTGCTTTTAGGCCTACAGAATATCATGCAAAAGTTCATTTATTTCAGTAATTCAACTAAAAAGGTGAAACTAATATATCATATAGACTCATTACATGCAAAGTGAGATATTCCTAGCCTTTATTTCTTATATTTTTGATGATTGGCTTAAAGCTTATGAAAACCCCAAATTCAAAATCTCAGAAAATTTGAATATTGTGGAAAGGTTCAATATTGTTGGCTCAAAGTGTCACACTCTAATCAGCTAATTAATCCAAAACACCTGCAAAGGATTCCTGAGCCTTTAAATTGTCTCTCAGTATGGTTCAGTAGAATTCACAATCATGGGGAAGACTGCTGACAGCCTCAAAAGGTAATTGCAAGAGAAGTTGGATGTTCTCAAAGTGCTATATCAAAGCACATTAATAGAAAGTTAAGTGGAAGGAAAAAGTGTGGAAGAAAAAGGTGCACAAGCAGCAGGGATGATCGCATCCTGGAGAGGATTGTCAGGAAAAGGCCATGTGTGGGAGAGTTTCACAAGGAGTGGACTGGGGCTGGAGTAACTCCTGAACTCGGCTCCTGAATAACAAACAACGCCAGAAGCGTCTTACCTGGGCTAAAGGAAAAAAAGAACTGGTCTGTTGCTCAGTGGTCCAAAGTCCTCTTCTCCGATGAGAACAAATTTTGCATCTCATTTGGAAACCAAGGTCCCAGAGTCTGGAGGAAGAATGGAGAGGCACACAATCGAAGATGCTTAAAGTCCAGTGTGAAGTTTCCACAGTCAGTGTTGATTTGGGGAGCCATGTCATCTGCTGGTGTTGGTCCACTGTGCTTTATTAAGTCCAGGGTCAACGCAACCGTCTACCAGGAAATTATAGAGCACTTCATGGTTCCTTCAGCAGACAAGCTTTATGGAGACGCTGACTTTATTTTCCAGCAGGACTTAGCACCTGCCCACACTGCCAAAAGTACCAAAACCTGGTTCAATGACCATGGGATTACTGTGCTTGATTGGCCAGCAAACTCACCTGACCTGAACCCCATAGAGAATCTATTGGGCATTGCCAAGAGAAAGATGAGAGACATGAGACCGAACAATGCAGAAGAGCTGAAGGCTGCTATTGAAGCATCCTGGTCTTCCATAATACCTCAGCAGTGCCACAGGCTGATCGCATCCATGCCATGCCGCATTGAGGCAGTAATTTGTGCAAAAGGGGCCCAAACCAAGTACTGAGTACACATGCATGATTATACTTTTCAGAGGGCCGACATTTCTGTATTTAAAATCCTTTTTTGATTGATTTCATGTAATATTCTAATTTTCTAAGATTTTGAATTTGAGGTTTTCATAAGCTGTAAACCATAATAATCAAAATTATAACAAATAAAGGCTTGAAATATATTGCTTTGCATGTAATTTGTCTATGTAATATATTAGTTTCACCTTTAAAGTTGAGTTATTGAAATAAATGAACTTTTGCACGATATTCTAATTTTTCGAGTTTCACTTGTATATGTTTCAAGACGATAGCCTGAATATAACCTGCCGCGGACCAGGTTATAGAATACGATATACCCAGATTTACATTACATTACATTACACCCAGACGTTCTTATCCAGAGCGACGTACAATTGATTAGACTAAGCAGGAGACAATCCTCCCCTGGAGCAATGCAGGGTTAAGGGCCTTGCACAATGGCCCAACAGTTGTGCAGATCTTATTGTTGCTACAAACCACCAACCTTGCGGGTCCCAGTCATGTGCCTTAACCACTACGCTACAGGCATTTAAAGTAACTCAGTTTCGTAGTCCAGGAAACCCAGGGTTATATCTTAAATTACCACGATAACGCCGTAATCTCGCTTCGTAGTACAAACCTCATGTGCTTGGATTTAGACCCTTAAAACAAATAGTTTTCAATATTTCACATATTGTTGCCAAAACCATCTCGCGAGCATGAAAGTCCAAAGCTTGGAAACTTTGTATACATACAATTATGACGTAGGTGAAAACAACCCATTCGGTTTGCTTATCAGTAGGACAGCTAACTGATTCATTAATTTAATACGTTACATATCTATCTAATAAATTGTTAAATCTAACAGCAAATCCAACTTGAAAGGCTAAGAAACATTACGGTTTCAGAAACTATACACGATAGTTTAATTTCGTGCCAAGCCTTACCTAACCTAATTTGACTTTGAATCCCGTTTTCTTCCACAGTTGCGATTTCTTAAATTATCAATGAATTCTTAATAAAAACTTGTATTGCCACCTGCAGGTACATGGCGACGTTGCACTGTTAACTTTTGGTGTGCATCTCAATTACAATATTGGGTAATCGAAGTAATATCAACATACCTCCGTAAGGTAAAGTTTCAGTAATTCAAATGAAGTTGGTCGCTAAAGTAGTTATTAATCCTATATTCATTTAATTTTAATTCTTTTTTTTTTGAGCCCGAAACGCTGGCGCATTAAAAACCGGAACTTACGTTTCATAATCGTGCCCTATACTTCTGGTATTGACGGCTGTCTCCACAACCGCTGATCCTGAATTAGCGTCCATCTTCTTTCAAACGTTGTTTGAGCCTCCAGATAGGGGTGAGCCAACTGATTCTGCATCAGTGATCGCTGTCCGAAATACCCAAAGCAACGTTCCAAAGCAAAAGGCGTGTACTTCCTCTCAAAAGTGCTTTCGCATTGTATTGTGGGTACCCTCCATTTGACTTTGGTTTGTGAAGGGGCTTTGCGAGGTGAGTATAGCCATTGACTAATAGTAAAATATACTTGCTTATTACAACATAATTTAATAAAAACGAGTAGCATCCTAATATTAAGGAATACGAGAAGTTGATTTAAGTTAATTCAAATTCCGGTCATCTGGTGTGATGAGATATCGAACGACTTTACCACGCGATCATTAGCTTAACTGGCTACCTAGCTAGTTAGCCTACATTTGTTGTACTAGTTACTCACGTGTTTGAACTTGGGTAGATGGTTGTGGGCAAGCTATTTGTGAATAACAGCCTAGCTAGCTTCTTCGATGAGTTGCATGAGATAAGGTAGATGAAAGGCCCTGCAACTGCCTGAATAGCGTAGTAGGTAAGTTAGCCGAGTTAGTCATCATCGGCACAGCAATACTTAATATAGCTAGCTAGCTAACGTTAACGCCGGTATATTTGTTAAACTGACTGGATTGACAGCGCGTAGCAGCCCGGTAAACTGGCTAGTTTATAATTGAATGTAGAATTCTATTAACGTGTGATTGCAGATAAACCCAATTTTGTGTGTTCAGTGCAACGGTCTGTGATACTGCACATCTAGTCAGTCCAGATGGGTGCGACCATGTCCAGTCCCGCAGCGACAGTCAAGGCTGAAGCAGTGATGGCCCCCCAGTTTGGCGTTTCTCCACCCCAGGGCTGTCCAATGCACCAAGAAGCAAAACAGGGTAAGAAAAAAAAAATGCATTGTTGCCTTCAAATTGACTAAATAAACTATCAATCACTTAACAGTTATTTGTTTGGGAACGGAAGCCTACAATTGGTCTTTTTACTTGCCTTCAGCGGCTCCGCCACCACAATGTCCCATGCACCACGCAACCAGTTCTACTCCTGCCCCTGCTGAGGTGACGACTCCCAAGCCTCCAGAGCATCAGGACAGAGCCTATGAGTTTGTGGAGTGCCCAATGAGGGCGGGATCTGGACCCAGCCAAGGACCTGATGACATTGACCCTGCCAACATGGTACCTAAAGCACTTAGGAGTAAAGACTAAATTTCATCTAACAATTGAGTATACTGAAGGAGAACATATTTTGTCTGGTTGACATTCTCATTTGCACAACATGAAACAAAAGGGCATGGATGTCATGCCTCTAGTTATGGTGAGCTGGGTTGTAGGTAGCATTTGTCAATGTGTGTATGGATTAGCAATGAATGCTTATGTTGGATATCTTCTCTGATTGCTGACTTTTGCTGAATCGGTTAAACAATGGTGATTCATGCGTCTTGTCAGATGCCCCCACCAAACCAGATGCCAGCACCCGATCAGCCCTTCCCTCTGAACGTGGCAAGAGAGGAGTCCAACATCCCTCGTGCCGGGTCCAACAACAACTGGGTCTACCCCTCTGAGCAGATGTTCTGGAATGCCATGCTGAGGAAAGGGTGGGCAAAGTTGCTTTGTAGAATTGCGGAAGTACTCCTTGTATGTGACACTTGAAAGCTGTGTCCCTTCATTGTTGAACTGAAAATGGAACAAAACATCTTGGCCTCTTGTAATTAGAAAGTGGAAGGAAGAGAGACCGTGACGTCTGTAGTGGTTAACCAGGGCCAAAAAAAGTGTTGGGCTCTTCAGTGAACGCCTTTCTTTGATCTATCTTTCAACTTTAAGCAGCCTTCCTTCTCTCTAACATTTTGTAGTGTGACAGTGTCTGCACATTTCTGTGTGTTTGGTTCAGACCTCGGTCAAATGCGTAGTTGCTTTGGATTCAAATACTTTTTCGTGCTCGATTGATTTTGCCTGGTGCAGTTGAGCCAATGAAGATAATCAGAAGTGGGCTTTGCACTTTTTGAGAGCATTTCATAGGTTCCAGTACACCAGGCAAGCTCAGTAAAGCGTAGGTAAGTATTTGAATCCAAAACAATTACGGATTTGATCCAGGCCTGGTTTGTTAAACTCAAGGACTACATTGAACAGAAGCCTGCCCACCTTTGTGGAATTATGGTGGATGTACTAATGAAGTGCTTCCTGCAGGTGGCGCTGGAAGGAGGACGACCTTGCTCCCCAGGACATGAGCAACATCATCAAAATTCACAATAAAAACAATGAGCAGGCATGGCAGGAGATTCTGAAGTGGGAAGCTCTGCATGCAAAGTGAGTTGAGTGAGTTGAGTCCGACAGACCGATACAAGTGAATGGATAAATTAAGGTCAGTCCTCTGACAAAATGACTGCCCTGATAATCTGGTGGAATCAATTGTGAAAATTGCCTGCTCATCAAATTAGGCATGGCAAAGCAAAAAGGAAGAAATATGGGATTGTATTTCATTTTTTTTTTGTGTGCATGTACTTTAAGAGTTAATGTGCTATTATTGTAATAAGTCTTGAACTGGTTCAACTTACATTAAACCACTATATAGGGAATGCCCGTGTGGACCTTCTCTGGTTCGCTTTGGCGGAAAAGCCAAAGCGTTCTCTCCGAGGGCACGCTTTCGCCACTGGATGGGGTGAGTTTGAATATAATTGAACGATAATGCACTTATAAGGTCTAGAACTCTGACATGGTTGTATTAATATTGATGAATTAAATTGGACCCACATAATTTCTGTGGTTCTACTGTATCATTGCATTAAAGCCTGATGTTAATGACTTAATTCAACAGCTATTTTTCTGTAGAACCAATTACAAAGTTTTGTCACACAGTGCTGCATTATAGAGTCCCCGGAAAATAAAAAAGCACTAAAACCTAAATTGAGCCAATTTATGAGTAACGGGAGCACCATTACTTTGTCATTGTATGCTGAAACAGATCACGTACATGACTCATGCAAAGTTTTTATGAAAACGGATGGAATTAGACTTTACACACACAAAAACTAAATCTGATCTGGAAGTAATTTCTTATTTATCCGTCATGAAAGTTGCAATTTTCAGAACATCGTGAGTTAACAAGGTGAGTCCGCATTACAGTTGTTTAAACAAACACTGCCGTTTGCAGACGTGTTTCCCAGCTATTTCTCCAGCTTATAAAGCCTCCGGAAACTTCTCGCCACCATTTCGGTGCACTGCAGTACAAAATGTTGTGTAGTGAACCTTTAGTGTTCTGACAGAAGGGCCTGACCAGAAGTCCTATAAATATAGTCTTTGCACCCACATCTGTGCAGGTACGAGTTGCCTTTCGACAGACACGACTGGATTGTCAACCGCTGCGGACAGGAAGTGCGGTACGTGATCGACTATTACGACGGGGGCGAGGTGGACACGCAGACCTATCAATTCACCATCCTGGACGTCCGTCCGGCTTTTGACTCTCTTGGCGCCGTGTGGGACCGCATGAAAGTGGCCTGGTGGCGCTGGACCTCCTAAACGCCCAACCTCCACATGAGCTCCCACTGTCCGAACCTGCGATGTGAAAGTCGATCTTGAACTCCCAACAGGACATGAATCCCAAGGACTGGCAATGATTGTTTCCAGACAGACACACGAGTGGCTTGCTTTAATTTCTGATCCTAGGAAATGCAACTGGAAACAAATACGTTTGTCAACCTACCGATATCGCTGGAAGGGGATGAGAAAATACGGGTTGTATTCTCATCTTCTGTCCCTCTGTAATGGAGTTATGTTTGCACTGTGTGCTTTGTTGAAATGGGGTGTAGCATTCATTTCCACTTTGGGTAAGTGGGTTTGTTTTAAAAGGGCTCTGGTTGAGATCAGTGATTGCAGATTTTATTTCCTTATTACTTTCATTTTTTGCCTCATAGATGGTTCAAAGAGTTCTCAAATCTAATTGGATATAGTTAACGCATTTGTTAAAAGCAAAAGTGTCATCTAATTCAGAGATCAGAAATGAAGTTGGAGACTTTTATAATATGATGCTTCTAATGTGATCGTCATAATAAGGAAAATTCCAAGTGACAGTTATTTATTGCTTGCTACAACATGTAATTTTCAATGTAAATGCAAATGGCTGAACAGTCACTCCGTTTGGAAATCAACGTTGTGTTTCAGGTGAAACATCTTTCATTTGGTGAATTCATTATTCAAAGATGAGTAGCTATGCATGAATGAATAATTATGCATCTTTGAATGTTCTTGGGTGCATTAAATGTTCCCAGAATTGGCAAAGATCAAGAAGGGTCTTATCCACTCCACTTAGAAAGTGGTGGTAAGCATCGTCCAGATTGACTGCATTTTGTGTCTTTGGGACATTGGTATTCCGCCGCTTCTTCTGAGTGTACCTGTCTGCTTTTGAGTCCAATAAAAGTAATTTCATGTTTTCTAGAATTGTGTCCTTATGTTTTCTTTTTTCCCCATTACTGGGAAATATTTGCCCATTAAAGGTAAATGTTTTTGTAGTAATTACTTGATTGTTAGAGCACACGCATGATTCGTGCAGTTACATTTTTCTTCAGGAGGTGGTATGCAACAAGGTATGGCACTTTCCAACAAATAACATATCCATGCGAGTGTGAAATTTAAAATAAAAAAATGTCTGGTATCTCCAGTAGAATATTAAATATCCATATTTAAGTCAAAATAATGAAATCTTTGCTCATTCCTCATAGCCCTGTTAAGGCATTACCTGTCATCACGCACTGATACCTCTGATTTCAAAAAGCATATGGCCTTCATGAAGCTATTTTTGATGGGATATTCAGACCACAGTATCTGCTTCCCACGCAGGTGATAAAATGTTTTAAGCATACATCATAACCTGATGCAATAAGGGGGGTATCCTGGTGCGATTTGGTTGGACTAAAATGTGGGAAATGGTGCAGAATGTGCAGGAACATGGTAAAGCCTCATGTTGAGATTAAGGTTCAGTCCTTGTAGGGTAATTTTTGTTCGTTGAGTCTCTGGAGGTTAATGTTTCCCTGTTCAAGGGCATCCAATATCTTGTGACTTATTGTTTGGAGAAACAGCCCTATCTGATAGACATTTTTGGTTGCTGATTATTAAAAAGCCAGCTGATGAAGGGCTATGCAAAGAGCTGGTAATTTTGACAGTGATAATATTCTTGCATTTATTATCTGTTTCTATCATTTTCTGCATATAGAAAATGCTCTTCCCTAACATAAACTGGATCCTTTTCTGTGTCAGATGCAGAACCACTTTAACACTGCTTAATCATCCTGTGAATATTATGGGTTGAGGTGATTATATGAATCATGTACTCTGAGGAACAGCAGATGGCTCTCTTACTCCAAACACGGATACCATCCTGGAGGACACAGGGATAAACACAGGCAATAATTCTATTTTTATACATTTAATTGGATTCCTGAGGGCTATTTGACATCAGACTATACATCTAACAAATATATTAAAACTGTAAATCTTTTATGTTAATACCAAGTTTACAATAGCGCATTCCTACATGAAGTGTAATTTACACACACAAATAGAACCAATCAAAAAAACAATGGGCCTCATGCAAGAACCACACGCATGAACAGATTTATTCTTAAATCGCTCATACGAGTGATTTTGGAGAATTTTGCGCATTCACCAATTTTCCCGTATTGAGAATATTTTCTTGGGTATGAACAAAAGTGATCGCGAATTAAAAGTGTACACTTACACTGCCAAGTTTTTGATTATTGAATGGTCTATGTCACTACAATGTTTTTTTTTACAATGTTAATACTAAAATATGTATGTAGCTATTTATGCATCTCTGTTTCTATGCCAAACATTCGCTATATCTGACGAAAACATTCAATTTTGGTATTATTTGGTCAGTTAAATTATGACTGAACAAAGGTTTGTAAGGGTAATTTTCTTAATTGATTCTTAATTGACAATGTGTGTTAATATAAAGACAATCACATGATTACAAATAACCTTTTAGTGATAATCCTTATACTATTAGACCACTTTCTGAATTGAAATTACTATGAGTCTTTCTCTGTCTCTCTCCAGCAGACAGACAGCCTTTCACCTTAATGTCTCTGCTTCTCAGCTAGCACATTCTGGTCTTACAGCAAGGTCAACAAGGGGTATTCAGAAGACAAAATACTGATAAATGTTCGTGGCCAGCTTCATGTCTTTTTGTTTTGGTAAAGCCCCCCCCTTCAGGAAAATTGTGTATAAGAGTCTTACTATGTCTGATTCAAATCAGAAAGCCGGTAAGCTTTCTCACTTTCTGTCATTTCTTTGCAAATAAATACGAGAGTTAAATAGAAGAATAGCTATTGTTGTGTTTTTACTGGATCTGTTTCATCAGACGATGCTCACCTGTGATATTTTATTTGTGCATGTTAAAAATGGAATTTTTCCCTGCACAGGTTCTATGGTCAGATAAGACCAAATTGAACATTTTGGAAAAGGAATAATAAATTGCGCTGGGTGCAAGGGGTTCATTTCCTTGTTTTCTTTCAAAATGTGTTGTGCTGAACTTTGGTTAACCCATCTGGCCATGCCTCTTTTTCTGTGTTTTGATTGGCTGTACCTTTCATTTTGTTACTTTGTTTTTATCTAGTGTCTGGGTTTGGCTGTGGTGAGGGTTGGAGAATGGACTGGTGGTAAGAGTGTTGAGACTGCGGACACAGAATGGGGAAGTTCAGTATCTGAACAGAGGAGCGGGCGAATTCGCAACTGTAAATTCAAAAATTTGGAGGAAAGAGAACCCTATTCACATTTTTAATAGCGCGTGAGTTCACAGCTGAAGCGGTTTTTAAAATTTCCAGAACGGCAAGGGTTTTTGAGACTACAGTGAATGCACCGCTGAATGTCTACCATTTTTCGAGGAAGGGGAAGTTCAACTGAGCTTGAAACCCGAAGAGAACCTAGGCCTACACGTGGGATGGACTGAGCCGTTTCCCAACGGAGAATCTTTTAAACACTCCCTCTAAAAATGATCGGCAAAAGTCGTGAGTAGTCATCATTGAGCTCCAACTGAATAAGTGCGCCAACAGCTTTCTCTGTTGTATTTCATATAATATAACAACGGCATTCTTCCTTTAATGGACGGGTTGACTTTGTGTTGTGTGATGGTGTATCTATATGGGGGATCGGAGTGTAGTTTATTGTTTACTTATTACTGAAGATTGTACAACGGCACTGGAAAATAACTTAACATCTATGGCAAATACGGCATTCTGATTGGCCAAGATAATTATTTTTGTGTAACCTTGCCAACGAGAACAGATCATACAGGTGTGTAGAATTTTTTCACAGCTAAAATATCCGACAAATATTCGCGTCGGGATTATTATTTCAGATTATTTCACCATCTACAGTGCTGGCCTAGGTCCCTAGACATAAACGGAGTGGGCTACATGTCGCTGTCTCGGTTTGCTATCCAGGCAAGAATTAAATGCAATAGGTGCACTCACTCACTGTAGTCTCACAAACCCTAACCATTCTGAAATTTGCTGAGAGACGAATGGTTGTCGCAATTTAAATTGCCACTGCAACGTTTTAAAGGCATATCAGGGCCACGTTCAGCCCAGAGGAACGTAGCAAAACGATATTTTAAACAGAAACGGAGGTGCGTTGAACATCCTGGCGTGGGCGGACTGACTGACATAGTAGGGTTTGCTCCTATGGCAGAGGTATCAAACTCCAGTCCTGGAGGGCTGCAGTGCCTGCAGGTTTTTGGTGTGTTTCAGCATGAGAGATACATTTCAATGTCTTTAATTGGCTAAAGAGTCCACACACCTTGTTCTCTAGGCCTTAATTGGCTGCTGATTGAATGGTAACCACAAATACTAGCAGGCATTGCAGCCCTCCAGGACTGGAGTTTCACACCCCTGCTTTAAAGCATAGACATATGTCATTACTGATTCGGGCTACACCATCAACACAGCCACCAAACAGGAACAAACATACCTCAAAGCCTGTTGCAAAACACTACACACGCTCCCCTTGGTAATCAAAGCCCCCAAGACTCTCACCCAGGTACATCAAATTCCCATAAACTGCTGTCGAACAAGTACAAACTAAGGATCATCAGAGGAGCAATAGCCAACACATACAGGAACAGAAAATGAGTCATGCAGCCTACGGACTGCGCCACGCCTCTCACCTTGTGTTAGGTTTTTTCCAGATTACTTCTCTTCTCCCAATTTGGAATGCCCTAACGCATTTATCACTGCAGTGTCCTCCATCAATCCTGCATCTCTGATGTATGGTATTGACAGCTGAAATGTATCTATCTGCATCCCTAGAGCTGATGGCCTAGTTGAGGTGCTATCATTTAGGCTGCTTTGACAGATACCATCATCCACAATAGGTCAAGTTACCCACCTTAGCATATGTGGTGTTGGCTGGCCATTTATACTTTAAAGAGAGGTCTGCTTTTCCCAAGGGCTGAAAAAAATAAAACAAATGGCCGCCCTGGCTAAAGATCTTCCTGGTATGATAGGAAAAAAGACAGATTGATGAGTTGTTGAGGGTGGGTGAGGACAGAAAACAAATGAGCATTTACTCTCTCTTCTCCCTCTGAGGAGTGGGTGTGGGAAAATGATTAGAAATCACAGGATTGAGCTCAGACTCCTGAGTGCTTTTGCTCATTTCTCAACTTGCCCCTGCAAACATTCTGTTGTTGCGGGTTTGTTTTGTGCTGACTCTCCCACCCACCTTAAGCAAAACCACCAAAGGCAGATTATAGCTTTTGACTTGGGGGTCTCTTTGGTGCTGAAGCTCCACCCAATCAGTGTGATTTACTGCGCTATTAAGCTCTAGCGGATAGAATCTGCTGCAGTCTTTCTCAGTCAGTCCATTAAGTGAGGAAAAATAGGTAATTTTAGAAATAACCTTAAATAAATCCAATACCAATCTCTGACTGCATCTGTCTTAAGATATGTATTTTGTCAAGATTATGGATTTCACTGTAAAGGGTCTAAATGTCCACAAACTGTTTGACTTTAGGATTTGTTAGACAACTGTGGCATGGAACAAATATTTACTGCATCGTTTATGCTGATCAAGCGAGCTGGTCCTATTCCAGTTATCTTCGTGGTATACATTGGATTCAATTATGATTGAGCAAGATGGTTAATGGTACATTATTACAGTATTATCTGCACAATTATACTGCATCTAATCAGAATACCTAAAAGTGCACTGTGAAGCTATAAGCAATACTGTAAAATATGCTTCATCTGTGTTCTATTTATTTCAATTTAAATTGAGTTATGTATATGAGAGAATAGACCTAATCATTCCTTCAAATAAACTGGAAGTATATAATCCACTTTTTGAAAGCTCACATGGGCCTCGATAATCTGCTCTGTTTTTCAACAATATTCTGTTCACTGGACTGGCTTATACATGTAAATGTTGTCATACAGATAAATCTGTATGCAGTGGTATGAAGGCAACATTTTGGTGATAGACATTTCTGAGTTGATAGTGAGTGAGTAATATCAAAATCCTGAAATTGGGGGGGGGAAAAAAAGAAAAAAGGTTCAGAGAACCATTCAGATAATACAAACGACCCCACATAGTAATTTCATGATTGACCTAGGTTTTTCATTCCAACAGTACAGTTACATTCTGGTAAATTGTATAGTAGTTCCCTCCTACCAATCTAACATCAGTGAGTACAATCTGTAGTGAAGGATCAGGCTAATTCAGGTCAAAGTGATTCATTTGTATGAGAAACATACACTTGTGTCTCAAAGAAAGGTGCACAGAAAATAAATGAAAGGAGCAAAAATGACACATTTGGCCATGGATACAGCACTAAGTTAACAGATTTTTACAGCAATATGGAATAAAGTTGAACTGTACTGTCGATAGATTGATAGGTAAGGTGTTTATCTTCCTTTAGTCCTTGAAATATGCAAGACATTTTCAAGTGTTTATTTCATTATAAATCTCACTTTTGTTCCTGCAAAATGGTCCTTTATTAAATATCACTATTTCTGTTTACTGCCAAGGTCTGTGCAAAACAGCAATTCACCATAAGAGACAGGCCATCTGCAGTTCCAGGTCATCAGCATAGATTAGCAGTTTTATTACTGAATAAAGTGCACTGGCTCTAGCAGTTCAGATGGTGGGCTGTAGTTGGGAAAATAAGTGGTCAGCTGATGGAACATGTTTTTGGATTTGCATGCTAGTGTACGCATTCCTGAGTTAATACAGGATGAATCTGCAGTTAGTGATTTGGAATTTGAAAGTGAAAGGGTTAAATTTGATTAGTCAATCCTTGACCCACGAGGATGTCAGGAATTGGTTATAATTACTACTTGACAGGATGTCAAGTAGTATTCATTATTTACTTATTCAAATTGTATTTCAGTCTTCAACAATATGGGCTTGTTCTCGTTTCTTTTGTTGCAATATGATCTGCAGTTATGTCATAACAGTTGAAGACAAACTCTTGTGGCTATTGTTTTTGTGATGGTAGTGATCTTTGTGGTATTTTTTATCAGTGATAAAGAGGTTTGAAGTGGCAATGGAAAATATGTAATCTCATGTTTTATTATTTTATTCTTAAAATGAATATATATTATTACCCAGCTTTTATACCTATCCACATGCACACACGCACACACACATGCACACACCATTTTCTGAAATCAAACATAATTTATGCTGGTCATTTTAAACACCTCTTGAAATTTCCTTCAAACGCTTCAGTAATACCAACTGAAGACATCTTGCTTGCAGATTTTTATTCCATTGACTTTGATCACTTCAAGGATTCATGCTGCCTCTATTTCTGCATCTCTCATGGACATCAAAGTGAACCTTGCTACGCAGAAGGAAAAGAACAGTGGAAAATCTTCAAATATATAGCCAAGAATAGTAAAAGAATAAGAAATGCAGCCAGGGTCAAGCCCTCTACTTGACTGACCATGTAACAGAATCGTGTTATATTTTATTGGTTTGAAATGCACAATTTCCAGGTAACATCTCTCCACATTCCTTGCCTTGTAATTGAGGCTGGCAATCACTCAGTATTCTCATTAAACATTCTGTCCAGTCTATTGAATTAATAAGACAAGGTGTATGCAAGTGTCAGTTGCTCCCTTTGTGCTTTCTTTAAACTTGTTAGTTACAATTCCGCCTCTCACCTCTGGCTTTCATGATGAGAGTCAGATCTGCTGCAGGATTGGCAATTATAATATAATTTGTCACACAACCCCTCCATCTTACGCCATCTTGCTCCAAGTTACACCATCTTTTCTACAACTCTTCTTCACATGCACAGTTGTCCAAAGGATTAAGAATTTACAATTAATGTTATGTAAATACTTTTTTGGTAGTTCCAAAAAATAGATTTTTGAAATAAATAGATGTAGAAATAATTGTAGTAATTTCAGTTTTTTGCAGTTGCACCCAGCCCTATTAGGACAAAGTCCATTTTTAGTATTTCCATACAAATGGGCAGTTTTGGACAGAAGCTTCCGAACGTTGTTCACTACAACATATGTATAAATGTGCGTGAGTACTAAAATATATGTAAATAAAGAATTGATGGATGTACCCCTTGTGCATACCACATACCCACAAGAAATAGCCCTTGGCAATATTTAACATTTCTCCTGGACAGCATGGACAAATGAACAGCCTACTGCATTTTGCTCTAAAATTCATGAACTGCCCCCGCCCCTTTCTCAGTGTATTAACATACCAAAGGATAGTGGCCTGTGTTTCATACAGTAATAGGTCTTTGTCTGCTTGTCAGTACAGTGGTATTATTAATGCGGAGGTGACTCCATCGCTTTCTTCCTTTTCCCAGCATCTTGATCATGGCTCTGAACACTCCAAATGTCAACAGTGATTATTATTCTTTACAGAGACTCCCTAAATGAGCTAATTTGAATGTTGGACAGTGTTTTATCGTTTTATTGATTTTGACTTAAAACAGCGCACATTGTGAGATTGATGGCTTTTATGCTCTCCCAGGTTAATCTCAATGATTGCTGGATTTTGTTTTCTAACCCCGACTCGTATAACTCAATCATTATGAAAATCAAATGCAAAACAGACATTATTTGAAGGCTATTCAATCCTGAGACCGCTCTCCTCTATGTGGTATAAACATAATAATATCTCAATTCTGTTGATAACTGAAGTCATAGAACAATTGTGACACATTACTAGATTGTTACATGTAGGTTTGTATCATCAACATACACTCAGTGGGCAGTTTATTAGGTATTTATTATTTATTGTTTTAGACTTATTGGTCTTCTGCTGGTGTAGCCAATCCATTTAGAGGTTTGGTTATAGATCATAGCATGCATAGCACTTCTTCCCCATTATGACATTTGGTCTCAACAACAGTAGAACCTGTATTGCATTAACAAGCTGGTGTACAGGCCTACCTAATAAATGAGTGTATATCTACATCATATACAGTCAGGTCCATAAATATTGGGACATCGACACAATTCTCATCTTTTTGGCTCTATACACCACCACAATGGATTTTAAATGAAATGAAGATGTGCTTTAACTGCAGACTTTCAGTTTTAATTTGAGGGTATTTACATCCAAATCAGGTGAACGGTGTAGGAATTACAACAGTTTGTATATGTGCCTCACACTTTTTAAGGGACCAAAAGTAATGGGACAAACTAACAATCATAAATCAAACTTTCACTTTTTAATACTTGGTTGCAAATCCTTTACAGTCAATTACAGCCTGATATCTGGAATGCATAGACATCACCAGACGATGGGTTTCATCCCTGGTGATGCTCTGCCAGGCCTCTACTGCAACCGTCTTCAGTTCCTGCTTGTTCTTGGGGCATTTTCCCTTCAGTTTTGTCTTCAGCAAGTAAAATGCATGTTCAATCGGATTCAGGTCAGGTGATTGACTTGGCCATTGCATAACATTCCACTTCTTTGTCTTAAAAAACTCTTTGGTTGCTTTCGCAGTATGCTTAGGTTCATTGTCCATCTGCACTGTGAAGCGCCGTCCAATGAGTTCTGAAGCATTTGGCTGAATATGAGCAGATAATATTGCCCAAAACACTTAAGAATTCATCCTGCTGCTTTTGTCAGCAGTCACATCATCAATAAATACAAGAGAACCAGTTCCATTGGCAGCCATACATGCCCATGCCATGACACTACCACCACCATGCTTCACTGATGAGGTGGTATGTTTTGGATCATGAGCAATTCCTTTCCTTCTCCATACTCTTCTCTTCCCATCATTCTGGTACAAGTTGATCTTTGTCTCATCTGTCCACAGGATGTTGTTCCAGAACTGTAAAGGCTTTTTTAGATTTGTTTGGCAAACTAATCTGGTCTTCCTGTTTTTGAGGCTCACTAATGGTTTACATCTTGTGGTGAACCCTCTGTATTCACTCTGGTGAGGTCTTCTCTTGATTGTTGACTTTGACACACATACACCTACCTCCTGGAGAGTGTTCTTGATCTGGCCAACTGTTGTGAAGGGGTTTTTCTTCACCAGGGAAAGAATTCTTCTGTCATCCACCACAGTTGTTTTCTGTGGTCTTCCGGGTCTTTTGGTGTTGCTGAGCTCACCGGTGCGTTCTTTCTTTTAAAGAATGTTCCAAACAGTTGATTTGGCCACACCTAATGTTTTTGCTATCTCTCTGATGGGTTTGTTTTGATTTTTCAGCCTAATGATGGCTTGCTTCACTGATAGTGACAGCTCTTTGGATCTCATATTGAGAGTTGACAGCAACAGACTTGAAATGAACTCTAGACCTTTTATCTGCTCCTTGTAAATGAGATAATGAGGGAATAACACACATCTGGCCATGGAACAGCTGAGCAGCCAATTGTCCCATTACTTTTGGTCCCTTAAAAAGTGGGAGGCACATATAGAAACTGTTGTAATTCCTACACCGTTCACCTGATTCGGATGTAAATACCCTCAAATTAAAGCTGAAAATCTGCAGTTAAAGCACATCTTAGTTTCATTTCAAATCCATTGTGGTTGTGTATAGAGCCAAAAAGAGGAGAATTGTGTCGATGTCCCAATATTTATGGACCTGACTAAAAGGACAGCTTTAAATAGTATTTTAAAGTTAATAAAATGCAAAATACAGATAAATTGTGGTAAATGACACCTCTACATTTGATTGTAAGATTGTAATACTTACATTTTCTAGTCATCTTGTAAAGAAAATGATACAATTATACGTAGATTTTATACTTTCTAAGGGGAACTAGTGTAATATGGCCGATTTTATGTCCTTACCTTCCCTGTATTGGAGAATCACCAAGCCTGAAAGGACAGATGAGGCAGTTTCCTGGTTAACAAAACAAACAGCAGTTAGAAGAAAAGAGAGTATGTTCGAGTCTGGAGTGGGTTTGGCAAGACTTCACTTCAGAGTGAAAAACCCAAAGTGGAATGAACCAGGAAACTGCCCCCTATTCCTGAATCATTGGGGCCTTTCTTGCACAGTGACTGAAGCTTGCAGATAGCGCTTTGTCTCTCCACAGTTCAGCAAATGGGATTTTGAAAATGGAACTGAATGGTGCAAATCTGTCTGGAGTGGCTGCAGGTGAGATTACAGTCACTTTCAGAAACGAAGACAGATTGTACCCTTGGTAATGACCAACAGGACATTTGTTAAGGTTAATAGTTTTAGCGTGTTGTATGTCAGGCCCTTGTAGTATAAATACAGCTCATCTAGATCTGTCAGTGGTGCTTATAGAAATGATGTAAAAAGAATTTAGCATGGTGTAGCTTGGTGGTGCTGCTATTTTGTGTTCAAATTGTGTTCTATAGTTTCTCTTCAGGCACAGTCATCCGTTGGAGGCAGACCACAATATTTTCTGCTCTTAGTTTTTTAAATAATGGTTGGACTCTTAGTTTTTAGTATGTATGTCACAAATGAAGATGCAGTTAATGTTTGCCAGTTTGGAGAATGTACACTCACCAAGCACTTTATTAGGGACATTTTTACTTTATTACACCTACTTATTAATGCGATTATCTAATTAGCCAATTGTACAATGTGTACAATCATGTAGATACTGGTCAGGAGTTTCAGTTATTGTTCACATCAACCATCAGATCTTAGTGACTTTGACAGTGGAATGATTGTTGGTGGCAGATTGGTTGGTTTGAGTATCTGAGAAACTGCTGATCTCCTGGGATTTTCACACACATTAGTCTCTAGAAAAAAAAAAAAACAGTGAGTGGCAGTTCTGCAGACGAAATGGCTTGTTAATGAGAAGGTCAGAGGAGAATGGCCAGACAGTGGTATGCAGAAGAGCTGTGATCTGTGAACACACAACACATCATAACTCTTAAGTGGATAGGCTACAGCAGTAGAAGTCTAAAAAATAAGTCTAATAAATACCTAATAAAGTGCTCACTGAGTGTATGCGCCTGAGCTGGCCAATATAATGAAATATGGCTATTATTTCCTCTTGTGACTCCCAGCATGTTTGCTAATTGTTTGTATACAGTCCCATCTGTTGGAGCGGAAGGTTAAAGAACGATGACAGAGAAGCCAAACTCTGTCCATAGTCTATGCCTGTGAAAGCTTCTGTGTCTGTGGAAATAAGCTTTTGTTAAAGCAGAACAAATAAGAATCTCTCCGTAGCCTACCCATGTTAGTAATCCCAGCAATAAAACCACCTTTCCTGGCCTTTTGTTAGACACACATCAGTGTGGATACTGCTTAAATGTCACTCAATCAGTCCATCAATGGGTGACATTTGATAGTTACAAACAGGAACACGAACTGACAGCAGAGCCAATATATCTGGACGCAGAAAGTTGGGCAAGGGTGAATCAATACCTTGAAAAGTTTGATCATTTCTACATTGCTATTATGGGCTAGTTGCGCTGACAATTTAAAAAAAAAGCAGAAGATGTTGATCATTATCCCTGTCTGCCACTGTGGAATCCCTTCATTTGAAAAGCCGTGACGCTGCTTTATTTATCTGTATGTAAGGGACGTGACAGTTTGAGTTGGCACATTGAAATTCTGAAGGGTGGAATGTACTGGGATATATCTGGAACAGGAACCTAGAGAGCACATACAGCAATTTGCCCATAAGTGTCAGAGATCTTCCAGTTGCGCCGGTGTACAGGGCCCATCCTCGAAACGGCACCTTGAGGAGGAGTGTCACCTGAAGGTCCGCCAGCTGTCATAACCTTTGCGGCGGGTCCGGCCCCGGAGTCGCCCGGCTTCTCCAGGCCCCCACCGGTGAGTGACACGGCGCCTGATTGGTCTCTCCCTCCGGTTCTGGCTGGAGGGCAGTCCTGTTACCCTCCGCAGGCAGCAGGGGGTTATTAAGCTTTTAATTCTCCCCGGTTGAACGTGACACATCTCTGTTGATTACGGGATGTGAGGCCGAAGCGAATTATCATCGCCGTTTGATATTACCGTGTTGGGGTGTTGGGGTTTCGGGGCGGCGCCGGGTTCGAACCTTCTGCGAAAGGGCACAGGGTGCGTTCCCACAGGGCCGGTATCTGTCAAGTGCATAGTGGTGCGCTCACACCTCTCTCCTCGCCACGGTAACAAGCCGCGCTTTTACCTCCCGCCCGAACCAACAAACACATTCTAAAAAAGGAAAATCTATGAAAAAGCTAGTGGAACGTGATCCCAAGCACATTGAAGGTAATTGTGAAGAATTCAGCAATTCTTTTCATTTGAGAAACGTGATAATCATCAGCAGAGAGATTGCACAAAACTCCTTAGATGGTGACATTAAGCAAGCGATTGTATTCCCTCAACTCAATTTATTTATGCAGTCTCCAAATTGCTGGAGGGCTTTTAAATACTTACTGAGATGTGCTTGGACTTGCTGTCATGCTGTCGGAAGGGCTTATTTTTTCCGCGGATTGTGTTTGGAAGGACCTCCACATCTGTCATAGGCATCAGTACTTGTGGTACACTGTTGAAAGGTATTGAAACCCTGCAGAGTTGCCACCAATTTACAGGATTTTATACACTTGGTACACAGAGAATAACTCGGAATGTGAAACAGCAATTAAACCTCATCTTAACAAAATATAATACTCAGCTGAATTGTATTTCAGACAACCCTCCATCCCCAATAGAAAAAAAATATCCCAGCATACACCGCTGTGGACAATACGTATGAACATCAGACATGCATGTTGTGTCATAGTGACAGAATTCATCACTTTGAACACCATGCATATTGTTTCAAGCTGCACCGGTACTCAGCTCCCTGCACACTTGGTTGGAATTACCTAAGAAATGTTTTTGGATTTTATTATTTTGCAGTTTCATCTTCTGTTACTGGTTTTTGGCATACAGTACAAATCCCATCATTATCATTATGTCTGCACCCTGCACAATGCTCGCCAAAATCAAAAGTCTGAAAGCAAAGACAACGTCTAGATCCTGTGAGGATCTTCGACAGATGAAATAAATGCTTTTGTTTCACCCGTATATAGGCGTGGTTACGGGCGAGACACAGGCACTGCACTTACCATGAAAAATGTGTATATGTTACCAAAACTACATATATATGAAGCTAAAACTCCTATTTGCCTTCTCATTCAACACTATGATATCACATCGGAACCCATACCATCCATTTATACTCGAAACAGAATGGCAATCTTTCACAGGGCAGACTCTGGCACACAAACACACACAGGCACACCCTGGGGCGATGAGATGACAGAACCACCCACTTTTCCACCATGCCTTCGAGCAACCCTGCATATATCCCGAAAACCGCAGCTCATGTGGTGTCTTTGAGAGCGGCGCACTGACAATAAAAATACAGTTTTGAAACAGTCCTAACTTCCTTTCATCTTGCTTTCATTGGGTGGCCAGCGCAGGGTTGTTTTGGAGCATTGCCTACCCTTTGTTTTAAAGGCGAGGGCGTGCAACGCAAAAGCCCCTCGGCAGGAAGTTTGAGGAGAATACGCAGACAGCCTTCGTGCTGTTGCGTGCGTGGAGGTGAAGGCTTCATGTCTGGGATGAGAGGTCCCTCGTAATCAAACCAGTTTCAATTTGAGCATTCGGCTTATCGCCCGACTGGGAGCAATAAACTCCCGACTATTACGCTGTAGCCGACTAGCAAACAGCGAGGATTATCAGGCACAGAGCAGGAACGATTGTTTTGATGGTATGATACTTTTAATGAGATCTGAGGAGAACGTCACACGAAAGCGATAAGGAAGGAGGATACATACACGGCTGTAATTATTTCTGCTTTCATCCCACTTCCGTCTGTTCGGCTGGATGGATACCCCCTCGCAATCTCGTGAAATTGTGTTTTAATCTCATTATATCCTTTTACATATTTTTTCCAGTGGAGGAAAGATGAGAAAACGCAGGTATATTCTCTGTCTGGGAAGAGGGCAGGAGACCAGCTAAGATCGTTTCAACAGAGCTTTTCAGCCCCTGCCGGCGGCAGTGCGGTGGCCTCTTAAGTGGCGTGGCAGTGTTGTTGAAATTACTTAGTGCGCTGATCCCATTTGCCGTCCTTCCATGTATTGTGGGATATTTCAAAGTAAACATGCTTCCATCCTCTTGAATCTTGCCCATTATAATTGCTGAACTGGAAACCACTTGCCACACACAGTTATAATTATTTTTTCTATATTAGCAGTCAAAGTAATTAAAAGAAATGGGACAGGAGACGTATAATAAATCCCGCTCTTGGCTTTATGCTTCTCGTGTGTGACTGAGCATTCGCTGTTAATACCAGCAGAAGCCATTGCGCATCATAAACATCTGATTTGTTGAAGTGGTCTCAAGACCCATGGCTCTCGTGACTTGAGCCGGCTACAATAGTAATCAGTGTTTGCATTCAGATGAGAGTGTTCGTCTATTAACCTGTCTGACTGCTGTAAAACCTCTCCACCAGCAGCTCCCAGCCAGGTAAATTATCTTTGCTTTCGCCACAGTGTACTTCAAATTCAGAGGAACTGCCACCTCAGTCAAGGCCAGCCACGTATCGCTGCTGTTCTATCTTTAAAGCTCCTCGCCAGTGGATGACGGCACACTGGTTTTTACTGGAGAGTTTTCACAACTGACCGTAGCTTAATCATAGTGCAAAAAATGTATGCCTAATTGGTTTCTGTTACAAAATTATGGGATTTAGTTTTTCCATACACCATCCCTGGTCAGTAAGTTGTTGACATTTGCTGTCAACTTGTAACACCAAATCTTATATTGTCTGATGATTTTTTATAAACAAATGGGAGGTGTGTTTCTTTTCCCTGTCCATGGCCATGATTGGCTCAGACTTATGTCAGATCCAATCAAAGAAGAGTGCAGACTGTGAAAGCAAAAAATAGCAACATACCCAATTGTGACACCTCATCAGGAATTGATCATTTTAAGCATACACATACTGTATAAATAATCTTTTCAACCTCAGGAAGATGATTATAATACATAATACATTTAAATATCATTATTTAAAGTGACATTAGTACATTCTGCACTACTTTATAGAACAATAATGGTTACACTATATGTAAATCAAGGCAACCTGTCCAGACAATATTATTGTGAATCATCATTTTTATCTTAAAATTTGTACAGCATGTACACTGAGTGAGCACTTACTTATTAGGTATTTATTAGACCTGTTCTTAGACTTATTGGTATACTGCTGCTGTGGTCTATTGCACAGGGCACCAAATTACTGTAGGGTCCTCGCACAGGCCGCCAAATAACGTAGGGATTTTACTCTCTACGAAACCGGGGCGCCAGTTAATGTTATGTAGCAGTATAACTGCAAAAAGTAATCAGTCTCATAAAATTACTGTTATCAGAAATATCTAACCACAAATTTAGTATTTTAATTAATAATTAAAACAACTAATATTAATGATTAAACATACCGATAACCTGAAGGTTGGAAGACGGCAAATATATAACACAGATTCACAAAAACAGTTAAACAGACTAAACTAAACACTGGCTATGCCTGAATGTTTGTTCTCTTACTGAGTCCATATGCATGGGATCCAAAAGACGTGCTGTCCTTATAGGAGCCGCGATGGTGCTGTGAATGTGTGTCCTGGAGAAGTGCGCAAAGCTGGGGTGTTCCCGTCTTTGCTGCGCGTTGTTGTCTGGTCCGCTTGGTTGCTGGAAGGATGTTCGCTGGTCCCTTTTCCGGGTGTAAAAGTTTGTTGCTGTTGTTCTTTGGTGAGCTTTGCTGGGGTAAACTGATGTAGCGTTCCGCCTACACCAGTTTCCACTCGCTATAGGCCACGAAGTTACCGCGAGGTAACTAGGTGTGTCCGTAGGCCTGGTAGTGCGCTGTGCAGCGTTCAGCCTCTGTCCGAGTCTCGGAGCAGATGAGCTGAAGCGAATGGCCAAAAAGGGTGCGTCGAGGAAGAAGGGAGAAGAAGAGAAGGAAGAGAAGTATCCCGAGAACATGTCTTGCTCTTATACGGGAAAGTTTATTGCTCCAGCCATTACGGGATTGGCTGAACCAAGCTAGACGTCATGCGGGGTGGACGTCACAAAATTGTCCTGTGGGATTGTGGGAGTCGTAGTTCCTACACTATCGACTTTGTGTGTTTTGCATATCACTGTTGTAATGCGCGGATATTTGTGTTACTGTCCCCTTCCTGTCAGCTTTGACCAGTCTGGCCCTTCTCCTCTGACCTCTCTCATTAATAATGCATTTGCCCACAGAACTTCTGTTCACTGGATGTTTTTTGTTTTTCGCACTATTCTCTACAAACTCTAGAGACTGTTGTGGGTGAAAATCCCAGGAGATTCTGAGATACTCAAACCACCATGTCTGGCATCAACCAACATTCAAACTGCCACGTTATCTCCAGCTATCAAGACAATATACAGGGTTCTCTCACAATCAGCTATAGTATGTTCCAGTATTGGCACATTATTGTAGTGCAAGATGCATGGTAATAAGCATGTTAATCAGAAATATAGAATGAAAATGAGTGAATAATCTTAATTATTCACTGATGGAAAAAAATAGATTTGTGGAGTCTCAGACAGACTATTACTCCATTTGGTGGTCAAAAATCAATTATAGACATTTCTGCAGAATCTTTAAGAAAGAAAAATCCACTGCTTTAATTGTTGGCTACTTCTGTACATTTAAATCTGTTGTTTATTTCACTCTATACAATAAGTTCTCTTCAGGTTTGGTTTTGAATTGGGCCATAAATCTAATCACACACATTATTGCATGCTTTGCACAAAATGTTTAAGTGGTAATTAATTTTTAATGTTGAACTAAAGAATTTTCTTTGGAAGTGCACGTAGCCTAATTATCTGCCATCAGATTGTGAAAGCTTGGCCATAATTCTAATTTAATTTACTTTCATTAGAACCTCTAATGATTATCTTTGGGTGACACGCTAGGTCTCTCTGCATTAGGGGCTAACGCCGGACTGATAATTTTGATGAAGCCATTCATAACACTCCAGATTGTGCAAAGCGCTACCCATCAGGACAGAACTGGAGATGGCTTCTGCACAAACTAAAGCAGGGCTCTGCTGTAAGCGTGTGATGGGGATGAGAGAACCAACCCTGCCATGGCTGTGTGAACGAGACGGATAGATTGATATTGGGGCCGCTCGAAGAGCCGCTCCGTGAGAAAGCACTGACTCACAGTGGTTCCCTGAGCACACAAACATTTCTCACTCGGGCTGTCATCATCACCGCAGGTCACTAATAACAGTGTGCGTCTGCGGTGTGCGCGTGCGCGTGTGTGTGTGTGCGCGTGTATGTGTGTGTGTGTGTGTGTGTGTGTGTGTGTGTGTGTGTGCGTGCGCGAGTGTGTGTTTGTGTGCAAATGATGGCAATCACAGTTAGATAAATGGATGTTTTTCAACACAGCTGAAGCCATATGAATGGCAAGCTGCAAACAAGTAGATATCAAAACTGGAGAAGATGATGAAGTCTCTGTCATTGTCAGTTTTATTGACAAGGGAATATACTGCACAAGAAAGGCCTTATGAAAAACAGTGCCCCCACTATCTACAGCCATCTAAACAAAAGGCAAGAAAAAAAAGAAAGAAATTCTGAGCTTGGCAGTTGGAATTTGACAGACTCTTTGTGGATATTCTGCCTGTCCTTTCGATATTGATGACACTCATTCTCAACAAGGTTCTAACAAGGTATACAGTACATGTAATCTTGCAAGGGTGGGGGTACATTAGAATTGAGTTACAGTGTTTTCTGCTGTAACTCTATTGGATAATACACTATTGGATGATAGCGCTGCCCTATTCAAGCGTAGGATCACCCGCTATAGCCGCGATTATATTAGAGGCATCGTTAGCCGGCGTTGGGCAGTGACCTCTATGCTGATTGTCGAGTTTTAGGGTCACCCCGACGTGGGTATGACAAATAAATGCACTGACCGCTATGTGTTTGTACGGAGTGACAAGAGTAATTACATTCCTCCCCCCGCTGCGAGTCACCTCTAAACAAGCTGTTAAACAAAGCATCAAACAGCCCATTTACAGCAAGCCTCTCTCTGCTCCACAGCTGCACGCTATTTTCAAAAAGAGAACACAGAATAAAAGAGAGCATTTTCTTCTCTTATCCCCCAGCCTTTTATTTATGTACATTTTTATTGACTGGCTGCTAGTCAATATTAAACTCCGCTGAGCAGATAATCAAGTTGGCGCTATTTTTTAGACAGAAAACAGTTTGGTATTGGAATTATGTGTTTGTACGTACCATGAAGAGGGACTGTTAGTGTGCACAGGATTTATATATTTACCATGCAAGGAAATTCATGTTTAAATATGTCCAATCCAAAATGAAAAAAATTTCATTTTGCAGTTTGTTTACAGGCCAGAAATGTACATCGCTATAAGTACTCATTTGCTAATACTGGGCAAAGACTTTATATGGGAAAAAAAGATGCAGTCAATTGTATCCCAGTGAATAGACTGTTTGCAGAAATCTGTAAAAGCTATAAATTCCAGCAATGTGTACCTTCATGCACCTTCTCATCCTGATTTCATATTAAATATTCCCTCAAAGACAAGACAAGGGAAGTATATTAGATGATATTGTATGTTCTGGGTTGGAGGTAAAATATTGAAATACATTGAGCATTATCAATGCAGATATGTTTCTCTTTTATTAAAGAGAGAGAGAGACTGAAACATTATCCCTGAAGTATAATGGGGTGAGCTGCACCATCAGTGTTCTTGGTGATTTATTCTGAATTATAGCTCACATTCTTTTTCAGTGGTTCTGTGGTTTATTTGCGCTGTGCGGGGGCACGGCCTGCTTTTAGAACGAAATAAAATGGATCTTTGTTTGGCTGGCGAAATTGTAAAATGTCTTCTGAAGCGCCGAAATGTGTTTGTCTTTCACTCTTATTTCATACGACACTTAACCCTGCATTTGCTGTAATATTTTAATAGTTATAATGACCTGCTGTTCCGAGCAGTGACAGGCAAAGCCACCCGCTTCAATTACCGTGGCACCAGCACTTCATTTTCCATTATTGAGCATGGACTTTTTAATTAGAATAACAGCAAGAACACATCAGCTTATTAGCATGCACGCACACACCTCAGAATAATACATTGGAGGAACACTACCTTTTTAAATTAGAGGAGTTGGTTTTAAGGTGACAAATTATCATACGTTTAGTACCGCAATTTAAAAAAATGGGAGATAAATAAAAAATGAGAAATAACTTATCAGCTAGGAAAGTGGATCATTGTAAAGAACAAATGATCCAAAATTTGAATTTTGCAAATGTATCACAATTAAGGGACACTCCATTAAAAGCCAAGGTTCCGTCTCTACTCTGAGCGAGTAGAGACGGAAATGTTAGGTGAGTGCAGTGTGCTAACATACACCTGCTTAATGTTGTCAATGATTAATCCTCAATTAGACTTGGCATTTCCTATAACTAAGAAGCTTTAGAATGCATGAAGTAAAATCTGAAATCTGCTGATTGAACAGAATGGGGGTATAACACTGTTAGGATTAACTGCAAACACTGAAGACAATTCTCTGGACACTCCATGTTCTGACTCAAGCATAAATGTCCAAATGCAACATAAGTGTACATAAAATAATTTGAAAACATAAATATACAGTAAACAAATAAACTCAATATAATGGACCCCTAAATTATACAAGCAATGTTTCAGACTTTCTGTGAAGGTTCGGTTTAGTTACAGCAACTACAGATGGATTTGTGAAACTCTTGAAAAGGTTAAGCCAACACACAATTATTTTGGACGCATTACACAGTGGATAGTAAATTGCTTTGCTAGTTGACTGCAAAATGTGTAACAATAAGCACGGAAGATAAACTGCTATATTACTAAATACACACCAGAGAGCGCTGTTGCACTGTTAGAAACCAGCAGGCAAGAAGCTTTTATCTGGACCAATACTAATTTCATTCATATATAAATACAACTTAATGAAACTGGAAAGACAGATGATGCTTAAAGTATGTTTAATCTGACTCCTTTAAATAACACTAAGGAGTACTTTTAGGAAAAAAAGGCCATTACGGCCCTCCACGCTAGTAACAAGGCAAAGGGGATTTTGCTGCAGAAGGAAAACACTTATTTTATTCTAAAATGCTCGATAATTTTCAGTTTATATGTTTTAAGAATAGCATGTCACAATATAAATGACAGAATATGCTTCATTACAAATGCAGCTGTCTGCATGGTTATGTATAAGTATGATGAGATCCATATGGATTCTGGTCACAAATGTTTATTTTTGTCCAGTAATTTTCGACCAATTATTACTGTGCAGATTTTTTTTTAGTTTTAGTATAGCTGCCATTTTATCTTGCATTGGTGATGTGAAAGTTTTACGATCCAGGCATCTCTCAGACGCCACCACCTTTCCTCGCTCACACAGGGCCAAAGAGCCCTTCTCTGGCCTCATACCTGTAGGGCATAGGGGGCTCACCCTGTTCAAATCACTCTCCACTCCTCCTTCTCTCACCTCCTCGGCTCAGAGGGGAGGGGAGGGGAGGGGAGGGCCTCCCCGTTTCTGTAAGGTAGGGAGGAAGGGGGGGTGTCTGCAAACAGAGAATGCAGATTTTGAAAACGCGCGGTGAAGAGCGACGACAACGAGAGCAGAACGGAGACAACAAAATTCCATTTCACATTCATCAGTGAGCAGAAGCAGAACCTTTGTTTTTCTCCCCAAGATATACGCAAAAAGATTCATTACTACACAGAGAGACTGCTAGTGGTATTAAACATCACACGCGGCGCGGGGAAAGCACACCTAGTTGTCCAAATGTCATCTCCGTGCAAAAAAAAAAAAAAGATTATTCTGGTAAACAGTATGGCACCTGTCTTCATGAAATATCTATTCTTAGCATTTTGAATATCAAGGCTCAGCAGTAATGAATATTAGAGCACAATGGTGCACATGGCTGCTCAATAGCACGTTGGCGGAGATTAATATGCGAATCCCCTGGCCTTTGCTCATTACCGGTGACAGATGATCATTGTCCGAGAGGTCAGAACCATTCCCGCCATGCGTCAGAGACACAACAGCGGCCCGTTGAAACAATCAATGACAATCCAATTAGGGCTGCTTCATTTTACTATCTCTCCGCACTGTTGTTCTCTTGCATTCACAGCCTAATAAAAGCCACCGGTCATAAACCTCCTTTGGACTTCCAACTTTATATAACTCACCATGCAGGGACCTATATACTGACAAATCCATGTACAGTATATGTATGTATGAGCCTATGTACATACAACGAATGAACTCGCTCCAAAGAGTGATTTCTCTTCATCAGGAAATAGAGCAAAATGTTGTTTTGTCTTCTACCACCACGAACCGACAAGTTATTTACTTCTCTTTGAAATTCATTGCTCGTTCCCATACACTTTGAATTGCAGTTTCACCTTAATAAATCTCACCCCCCGCCCTTTCTTCCCAAAGTGTGTCTGCCTTTGTAACAAAAGTTGTTTTATTGTTGAGCATGCCCTCAGCTCGCTGAGGAGTGCATGTCCAGTGCTTGCTGTCTTTGCACTAACTCCGCTGATCTTGATTAGTGTGCCACCAGATTGTAAGAGCTCCCATTATCCACAGTTCATGCTGCAAGGACGGAAACTTGGCTATTTTATTTCCTGCGCTCTACATTATCTGGCTAACAAGCTTATTCTTAATAACAGATCATTAATTCCAGCCTGAATAACAACTCTACTTTGACTGCTTTCACAGGCTGGTATTTGCCATTAGTTTGCAGAGTGCAAGATTGTATGAGGTTTTCAATGGGCAGAAAGCAAATTAATTCTGTGTTTTAAAGAAGAAAGAAGTGGAGGAAGAAGGCAGAAGACATTTGCTTTCAATGTTATGATCCGGGTGAGAGGTTCTGTCTTGTGTTTGGGTTTTTTGAAGCGTTACAGGGAAGAAGGTCACCTTTTCTGCCGATGAAATCCCCACACATGTAAGACTTTCATCATGACGGTGCAAGATGTATGTATATCAGATATCATTTTCAAATTTCAGATTCATAGCATCCAACATAAGGCTTCATATATTGTATGTGGTAACTAAACTAATTATAAATTTGGTAATACAAGGTTATCCGATTCCCACCCAAATTTTGAATGTCAAATCGTCCGCAACCACAGTGACGTTCCTACTGCGACCCCGACTGCCGATTCAGGAGAGTGTAGGCATCCGCGATTCTCCCAAACACAGTTTCACCAGCAGCTACACACCACAGACTATAATTAATCTTGCATCGGGTGGAGTCGGAAGAAGACCTTTCATATGTAGCTTTTGACTGCAATTTTCAGGCACCCAATCAACCAGCAGGGGTCACTAGATAATGAAGAAGCCCTATCCAACTGAACCCTCCTAGCCCTGTTCAACGTTATCAGCAATTGCATGTCACCCTATGGAGCTACTATCCACAGTCAGCACTGGCATTGATCCAGGTCACGAGGCTCATCCAGGCACCACAGTACAGTGCCTTCAATGAATGAAGGCTAGTTTATCATCCAGTAGACTATATATTGTTGCTCGACTGAAATCGAAGAACATCCATGAACGCTCCATTGTCGCCCAACATAGAAGGTGGTCGTTGCCCTTAGCAAAAAGTATAAACACACTTCAGTCACCCAGAGTATAAACCTAAAGTTGCTGTGACCAGCTACATCCATTGTGCATTGTCGGTTGCAGCGACATTCTGTCACTAGACTATAAACTGACCATAAGCCGTCCAGGAGCCCAAAAAATTTAACCTGTTACAAGGGCCTAGGGTCACAGAGGCAGAGGGTGTCAGGGATGAGGTTAGCTTTTGCTTTTTTGCAACATAACGCAGTGAGTTACAATTGTGGACAACAAGCCAGACCATCATCATGGGTCATTACCCCAATCAGTCTAACTGGTGAAAACGGTGAGCTAATGGGGAGCCGTTTTTAATTCTCTGGTTTGAATTGTGTGGAGGTTGAACTTTGAAGCCATGATGTCACTCCTGCAAATTAAGCACCAGTTTAATTCACTGTCCCAGACATTTTGTTCCATGGCATATCAACAGAACACAGAGGGTAAGTTTACGCCTTTGAAATATGGGCAGATTTTCTCTCATCCCTTGTTTCGTCTTGCCATGCCTGGCAGCTAAACCTGTGACCCCAAGCTCATGAAAGGTTATGGCCAAAATGCCAGGTATATCCTTTGTTTGGAATTCTATGGCACACAGTCTGACCTCTGAGGAGACAGCTGATGATGCCCAAATAAAGTTTTTATCACACAAAATGGAAACTTTTCTTCTGCCTGCCTGGAATAAGCCTGTGAATTTGGTTGTGTCCCTTTAAAAATGATTGTGTTTAATTACCAGGAGAAGAATAATGAACATCCCAGTAGTATAATGGCACATTGTCATATGTCACCTCATCTCTTATAGACACACAGTCATTAAGTAACTCTGTCGAAAGCTACGATGTACCATTGCACAAATACATTTTTAGAATGAATTTTTTTGTAAGTACAGGAATATCCTGAAACAATACTATCCACTGGGTAATACTAAGTCTCTTAGGCCAGCAGAAACACAAAAACCCGGATGGTGTCTGGTGCCTCATATAGCTTGGATATTTGCCTAAATATTTGCCCCCGACTCCATTATAGCTTGTCCTGTTATGGTGTCCTGCAGAATTGAGAGAATGTCGTGTTTTTGGAACACATAGCCCACACTGTTGCTAAAGAATCCCCTCCTGGCAGAATACCCTTATTTTGATGGTGGAACCCCTCAGAGCTGCTCTAACACAGTTTATGTCAATGTAAAGTTCTCCTGGTGTTCCTCTAAGGTTATAAAAATGTTATGAGGCATATTATCCCAGTTACAATTTCTTACGAGTTGCCTGGCAACAAGCAAGCCAGCCACCAATGGTTATGCAAACTGGACTTTAAGTTAAAAAGAAAACAAGATTTTTTTTTCTTTCTATATTTTTGACATATTATAATAATATTATTATAATAATAATTATAATTATTATTTTTAACAAAGACTAAGAAGAGAAATATGATTTTTTTTTATTAGCAGCCTTAACACACAGTATGCAGAATTTACTTGCGGAAGATCAAAACAAAAACCTCATTTTCTTAAAACCCGTACAAGTAGCTTCGGGGTTATAAAAAGTACAGGCTAATAGAAGTGTTTGCCCCCACACGAGAATTACTCCCCAGACCCGGCGTGCCCTCTCCCTCCTCTCCTCCAGCTACAATCAGTGTTGGGTCATGGTGGGGGGCAGCAGCCTAAGAGGTCACTCACAGAGACCCTTTCTAATCTGGGGGACTTCACACTACCTGCAAGAATGCAGTGATTATTCTGAGACGGAGCCCCGCATGCTGGCCGGATGGAGGCCCCTGGCACACACAATCAGAGAGTGCTCTTGGACCTCGCGGGCAGGCCAGGCTCACCCCACCTTTGAAAGGAAAACCAGCAACATTACAATGCCATATCCGCAGGGAGGATTTTGGTCTTGTTTAGGTATTAATTTATTGTTTCTTTTTATCACCCCCGAAGCTGATTGTTATGCGAGTCTTGAGTAGAATCTGAAGCGCAGACAACGCACAGGAAGTATGTGAGGCAGAATTGTGTTGTGTGTGTGGTAGTGCGTGTGCTTAATTGAAATGACTGATATTAATACTCTCTGAAAAGGACCCCATACCTGTACTGCTATATAAGAAGAAGAGAAACTGAGGGGCAACAGCTACAATGGTACTGAGTACTGCTAGCCTCTCAAACAAATGACCTTCAAATGAGCCCCCTTTGGCTTTCTTCACACTCTGGAAAATGGAGACTGGAAGTCATCTCCAGTTGTCACAAAGCCAACAAAAGATATCACACTGTTTGGTGCTTGAGTTGATGGGATAGGCATGCAATTGTGATGGGATTTGCTTGAAAGGTTCCTCCTTCTGTAAACAGTCATGAGTTTGTCTGAATATTCATGGCCATACATTTCCCCATGCAACCGGAAATTTTATAATCTTTTCATAATTACAGTAGTTTAGACAATGACGAATGCATGAAATGTTCTTTTAGTGAGCAGAATTCTGAAGAGTATGAAGGCACACAATAACATCACGAATACACCCGTTTTAGCTCCTTAAGTTAAATGTTACTGGCTAGAAATTCAAGTGTGTTCGAGCGCTTCCACTACTGAAACTGCTGTTTGTCTGTTTACACTTTCGTGTAAGAAAAGTAACACACACCCAGAACAAAAAAGCTTTACCAACTGTCCTCTGGTGGTACTCAACCCCTGGATTGGCTCAAATTAGAGCTGGGCTCCTCTCCCTTGCAGCAATAGCCATGCATCACCTACGAGTGACTTATTAGAGGATAAACGGGAGAAAAAAAAAAAAAAAAAGTCAGTGGGCCACCAAACACAGCCCAACGTCATTAGGGTGAAGAATGTGCTGCATGAATAAAGTGTGATGGTTCGGAAAAATGAGCTGTTTGAATTCTTAACAAATGCAATCTGTCAGCGTTTAATGTGGCAGGTGGGGGAAGTGATAGCCCGGGCGCTCGCTGAGCCTCATCACAGAGTCGGACTAAATAGGTACATCCACACGGATTAGCGTTAAACTGCAGCCCTGGGTGCGCGGTGCACTCCGCATGCCGTGCGGCAGGCTGCCCTGCGTCAGGGTTTGAATCCACTCCCGCCTATTACTAACATCGCCGAACAGGGTGTCTTTCTGCTTCCTTTCACTCAGACCCAGGTGGCCTGCATTTTCATTTCTGCACCTAACCGGGCATCTGGCAGAGAGATCTCTGAAGCAGTTTGAGACTTCCATAGTTAATGGCTGGGGGATTAGTCCAGAGTATAATCCTTTTCTTCGCAGGGGGATTACAGCACTTTTTCAATTTCCTACTTGAAGCATCATAAGCTATTTCTGAAAGCACATGGGCCATTTCTGAAAGCAGGCTTTTGGGAGCATGCTATGTCAAACTGAATACCAATCAGAGAGGCCTCCCACTTCCTGCTGCCGCATTAAAACTTCCAGGGGTTCCCGCCGGTGACTCATTGGCACAAACAGGCTCATGTCAATATGCTCTGTTCTTCAGCTGTACTTCAGACGTCACCCTGTCAGCTCTCACCAACGCAGAACATCCAGGGCCATTGTGAAAACCTAAACCCAGGGTAGCTAAAAAGGGTACTCAGGAAAGGTTGTCCATGAAATGAATGGCTAGACCCAGACACATTTTAATGGTCTGACATGAGCAAACAAGGGTTGTTTGGAAGGATTTTAAACTTGAATATTCTAATGTGTCATGGTTAAATCCGGGCCTCACAGTGACACAAGAAACTGTGGGCATGGGAGTTCTGCTTGTTGAACAGACAATATAAGTTAAATTATTTTTACAGATGCTCGTATCTGGAGAGACAAACAGTGTAGGAGAACATAAATGCATAGACCTGATTAATGGGCAACAGTGCCGGACTTCGCTAACAACATTCACAGGTCAGCAAGTATATATTCAGTAATTACAACTACATAACCTTATTGCTGAATGACAATGTATTAACATTACACAATATTTACAGCTTAAACAATCATTTGTGTTGCTTTATCATTGCTTTGGCATATTTTGTTCTGTGACTGGCTATAATATTCAAGTGACTGGCTTTCATTTTAATATCTCTCATATCATATTTCCACTTCAAATCGGATAATTTGTGTTTATAAGCATTGCTAATATATTTACTATGTCATGTGGTTTTGAAATAAGAATACTGTGAAAGCCAACTTGTTTTTGCAGTCGATATTAATGCAAAACACAAACATAATGTCAAAATGGCATTAACATGAAACAACATCAGTTAATAACCAAATATCGGCAGAAAATGGCGTTGATTCTGCGTAAACGGAGGTTATATATAGCTTTCTCTGCTGTGGGCACATTGCTCATGACAAAAGTTAATTATTCTGGCGATTTCATCTTCCTGGCCGCGTGCGAGGTTGCAGGAGCCCACGCGTCAACGCTGCCCCTGTCAGCAAGAATTTCACTGCACCTATCAGGAGGGGACTACCCTTGACCTGGAATGACAACAGAGAGATGAAAACAGAAAAGACAAGACAAACTTACTGATTTTCCTTTCCACCCAGAGACCTCCCGTAACCCTCCATCTGGAAAAAAAGCGGCAGTTGACATTTGAAACTTAGCGATGAAGGCAGCTCTTTAAAGACTCGCGGTCTGAGCTCTATGTTGAGTCGCATGTGGTTTTCCTGGGGGTGAGCGCAAAGAGGAAAGGCATCGCGGATCACAATCAAAGTATGCCCTCAGCACTGCGGGCTCACCTAATCACGGAACTTGCGAAGAGCTCGGGAAATGGCGGAACACATATTAAGCCTGCGCAAAATATAATCGAAAACAAATTGTCCGTTATTTGCAAATTTGCAAAAACATCTTCAGTGATTAGTTGAAAGCGCTCACAAATTGAAGTGACACATCTTTATCCCAGCACCTAAAACGTATATCCATCACCTAAATCTTAGTGCTTAGTTCTACTTTTTTGTACTATTATTGCTTTTTACACTTTCCTTGCAAATAAGGTGGTTCAATACTTCAGTTGACAGGAGTTTGTAAACTGTTCAAATTGATTTTTTTCAGGGCATACATATTGATATACTCATATACTGTTTCCTTTAAAACCAACATTATTAGATAATGAGACACCCCATCCTGGCTTTTTTTTGAATAATTAAGCAATCAATAGTATTCACAAAGAAAGTAAATTTGCATGGTTTACTGACAAAGCAGTTTGCTTTCTGATAGGTGATTGGACAATTTGTTTTTAATTGCATATCCAGAAGCAAAAAACCAAAATGGCAACATCTTTCGTAAAACATTTGCGTTTTAAAAGTGTCTATTTAGAATGCTCCTAGCCATGACTCAAATTGCACTTTACACCGATAATCCCAGATTACACTACCAGCCCTAACTGCTCTTTAGCCCCTTGAGGGCTGTTAATCTTGTGCAGTGTCATGTATCACACAGTAGTGTAGGCCTATTTCTCTGTTTTGTAGCATGTTATTAGCAGGTGAGCTTTGCCTTTTTATTTTAATGGCAGCATTTATTGCTGTTCCTTTCACAACTGTTGTAGGCAGGCACTTCATACTTTGCCGGAAGCACAGTCAATTATATTTCAGAAATCCACTTAAACAAATCTTTACACCAACCTTTAAATGCCTACCCTAAGGTTAAGTAAGCACAACCCCTTGTAGTTCAAATGACCTGGAAAAATAAAAAGTCTAAAAGGGATGCAGTGTATAAGGAAGGGTGACAGAAGGCCTCCATTAAGCTTTATGGGGGGCTCTAATGGCTGTACTGTACTTGATCCCCACAGGAGAGAAATGGACGATCCAGCACTTCGTCTACATACAGCAGAGGAATTGGGTTATGATGCGGCATGGTAATATGCCAAAGCACACCACAGCTACACATTTTGAGAATGCAGGAATACAAATAGACATGTACACATGCACCCATGCACCTACCCGTCGAAAACATATGTGTGTATACGCATTCACACGGGCACATACACAGCAGACCTTTCGGATAATTTAATTCATACACACCTTTCAGAGAAATAGTCTATTGAACAGTCTTTTGAAAGATCACATTCATGCACTGGAGCACATATCATTCCATAAGTACGTATATAACTTTTATATTTTAACAATTTATAAAATAAAATAAAAACAGATCAATGTCAATGGATAATAAAACATGTTTTAGATCCAATTCTAACATTCAATAGCTATGATAATTTGACAAATGTTGATACTTTAAGTTCACCAGTTTTTTCACTGAAAATGGCTAATTATGACTTTTGTCATTGCTGCACCACACTTATCTACCTGTATGTAAAGAGCACTGCTTCTAAAACATCAGCTGGCCTACAGTGACTACAGTATACCATGTGCTGATTCAAACCATATCCGTCATTGGAAACAACTGGCAGCCTGTGGGTCCCTGGCACATCTTTGAAAGGAGCAAGGCTAATGTGGTAGTAACCAGCGGAAACACAAAAGAGCATTTTTATGAACAGGCCCAATATATGTTATAGCAGGATTCTTGAAGAATGATGTCTGTACAATGAATCTGACACAAACTTTGCTTAGAATCTTACATTGATAAGGCCATTATGAAGAATATGGTGTTGAATTAGTACTAAGCACTCTGGAAATGCCTCGGTCTTTGAGGATTGGTACTTGCACTAGCACTCTTTTACTCTTCCTTTTTGATATTTTGATTTCCAATTTCATCTTTATTAGGGCCCAATTGGACACGTAATTGTTTCAAGAAGAACAATGAATTTCACTCTGCTTCGGTTTTAATTACAGCGGACCTGTTTGAAACTATGCCAGCTTTGGCAGGTGCAGAGCTTAAAAATATGTAAATGGTTGCTTGTTTTTTTGACTCCTGCTATTTTTTTCATAAACTTGCAAATTATGTTTGAGCTTATACCAAAATACATTAGCTTGAGCACTGAATCAGGCCACATTGTACCTTGCTTTTACTGTCTGCTGCCTCCTTTAATTGATACACAGAAAGGGAGCTTGTGTTGTATGCCTTTGAAGGCAAAAGACATCGCAAATGAAAGGAAACACCGCACAAGAAAATCCATCCAGCTTTCTCCTTAAACGGTCCCCTTCCCTGACAGAAAAAACGGCTTTGAAAAACCCGCATATGAAAATAGTCTCTTTCAACATCCGCGTTACCGCAACATAAAGTAATATTTGTATTACACTGTCAAGAGGGAATATGTCAAGGACAGCCCTTCCCGAGGCCTAAGAGAAAATAATTGCATAGCGAATGGAGGAGAAGATGCAGGAATGATGATTCCAGCTAATCAATTTTAGAGGGACAATGACCTATTATTGGCATATTCAGTCTTATTCAGACTGCCAGGGCGGCGCTGGTGAAGGGAGGCCTCATTCCCCTCAGCGGAGAGATCTCCCAGCGTAGAGCAGGGAGGAAGGCTTGCAGGGAACAGACTGATAGCACAGATTGCATGGCCCATTCCCAAGACCAATTAATCCCCAGTTAAATCTGACACATCTTAACCTGCACTGGATCCTATTCAGCACTCTACAGCAAAACCCATATGGCAGAGAGACACTTGCAGGCAGCAATTTGCTGCTGGCTTCCCGGGGACTGGCGGAGAGCCAAATTCCACACACTGCACACCTCCTGCTAATAGACATGTTTGTTCTGTGGTTCTAGCCTGCATATATACGGACTGTCTCCCCGCATTTAATGAGGAGCAGTCCTGACATCACCTTGCCACACAGTGTTACAATATACAACTTTTTACTGGTTGTAGCAGAAGTTCTCAGTCTTGTTCTGTTCTGTGAAGATGATCTGTTTTTACCACATGCGGGTGTTTAATGGTACCAAGCCATCCTGTCTTTGCACAAAAGAATTGAACTTTCTCTCAGCGTTCTGGCTAGAAGGAAAAGGCCCCTGACATTCCTAAGTGAAACCTTGACTCTTAACTTTAATATTTATATTTGTTATATTTTCCTTCATAAATACATTTTAGTTTGTTTATCAAAATTACCATAATTGTGATAAAAATACACAATTAAATAACTTATTCTAGCTTTTGAGTTTACAGTAAATTGCCAGCTCCCCAATCACCAGTAATATAATTAGAGTAATGATATCAATGATATGATGAAGCATATTTCACATACATCTTTCTTTCCTCAGGTGCATATTGCATGTGATTCAAAGTGGCATAACATGTGTAGGTAAGAACATGTGTAGGTAACGTTTTTCAGGTTACTTTCAACCGGCAAACAATTTCTGGAGGTGTGTTTGTGACACTCAATACTGTTCACAAGTGGAAATAGTGTCCCCTCATTGCTTACTTACTTGAATGGGTGCGATGCAATTTCCTGCCGTAAAGGGTGTACAGGTGAGCCGGGGCCAGACATGGCAGACCTGTGCTGTTTGCGGAGGTGAGAGAACCTCGCCGTAGGTGACCCGGGGTAAAGTGGAAATGAGACTTTGTTGGCCGCGCTAGTGCGAATTTAATTTTTAACGACTTCAAAATGAACACTATTGCAAATTGGATCCCGTTTTCAATGGTTCCGTTTTTTATGGCAAAATGCTATTCATTATGAAGAGCTGAAGAAAAAGACGGATCCGTTGGAAACATAGCTTTAATCTTCAGGTGTCTGGATGTGTTTATTTTTCACAGGCTTGAGACAAAAAACTCTTGTTATGAGAGGAAATTCAGTTCTCACTAAGTGCCTTGCTACCAGGGATTGAAGATGATGGGTTTTACTAAAGTACTTCCATTTTTTGTTGCTTTTGCTGATTCTATATAACATATTCCCTTTAAAGGATATTTTATTACACATATTTACTGGCTGACAGAACAGTTATGCTTCCTAGCACAAAAATGTGCTTATTTTATGGTTAAAAGTGCTTATGCATTTTCCAAGGCAGTTTGTAGTGCGATGTTCTTACTGAGGGACAGATGGGAGGATGATCTTGTAATCCTGATCACCAAATTGTGACCTAAGTTTACATTATAACATCCTGTACTGTATATATGCAAGGAATAATGTAAATTGAGGTATCCAATGGTTTCAAAATAAGTCCTGACAAGGGATCACCCTGAAGTGGTTTATTTTGGAACAATGCAGGCTCGCTGTACATTTCTTCACTTTTAGCATGGCTACTTCCTAAATAGGTCACGGTTATGTTAAATATATTATGCATTTGAAACCAAAATTTCGACCTTATGCCACACAAATAGTTTCATACAAATTAAGATGTAACAAATGCATACAAACTCATGTCTCTGAGTGGCAGAGTTGAGGCAGTCATCGAATGCAAAGGCATTGCAACCAATTACTAGATATGATAGCATTATTTCAGATCATGCTAATTTGTCCCAAATGTATGTATAAAAAGGGCTGTAATTCCTACACGGATTACTCAGATAACCTGATATGGATGTAAATACCCTCAAACAAAGGCTGGCAGTCTGGACTATCTTCATATTCATTAATTCATTAATTCCTTCATTCATTATCCTAACCCACTTATCCTGAACAGGGTCGCAGGGGGGCTGGAGCCTATCCCAGCATACATTGGGTGAAAGGCAGGAATACACCCTGGACAGGTTGCCAGGCCATCACAGGGCACACACACCATTCACTCACACACTCATACCTATGGGCAATTTAGACTCTCCAATCAGCCTAACCTGCATGTCTTTGGACTGTGGGAGACAGTCCACACAGAGAGGCCCCGGCCGACAGGGATTTGAACCCAGGACCTCCTTGCTGTGAGGCGGCAGTGCTACCCACTGCACCATCCATGCCGCCTATCTTCATATTCATTATTCTATTTAAAAGTTCAGAGCCAAAACAAAAATTGTGTCACTGTCCAAATACTTTTGCATGCATGAGTGTGATTTATTTTTTATAGCATATTTGTCACACAGAATGGTTTCAGAAATATATCCCAAGGAAATCTGAGTAAACACAAACAAAAACCCTTTTGAAAAAAGTAATTGCCCCCTTAAATTTAAGTACTTTCTCCAACTTTACCAAAACCTATAATCAGAATTTTAGCCCACTCTTCTCATCAGAACTGATTTAATTCACACAAATTGGTAGGTTGTTGAGCATTAACTGCTTGTTTCAGGTCCTGCTAGCTCATCTGGATTGGGTTCGAGACTTTGACTGGGCCATACATACAGTACAGTCATTAATTTGTATTTTGTTATTTGATTAAATGTATCTATGTACCGCTATGGTGGTTGCTTAAATCTGTGAGATTTAAGGCATGCTTAACACCTGGAAGATTTCATTCAGGTTTTAAAGTGTACTCTTTCCAGTCGAAAAAAAACTGAAATATGTTGCCATTTGGTAAAGCTCCAGATTCATATCCAAAAAGATATGCTGGCAGTAACTATAATAATTTCCATCAGTTTGCTCTCAGTGGCTACATTTACATGTACACCAATAGCCCGATTACTGTAAGTAATCAGTTTATGCCAGTATTTAGATTATTGTGTACACATGGATATAGGTAGTGTGATTATCCCAATAGCCATATTTACATCCTCTCCGTAATCTTTGTATGCACAATGCATGCAGAAACAATGCTTGTTTTCATCCTGGGTTTTCTATGCACAGTTTCATATCAAAAAGCCAAAAATTGGTTGCAAGTAATTAGGGTAAGACATCTATATGTACCAGAAAATAGAAAGATTGGGAAAAATTCCAAGTGTCTTAGTCAGGTTTAGAATATGCCGATGAAGATAATCAGGTTAAGGCGTACACATGACCACACACCCAACTTTGCCATTGAACTTGTGAAATTGTGTGTCTGTTTTCTATTTCAAAGATTTTTCCTAAAAGGGAACATTCAGGCTGCTGAAAATTGATGTCAGTGCTGAGAATGCAAAATTTGCAATGCACATATTTTCACTATGATTAAATGACAAAACTCAGCATCTCCTGCTTTTATTACATTTAATGTATGCAGCTAAGATAGTTTAAGAAATAACATCACTATATGGTGCTTGACAATGATTTTCTTTCTTTACTCAAAAGTTTGTATTGTGAACCAAACCCAGCACTAATGCAGCAACCTTCCTATGACTTATTGGCATTCTTTTTTAATTTGGTAAAGAACTGTGGGATCCCCTTGTAATGATTGATTGAATAAATTGAGGTTGGCAACCATTCTGAGCTGACAAAACAGGTACCCGTCTGCAAAAAGCCCAATGTCTTGGATGTGTGGCTTCATCACTTTCTGCCAGCTTCTTATTAAAAGTGTCATCTTTAATCCGTTAATGACCTAAAAGACGCTTGCCTGCAGGGACAATTTAGACAAGTGCCCAGTGATTGAAAATGTTTCATCCCAAAATAACTCTGAAAAGATATCAGTTTATATTGAGCAAGAAAAAAAACACAGAAAAGATTCAATAGATCAATTTTTCCTGATTCATCATTTTGGATTTGGATGATAGGTGCCCTTGCTAAAGGTACTTCACCTGAATTGGTTCAGTATACAGGTATATCCATCTGTAATAAAAGAATCCTAGTAAAAAATTGCAAAAGCAAAGTCGTTCTGGATAAAACAATCTGCTAAGTGCCTGTAATGTTATGTAATATATTGTAATTGTTAAGACTAAAAGTCAAACTAGCCACTGTATCCAATACTTATGGCTAATAGCTAAAACATCTCTCAAGTTTCAATGTATTTCCATTTAAGTGCCATTTTTGGAAATTATTTTATAAAATACATGGGAAAATGTATTTTATTGGAACAAATTATTAAAATGCTGTAAAGATTAAGTAAATATGTTTATTTTCTAAATCCTGTGGTTCCAGTAACACATTGTTAATGAGCGAGGTCAGAAGAGAAGGGCCAAACTGGTCGGAGCTGACAGGAAGGTGACAGTAATGTAAATAACCACACATTACAACAGTGGTATGCAGAAGAGCATCTCTGAACACATGCGTCAAACATTTAAGTGGATAGGCTACAGCAGCAGAAGACTTATTAAGTCTAAAAAAATAACTATAATAAATATCTAATGAAGTGCTCACTGAGGGTATATAAAATTGTACCCCTAACCAGCAATATATAATTAATGTGTGCCTTTTTTGCTTGGAAAACATACTCATTTGTACTCAAAAGGAACATTACGGTACATTCAGGGTACATTTGGAAAATGTGTACCTCCACTGTCGCTTTATTTCTGAGAGTATAGCGATGTCCTTTCCAGTTATATGGTAAGGAACCATACAGTATAAGTGATTTGCACTCGACACAAATATCTGCACGAATTGAAGACAAAATAGAGAACTCCGGAGCTAGAGGTGTACTGTCCAGTGTCACTGTTATTGAATAACATGCACACCATCTGTGACAGCACAGTATTTTCACTTTATTGAACACACAGGCGATGCATGTTCATACTCTATTTGTGAGCAGCTACGTCCTGCAACATCGGCCTTGATTATGTGGGCCCAGAGGCTCATTTCCAAATCCTATTACTTAGTAGGTTGCATCAGAACAAATTTATTTGGAAGTACATTTGAGTGGAGTGCACCTTTTCATGAATGCTTTGCTACATGTGTGCTCAGGCTTGACTGCTTTTCATAAATAACATGGCAGACCTCAGCAATGTATCCCGCATACAATTTCAAGCTGTTTCTTTATGATTGAGATGAAAAAATAAAATAATCAAATACAAACCATAACATGTTTTGTTGCTTCTGACAATATTATAATAAAATATAAAGACACTGTTCTACCCTTCGTATTTACCACCCACACATACACATTGAAAGACACATGCATGTGCGCTCACACACACATACACACACACACCACATACACTGACCCACCCAGGAAGCAACATTATGCTGGCCAAGGGAACAATCCCAACTTCTTGCAATGGTTTCCTTTAAAAACACTGGGAAGCTCAGTGCGTTTCTCCACTGTGGTATAAACAGAATATCTGATTTGTTGTGAAAAGATGATTTTATATTTTTGATTGGAGCTGTCCACCCTGTAGTTGTTTCAGGGTCCAGGGGTTTTGTCACAAAGCCTCTCTCCTGCCTCAAAGCCATAGTAAGGCGCAGACTGTTAATACTTATTCTCAGGTTGCACAACAAATGTTAGTGGCCTAGGAAAAGCTGAGCCTAGTTTGCATGATTAGTAGTATATTTTTCTTATACCCAGTCTATTGTCTAAGAATGAGTCACTGTGAAATATAATGTTGCCAAATGGGAGCTGATGGATGCAGACATGCAGTCAGTGGACATTAACCCAGGTGATGTCTAGTAATATGAAACGGCTCCCTTTGGAGCACTCCACCATTTGGAGAAATTATAATGATAATGAGCATCTGGAACTCGGGAGAGACAGACACATAACATCAAATTCATCAGACTACCAGGGGCCAGCTGCAAGTCAAATTACAACAATGGAATCCAGCGGATGGTTTCGAAATAGTGTCTATAGCTGTCTACCAGCAGTGACACTGCTTTTCCCAGTGGTGCTAATCAATGGATCAAGGTGTGGTTTGCAGAGATGGCAGACACACACACACACACACACACACACACACACAAAACGAAATATAAGTCAGTGTTCTTATGGTGTTCGCTTACTGTTTATCCTCATATATACAGTATATTACCAGGTTCCCATTTTCCTATTTCATTTCTTCATCATTTTTCCCTCAAATGGACTGTATATGCAGTTAACATTAGACACTTGCTGGCTATAGTATATGCCAATAATGTAGTATCTACAGTATTACACTATAATGTCTTAAAGTACTGTCAACCTACTATGGAGAATACCACTGAGTACCACATATAGTAATAAGTTACTAACTTGGACATTGTGTATGTTTTGGAATTGATACTGTGTGGCATCAAATTTTTGTACATTCTAGGAACAATGGATATGAAACAACATTTCAAAACTCATGCAAAGCCAATTAATCACTTTCAGTTGCAGCGGTCAAAGTGATTTTTAACCATTGGCTGATCAAGTCCCATTTTAATATGTCTTTAATATGGAACTGTACATACTTATCCATGCTTCTCACATTCACTGAAACTATGTCTGTCTTCTCACTTGTAAATAATTAAAGTTTCCATAAGACAGATTTAATTCTTCTTGGAAAATGATATGAAAATGTAATAACATTTACATAATTACACATCTATTATACATTCAGTCCTTCTTAATGAGTTAATCAGACTTTTTCTTTTACGACAGACACTATCCATTCCATGGAAAATAAAGAACCGTCTTATATTTATTAAATTATTCATTTATTAAATTTTCCAGATTAGAGACCAGGGTGTCTCAGAGATAAACAGATACTTTAGCTTACTAGAGCCTCTTCAGACAAGATGATTAACCCTCCTAATGTGTCTTTGTAACAAATGGTCCTCAGAAATGATAAATTAAAACAGCAGGATTTTGTTTCTTCATTGGATAAATCAACAATTTACACAACAATTTATGGCAATCACAGTGATTGCTGAGCTAAAATTTTGAGTAACCACAAAACTCTATGCTAAGCCAGTCAGAACTGTGGAAGGAAAAAGCAGCTTCAAAACTAAGCCAAGTGGTCAACAATTAATTCAAATATATACTATTTAAAAATTGTACCATTTCATATTACCATTGTACCATTTCATCCATGGTCTTGGTGAATATACAATTCTGTTTGGATGCTAGGTGGTGATTATTTTCATATAATCCTTAAACGTTTGGCAGGTAGTCCCGGTCAAGCCTAATCACCGTTCTGAATTAATACGCTGCCTGCAGTTTGCGAAGGAGAGACCAAAAGCCTGAAGTGTGATATGAGTTAAATGTTTTTTTGTTTTTTTTATTTACCACGACTTTGTCGTGCCAATAAAGCTATTGCTAACATTACTAGCTGACGTCCTGAAATGGTTGATGGTAAACAGACAACTCTCAATTAGCTATAATCTTTTCCTTTTTTGGCTATCACCAGCACAAAATAGAGAAGTTTGATGTTTGTGTAATGTGTGGTCCAACACGATTTTGGTATTTAAAAACTATGTAACCATAGCAGCATCCTGAAACAGTAGCCACCTTAATGGCTTAACATAGTTAGAGCCAGCAAAAAAAGCTATAAGATGAGGGTGAAAGTTTTATTTTGAGGCCCAAAAATATGAACGATCATGGTCAAGGTGGTCTCCTAGGTGGTCATTACACAGTTTTAACGCACTCCACAGAGGCAACCATCACTTTTTGCTCATCCTCTAATTCGCCGAAGTCAGAGCTGTCCGTCATATCGCTCAGGCTAACCAAGTTAGGTTCTGTGATATTTGTATGCTAACATTACCATATTTTTGTTATGTGATTGCCTGGATGGGTGGCCATCCATAAACCAGTCTCTGCGTTCAAGTGTGGAGTTTCAGCACCAGTTACCTTCTAGGAAACACAGGTTGGAGATTCAAGTGTCGTCGCTGGACGTGTTTGCCCTTAGAGGTTTTGCCCCATATTTAGGAAACTGCTATATTGACAGTGAAGGCCAACACACGTAATCTAAGCATTTAATCCAAATAAGCTCAACAGAAACAAGCTTGACAGTGCTCCTTTAAATTAGGACAAATCTATCTATTGTTTTTATAGCTATTGTCATTTTCTTGATATTCATGCTGGACAGGCTACAGTAGGCCTATCAATGTGTAAAAACGGTACACAAATCACGTGTTGTTACAATAATGCATTTAAATGAGCCGCAATTATTGTTCACCTTAATTATGAACAGACAATTCCCAATTATGGCGAGGGAATGGAGAAGAGAGATATGAGGGGAGAGCTTAAGGAAGGAAAAGAAGGGAGAGGAGATGAGGACAGTGGGGAGGAGAGGAGAAAAAGGGGAGGAGTATCGTTTAGAATGTTGTTTGATTGACGGTAATGTTTGATAGAGTAATTGAATGCAGGGCTCCCCTGTGAATGAGACGGTGGTCTCATAGGACTCACTCTGCCAAAATAAATAATTATGTTTAGCTAATTAAGTAAATAAATAATTAAAATAGCTGTTTGGGTGCGTTGATGTGGTAGCATGTGCTTATGTAGGCCTAAAGCTCTCTTATTATTAGTTATGTTGTTGAGGCATTCACTCTAGACTGATGAGATGTGTTTGTGCCTACACACATTATATAACGGTTGGCTATTGCATTTTGTCGGCGTAATTTGTTCAGCACAATATCAGGACCGTTTGAAGGAGACTGTGTTTATTGTTCACTCATTGCTTGTTTGTTCCACGTCAGATGGTGTATTGGCATTTTTCTGATTTGCATTGTTAAAGCACTGCAGGCTAGAGGCTATATTTCAGTGTAATTATTTGGCCGCAAATGAGGCCAGCTTGTATAAAACACTTAACTTATAGCTCAATAAGCGAATTTTGCAGAAGTGAAAACGCCTAATTTTGTGATGTAGGCGAGTGATTAGCCTGTTTGTTCTTTGTTTATTTTTTTTCTGTAAAGCATTTGTCTATGTTTTAATAATATGGACTTACATTTGCGAGTAAAAGCAAATCTTGATTATGAGTGAGTGATTGCCCCAGAAACCCATCTAATAAACCCCCCAAGAGAGTATTGGTATAATTCGAACCCTGGCAACATCCACCATATTATTTTTGAAGGAAGAATATGGTGCCTCCACTGTGTTTGTGTGAAGGAAGTGGAAGAGTGTATCTAACAAACTGGCAGACTGACACACAACAACCCAAAGCAACTGCTTTCTGGAATTGACGTGTGTTCAAACTGATGATTGAAAAAGGATGGACGTTCCATTTTTACGTATCCTCGATTCCTCTGTTCTTGCATGCTTTTCCCACTTCCTTTCCTTGCATTGTCTGATGGGAGGAAAGGATGTGAGGAAAGAAAGCAAGGAAGTAAAAATAAGCAATTGGAAAGAGCCAGACCATACCAGTTGTTCTTAAAAAAACAAAAAACCCTTTGTTCAAGCCTCCTAGTTACCATGGCGCTGGTGCCATGACACTGCTCAACTTCAGTGCTTCAGTGCTCCTGCAACAAATCCTGGGTTTCAGTTTCATTAGTAAGCAAAATACGACGACTAAATCAAACACAGAGTTAAATTCAGCCAGTTAACAGGCACCCCCTGCCCAGTCTCATCTGCAACTAGCATGACACATTGGACAAAAGCATTTGTCAGAGAACATGAACTGAAGGATACATATGAATATTTCACCACCAAAAATTATTATTCTGTCAAAGCAACAACATAAAGCCACAATAGCCTGAAGGTATTCCAAATGCTCACCATGTAAGACTTTTCTAGGGGCTTAGTACCCTATTGGCACAGAGTTGCCCCAAGGCAACGACAATTATCATTGATACATTATCAGAGGTCCTAAAAAATCCAAGAAATAGGGTAGAATATTTTTTTCAATGTAAAACCAAAATGTGTGCAGAAGAGGTAACTATGTAATTATAGCTTTGTTACAGACTCCCCTGGCTACAGCTACATTAATGTTTGGTAGAAAAACCATAGTCAAAACCACAATGACTGATAAAGGCTAGGTAAAGACAGATACTGCCTGAAAAACTTTTTCAACCTTGTTTTTAGCTACATCAACTGTCACTACTACTAGCTGGTAGTTAGTGTTCATTACCATACTAGATAGGTAGCTATATCAGTCTAGCTGAGTTACAAAGTAAAAGCACACATGTACATGTAATTCCATTTAATGACTGAACAAATAATGTTATAGCTAGCACATCGATAATAATTAACTGGCAGATATTCAAGGTTTTGATGCGAAGCACATAAAAAACCTAGCAAGTTTGCCGATGTTCACTAACATTAGGTTGTAGCTAGGTAGCTAATGTTACTTTATTGATAGGGGAACAAAGAAATGGCAAGATAGCAAGCTATAATATGTTTCCACATATATGTCACTGTTATGATGACTGGATAACAAACTATTGATGAAAACTTTGAAGTTTCTCACCCTGCTGAAAAAAACTGCTCAAGCTATGTTTTGAAACAGCTGGATAACCAGCTACCAGCACAGACGAGCTACCAGCACTAGCTGGTTGACCTGCTCATATGCAGCTAGACCAAATTATGACCAGCTTGACAATTTGAAACTGGTCAAACTGGATTTTACAGCAGGGCATTCAGTGCTTCTAATTTGATCACAAGTATATCCCTGACAGAACCTTATAATTATGTAAGGGATAATGCCTTATTGTCCCCTCATAGTTATTTCCTCATATTATCCCACTTGATTGGTATTTAATATTAAGTACAGACACTCCAGTGAAATTAAGTTAGAATAGATTTTAGTTTTCGTCAACTAAATATACTTCAATTTTGGCAAATGACTAAAATATGACTAAAACTAAAATTCTATTTTGTTTGAAGACTATGACTAAAACTAATTAAAAATGTGTTGTCAGAATGAATGCTGAAACAAACCCACATCCCCAGCAAGTTCAAGTAAATCTCAATTTTCACTTTGTTTCGTTTATAGTGAAGTTTTATGTAAAAATACTGTTTAAAAGTATGAAAAAATGAAGCATTTAACAGGTTTTATCTGCTTGGAGCCCATTCACTTTGGAATCTTTGAAGCTCAATATCTCAAAACTACTCAGTACGCAGATAGAACCGTCTAATTCTCAGCTCACAAATTCATAAAGCACAAATATGTACATCTTTCACAGGTCCCATTGTGGGGTACTGTAAAATATCTATTGCCTCTGGCTGCCCTCTTTAGTCGAAGTCCATTGAGGCAAACTCAGAGCGGTAATTACAATCATACTTTCCCGAAAGAGCTTTTTCTTCACCATGGCTGCCTTCATACTCCGCCATTTGTAACATTGTTCATTAAATGCTACCTACCGCAGTTTCCCAGGAGCTTTTGAAAGGCCTTTCTGGGAACTATCAAATGGGAACCAATGGATAATGACATTGTCAGATGTGACTGGAGTGATAATCAGTTAACATGACCCCTCACATTGCTGTGTATAAAATTGACGAGAGGTTCATATAAAAGCATATTATTATTTTAAGTGTCAATTTTAAATGGAACAAGAAAAAGTTTTCTATCCGAAGGAAGTTGAAAGACAAGTATCTACTAGGCTCTGTACCATGTGCGTTTCGATAGTACATACAGTACAACAAGGTTTAATACAAACCTGTAGTGTATTGTAATTCTTCTGTTTTGTGTCTTGACATATAAACATACTAATTTATCTAAAAAAATAATACATTGTAAGACTTGTATATTTGTCATGTGATGGAACAGCTTTTCCCTGAAATGAAAGTGCTGTTATTTTTTTTTTAGTTCACGTTTATTTTAGTTCACAATATTGATAATACAGTTAGGTCCGGAAATATTTGGACAGTGACACAATTTTCATAATTTTGGCCCTGTACGCTACCACAATGGATTTGAAATTAAATAATCGAGATGCAATTGAAGTGCAGACTTTCAGCTTTAATTTGAGGGTATTTACATCAAAATTGAAGGAAGGGTTTAGGAATTGCAACAATTTTCATACATAGTCCCCTCATTTCAAGGGACCTAAAGTAATTGGACAAATGAATATAATCATAAATAAAATGTTCATTCTTAATACTTTGTTGAGAATCCTTTGCAGGCGATGACTGCCTGAAGTCTGGAACCCATGGACACCAAACGTTGGGTTTCCTCCTTTGTGATGCTTTGCCAGGCCTTGACTGCAGCTGTCTTCAGTTGTTGTTTGTTTGCAGGTCTTTCTGCCTTAAGTTTTGTCTTAAGCAAGTGGAATGCATGCTCAATCGGATTGAGATCATGCGGCTGCTTCTGTCTTCTGCCATATCATCAATAAACACTAGTGACCCAGTGCCATTGGAAGCCATGCATGCCCATGCCATCACACTGCCTCCACCATGTTTTACAGATGATGTGGTGTGCTTCGGATCATGAGCCGTTCCAAGCCTTCTCCATACTTTTCTCTTCCCATCATTCTGGTACAGGTTGATCTTTGTTTCATCTGTCCAAAGAATGCTGTTCTAGAACTGGGATGGCTTTTTTAGATGTGTTCTGGCAAACTCAAATCTGGCCTTTCTATTCTTGTGGCTTATGAATGGTTTGCATCTTGTGGTGAACCCTCTGTATTTGCTCTCGTGAAGTCTTCTCTTTATGGTAGACTTGGATAATGATACGCCTACTTCCTGGAGAGTCTTCTTCACTTCACTAGATGTTGTGAAAGGGTTCTTCTTTACCATGGAAAGGATCCTGCGATCATCAACCGCTGTTGTCTTCCATGGACGTCCGGGCCTTTTTGTGTTGCCGAGTTCACCAGTGCGTTCCTTTTTTCTCAGAATGTACCAAACTGTTGATTTGGCCACTCCTGATGTTTCTGCTATCTCTCTGATGGATTTTTTCTTTTTTCGCAGCCTAAGGATGGCCTGTTTCACTTGCATTGAGAGCTCCTTTGACCGCATGTTGTGGATTTACAGCAACAGATTCCAAATGAAAATGCCACACCTGAAATCAACTCCAGACCTTTTACCTGCTTAATTGATGATGAAATAACAAGGGAATAGCCCACACCTGCTCATGAAACAGCTTTTGAGTCAATTGTCCAATTACTTTAGGTCCCTTGAAATGAGGGGACTATGTATGAAAATTGCTGCAATTTCTAAACCCTTCCTCCAATTTTGATGTAAATACCCTCAAATTAAAACTGAAAGTCTACTTCAATTGCATCTCGATTATTTCATTTCAAATCCATTGTGGTAGATTACAGGGCCGAAATTATGAAAATTGTGTCACTGTCCAAATATTTCCGGACCTAACTGTATAGGATGGATCAAATTGTTATGTTTTAACAGTTTTATCCATTGGGGCTGTTGATCCCTGTCAAAAAAAGCTTCAAGAAAATAGAGTTTACTGTAGGTAGTCACACAGATTAATCAATAGACCAATCTAAAAAACAGAACCAGGGTGCTTGCACATGGTAAACCCAGGGATCCCGTACTTTATAATTGCCAAGCAGCACCCCCAGTGTAACATTGGAGAATCCAGTGGAGAACAACAAGCAGCAAAAGCTACAATTCACAGCTGTCTCTTTTATTATTTGTTGTGCATGTGTGTGTGATGAGTCATGTTACCAACACACACACAAAATTAAGTCTTGCCTTTAAGATAGACTTCCAATTTATCAAGAGTTAATTTAGCGCCCAGTGAATAGAGTAGTGCTCGCCCTTATATTTCAATGGATCCTTAGTATATATGCAATATAATTTGTTAAGTTTATGGAATAAATATGAATATGGAACAGCCAGAACACTGCAGTGTTGGTAGTGTGACTGTGTGTGATATGGCCACCATTGCCATGCTTCATTGGTCTTCTGATGGTTCTCACTCACATACAAATAATCATACTGAAGGGAATCTGAAGACCTTTCACAATAGATGAACTGTTACTTTTAACAAGCAGTATAATTGATGTATGTGGTAGTCTACATACTTTACGTTTATTTGCACTTTTCCTGAACTGATTTGGGTAAGAATTGCTGTTATGAGAAAATGTTAAAACATATATCTAAGCTAATGCAAATCACAAATTAATTCATTGTGAATTGGAACGTCAACAACACTATAGGGTTAAACCTGTGTCCCTCTATCACCAGTTCGGTCAAGCAATATTATAGCTATAAACATATTTATTTCCCTTGCTGTCCCTATGAACAGTGCAATATCGCTAAGCTGTTCTTCAAACTTCCTGTGATCCCCTCAAACCTGCCAGAAAGTCAATGAATCAATGTCAGCCATCAGATGGATGCGATGATTGTTTACACAGGATTACAAGCGGCAGTGTGTTTGCAAGGAGAGGGGATAAGCTCGGCACTTGATGGGCATCTCGGAGCGCTGCGGTGCATCTCTCTTATCGGCTCCTCGCACCACGGACGGAGATCTCTGGCAGCCTCCGGTCAGGCAGGAATTCCGATTACATCAGCCTTACTCTTCACCATCCCCTAGATTCCAGCCCTGTGATGAAGACCTACTGTAATTACCAGAACAATCCGGAACACCCTCTCCAGATCTCCGATCTGACCCCGTTGCGAGCTAATATCAGCTGGTGTCGCAGCAATTACCAGTGGCCCGGAGCTGCACAAACAAACAATTAAAAAATGTTCCCTTACCGCAGATAATTCATGTTAAAAAACACAATCTGGTTGAAAGGGAAATGCTAATTATGAAAGTTTTCAAAACAGAGAGAGAAAAAATGAATTTGTGGATTTATCATATTGAGGAAAAGGAGACATTGTCTTAATGAGTATGTCTGACAAAGAACTACCTTGAAATTAGTTCCATATTTGGAAAGCTCAAATCCAAATACTTTTGAAAATAAAACTATTAAACTATTATTTAAAATAAATAAAGAAAAAATGACCTTAATTGCTCTATGCTTCTTTAGAAAATAAGAATTATATTATTTTAAAGCGTGAGTTTGACTCAATATCTGCAGGTGAGAGTGGTTGGCTTTCGATATTTGATATTAGCTCTCAACCACTGACTTAAGATTCCTGCTCACCAGTCATGCAGCAAAATGATGGCCAAGATTCCAAATGAAAACTGGTTTTTATTTCATATGACAAAGAATTGAGACTAATGAAAATGCTATCAGTGCTTTGCAATTCATACTTGACTAGATTAAAAGTGGTGCATTAGAATAATTAAAGTAGAAATAATTCTGATACATTTCCTGTGTATTTTCAGCGTGTGGTTCATGGTAGTTTGATAGGTGAAATAAAACCTACTTCGATTATTACACTATGTCAAGGATTGATCATTTTTCATTTTCCTTTTATTAAGTAATATAACTTACTGTACACAGTATGAAATGCAAGATCTGGGTGCACATGTTGGAGCTTGATTCAATGTGGCAGAGCTGTGATTTAAATAGATATTCAGATCTCAGGAGGGCAATGAAACCTTGACTGTGTAAAGTAAAGACAGAAAAATACCGACTCTAGCTTTGAATAAAATGAAAAAAGATATCAATAAAGACAAAAAAAATCTGCTATAAAATGCAGTATGTGTGTGAGAGGTGCAATTGTTTTGGCCCATATTGAATTTCATGCCTTTGAATAACAAATATGAATGTGAAGAAATGAATGTGAATAAACATTTAACTCAATATTTAATCAGGATATTTACACCATAAGGGATTCAAATAAGCACAGCCAAGAGTGTGGCTAATCAAGCGCAAGGGGGAATGCAGTTGTGGGTTGCATCTTGTGGAAAAGAATGATGAAACCTAAAAATAAATAAATAAAATAAATAAATAAATATGAGCATCCACCCTCACATCATTAACTGTCCCCTGGATCATTATCTCGTGGCTCACATACATGACTTTTCTTCACACTCAGTACAATTTATTTACACTGGAGACCAATTTATTTTACTGGCTCTGAGCTAACTATTTGCATTGACAACCAAGTCTGATGTGTACAAGCAATTATGACAAATTTCCTATTGAACTGTAACTACACAGTGTCTGGCTCTAAACTCTGGCTTGATCCAATTACGAGCAGCCCACTTCTCAGTTGCCCTCCTTCTGTTCTTGCTGCACGCAAAAGTGATGAACTCAGATTGCTGGAGTTTATGTTCTTATGTGCTGGTCTGTGTTCTTGTCTTGTTGGCAAATTGATCCTTCTAACTTTGCACACTCATAATATGTACAGCTCTATTAAACATGAAATATGAGGCCAATAGAATGCTATATCAGTTACCAAATAGACAGTATCACTGAAGTGAATCTTCTTTTCACTTGCTGTAACTGTCTCTTAAAAACAAGGCTACTGTACATGCCGATCTTTGTCGTGAATCCAGTAAAGACCTGGTCAATGCCTATTTTGTGGGAAACAGTTTTAGAATATTATGACCAGTATTATGAGGATGGTCAACGGCACAACAAATTATGCTGTAAGATGAAAGAGAGTATTGCATAGAGGTATATAAATTCATAGCCTTTTCCTTAAGATCGATAAACACCACTCCATCTGTAGGCCAATGGTGCGCTGAAAACCACTCATTGACAAAGGGCGAGAACTTGTACAACTTTAGTAGGGCAAAGCATTCACTTTCTAAATAGACTAATACAAGAAAACCGAGCAGACAGTCTGCACTCACACAGTTTTTCACTTTGGGACAAGCAGACAGGGTTACAGATCATGGTACAAAAAGTTCCATGGTTGGAAATTGAACCCCACCCACACAGGGGATTTATGTATGTGTTGAGGGTTCACCACCCTACAGTTTGTCAATAAATTATACCTGAACCAACAGTAAGTGCAACTGTAAGTGCAATTAAGAAACTATGGCAACTGGATATTTTCACATTCAAAACATTCTCTTTAACCCCTTAAGTATCGCCCCCTTCTCTTCACACAAGCTTGAAAATGACATACCCAAAATAAAATAGTACAGTGCTTGAACCTTGAAATTACTAAAGATTAGTTGAACAAAGTTACAGAAGCTCAAACACAGTGGAAGTGTGTCACTTAAAATATTTTCTGTTTTTGAGTGGATGCAGATTATTGTGGCTTTTTTTGTGTCAAATATAATGCATTTGGTTCACTGGACCCATGCCGTGAAAATGACACTGACATTGCCTTAAATTGTGAAGTCTATGGATTTCTAAAATGCAGAGAAGGCGAGGTCCCCCCACACTTGTTTTGCCACCCACATGTTACTAAATAAGGAACTGATGTCATTAAAGATGACATCTTAAAATAGGTTATACAGATCGGACTGTGAGTTTTAACGCTTTCAAACGGTATATCCTGTAACCATAGTGATTGACAATTCCACTGTGAAAAAACGAATTAATGCAAAAAGAAAAAACCCATACCGGCCCAACCCCTGAGACTTAAGGGGTTAACCTGCATTTCAGAGCCCAAGTGATTTATTACAAACTCTTCAATTTGACAGTTCTGTTTTTGGCGTGTATTTTAACTTGCTGTTGCTTTTATTTCAAATCAATAGGCTATATACTGTATGACAGTGAGAACGCTCGATGGACCCCATTTCTTTCCCAGCTAGGAAAGAACACAGACATCGAAAAGAGGACACAACACATAATGAAATGGTGCATTGAGAGAGGCCATCTCATAAAGTCTACAGACAACTTTATTGGCATTGGAGGAGGCCCTGTGCTCTGTGGCTCAGGCCCGCTAGCACGCAGTCATCCTGCAGGGGATCGGTCTGGCTTGAGGCACATCCCGACTCGTGCCAAAATGCACAGGATAGGCTCTGCCCCAGCCCTAGCACACAGAAACGAGCCGAGATGAGCTGTTCTGAACCATGCACTGACACAGATAACATTTATAATATTACCACTACCGCTAGAGGGGAGGAAAAGAAAGTGCTGTAATGCTGTGTGTGAGTATGTGCCTCTCTTTCACTCTCTGTCTGTTTCTCTCTCTCTGTCTCTCTCTCTCTCTCTCTCTCTCTCTCTCGGTGTTGTTCAAAACTGTTTGTCACAGGATTCTTTCACCAAAGCCACCAGCCTTTTAGCTGAACTGTAACATCGGGTCACTGGTATTGTGTCCAGCGACACATGCAGCCAATAGCCGTTGAAGATAAAGGCAATGGAGCTGTCTGGGTTTGTACACAGATACTTTGAAAGAGTCAGTCCAGGAGAATACATCGATCGGAACCTCAGAGTCTGCTGGGGTTGAGCAACATAATGCACAGATAAGGCATTTTGAAGAATTTTAGATTTACAATGATTTCTTTTTTTACTATACCTGCTTTTAGGGAGAGTGACAGTTTTCAAAGCGAATTTCCCATCTCAAGAAATCTTTAATATTACATCACATTTTGAACAGGTAACTGTAGGGAAATAAGCTTGAAATAACAAGAGACAAATTGCTTGTACAACCTTATACAACTGCAGGTACTACAACTGAATTATATTGATGCTAATTTGTAAAAGGTAAACAAAATAAATAGTGTCTAATGTCAGTCGTGCCCGTGTGCTTTGTCACACCCTGAATTTGATGTCAATTTTGGACCAATGGCAATGGTTGAGTAAAAATAGATTCACTTTCTGTTGTGCATCATGCTGATTCTCTTCAAAAGGACACGTATGTATTTTGCTGCAGACTCTGTTCCCCACATTCATTAGGGATTGCTCATTGGGATTGTGAGCAACAGCTTTAGACACTTCTTTTGCTACTGGCAATTGATATGCAGACATGAATCATTATCCTGAGTATTATAAAGGGAAACATTTTAATGATGTCTAAACGCACTGTAAAGGTAGGCCTCCATATTCATGTGCCATGGGCTGCCATCGTTGGCTTTGATCCTATTCCCTCCAAGATACAATTTGCCAGGACACTCCACATTCTCACTAGTTTATTAAAATGTCTCTGATCTCCACTTTCTATTACTTTAAGTGCCACTGTAACACTGAGAGCTAGACAGTCCCTGCTATAAATTATAAGGCTTGATGTCAGATCCAAATCAGTGTAAATTGGCCATACACTTTTTTATGTTCAATAGAAGGTTCTGTTCTCTCTAAGGCACAAAAAATGGAGATAAATAATTTAGTACATTGATAGTAATACACTCTCTACAAAGTATATTATGACTCAATTTGATCCCAGATAGTGGTATTCAATTATACATAAGCACTTTATCTAATCACAATAAGAACTGGATAAAACGTCATTTTCACATCATTTTCTGTCATTACTTTTTTATATATTTGTGGCCACACTATTTGCCATAAGCTATTTGAGTTTCAAATTCCTATAAATTATTGTTGACAAGCAACACACAGTACGTTGTGATATGCTCACACTAATCTCCGCGATTACCTTAAAAGGCAGTAAAAGGATTACAGTGGTCTGACCCGCGCCATTCTCTGGAACCGACCACGGAGACACATCCTGTATCCTGCGTGTTTCAGCATCAAGCCTTTTTTTGTAGCGATATCAACAGCCCCAGCTCCCCTGTTTTTGCGCCAGACAGAAATGTGAATAAAGGTTGGCGGGCCGAGCGCTCATTGATAGGAAAGTGGTGCTTTTCACATGGCCAGGCCAGCCACTGCCCCATTAAAGGGCTTGCTCCATATCTCTTCCCTGCAGCCTGGGCCTTGCCTTCGTAACCCTGATCCACACAGGGCCAAATGCACTATTTTATCCTTGTTGAGCCTTTCCATATGCTGGGATTTAATGCTCCTGCCTCGAACACTGACCTGACATGTTACGGTGTAACTCCCAGCAAAGTCTCTGCTTGCGCCCTAGATTTTCTCCTGTCAAGCCGCTGTGGTATTTAGCAGGTGTAGCTGAACAGCGGCACGGCAGAAAGTCTCAGCACAAGCTTTTGGGGAAAAAAAAAAAATAATGTCAAGTCTATTAATCATAAAGAAATATATTCACTTGGCCTGGGATGTCGGCCGGGGATTAGCCATCGCCCCTGCATTAGGGGAAGAAAGAAGCTCTATGGAAGCATGCGAGTGAATAGGTCAACATGGCCTTTCGTTCAGGGATCTCTAACTGGAATTGGCAGTGTCAGAAATAATCCTCCAACTGCATTAAGAAACACCGGAAAATAGAGAAGCGCGTGTGTCAGTGAGTTCCCCCGTGAGTATTTTAAGAGCTGTTTGCCAAATGCAAGATCAATCCTCGTAAAGGTTTTATTTTTGCTGCGCCACATCAGGCCACATCAGTTTTGGAAGGCATTCCAATCTTCAGTTTGTGATACAGGATACTGCATTTGTGTAAATTTAAATGAAAACTTTCTTTTAAAACTAAATTAGCACATAAACATAAGGTGTTTCATATTTAATGCAAAACGCTGGCTTCATTCCCAGGTTGGAAAGCAGACAACATTATTTGCCTTAAACAATTAAAGCATGCATAGATTTTCCCCAGGTCCAAAGATTGATTAAATTAGCTACTATCACTTTTCCGGAAACATGCTCATTAATTAAAGCTTCATCACATTTCCAGAATATTTCCACAATGAGAGGACATTTGTTGTCTTTGGGTCTTGCCATATGTTATTTAAGAACATGCATGTTGAATACACAGTTAACCCCTGAAGTCTCACGGTTTTTTTGCACTCATTAATTTTTTTCCGGGTACAATTTTCAATGATTATGGTAACTTATCTTTATAACCTACTGTAAGATGCCATTGCTTTAGCGACAACATTTCCTTATTTTGTACCAAGTTGGTGGTAAAACAAATGTAAGGGGATCCACATACTACAAGAAATAAGGTAATGTCCAGTGGCCCAAATGCATAATAGTTTCCCATTCTAAAAATGTATCTTGAATATTTTTGCAAATGAAAGACAAGGCAAACTTATATTAATGTATTTTTAATGGAACTATGTTTTATGGTAAATGTATTCCTCAACTGAAGAGTAGTTTATTTATTTATTGACGTTAATAATAATAATGTATCCCCACTGCACTAGTTAAGCAAAGGTATTGCTAAAGTAAACTAGCAGTAATGTATCCTCACTGCACTAACGTTAGCTAAGCAAATGCTATTGCGATAATGTATCCCCACTGCACTAACGTTAGCTAGCTAGCTTGCTAGATTACGTTACTGCCTACACATTGATTAGCAATGCAGGCTGCTCATTTTGGGTGATATTGTCCTCACATTTGAAAGGGGATTTGTCCAGTGTTTTGACTTGGCTCCATTGTGGCACACCAACCACAGCTACAATAATCTGTATCCAGTCAAAAACAGAAAATCTTTTCAGTAATTCTGACTATTGAAAAACAAACCCCAAAGGGTTACCTTTCAGTAGAGACCAGGATGCCTGTAGTCAAAGGGTCAAAGGGGTTCATTTTGTTTTGGGTATGTCATTTTTAAGCTTGTGTCAAGGAAAGGGTTGATTCTTAAGGGGTTAAAGCAGCCATGTAATGCTTATGAAATAATCACACCATTATCAATAACAATCCTCATGGTTCTTTTATAGGCATTACATTCTATGGCATTATAGAGGTGATGATAGTTATGTTCAGGTTTTTTTTTATGGTGAATATCCCAAATACAGCAGTCTGCAGACATGAGCCAGCCCATTCATCACCTTGTCAACTCTAAAGACACACCAAGCTAAATTTGGTTAGTATAGCCTGTCATCCACCAGGACTTTTAATTGACGTTCCCTGCTCCAACCCCTGTTCATATTATGCACAATGTCAAAAGCAAACGCTGATAGAGTCAAACTCCTCATTCAGCACAAATGCCCGGCTGTCTGGTTCCTATTCACTCCCACCCACTACTCTGTTTTATTCTCCTCACAGTGACTGCACTAAGTATTCCAGGTGTCATTGATCTTCCAGTGTTGTGCACATCTAAACGCTCTGGCTGCTGATGTGCTGCGGGAATTTGTCATGAGCTCTTTAGAGAGAAGCTGAATGTGAGACATGCATGTTGTCACGGCGAACCTTCAGATCCATCGCTTATTCACCTGTTAGAGATTCAGAGGGGGTGTTATGTCTTGATGTTTGTGAAAAGCTAGCAGAGCGGCGCAGAAATCCATTGCCATGTGTTGCATCGAAGGAAGCCAGGCAACTCAGCAGGAGTAATGGTAGCACACACACTGCAATGTCATTAATTAAAAAACAAAAAACCTACAGTATATGTGAGTCTCAAATCCTTAAGCATGATCATGTGATGTAATCGAAACATTTATCCTGCTACATTTCTGTTTATGAATCTTTTGTTGCCTCTTAACTAACAGCTATTGAAAAAGTGTTCATGTGCAAATATTGAAATACTGCATTTCCACATACACATGCCAATTTTATTGCTAATATGCAATAATTTAAAAAGCAGAATATCTCTTATCTGCTTTCTACTAGTAGCCTGCTGCATCATGAGTTGAACTGAATAGCCTTTCCCCAGCAGCCTGCTGTGAGTCAGGTTGAGTTGAACTGTAGGCTATGGCTTCCTGTAGGTTGCCTGCTGGAAGTCGAGCTCATGCAGATTCCGGGATAAATGCATAATGACACATGACTGCACATTAGCCCTCTGCACTTATCCCTTGATTTTGGGACATGGTCCAAGTTCATTTGTGTGCATAATTGTATCCATTCCATCAGTAATTATGGCCTATTTAGCTGGCTTATTTTAGGCCGAGGCTGAGTAGAAGGACTGGGGTAGATCTGTTCATGTCCAGGCAGCTCTTTCCCCTGGATTGAATTGTAGCAGTTCGATACACTCGAGTTGCTGAATCGATACTTACGGCACACCGAAAAGATTTGTTCCAAAAGAACGAATCGTTCACATACTGCACATCACTAATTGATGATATGGATTGCCAATGTTCGATATAATTCAGTGAGACATTCTCCAACCCTATTTGTTGGCAACAGGGGTATGAGAACTCTGAACTGTAAACATAAAGACTACCAGCAAAAAGAGCACTGATTGAATGTAAAGGAGCGCTGCTGCTATGCAGGAATGGGACACAGTGTAAGAAAATGCCAGAACAAACGAATAATGCAGTTGTAACAACCTTTCATCTCTCCCTTTATCCTCATTCTTGAAAAGTACAACTCAGAAAATCAAAGAGTTACATTTTCTTTTGAGAATAATCACATCTTCATTCTCTTTCTCCCCCATTTGTACTGCTGGGGAAAGATGGGAGAAAAAAATTAAACAAAACAAAAAAATACAAAAATAAAAAGGTTTCTGTAGAATCCCTTACTCTTTTGTTAATCAACCGTAGTGTGTGTGACGATTGTCACATCAGCCGTGGCATCAGTCCCGTAATCCTGCACTCTATGCATCTTCATCTCCAAGGTTCCTGAGCAGATTATCAAACCCTGGGCCCTGGGCTCATGGGGACTAATGTGATAGTGATTGGTGACCCCTGTGCTGCCTTCAGAACCGGTCCATTTACAGAGTGTTCTCCTAATGGTCATTGATCTGGGTGCAGATGGCACATTCATTGTCTCCTCGTCTGCCAAATGTAAGCACTCTGCTGGCCTGGCAGGTAGCCTGCCGCAACATGACTTTGATCCACTGCGACCTTTTACAAATCCTCATTTTCTCACAGGCAAGAAAAGCTCATTCGCACAAAGGTTTTTTTTCCTCCCCTTTTTTCCCCACCACCTCTCGCTTTTCCTGTGGCCCTGCTAGCATCTCTGCCACAGCATTTTGGTATCTGGCATTTATCGGAAAACTGTCGGTCCCTGTTAATACAGGTTATCCCTAATTTCCATGGCTTTCTCCAAGTTAAAAGCAGATCCTGTCTCGTCAAAAATTGGAAGAGTTTGTAATGTGCGTGAAGTACTTGCATGCACATTTCAGCATTCTGAACATCATCCTGTTAAACTGAGATTCTAAACCCTTCCAGTGAAGCGCAACAGTCACAAACCAAAGAGCTACAGGATCTGCAGAGAAAACAGTTCTTCTGTCAGGTTACTTTATTTCTTTACTGTTCATGGCTGTGAGAAGCTCTGTCAGCAGCAGGGCATCACATCAGGATGCATACAGTTCTCTAGTTTACGGGAAGTGCTTGAGCCTATCCCAGCAAGCATTGGACGAGAGGCAGGAATACAGGGAGACAGGGAGGCTAGGCATGCACACCATTCACTAAAACTCATTGAAAGTCTGCATGATATGATTTATGTTAAAATAATTTTGATTGATGTATCATTTTAAAAAAATTCTAATTTAGGACTATACAAATAACATATTTAGCTAAAGTCACAATTCTTTGACTTGTTTGTGAAGATTGATTTAAAGGCATGTTAAATCCAGGGCCCTGTGCAATGCTGGTATAAATGTCTCACTGCGACAGGTTCGTTACTCCTAAAATGGTCTGTGCTCACTGGCTGCTGTGAGCCAGGAATAAATCGCTCACAATTAATTACTTTAAGAACAACCATCCCTTGCCCTCTCACAAGGGGTCTAATGTCGCACAGTGGGCTTTTTCCACAGCTTTGACGAGAAGGGCACGGTCAACCTTATCACCGGTGATACTTTTATATCGTCACGTACACAGTGGATAGAAAGTTTAAATCTATGTCTTTTTTTTGACGCTGCATGCTTCATGATGGCTACAACACACAATTTCCAACATGTTTAATATGCTTGTTTCCAAGTCAATTCCTTGGCAGGTTCTACATTTTAAAACACATTGGCTGTGAAATACATGAAAAATAATGTTTTAGATTCTTAATTGCAATGTCCAACCACTGAGTTTTTTTTCATTCACTAAACGGACTTGTGACAATGTATGTTGCATATACACCGATGAGCCAAAATATTATTATGCCTCCATATGCCCCCAAAACAGCTCTGACCCACAGAGGCATGGACTCTACAAGACCTGTAAGTTGTGAGGTGGAGTTGCTGTGGATCGGACTTGGTTGCAGCACATCCCACTGATGCTCGATTGGATTGAATTTTAACTCATGTTCCTGCTGAAAGAGGCCACTGCCGTCCGAGAATGCCGTAGCCATGAAGGGGTGTACCTGGTCTGGAATGATGTTTAGGTTGGTAGCACGTGTCAAATTGACATCCACATGAACCGGACCGGTTTCCCAGGAAAACTCCCTTCCCAGGAGGGAGTGCCCAGAGCATGTCGACATCATGTAAAAGAAAACGGGACTCATTGTACCGGGCGACCTTCTTCCATTTCTCCAAGGTCCAATACTGATGCTCACATGCCCATTGTAGGCGCTTTTGACGATGGACAGGGGTTAGCATGGGCTCTCTGTTTTCAGTCTGAGGCTATGCGATGCACTGCTGACAGGGAGCGCCCTATAAGCCTTGCTGTTTCAGAGATGTTCCAACCCAGTCATCTGACTATAACGATTTGGGTCTTGTCAAAGTCGCTCAGGTCTTTACACCTGCCCATTTCTCCCGCATCCACCACCTGAACTACGAGAGCCAACTGTTGTCTTAGTGTCGCATATATCCCAGACCTTGACATGCTCCATTGTTTTGAGTTAATCAACGTTATTCGCTTCATCTGTGAGTGGTCATAATGCTTTGGCTCATCGGTGTATATGGTCTCATTTTTGCAGATATGCATCCTCAGTTGATTTTTTTGCCAAATCAAAAAGTCAAATCACTATTTTTCCAATGAGAATGCTGCCAGGTGGTTTTCCTCACCTCAGCTCAGTCCACCAACTGAGCTGTAGGCCTACAGTCATCAGGCCTCATTCACAAAATATGTACGATCAAATCAGATCACAAAGTGTGCTTGGAAGAACATTCCCACATACCATTTGGCATTCATAATTTTGTTCTTTGGCATGATCAAAATCGAATTGTGTTTTTATTTGTATAAAAAATAAATGTAAAAAAGTTCATTTTAGTTTCACATGCTTGGGGGGGCATATAACACAGTGATTTTAACACAGGACCCTGTCGCCAGCATGCATTTTATGGATTACTAGGATGTTTCCTTATGCTCATCACATGAACAGGCACATGCATGAAATGTATGAACAATTGGCATTCATCATCTGATACACCTGGGATACCCTAAAAAGTCTAAAAGTGAATGTATCATGAATCCTACATTGTTTTTTCAAACTTAAATTTTTGAACTTTTCTTAAGGGCAAAAGTAAGAAGACAGAGAAGTCACTCTTACACGTTAAATATCCAGCAGAATACTTTCTCTGTGCATGTCCACATGCATTATTCATATACCACGTCATTTGTCAAAAGAAAGAAATGAACAGCAATGAGCAAAAATTTAACAAATTATATATTGCTGTATTTATCTAATGTTACCTGACCTTTTTCCAGGAGAACTCTGACAGGCACAATAAATACCATTATGATTATGATACATCAGGCACTAAATACCATTAGTCACTGATGTATCAGTTGCATCTGTGCAACTAGGTCTTAATGTCAGCATTGCTAACTTGAGCCTCTGAAGAACTGATAAGATGATTCGTATTTGCCGATGAGTTTGAATCTGAGCTGCGATCCATAGAAATCACTCTCCTCAGCCTCGGGATCAAAAGTTAAAAGGGTTAATGGTCAAACTGAAAGAGTGTGAGTGGGTCTTGGCCAGCCTTCTCGGAGAAAGATATCCACACCATCCATCAGCAAAATTGACATAGTAGGGCACGGGTTGATTTGTGTACTTGTGTAGGAAATCACATCTAATGTGTGGCAGGATGTTTTATGTTGGTGGTTAGCTTGTTGGCTGTATTACGGAATGGCTGGGCATGAGAAAGTACTTCAGGCTATTCAATAATCTTCACTCTGTTTTGACAATAAGCATTTACAATATTAAAACTAAGTACAGGAGTGGTCGATTTAGCAGAAGTAGAGAGGTCAGTATTTACAGTATACTAATTTCCTATTTTTCCATTACATTTCAAATGTATTTTTTCCATTTCCATTCTTTGCTGATGTGTTGTTTTCAATGACTTTACTGACGTGTTGTTTGAATTCAGAAATGGCCCAGAAATATTTTTTTAATGATTGTGCCCATTTCCACAAGGAGGACAACAAAAGCAATTACATCCCGACATACATTTACATTTACATTTTTGTCATTTAGCTGACGCTTTTAATCCAAAGGGGGTTAGACAAGAGGGATAGGGATATCAGAAAGGGGGCGGGGGAAATCAGGAGGGAGGACTAAGGTACAGTTTGAAAAGGTTTGTTTTTAGTCTGCGTCGAAATAGCGGGAGGGATTCTGCTGTCCTGACAGTGGTAGGCTAGTCATTCCACCACTGAGGAACCAGAGCGGAAAACAGGCGTGAACGTGCAGCTCAACCGCCAGGTGCTCGTAGAGAGGGAACCATAAGGCGACCAGAGCTGGCAGACCGGAGTGGTCTAGCTGGGGAGTAGGGAGTGATTAAGGATTTTATGTAAGGTGGGGCAGTCCCCTTAGCAGCCTGAAATGCCAACACTAGGGCCTTGAATCGGATGCGTGCAGCAATAGGCAGCAAAATGGCCTCCACTGCATGTCACCCCGCTCCTCAGTGGAGGCCAATGAGGAGCAGGGTGACATGAGCCGACCTGGGCTGACTGGTGATCAGGCGGGCTGCAGCATTCTGGACCATCTGGAGGGGCTTGATGGCACAAGCTGGGAGACCGGCTAGGAGGGAGTTGCAGTAACTAGGAGCTAGTCCAGGAGCTCCGTCAGGAGATGACGGATACGGCGTATATTGTAGAGAACCTGCAGGTTCTGGCAGTGGAGGGTACTTGTGGAGCCAGGGTGAGGCAGTTATCAAGAGTCACCCCAAGATTCTTTGCCGTACGGGAGGAGGAAACTACAAAGTCCTCAACAGTGAGTGAGAGGTCGCTTGTCAGAGAGGACTTAGCAGGGATGTAGAGAAGCTCAGTTTTGGCAAGGTTAAGCTTCAGGTGGTAGGAAGTCATCCACGCAGAGATATCAGCCAAGCAGGCAGAGATCTGTGTGGTGATCTGGGTTTTGGGGGGGGAGGAAATAAAGAGTTGGGTGTCATCTAGTATAGCGAGAAGAGGAGAGGACCAAGAACTGAGCCCTGTGGGACTCCAGTTTGTAGGGGGTGAGGGTCAGAGACTGAGTTTCGGTAAGCCAATTGTTTGGCCTATATCTCTTATTTTTCAGCCTCATAATTGCTTTCTCAGTGGCACAACTGTGGTCCTCATGTTGACAAACAGCAATAACAAAAGCACAAAGGCAATTAGAAGCCTAGATAGATCAGGACTAGATACTGCAAGCTTTTTTATATCTTAACTAAGTGAGCGATTGAACAGCTGAGAATCTAACAATCCTAACAATTACTTTTGGTGCCCTAAAATACATATGTATAAAAGGGATGTCAATCCTACATGGAACACCCCAATATGGATGTAAATGCCTTCAAAATAGAGGTGACAGTCTGCAATCATTGTTTCGTTTCAAATCCAATCTGGTGGAGTACAGAACCAAAGGATTAGAACTTTTGGTATTAGAACAACTGTCCAAATACTAACTGACTGCTTTGTATTTGCACTGTATTGCACTTACATTGCACTGCATTCTGAAACTTATGGATCTGAGTGTGGATTCCGAATGGCATCATCAACGCCCTCCGGTTCATATGCGTAAGGCTGTATAATACAGATATTTGCACTGTGCGCCATTTTTGTAACGTCGTCAACGTGCTCTAGCTTTTTTTTTTTCCAGGTTGTACATGAAATGTCTTATGGAAATGAATATTAATGAGCACGGGATATACGCCCACCCTTTCCTGGTCTGCTGAACCGGTCACGATAATCTAATATTGTTTATTACAATTTCATGGTTATAATTGGTTTAAAATCTTGAAAGAAATAATAAGAATGCAACCAGCTGTCACTTCTGGGGAATATAAGCACAATTCGAAGCCAGTTTCCTGGACCTTTAAAATAATTCACATTGTAATGTAAAATTGAATTTGTGTTCATTTATATGCACTAGATACCTCATAATTGCATCAGCAATAATTGAGCAAATTGCTTATTGTATAGCATGCAGCTAGTCACATTTCACTTTTTCTGTGAATGCATGATTTGGTTGGATTTACTGTATACTTATAATTTACATGCATTAGTGCCCATGGCTCCCAAGTCCTGTACCAAGTTTAATTGAAGTTTATATCTTAAAATTGTATAATGCAATCCAAATGCTTCTATCAAAGTTCCATGAACATAATCTTCAATTTAGAGTTTGCAGTTAAATAGTTTACAATGAAAAATATCTGATGTGCCTATAGTACATTATTGATCACCTTAAAAGTAAAGAGCACCATTGTCATGGTACAGTATATTTACGCCATGTGCTCACCCTATAGTTTCCATTCAATCAGCATTGAGAACAAGGCGTGTGGACTCGTGTAGCCAATCAATGACTTATCTGCTGCTGAAACGCACCGAAAACCAGCAGACCTCCAGGACCGGAGTTCGACACTTCCACGACAAGAACAGTCAATGGTGGCAAATTACCACTCTTTCTCATCTACCTTATTATTTCAGGTGGGGGCAAGCCTGCTGATGGAAATGAGTGATTTGTAATGATGTTATGTGATTTGTAAATCTTCAGTCGGTGCTGGAGGGATTCTCAAGCGAACACGCGCTTTAAATAAACAGAAGTGCTTACGAGTGCCGTATCAAGCAGAGGTACTCATTCTTCGAGCGGCACTGGCCCCTGCAGTCCTGACGCCCTGCCCTTGCCGGAGCTGACTGTAGCCCAGAGAGCCATGAGGGAGGGAAGCCTGCTTTCGGCTGGCAGCTTATATTCCACTTCATCACTCCGCAGTGTCTCTGCTGGTTGTTTGGGTGCCTGCAAACTGCTTGCGCCAGCTGTGCCACTCACCTGGTAGATTGCAAGGTGAGAAGAAAGAAGGGACGGCTGAGTGCTTTCATTTCAGTGCCAGCATGTGCCCAGGGCAGAGGATGTTTCAGGGATGAGATGGGCCTAGTACTACAATTGGGAGATTCCAGATGGGGGGGAGGGGGGGTTAATAATAGCTAGTTAGCAGATTCAACCTAATAGGTTGTTTCAATGACGTCCATTCTCTACAGCAGAGGTGGGCAAAGAGGGCCTTAACCATTTATGGATTTCATACTAACCGAAATGACATAATTAGCTCTCACATTTACGCCATTTGACATTTTAGCTACAGTACATTTCTTGATGTGCATGAATGACAGTTGAAGACCGCTTTTGTTTCCCCCATTTTACTGTGATCTAATCTTTGAGTTAACCAGTGTTGTTGCATGCCAGTTAGATCATTTAGTGCCAGAGTAATTGGTGGAAACAAAAACGTGCATAAACATCGACCCTCCAGGACCAGAATTGCCCACCCCTTATTTGCAGTGAATCCTCATCGCCTTCTCATATAACTTTGTGTAAGAGAACACCTCACCATTATCAGTGCATTTCAGCCCCATGCAGTGCTGGACGACTTTCATTTTGCAGCCTTTCCCTGCAGACAAAAAATGATATAGCATGGTGTATGTGCGCAAACAATAAAATGGCATTATTTTGTCAAGATAAGGTTTGTCATTTTAATTAGGATTTGTTGCAGGTAGCTGTGGAATAATTGGACTCAATCACTTTGAGTTGTGTGTTGATATACAGTAGGTGAGCTTCTAAGGGTGCTGTTGTAGCCCGTGGCTTAGCCCGGGGCTGCATCACCACCCCTCGAGGCAAACAAATACTGTATATTGACAGAATGCAATATGCTTAGCAGCATGGGAAAGCAAAGTTGTCTTGTTATCCATTATAAAGTACATATATGCATGCTAAAGTACAATATATGCATGTTTATCATATACTATGCATATATTATCCATGCAGATTTAAGGTTAATGAATAATATCAGGCTTGTCTCAAGCCCATGCAATTGTAACTGTCTGGACAATGCAGATAAGGTATTCAAATCAAGCATACGTATATTAATTAAACACAGATGCACGGTTTCGATTGTAACATAATTTCTCAGATTTTCCTCCACTTTACCTTCGCGCCAACAGGAGAGTACAAATCTACCGAAGGCCAAGAGAAAAAAAATAAAAATCTTTGTACAAACCATGAATGCTTCTGTAGCTTGTCAAGGCCATCACACTGAACCGAGCGACGGATTGCCCGTGGAAGGTTCCCGCCATTCCCGAGCAGAACGATGCATTTTGCACAGTGCATTTGAGAGGTAATAATGACATTAAAAGACATTGGGAAGTGATGTATTTCAGTATGCAGGATGGACTCGAGCTGTCATCTCCCATTTTCTGGGCAATTGACAGCAGGTTCCCATGGATGAATTTCTATTTCGGGTTAAATATGTGCAGAGTGGAAGTGCCTGTACGAAACTGATAAGAAGAAACCCGGTGGCAGCCTCCTCTCCGGCGATGTCATTGAAGGCCTGGCTGGAAAGTGCCGTTCCGTCCTTATGGCGGGGAGGAGAGTGAGGCGGCTGGTTCCTGACAGCCTTAGAAAAGAAGGCTACAACTTCATCCTGCGCTTTTAACAATTACCGTATCCCTTCACCGGGCAGACTGTTTCAAATGCAGACAGGGTTTCTGTCAGATTTCATTGGTGGTTACGGAGAGATAAAGCCGTGGATTGCTAAGGAGCGAAAAAAGCGGAGGATAAGAGAACTGCGTTGTTATTTGACAATTAGTACGAGATTTGCCTTTAAGATCTTGCGTTAAACCCAGGTTCTGGCTCAATGTGGTCAAGAAAGATCTTGTAATATTTCATTATCAAAAATTATATGGGTCAGCCCCCTATCTATCTCTCTCAAATTGTCTCTTTATGCATCCTGTCTTCTGGCTGTCTTTAACCTTGGACTTTCTATTTCATTTGATAATTCTGGTGCTTTCTGGAGTTACATTCCTTCCAGACATTACCTGAGTGGTTGCTACACATTTGTGGAGGTTCCTCCTTCGACTGTAAAAACCACTTCTAATATGAAAGGTGACAAATGCCAGGGAAAGGCAATTCAATCCATTATTCAGTTACTGTAATTTTCATATTATTAGTATGATCATATCTCCTCATACCAATCAAAATCCAGCATTGACAATTTAATTGAGTGTTTATGAATTATTTTTTGCCTGCAGAACTGCTGCTCACTGGATGTTTTTTTGCACCATTTTTTTAAACTCTACAGACTGTTGGGCATGAAAATCCCAGGAGATCAGCAGCTTCTGAGATATTCAAACCACCATGTCTGGCACAATCATTCCATGGTCAAAGTCATTGCATTTAGTTGATGCCACATGTTTGCCGGATTAAATATTTGCATTGAGAAGCTCGTGTACAGGTCTACCTAATAAAGTGCTCAGTGAGTGTAGGTGCTAATGTGTTCTACATGATCATGGCGAAGAGGTGGAGACCCTCGCTCTTCTACCGATTCTTTCAGAACAATTGTCTCACCTTAATCCCTCCCCAGGCACCCTTGCTCGCCTAGTCAAAGTGCAGCAGAAAGGACTGCATTTCCACTGCAATTTCAGTGCCTTGGAGTGGTCTCCCTGCTTTAAGGTGCATTTTGTAGATGACAGGTACCTAATACCCCAAATGGAAGGAAATGGCACCCTTAGCTCTTGATTCTCCCCTTCCAGGGTTTTTTGATTCTCTTTCTTTTTAGGCGTATACATTTGTAAAATAAATAAATAAAAACATACACTTAGAAAACCAATTGACCTGGATAATCCTTGCCAACCTACCAGAATTCAAGTGCAGTACAAAGGATAAAAGCCTTGGTTGTTGCCTGTTTTATTCGATTAGACTTAATATATTTTTAATGTCTTCTTATCTTCAGTTCATGTCTCAGAAGCCCACAAATGTGCATGGTAGCTAAGTTATATATCCAAAACACTTTTTCCCCAATGGACTGTTTACTGATTTAATATATTAGATTTCCCCAACAAATACATATGTTATGTAGCCTGGCCTGAGGTAATCTCTCGTGATGATGAAAATGCATTTTTGATTACATGAAGTGTCCATTTGAAATGCCATGCTCTGGACATTTGAAATGTCCATTTGCTAGAAAACATTTTTTCCTGTAGCAGATTTCCCTGTGAATGATGCAGGGTCCCTTTAAAATCTCTGCCGCTGCACTTGCAAATGTTATTTCCTAGTGAAATTGTTTTGATGTTTCCTAATATGTAAACTGTAATTAAATGTACTGCAACCTGCTACAGAAGTAATTACAAATCTGTCACCATGAACGTATCTTTTCCAAAGACAACGTCTCTAGCATTTACTTCTATCATTAAAATAGTGTCTGCGTGTGCTTACAGTGACAACAAGTCACAGATTCACTTGGTCTGAGCAGGGAAATAAGGACAATTGATCCCCTTTAAGCTCATTTATCTTTATGAATTTGTCTTTTCTACTGCTGTCGCATCTTCAAAGAAGAAAGTTAAATTTACTCTTTGCATTATTAATCTTCATTTCAACTCCAAAATGCGCCCGGAATGCAAAAACAAAGCGTTTCGTCTGTGCCTGCAGAAGGAAACGGGGGTGCTTCAGTTGAATCATTCGAACCTGATTGGAAATCATAAAGTAGATGATGGCAACACTGATGTATGCACCAACGCACAGATGGTTAGCTCTAGATCAGGGTTTTGGCTGGTATTTAATTATCATGGCTTTATAGGGATCCCTGATGTGATTTAGGATATTGTATCCATGTCATCATTAGATGGGATCTCCATTATCAGCTCTATTCTTTGTGGAACAATGGGAGCGGGATACAGGAATAGGAATTTCGGCGCAGATAAGAATCCATAGGCTGCCGTCGTCTGGGGAGGTGGGGGGAGGAGACGGGATGGTGCAGAAGGTTTTTGAGTGACTCATAATAATAATGGCGATCGATGAAAGAACATCTGAAGTGTCAGTCAGGTGAGCGGCATCCCTCACGAGAATAACGGAAATTTTGAAAGCCAGGCTTATGTTAAAATGCCTTGGACTTGCGATAGTATGATACGGATATATTTACAAGAGAGGGAACTTTTGGTGAGTTAACGTGAAAGAAAGCCTCAATCCTCTAATAAAATAATGGGCGAAGACATGCGTTTCCTGTCAGATGTCAAAAACCCTGCCTGATAGAGAGTGTGTGTTTGTGAGAGAGAAAGAGAGAGAGAGAGAGAGAGAGAGAGAGAGAAAGAGAGAGGCAGAAGTTTTTTTCATTCAATTCATGGCTAAGACAACCTTTAGAGCACACCTCTGGTCTGTGACACAGAAGCTCTCATTAGTTTTAAATACGTTGTCTTGCTGTGCCATTATTTACCATTGATCAACGGCGGCACAGCCTCCAGATAAAGATAGCATGGGCCCCCGGTTTTATTTTGGAAATGTCAAAGATCTGTGTCTTGTGAACACCGGGGGACCTGCGGCAAACATGTGGCTAACAGCCTAATGAACAGACTGATGCGATTCAGTCATGTTCACCGTGCATTCAGATGGGTGATATTTAATGAAAAGGTTATGTGAAAATCAATTTGCTGTGAAACGGTATGGATCTGTGAACTCAGGTACGATCTGTGATGTTGACGGCGGTAAGGAAGGGCAGCGAATCCCCGTTTTTAATTTGGAGCAGGCACATAAGGGCGCTGACTCACAGCGGGCCGCCATGTTAGGTGGCAAATTCCAGTCGTTATGTTTCAGTCACCGAAGGTGTGATGTAGCGTGTTCTATGCATTTGCCATTAGGATCCCAACATGTACTGTATTGTGATTCATGATTGCTTTTTTTATAATGGCATATGTTAGATATAAAAATGGTAAAACTAGATTTTCCCCTTGTGTTCTGCCACATTTTCTCCTCTATGACTGCACTGATGCATCCAATGTGTAACGGCAACAAATACTGAAGAAATGAGACCTGCAATTCAGCCTCTTAATTTGTTGTTTCATGGCACATTTTATTACTCATTACACATTTTCCTTTTGAAGGAGGGTCAGTTAAATCAATTGAACATTTTTGGCAGTAGCCATCTTTAGCAAGATCATACTCACCACGAACAGGGCAAAGCTCAGAACACAATTTCTTGGAACTATTTTCTTTTAATAATCCTTCCTCAATTCAGATTACACCATGTAATTCCTAATTACATGTCACAAAGTAGACTTCTGGACTATTCAGTCATTGGTACATGTATTCACTTTTGTCAAAATTGAACATTAAAGGTGATAGAAGAAAGAAAGCAATATAGTGTACGTCTGCAAAAAATAAGCCACAAATTCAATGCAGGAGACGGCTTGCCTTCAATTTGCAGGTCATCCAGATGCATTGCATGTTTCTAAATGGAGAATGTTTGTCACCTTTCTCCTCAATCTATTTGAGTCCTATAACGAATTCTGTAGTGACGGGGTTAAGCTGTCGAGATTATATAGAAACATTCATTTTGAAACCCCGCTCAAGTGAAAGATTTCATTTCACATCTTTTATCTCTTGCTAGGAGACGCTTGCACAGATCCCAAACCCCACTCCCTTCATTTTCTATTTCTCCGAATTACTTTCACATTTCCTATCATTGGCGCATAATCCCATTCTCTCCATTATTGTCTTAATATCAAGTACAGCAAGAGATAACGGAGAGACACTGTAATAACAGTATGGCCTAAAGGGGTCTCCCCAGGGAAATATCTTTGATGCCTGCAGAATATTAATACCTCAGAGGTCTTCACTCTCCCCGCCTCTCTTCATCTGTCGTTTCTCACAACTACATAATGGCCCTCATATACATAACAAAAGATGGGCTCCTTTAATGGCCATCTATGCTGTAAGATTGCGACACGTAAAATCCTTTTCTTTTCCAAAATCCATTGCCCATGGATTGGATTCGAGTGGAACCCAATTGACTGGAATTGTTTTGTATTTTTAGCACTTTTTAAAAAATTTGATTAATTTCTCGAATTCTCTCTATCCGATAAGGTTTTGCCAAAGTAAAGAAATTCCCTTCCAGGGAGGCCCTTGTGATATGATAAGAAAATTCTGAGCATGTGTAATTGTGTGGCTGCAACACCATGCGCAGGCTATGAATAATAAAACAGAAGAGTATGTCGGCCTTCAATGACATTATGTCCCACTGTATTTCTTCTGCATTGCTTGAACCTAGTCCATGACACCACACGCGTGCACACAAAAAACACAGGCATGCACATTTTGTGCAAGCGCACACCCCCACACACACGCACGCACACGCACACACGGCATTCCAGCATTCCAGCAACAGTGCTGAGGCCATTGTGGTGTGTTTGATTGGCTCTCCTGGTTGCCATGTTTTGACAAGGATCAATCACCTCCACTGTGAACTCAGTCCCCATAAGCCGTGGGCCTGCGGCACAAGGAGTGGACCTACATTCCTAAACCTCCCAAGAAAGGTTTATGTGATCTGCAGGTCACCGCTGCCAAGCTGGTCTCTGTGCAGCGGAAGAGTCTCCAGCTTTGCTTGAAGCCCGGAGAACCTGGTCTGCTCTGGCTTCATGCACACTTGCGGCACACAGCACTTTTAAGGAGTCCGGACTTCAAACAGTAGCTTTTGGTCTCTTAAAGGAGATGCACACACTGTGTAATAAAGTGTCTTATAGGGCCAGTGATTTTTCTGAAAGAACAAGCTGATGGAAGACTAATAAAATGTTGCTGTTGAAAATGAGGAATTTGGATCGATTGTCTACGTCACATAGAAACAAAACAAATGAAGTGATTAAACGGTCAAATTTTAGTAACATAAACTAGCTTTTTTTCAACAGTAGGCGTTTCCTTTGTTGTTACCTAATGGCAAAGAAGTGGAAAATGTTTAGCTGTGAAATACATTAATTTCCATCTTCCTGTTCCTGTACTGGCTTTTATTGAGTGCAACAATACAATGATAATACAAGGTAATGAATTCATACTGGAGTACAGCTGGTTTTTTTGCTCTATTAAAGCAGAAACAGATTGATTGGGTCCTATGAATTGGGTAATATGTGGTATGCATTGTGTGGTGTCTGAACTTCCCATCAAATTAGCATCTCCATTCTGTATGGTGATGTGGAACTTCCTCTCTGACCTTTCCAGCAGTTTTTGGGAAACAGTGGGGCTTCTCTTCAGTGTCAGGGAGACCAGTTCTTCTCTGAAACCTACATGCTGGTGCTTCTGACAGAGAAGGGGAAGGGGGGGTGCGGGGGGTGACAAGGACGGCTAACGTCTCTATAGCGGAGCAAACGAAAAGGTCACCTGTGAGTCGTAAACGCCCACACTGTCCTTCCCCCTCGCCCAGCATCCACCACGTGCGCTGAACAAACACGTGCGGCTATTTTTAAAAGCCTGCTAGATGGAATCTTCCCTTGAGATCAAAATCTTTTTCAAAAGATGAACACAGACAAACACTGGTGTGTTTGTTTTTCCTTTAATATAACAGAAATTGAGGGCAAAAAGATAAAATAACAGGACAAAGATTAAAAATAAACTTTGGATGCAATTCTCTAGTTTAAGAGTTGTGTCATGAATGCAAACAAAATCCTCACCTTTCTACTTTTTTATGGCAAAAAAAAGATTTCATACTGAATAAGTCACAGGCTCACAATTTTCTGTACCTGATGCAGCTGCCTTGTTATACAAGATTGAACTACAGTTGAAGAATTAATAAATAGTCATTGATATACTGTATTTTGAAACTTGCAATAATGGAGTTGCTAGCCAAGCTAAAGATTTGTTCCAGAATTATTGACGTTTCATTCTCTGTTGATTCCGCTTTCATTGTGAGTGTGGTCGCATTATTTTTGAGTGCAACTTGTTTCCTCTGTACAGGGTCATAGCAAAGCTATGCCCCTGAATGCAGGAGGATGTGGGCGGCACTTCTGCCACTTTCAGAGAATTTGACCATATTCAGGTATGAAGTGATATTATACTGGAAATATATATTTTTTATACAGTTTGGGACTGTGATATAACTTAGCCAATGGTCATATTTGGTCATTTTTTTACATTTAGACAACATTTTCTCTGCACTGCAGGAATTCTTCCACCATATAATCTTGCTACACATCCAAGTTGGCTACCTCTCCTGTTAAGCCTAGATAAATACATTGGTCACTTATGCAAAAGACACTAACCAGCCATTCTGGTTCTGTATGTAGATGTCTTGTCACATATTTATGTAACCTTAGCAGGTAAACATGCTGATTTGTTCAATTGAACCAGCTAAATACATCATAATTGACCACAAAGCAACTGTGAAAATGCTCTCATGAAACATCAGAATAGTATTAATATCTAATCATACAGCATGTGAGCGTGCTACATAAGTATTTGTTACCGGCAGATTAATACTGTTCTCAGAAACCACAGAAATGAGCATTTAAGTACTATTTTTCAAAAACATACTTTGAAACAATATCTCATCGCCAGTACTGCAACTTAAGGCTGTTGTATTATTCATGATGAACGCACTGTTGTATACTTGTTAATTCATTGCAAGATAGGAGTATTTGTCGAAAAGAAAAGAGCTGATTAATAAGGATCTGAACAGAAATAACTTTTTAATTCTCTGCCACAGGGAAATGAAAAGAGAAAAATCATTTTTAAACTGTTATGAATAATAATTGGTATGGAGATGATGCTAATGTGCTTTTCACAGATTGTTTTCCACATAATTTTTACAATGGCATTCAATTATGTCAATTATGGCATTTCTTATGTGAGGTGAAGAATTCTTAAAAGCCATTTAAAGTGTATTCAGGGACCGAATGTGAAAAAGGATATCTAATGTGTGGCTACCATGAGGACACCGCCCATAATCCTGAAAAGCCAGCATAGAAAATAAATAAATTGTGGGGTGTGTATGCATACATTTCAGGATGCCTTGGGGTTGTCCCTCTAATTAACATGTTTCCTTTTCATAAATATTCCAATTAGTACAACAATGTCACAATAGGAATAAGAAAGGCTTTAAGCTTCTGAAACTTTAATCATGCGTTCCCTATAGGGGATCTACATGCAAACACACAAACAACGTGAAAATGTTAGCACTAAATTTGTAAGGTGAATTGAGCTGTCACTCACTAATGAGAAGTGCACTAATAATATCTAATAAGAACTAAAAATAATCCCAGTGATCCAGTGACAGTTTTTCCAGCATATCTTAAGTTCTATTACAATGTCTACCATACAATGATATTTCAGACTAATGATATTAGACTATGATATAACACCACATCTAGTAAAAGATTGTTAATTTGACATTAGCATACAAGACTCACTTTTGTTATCTGTACTGCAATGATGTGCTGTATTTACAAGTCGTAGTGTAGTGTATGTATGTGCATATAGATATGTTATATGCTGTATATTTGTGTACATTTTTGTTAAAGGCCCTACAGCTATGAATAATAATACTAGAAAACATGTCAACCTTGTTGCCTATCCCTGAATCTTCTGCCCAACAGCACAGAACATTCACATTCAAAAGCCCATTCACCCCTCTGAAAGAAACGCTGTTCCTTGCCATTGAGAGCTGTAAATTGATTTCACACTTTGCTAATAACTTGACCATGGTATAACAAGAACTTGGATTGACTGCAGGTCATGCAAATTAATTACAGCAATTAGGTTACAAAAGAAAGGGAGCGTTTGAGTGGAGGAGGGTACTGAGAGGAAAGCAGAGCTAAGGACCAAAAGTCTCCTGTACCTCATGCTCTTGCGTCACTCACAGCTACGTGCTTGAGCGGGATCTGCAGTTTTCCTGAATTGGTGGATATCTCCCAGCAACACTCGTCAACGAGTGTGTTCCATACCAGACCATGCCAGACCAACTACAGTTCTATGAATTCTCCATGACTGTCAGAGGACTGTGCTCTGTGACACGGATGAAGTAATGCAGACCATTAGTACCTGCCTCGTCTGCCCATCTGTTCCCATCGATACTTTTTGCAAGACTCTGTGTGACAGGGAACTCTGACAGTCATCCAGAATTCATATAACCTTTGTTACATGCAACATACGCCTCCACAGTTACTCTCGTAACCCAACAGCTTCTTCATCCCGGGCTTGGAGGGTGGGAGCCCCCAACTGAATAGTCAAATTTCTGTTACAAGGAGACAAACATTTTGGAAGAAAGGATGGGATCGGCCACAGCGTGACCCCTGAGCCATCAGGGTTCTAACGCACGCATCTTGGGCTAATTGACAAGGCGTGAAGCTCCCCAATGAGTATAATTGATAACCACTTCAATAGGACTTCGCCTATCGGCTCAAAGGAGGGTTGGCAAAGGTCTCCAAAAGTCTCCAAAATGAAGGGTAAGACCCATCTCGACACCAGTGTGGTAGAGGGCACCTCTATGGAAGCGAGAGACCAGAGTGTGCAACCCCACTGTCTGGTTGCACACCTTAGCATGATATGCCAAAATGGCAGCCGCATACCCGTTAGTTGTGGAGGCGGATTTGTCAGAATTCAGCAGGGACTGTAGGAACTGCGATATTACTGCCTCTGAACAGAGCCCCAGAACTTTGCTATGTGACTCACACCAGGCTGCAAACAGTTTCCATCTGTTTGCATACAACGAATGGGTGGAGGGCGACCAAGAGTTCAGGATGGTCTGAACAACCGCCTGATCTCATGACATCTGTCGTGATTCTGGCCACTCAGAGGCCAAACAAATGAGACCATCTAGTTGTGCTAGGAGATCCTTCCTCCTTGGAAGGTGTCATTCTCTTCAAATAGTCTGAGCCATGAACCATGATCTTCCTGGCCAGCTGGGAGCCACCAGCAAAAGCCTGTGGTTGCTTTGTCAGGGTGCCTCCCCTAAGGAGAACCACACGGCATTGTGCATTGTCCTCTCTGAGACCAAAAAATCCATGCTGACCTCTGAAATCTGCACTAGATCTGTTCCAAAACCTCTAGTTGGGGTCTCCATTCCCTCAGGGAAGGCGTCTATCATCTATTGAGACTATTGTACTTGCCAACAAAGGGCCCAGGTGTACAATGCCGCTGCTGACTTGGTTCCCTCTTGGTGGTTTCTATAATAGACAGCGAGGGTACTGTGTGTCCGCACAAACACATGCTTGCCCTCCAGGACTGGCGAGAAATGTTTCAGCACCATGTACACTGCCCTGAGTTCCAACACATTTATGTGCTCTGCGTCCTGCTGTTTGCACCACAGCCCTCTGGCTGCCCAATGCTGCTGGACTACTCCCTACCCAAATGTGAAGTGTCTGGCTCCACCAGTTCCCTTGCTTAAATATGCTCTTTTCCGCCAAACCTCAGAGCCAGGAAGCAGTGCCAGTCTACTCTGACCCTTATGTTCTTGTGCTATTTCCAAGTGTACACCGTTCTGTGTGGGACGCAATGGACAGAAGGCCCAATGGTATTTCAGCTGATGCTGCAGTCAGCATACCGAGCAGCCGGAGGAAGAGACCGAAGCTCAACACCTTGTGCCTCTGAAAATCAGGGATCAGGTGGAGTATGGCCTCGATACTTCTTCGGGACAGGGAAGCTCTCAAAAGCTAAGAGTCCAGTGCCATCCCCAGGAGGCTCCTAAAGGACCAGGACGCATTGTTGAGTGTGGAGTCCTTACTTGGCAATCTGGACCAACAGGTGCAAATCCCACCTGTCTCGCCTGGATACACATTCCAGCTTTCTGCACAAATCAGCAAACTGTTTTCTAACTTTGCCCACCTGTGTGCTGCACTCTAGGGCCTGCTGTTATATACTCTCTCTGCTAACCCTCCAAGTTACTCTCTCTCTCTCTCTCTCTCTCTCTCTCTCTCCAAGTCTATCGTCACATAAAAACATTATTAGGGCGGTGTTTGTAACATTGAGCCACAGAGTCACACAGCGAGGCCGAATTTACGCATGGTGGTTTTGTGTTTCATTTGGTGCTCCTGCCACGGGAGATCTGCCAGGCTGCGGCAAATTAGCATATATTTTTTGGCAAATGTGGCTGCATTCACATAGCAGAATCAATATTCAGACTCGCGTGAAACATCAAGTGAGCATTAGTGTCTAGCCTTAAGGCCTAGCCTTAAGATGTTAATGGTAGGCAATTAAACAACAAAAACAAAAGAGCATGCCAGATCAATAACATGCACTATGAAAGTCTCTTGTTCAGCGGTGGAGAATGGGTTATGGGTAATCTTGCTACAAATGACCGCTCCAGCTGTTACAGGCCGAAATGCAATGTGACTGCCCCCTACTATCTGAAATTTGCAAGTATTATTTCCCGGCCAGTGGCATTCTTGCTGCAGAGACAAAACGTCAAATGAAACAGGTTGCTTGAGGTTCATGAATTCATAAGTGCATCGTGAGGGAAGGAAGGGGGATTAAGAATCGATTTCCATTTATATTAGCCATGTGCCATGGAAGTAGGCTACAAATTTTGATGATTACATTTTATGGCAGGGTTGTGACATTTAGGCTCATGTATGGGTCAAGAAAAGTCAAATGGACTTTCCATTTAAATTTTCAAATCATCAGATAAAGTACGTAGGTCTCTATTAACTTGAAAATGAAAAGCTTTAGAAATGTGAATTTTCATATTTGTCAGATCAAATGAACACAAAATGCAACTTACGATTCACATTTGTTAATTGAATTATTATGGGATCGTTCAAGCTTCCATAAGTGAGAACCTCCAGTAATACACTAAGTTAGCTGGCTACCCTACTTAGCCTGCTTTGTGATACAGGCCCCAGGTCTGCTCTGGCAAGACAAGTAGATAAATACATTATGAAAGGGAAGCTTTCACAATGCAAGTCTCTCTTCATAATGACATGAAAATAAAATGTTGAAATAATATTTGCCATGCTTTTTATAAATGACCTTGTACATCCAGTGGTACATAAGAAAAACAACAGCATTTATATGATCCAAAAAATTTTTTTTTGGACAAATACACATGCTGGTGGATGGTATAATTTGAAGCTGACCAATTTCTAACTGCATCTTTATGTTACATTGTAGAGATTATTGTAGAGATTAATTTATGGAGAAGCAGCTCCTACAGTCTCCTCCATAGCTAACAGAATATAAGTAGAGCAATTATCTCTGCTTGTGTGAGAGAAGCAAATCTGTTTCATTGTTTTCTTTTGAGTCCTCCTACTATTATTGTGCTCAGTTGTCTTATGAACACAAAGAAACATTTTCCAATGACTCTCTTTAATCCTCAGCCCTGTCTAAACACTAATTACCCAGGCACACTTTGTCACCATGCTCTCTATAAACAAATTGAGCTTGAAATGCCTGAGATATGAAAAATAATATTATATACAACATAAATGTTAGTCACATACGGTATGTGGTTGCCTTTGTTGAACAAAACGTGGTTAAAATAGGTTAGAAAATATTTTTTACAAGAGAATGATCATTATGAACAAAATATTGACAGAGTAATCATATTAATTTGCCTTATGCACTTTGAGATTTTAGATATTGATACTGTTATTGATTGAAAGCTTTTACATTACATTGGGACACATGATACATGATGCGTTATGGAATTAGTAGCTAAATGGCATAAATGTTCAAGACTCAAACAGCACATTAAATATTAAACCCCCCCAGTTTTCCCTGCAGCTTTCAATGCATTGTGTTAAGTGGTGCTGAATGTAGAATAGAAAAGACACATGGACTTTTTGCTAATTGTGTATTGTGAAGCATATTTCAGGGACAGCCCTATGCAGGTGAACAGTTCGGGATGCAATCAATAAAACAAATGAGTTCCAAATTGCTGCTGCTCATTGTCTTACATAATCATCCGTGAAGCACACAAACACTGCCAAAGAGGAGGAAACAAAAAAGAATCCCACACAATTACATCCCCCCTGCTGTTTGCAACTTCTCATTTGTTCTTCAGTTACACCATTTAATTGTACATTTACTCATTCCGAAATAACTATTGGTGGTTCCTTTTTCTGCAAAATCATGCAAATAATAATACTAAATAATAATAATAAAACAACAAACAAATAATCATCATCATCATCACATATTTGAAAAAACATCAAAATCTTCCAGTTCAATGTTGTTGATTTGTCCGTCTGCCTGTATGCATTGAAAACGAGCCACCAAACCATAAAGCACATTTTAAATCACCGTGACCATAGCTATGTAATGAGTGGAAAGAAAATTACACCGCTTGAATGGGTCAATGGATTATGAGAGCAGTGTCAATATCGATGCTAATGTAATCCAGAAAAGAGAGGTGGAATTGTGTTCTTAAAACAGTCCATTCAGTGTGAAACCTGTAAATAAATGGATGAGTTAATGTCAAGAAAAAACATGATAATGCGTCCAATGAACACATCCTTCTAAAGCGCACGATTAGGCAGTTCCCTCTCCTGAATTCTGACATGCCTCAAATTATTAAGACTTCCTATTAGCTGTTCGGTTTTGTTAAAAGTAAAATTGCAGTCTGAAAGCTAGTGCAAGAGGCTTGAGTCCTATGCTGTGTTAACACTTGTTTGTTGTTCAGACAGAACTTGCTGAGCTCAAAAGACCTCCAAAGTTAATCCTAGAAGCGTTGTGGTCCTCTCATTTAGACTGAACTGGGCATTACACAAAAACAGATCTCTTTTTCCAATCTGAAGACTGATAATGTTGCACAGTTTTATCTCAAATACAGGGCTACCCTTACATTGCTCGGGGGGGGGGGGGGGGTTGTCCTCTGCTTAGTCTAATCAACAGTAAGTCGCTTTGAATAAAAGTGTCAGCTAAATAACACTGTATATAACAATTATGTATTATTTAATGTGTTGACAAGTTTCTTACACTTGCATGATCTGTAATGTCAGGATCATACACTGTTATTTGCAAGGGCAGTTAGAACTAGATGCTGCAAATGTGTAGCTCAGAAACAGGAGACCAACATGGCATATTTTACCTGAGGGAGGGTTGGAGGGTGGGTCAGAAATGTTGAGGGGCTGGGGATGGGGGGGGGGGTACTTGAGTGAGAAAGAGGTGGGTTTGTAAGACGGTTCATATTAGCAAAGTGTCATTGCCAATTTATGCTGGAAGAATGGCCAGAAAATGAAACCAAATAGCGTTAATAAAATGCTAATGAGGAAATGACCACGGATGGCAAGGAGCGGAAAACCTTTAGCTGCTAAGGTTCTCTCGTTCTTTTCCTTTTCCTTCCGTTTGAAGGTTTACAACTGATTGAGTAGATTAATGAATATTTACAAATGAATGAGTAGTTTAATGAGTATTTACAACCAGATGAGTGGTGGATTTGTTTTTTTATTTCCCTCCTTTGTTTTCATTTCCCTCAAGCGTGTGATCTGGACAACCATTGTGGTGAAAGACCCAGTTCCTGAGCCAGGGAACGGAGCTGAGCATGCCGAAGTAGAGCTATGAATATTCTCTCCAGGCCTGAGAGGCTGGTCAGTGTTTGCACTCTAGCACTGCTGAGAAATATAATGTGTTCTTCCTAGCTTTATTCCTTTGGCCTTGTGACCCATGACCTGACCTCCCCAACTATTCCCTCCCCTCTCCCATTTGCTTTTCGTATGACATTCACCTCGATTGTTTTGGTTTTATTTCAGTACATGAGTTGATGTAAACACATATTTGGCTTATAAATGGAGTCAAAATCAATTTTGCTGCTGGGTGCCTGGGTGTGGTCTACTTGCAGAAGATAGTCATTTCCAGGCATCGCACCAGGTGCTGTTTCATCCACCAGGGGGTGGAGTTGAACAATCTCATTGTGGCGATATTGGCACCGCTCATGATTTTCCAGTTAAAGAATGGCTCTGTTATTGCCTTCCACTAGATCAAAATACATTTTGTATTTTAACTTTTCCACTCATGTATGTTTTTTATTTGGTATGTTTATAAATATAAGGACATTAATATTTCCCTTCTTCCTTTGTGCTTCTATATCTTCTTTACATTCCATACATTGAAAGTAGATATACGCTGCCCTCCAAAAGTATGTTGACAGTCAAGTGAAATTTGTTATGTTGCTATATACTTATACTTACATTGACTCAGCCTAACTTGGGTATTTTTTTTTTTCACAGCAAATTCTTGGGCCACCATGGCAAGCCAGCTAACATTTCCAAACATACTGTAAGTGAATTTAGTTAGCTAATAATGGCAGCTACATAATGTTACCAAATGCAGATCAGACATTTGTTTAGCAGTTACTCACTGAGATAATCTTTCACTAACTCAGCCGCACCACTGTACTTATAGCCAATCCATACACCTTTCCTCTTACCCTTCTCCTCCTTCTATTCGCCACTTGTTTCAGATACAGCCCACAAAAAAAGGGTCATGCCTAGAAATGTCCCAAACAATTTTTATAATAATAAATACAAGTAGACAAGCAAGGTCTGGGCAGAAGTGAACATGGACATAGGTTATCTGTGCATTATAGTAATGACTGAGCATGATTGTTTGATGATGTTTTCAAGGTGAAAATCCTGCATTGCATGCATTTAAGTTCACATGCTCTTGAAAATGCGAGGACTTGACAAAACATATACACACTTACATACCATGAACTAACAGCTTCATTCACATGCTCTACTGCAATTATCTACTGTTAATCTTGCATGAAACGTGGGTATGAATAAATTCACAAACCAAGGTCCACAAGTAATCAAAGAAAATGTTAATCATTGTCATAAATCTTTAAAAAGATGAGCAACCTTCATTTCAATTTGGACTATAACTTAACTTACAGCACAACTGGGATTATTTCATTTTACAGACTGTCACCGAGATAACAATTCCACAGTTGGATTACCTCATGTAAGGCAATTGATCCAAGGGGGTTGAGGGGTTGTGGCTGAGACACTAGAGTTTGTCATATACTTCCATTTATTTGACTGATGATCTGATCTCACACATTTGATGAGCCTGTGATGGAACCTGCTTCTTCCTAAAGGTGACATTTATTTGCTGGTGGTATGGATGCTTGGCCAGTCCTCAACATCATAATGATCGATCATTTTAAAGATTCCCTTTTCTAGTGCCAGGCTTTTATAGTATGAATAGTATGTATGTTGCTTGCTTACCAAAAGTATTTGTTTTACTATTTCTGTGCATCTGAAACAGATAAAATCCCAAATGAATTGCAGTGTTGCCAAATTTCTGTTTGTGTTGCTAAATCAAGTGACTTATCTGGCTCTTGCAAGCAACCGCTGACAAATCAGCACCCGCTGAGATCTGTTTGCAGACGTGAGTGAGGAAATGTAAATGGTGAGCATATTTTACAATAGCATAGCATCTATGACATTCATTTTTCACCTGTACGCTTGCAAAGTTGTGCACTGTGCTCTGCTCCATGGGCAAAACAAAAAAAGATGCCTGTATCTAATACACTGGTGTCCCTTGAGCACTCTGTCTTACTGTATACCTTAAGTATGGGAAACACATTGACCTCTTTAACAATTGTCTACTTGTAGTAGTATTTCACTTCAAGACTGATCTCTGAACTGTTTTTCACAGAGACAAGCATTCAGAGAACAATGTCTCCAGCCATGAGACATATCAAGATAATATTTCCATTAAATGATGCAGTAGTTTTATCTGCCCTTTACAAAACCCTAAGAAGTTCAAATATTTAACATACCATAAGTACTTTTTTTTACTATAGTCTAAAGCAGGGGTCACCAACCCTATTCTTGGAGATCTACCATCCTGAAGGTTTTCACTTCAACCCTAATTTGGCACTCCTGATTCTATTAATTAGCAGCTCCCTGAGATCTGAAGCTGTTGAATGAGACACACTTTGTTAGGGTTGGAGTGAAAACCTATAGGACTGTAGATCTCCAGGAACAGGGTTGGTGCCACTTGTCTAAAGTATACTTAAGTGACATGAATTATGCACAAAGATCATTTTGTACCATATTGACATCAAAGCTGAACACACACACAGAAACACACGCACGCACACACACTGTTCCCTCATTTACTGAAGGCACCAGTCTCAGCTGTTGACAGTCTTATTAAATGCATGTAAAAACCCATATCTCAAAATAATGCCATATGGGTATACAGATCTGCAAATCTGCTGATTGGGTATGTGCTTTTCACACACTTGGGTGCTTAGCCCACACTCAGTAGTAGTAATAGAGGGAGAGATAGTGAGAAAGAAGGGTGGTAAAGAAAGTGGTACCTCCTGATCTACTGGTAAGCCAGAAGATCAGCGATGTTGCTGCTGTCAGTGTATCACTCCATGCAACTAGAACACTCCTTTGGGTTCAGCAGCAGGAGGAACAAGCTGTAGTTTTGAATTTTGATCTGAACCAGCAGGTATCAGAATTTTTAAATACAAATAATTCTTCAAGTTGGATTACACTTTCTAAATTGCTAAATAACATTGGCACCATTGTGTAGCTACAGGCTAGTCCACATTTGTAATTAATCTGGCCATAATGCATGCTATTTTTGTTTCATATTTTTTCCCAATGCAGGCCTGTGTAAATAATAAATGGTATTGCTTGCGTGGCTTGGTTTACTAATGATGTGACAAGCCTGTTTGGATGTATTTTCTTTTTGTACGGCTAGACTGACCTGAAAATGTTTAATTAAACCGTGGTGGCTTAGTTAGACGCTTTTGTGCCCTTTTGTGGCATGAACCAATTTTTTAATTGGCTAAAACTGAAATCGACACTATGAATGTAGTGATGGTTTATGGGACTCAAAGAATAATTTTCTGGCATCTAGTTTTTATATTTTGTGGGCCAACTTTTTGCCAAGGTCAGGAATGATACTGTGTAGCTTACCAAGCTTTTTATTTCATTATTCCATTTCATTTTTTCACAAGAAAATGTTTTATGTGATTAAACACATTAACAAAAGAAAAAAAAGAAAAATAATAATAATAATAAATACTTGTGCTTTTGCTTGAAATTTAGACTACTGATGGAGAATGAAAAATCTATTTAATTGAACTGTTGTTTATTTTCTTCATACAGCAAGCTGACTCTTACATGTATTAAATTGCAACTTTAAAGGTACATTCCTCACACAGTTTTGCAGTGCAAATAGCAAATGGTTGTGGCCTAGGTCATCTCTGTTTTGCCTTTCTAAAATGAAGTTGAATGAATGCTGAACAATGTTTTGCCAGCTGAAGCCAGTCTCTTAGATTTCATCAAAACAAACAGTTGCATATCTCTTTAAACACCAGCATCCAGTATCTGGCGTCCAATTCCATAATGGATGTTCCCACATCTGACAATCGATGTTGGCAATTGCTTTTAACACCATCAGTTTGAAGCTTTAAATATTCATCAAAAGGTTTCTGGGGAGTTAAAGTTTGCAGGGTGACTTTAGGAATGATCTCTGCAATGTTTAAGAACACACTGCATCCCACATTATTGACTTCCTTCAGTCAAGCATTCTGCTAAAACTCAGATAGGAGCTACTTTCTTTCTTATTTTTGAGAAAAACGCTTTCCCAATACCTGAATAAATGTATTGGGCAAATAAAAATGTTGTGTTAGTTTGCCCATTCAGGATTGTCTTATATTTACAGAAATAAAGTTTCCGTTTCAGTAGATTTTTATCTAATGACTTATAATTAGATTACACACTCTATGAAACAGCAGTGTACTGTTGTAGTTGCCTACTTAGGCAATGATCAAAAGATTGCAGGTTCTAATCCCAAGTGATACTCTACCGTTGTAACCCCAGGCAAAGTCTTTGCAGTTTCTTCAGTAAATCAGCACATATTACTGAGATATCAACAGATGTAAAATGAATGCTCCATACTACAAGCCATACTAGATAATAATTCTAATAATGTAGGTAGCTATCTATGGTCACGACCAAGGGCAACATTTTCTGGTCAACATGGGGCGGGGGTGGGGGGTGGTCCTGGGTCCATGGTGCACCTTGACATGTTTTTTTTTTTTTATTATTGGGGGGGTGGCCTGTCAGTAGTAATAGTTCTTGGTTTTCTTGCGCATTGTTTGCGCTTTATTGTGAAAATTAAAAATAAAAGTGACTCCAGTCTCTACCATATAAGGCACAACATAAATCGAAAGATGACGCTCATATTTACTGTGATACATATATCCAATTTAGGCTACATCCTCCTTATTTAAATTAATTTCCACTCAGGTAATACCTTGTACCTGTACCGAGGCAAGAGAACGAACTGCTTGTCATGCTTGAATGCGAACCTTATCAAAGCCAAAGAATAGGAGTTGACAAATATTAATTTTCTGTCAGGTTTTCTTTTAATGAAAAAATAATCTCAGAGCCACAATTAATTCATGAAGATAAAGCACATCAAAATGGGTAGTCAGTAAAGGATGAAGACATTGTTTTAAACCATATTGTTCAAATTATATTTATGTTTGGTTGCCACAGCTGTCAGCACAGTCTGCTTGGTATATGTAAGCACAGTCACAGCATATAAACATTTGAAAGTATTCCCCCTGCCCTTCTTTCCAAATATAGCTAAGACTAGAGGTATATCCCACCCAAGGTGCGAACATCACACTGTACGATTGTGAGCATTTAGAGGCTCTGCAATCCTTTCATCTCGGGTAGTGTCGGAGAAGCAACTACATCAGATATTCTAAGATAAGCTATTTGTTTTATTCTTCACTTTGTTTGAAGCAGATATATTATTTATCCCCCTCCTCCCTTCCCAATAACACTGCTCTTGGTTGGTAATCCCCAAATTAAACAAGCTGGTTCAAAGGTCAATCACACTGAGTCAGTTGAGCTGCTATGGATCTGCTAAACCCCAGTCTCTGAGCAGAATTAATCTCTCAGGCTCTTCAGGAGAATGGAATGGCTGGGCAGAGGATGGCATTCCACACTTTTATCTGCTCAGTGTTATTAATTACACAGTCCGAGAGACTTAGGCCCACAAATCTGGTTATTAGCAGGAGCCTACTCAACCCTGCTAAAACAATCTTTACATATTCCCACCTGTGACTAGCATTAAATACCTGCCACAATTCAGAATTATGATGTCCTTTTGTGAGGATAACAAAATCATGAGGGAAATTATAGCCCAGATTGGCTGTAATAATTGCAGCTAAGCTGTTTTCGTTCCATGCAGTCAGTCCTCCTGAAGGAACCCAAGCTTGGCAGCTTGTTAAAAACATTCAGATTCGCACACAAAGGGTGAGTCGTTGACAGGAAGGCTTGGAGAACTTGTCATGTGGCAGAAATGTTTACAGAGGTAGAAATGTGAGGGCAGGGGCCAGTTCAATAGACTGTAATGCTTTTCTCCTGAAGTGATAGTGGTAAATTACTGTGCATTTTGACCAAATGACTTCTATTCATTTCTCATTTTGAAGCATCACTATGGCTACATGCAAAATTAAATATTGTCCTTGAAAAATTGATACTGTTTTTACTGTGATTGTGCTACGAGTGTGTTTTTAAAAACCCTCCTGGGATTTTATTGCTACAAGCTGTGAGCACTACTGAGTTGAAGTCTGTTCTTGGTAATGTGACAGCTGGCTAGTTAGCTACTCTGACAGCTAGGTAGCCATGATTGAAGTTTCAGCAAAGGCAAGTCAATTATGGTTGTGTCATGTACTTTGCATGCTTGTTTATGTCACAAAGGAAATATACAACTTTGCACATAGAACTGTTCATTAGCACATCTGTTAGTAATCAGATACATATGTATGTAGTTAGTCAAGTTTTGACACAAGGGTAGATGAAAATCATAGTGAATCCAATTCATTCACATTTGGTTTTGGCCAAAAAAACAAACAAAAAAAAAACATACCCACACACACACACACACACACACACACAATGTGACATATCACAAAGGCAGATATGAAAGCTAACTGTTCCCTGGAGAGTGACCAGACAAACAAACTGTGATTCAATGCACTTCATTAGGTATGGATGTTTTTTGTTTTTAGTACCATCTCTGCAAACTCTAGAGACTATTGTGCATGAAAATTCCTGGAGATCAGCAGTTTTTGAGATACTTAAACCACCCTGTCTGGTACCAACAATCATTCCACAGTCACTTCCAAAGTCACACTTCCCCATTCTGTTCTTTGCTTTGAAAAACTTCTTGACCATGTCTGCATGTGTTTATATATTTAGTTGCTGCCACATGATTGGCTGATAAAATATTTGCATTAACAAGTTGGTGTACAGGTATAACTAATAAAGTGGTCATGGATTGTGCATATTTGGGATCACACCTACATAATGCACCAATGTTTTGCCTTTCTTTTATTTAAATGAGGATAGTGTAAGTTCTATTTTTATTTATTACACCATTAACCTCTATTAAAATCTCACCATTAAAATCATCTAAATGTATTTTTGATTATGAAAATGACTGACAATCATACTATACAGTTTTTAGTAAAATTCATAGGGATGGGGGGAGACCGTGTGGCTATTAACAGTCTCTCAGAAATAAAGTGACAGTGGAGGTACACTTTGTTCTTTAAGGGTCAAATTTCCCAAATGTGCCATGAAAGTAAAGTAATGCTCTCTTTGGTGTACAAATGAGTATGTTTTACAAGCAAAAGAAGGTAAAAATGAATTATATATTACTGGCTAGGGGTACGATTTTATGTACCGATACGGTACCGCCCCATTGACAAGTATTTCTACATTTTTAGGCACTTTTCTGACCTTAATTTATGAGAACCCACCTGTACAGCCAAGGGTCTAATCCCCCACCATGATCCCCCACCATGACACGTTCTGTGCTGCAGTTCCCCTGCTGCCTCCATCTCTGCTTTCCCCCATCTCAGTAAAATCATATTGATTGAAAAACAACTAATGTACAACAATATCTTCCCTCTGCAAGTCTCTTGGCGTGCATTAAGTAACATAAACGTATTTGCATCTCACTAATTATCAGAGCATAGCTGCTAATTAACATTTTCTTATTAGACAGCAGATTCTAATTAACAAGGTAAATCCTTCCAGGAATTAAGAAAACATTGTTTCATCTTTATCAAGAAAGTCACAAAGTTTCCAAAACCTATGCCATACTCTATATTAAATGAATGTTGACAGGTCTTGTATGAATTTCTGCGTATGCATGCACATATGCCATGCAAGATCTAAATATGATACAGGCCTAAAAGCTTTACTGTATGATGAAGCTTGGGGCACTGACATTGGCATGAATTATCCATTGGCTACAAATAATCAAATTAAATTGATTAATTAAATAATGAAAACTGTAATTATGCATTGTTTCAACATGAAAATCAATGTTACACATCAAGGTTAACAATCATTACACCTGCACGTCCTACACTCTTAAAGCACAACGATGTTTGGCACAAAACTTGTATTTTAGTATTTTTTATCCAGTAAGGTGCTTGAATTGAATCAATTCAGCCATAAATCCGCACATACATCTGTGATGTAATGGAATTGTAAACCTACAGTGTTTGAGGAAGGAATTATTTCATAGCTAGTGACCAAGCACTAGGCCTACTGTATGATTTCATATGCAACACATTTCTTGTGTACAAGATGTTTCCATTAGCCAACTGCTAATTTTGTGAAAACAACACTTCTACTCATTCTAAATACATTATATAATGTATATCCCGATTGTGTTAATAATTCAAACTCTGTAGTGGTATAATAGCTTTGAACATTCATTCAGAATAAACATGTCACCAAAGGTCAAAAGAAAAAACTGTAAGCCTTTTAATATTTTATTTCTGAGTATAGGGGCTAAAATCAGTCAAAAATTACTGCCAAAGAGAGAACATCATTTTGCCATTTATTGAGATAACGTCAGTGATATCAAATTTTTACTACCTGTGAGCTCTTGGAGTATAAATACAAGAATTTGACTGTTTAAACGATTTATTTTAAGTAAGAAATCTACAATGTACAGGCTCTGGATCTACTTGATATTAGCCATCATGAGAATCAGATAATAATGAGAACACTGACTTTTCATTTGTAGACATAAAGAATAGTCGGAAAAATCAACTAGCCATTACTGAACATGCACAAAGAAAAACAAGGAAGGACAAGAGGCCTGTCAGAGCTGCGATCCCTTTGTTTTAATCTCTTTATTTTGTTTCAAGATATTTTGGGAAAAAGCAAAGTTCCCCCTGCAGTGCTGGGGGAGGTTTGCTGGAAGACCACCATCTTGGATCCATACCCAATTTGTTGAACAACTTTTGGCAGGCAATCTTTGTCAACACGGCCTGTTCAGTTCCAGTTTGCTTTTGACTTACATGCAAACAGTGTCTTTGGGTTCCAAGCTTATTGCTGTTTACTTCTTTCATTCCAGAAAATAATTGTTTCAAATTTTTTCAGTTCCCAAAATATTTGAAGGCTTACCGTACGAATACTTACACAGACCAGCTGCAATATGCATTCATGCCTGTGCCTTCACCAAACCATTGACAAATATAATATCTCAACTATATAATGTTATATTCCTATCTGACAGTACATAGTGTCTGTCTTTTCTTCCTTGTTAAATGTTTTCTGCATTTTTATTTGTTCAACAGACATTTCTGTTGTCATTCAAATGTGCGTCATGTATAATGTAAGCTGCAGATATAATTTCATATGCCATATTGTGTAATTATTCCAGATTTGATTTTGATATTTCATCTACCTTGCACATCGGGTGCATCCATGCAGACTTGCCTCTTTCCCCTAGTATACTATGCTTTTTTTGCTATTAATATTAGAGTGCTTCTCGTATGACTTTGTATTAATATGTCATCTTCAATGTGCCACTTTTATGTGATAATATAATTATTAAAACTCTGTTTCATGCAATGATACTTTCAGTTGCTTTACAGTCAAATTTGGACCTATATCCACTACTCTGTGTTACTGTATGGTTGCTATGGATAATATTGTCTGATAAATTAACACATTTAAAAATAGACCTCTTCACAAAAGCATTGTAATCAAACCCCAAATGCAAAGTATGATGCGCAATATTATTATTATTATTATTATTATTATTATTATTATTATTATTATTTAATTCAAACACTTAATCTCATAAATATCCGGATTACTGTATGTATAAAATTCTTTCCAATTTCACCACCCCTAAAAGCAGATGAGACAGGCTATTGACGTCGTTGATTTTGTTTGGCAGGTCTGTCGATAGGTGCGCACGTGATCCTCTCCAGCACTGCTCAGAGCTGGGAATGAATCAGCTGCAGCTACAGCGCTTGGTTATGTCCCTAGTAATACGACCACGCACAATTGGCACTGTGGTAATTATCATGCTTTCTGGACTGCAGTTCATGGATTGTCAATAAACACTGCAATAAAAGAAAGCCTTCTAGTGTCGGCATGGAATTCTACCAAGCTTTATGCTGTCTACACCCGCCCTGTTCTTCAAACGAAAAACACTTCTTCTATTCATGAGACTATTTTATTTAAAAAATGGATTCCGAAGGTTTGCACTCGCAACATAGCATCCCATCAATATATGAAAACATTAATGGGTGTGTGGGTAACTAATGGAAAACCCCCTTTATTGTGCTTGCCATAATGCCCTCAGCTGCTTTCCTGTGCGTTAATTTTTCTTTATTAATGTATGGGTGACAGGCAAAGTTACATTGTAATGTGGCTAATATGCTAAAGCCTCTTCTGTCTCCTCCATCCACATGCTGTCAGATGACAGATTAAAGAAATTAAAATAGCTCAACCAATCCGAAGTGACAGGAACCCTGCTGGAGACGCATACGAGAGGCTAATGTGGCAATGTGTGACTCCTTTGATTAGCACATCCTGATTAGCACATCCTACCTACGGTGGAGTAACCTGCCATCACTCCAGGCCCCCACGTACAGACGCTGTCACCTATAATCTCCATCTTCGTCACTGATTCTTCTCCCTCCATTCAACTTTATGACATATGTGCAATTAGAGGGAGAGCGCAGTAACACGTGTTAGGAAAGATCTGTCCCTCTGGAGTCTCTGCAATGAAAGAAAATAAGGTTTATTCAGAATCAATTCTGTGTTATTGAAGTCATAAAGTAGCTGGTCAATAACAAGCCATTTGTATTACTAGAGACTCAACTTCCCGTGTTAAATTCTGCAGAAGACCCAAAGTGCAGAGTACAGCACAACATGAATATTTCAACAGGGCACAAAGAACTGAACAGATCAGTCCCTACAAGATTATGGCACACTTTGAATAACTCTGGCTCCCTGACACTTTCTCATCTGCATTTCATACAATTTTAATAAACTCATGCAGGGCCTGTATTATTTTAACTATTTTCTGTAAGTCGAGTCACATCGCTGGCACCTGGTAAGGTAACAAGCTATCGTCCCCCAGCGCCACAGTGAAGAAGTGATTCCATTACACGCCGGTATCCGGTGACTTCTTTTGTGTTTAGCATTGCCAGCGAATGACTTTGTATCATGATAATCTGCTTCATCTGCAGGGAACTCACCGGAAAGGCTGAGCCGGCAACCGGTGACATCACAGCCAGAGAGTATCACTCTCAAACTCTGGGACCGTTGGCGCGACAGGAGACAGTAAGCCACTTACTTCCCTCCCTCGGTCAAGAGACATGTGTATCACACCTGAGAAGGTTTCAGAGTCGTCAGCAGCGCAGCGATACGCGGCTCGTGCGTCAAGCTCGGCAGTCGCGGTTATTCCTCGGCCTTTGACGGATGACGTGCAAACCCTCTGATGGGTGGGAGCTCTCCCCTTCTCGGTCCAGTTAGTCACATTACACGTCGGCCTCCGTTCCTCCATCTGGCTCCTGAGACACAAGCACATTAATCAAAGGTACAGGGCACGTAGAGTCATATTGCACGTTACCTTGTCAAGACAATAATTTCACACTGGCACATCAGCCGCATGGCAACAGGGCGTTATTCATAAAACAAGAATTTAGAGAGGCACTTTATTTTTTTTAAAATATGTTCAATTCTAATTCTGTAGCGTCGGCTACTAACTACTGGCTACTGAGAAAATAGGGAAATAAATGAAAACGCACCCTCGAAAAAATAGGAGGTAACTTGATTGAAAAAAGTCAGATTAGATATGTAGCCTTTTGGTACATTTCATGAATACAGAATCACACTTCTCCCACTGAAATGACATTCCTCTGAGCATAACACAAAATGATTCCTAGGTGCATTGTGTGTTTGTGACAGGCTTTTCACTAACTTGCACAATGCACTCTGCGTTATTGGTAAAGAAGCACACAACCTTGGAGTTTTCTTGATTGCGGATAGAGCAAGGGAATTTCAAAAGAGTTGTGAAATGCCTGTGCTAAATATCACTATTACAAAAACACACTGTGTGCTATTTGTTCCTGATGAGGCTCATTATCTCTTGTTGCAATGATGAATTTGGCTGAATTACGTTCCCTGGTGCACTCTGATAGAGATTTTTTAAATAATTAATACGGCATTGTTGCTGAAATTCTGCAGCTGTTCACAAAGAAACATATCTTTTTACAGTTTTTTTTTTCGATTGTTTACACATTTTCTGAAACCATACCTCAAGTTCTTAAAACAAAAACCACAATACCATTATCCATTCTGGAAAAACAGCATACATCTCTGGCTGAATGCAACTTTTCTGTCAAAACCATATTAACACTTCTCAAAATCAATTTTTTTTGTCAAAATTACACACGCATCATATGAATAAACCTGAGGACCAGTTGAACACAGATTTGCTTAATGAAAAACACTATTCCTGTCAGGCCACTGAACCACATCCACATCACAGACAATGTTTTCCCTGGCCTAGCAGCAGACGATAATCTCCTGGCATGACGTATCCAACCCCGGAGTGCTTCTATAGGAATATCACCACATGCCTCCTCCGTTGCCTGTAGAAGCATCTGTGTGGGGATTCCAGTCGCCATGAGGAGATAAGATCTTCAGTTAGATTCAGAAATGGTAAATATGGTGGGTGATAAAATGTTGGAAAATCTGGGGTGGGCAAGGAACCAGTTGTGGACCAGAGCAGCCGTTATCCCAGATGATAACATACGTGGGCTGCTCAGGCCCATCCATCTGTGCTGGTGGAATCATGGTGTTGTCCATGATGTTGATGAGGGTGTCCAAAAGGTGATCGGATGGGCAGTATTGTAGGGGCCAAAGTTGGTATGGTGTTGCAGAATCCCTACTCCTCATCCACCTCTTACTCTGTCTCTGACTCAACCTCTTAATCTTCCTCTCCCTGCAGCATTGGCATCCATCGTTCATGAATACAAGAGAGCATACGTGTCTCTGGCCCTTTTATTCATGTGCATGTTGTGATTGCTAATTGAAATAGTTTGCGAATGGTGTCTAAGCTGGTGAGAAGGTAATGTGGCCAATTGGTCATTTTGGTTTAGCATTTTGAATAGCTTTCCATGTGAATACAAGAAATACATTTTTTTAGAATTGTGCCAAAAGTAGAGAATTGTGTGTGAAGTTTTGCAAGAAAGTGTGATTTAGAATTGTGATCCGAGTAGAAAGCTATGTATTTTTTGCAGAAATGGTATAGGGGTTTGGTACAGGAGTGCAAGGTTTTGGTTATTGTGTTTCCCCAATAACCAAAGTCCCAGTGCGTAAACATTTGAAAATCTTTTAAAGAAATTAATAAATACATTATCATATAGAAGAGTAATAATGTAAAATAGCGATGTGAAAATGAGTGCCCATTTTCTGTTACTATTCTTGTTTATAACATTATTAGCATTCAGCTTCATTTTAGTAAAAAAGCTGAATGGAGTTACACTGTATGTGTAGACTCTGCTGATGTGTTCCATCCGTTTGACCTGCCTTTGTACATTAATTCCAGAGGAGTTGTTTGTCTTCTCTCAGTCTCCCTGTTTTCCAGACTGTGGTTATTGGTGTGAGTGAGGCAGATTGAATTCAGCACAGGGACCAGGTTTAGAGGGGGGTGGGGGAGACAAGCACTTTAAGAAGAAAGAACTCAGTGTCCTCATTAAAACGCCATACCTGTCTGGGTGAAATTTGAAATTTGCCGTGCAACTCTCTGCGGCTCGGCCAATGCCTGTCTGAGCCATTTGAGACAAACCGAGGGGCTGAATGATGAAACATGGTCACTCGCAGCGAGAGGAATATCCACAGTCACCACAAAGGCCATCATTCAAGTCACTACTGCCCCATGGCCTTTCATAAAACTTAAACACCTGTGTCCATCTGGGCGTCAGGGGCGTCATCCCTGCTCCAAAAATGGAGATCTGAGTCATTTTGTTGACTGACAGTTTAATATATATTTATTTTCACATCTAAAACTAACCAGAATGCTAGAATTTCAATGAGACTTTTTTCTTCTTTATTTCAAATGACAGTTTCTCCCTTTTCTGCTCCACAGAGGGGCCTAAATGTGGTCTCACTGGAGTGCGGAAGGCCATCGTCTACTGCTTCATTCCCTGAGCATGTCCAATGAATATATATTAATATATACTATGAATGATAAACTACCCATTAGATAAACCTGTCTATTCTCACGCACACACTTTTTTCGAAAAGTAATTTTGGGAATTTATACTGTTATTAATATTTCTCATGAATCGTATGACCTTTTATGTGTTGGACCTATTTTAGGAGTCACTGAAAATACTTTGCGTATATTGTTGTGGATTTTAAATGTCAACAAATACACATGACATTTTAGGGGACCATAAGTAATTGGACAAGTAAAGTCATGAAGTTGGACACTTTTTTACAATATACGGGTCATCATCATTGTCAGTTTTAATTTTTTTTAAATACATTTTTAAATTCACAGATTTTAGAAAAGGACAGCTTGGATTAAACCGATTTTCGGCCATTTTTAATAATTGATAATAAAAGCCTAAAAATCCCTGGACTATTTAATAGAAAATAAACTATAAGCCTTAAATATAAGGAACATTAATACTAGGTGAAAATAGCCTATTTTCAATGGGGGTGTTTTTCCTCTCTCTCTGAGCGTGGCCTTGTAATGACGTTGATGGAAGGCATACAATGTCCCTGTATGAACAAAAGTTTGACTTGATCCCAGACAAATGTCAGTTCTCTAAGCCTGTCTATTGTTACGTCTTCAAGAAACCTCAATTCAGCAACCTTACTATTGTTCATATTCTCTTGGTTGGGAGAAAGTACAGATTTTACAGTCAAGGCATATTGTCATGCTTTTCACAATCAACAATGTAATTGGGGGGAAAACAATTAGAGTGCAATTTGACAAATTGCCATGGAGGTGACTGAATGCACAATGTACTCTGAATGTCTGCAGCATTCATTCATTCATGTTACATAACACATGTGAAACATTGTCTGACAGATGTTTCAGCCAGCTCATTCTCTATATTGGTTTTTGTTACAGTTCAACAAAGGTCAGAAGCTCCCAGAAAATCAGTATGAGCCATTTATCTAAGCTTTTATATTCATAATAACATACAGCATCTATTCATTACCATGCTGATCTTTAGCTTTGCTGTTGCAGTTTGACAGAAACATCTGTAGTTCTCTGTTCTGTTCTGGGTAGGCACACATATGCAGTTATACCTCATAAATACAGTTACACTGGCTTAATCCCTCTCACACACGTAAACAAAAACACACACACACACACACACACACACACACACACACACACACACACACACACACACACATCCACACTCAATGAGCCCTTTATTAGGAGACCTACTTTGTCATTATATCATACAATTATAATCAGCAAATCATGTGCAGTGCAATGCATACAGTCATGCAGATACGGGTCAGGAGCTTCAGTTAATGTTCACTTCAACCATCAGAATGGGTAAAAAATGTGATCTAAGTGACTATTGACCGTGGAATTCAGGGATTTTTCATGCACAACAGTCTCTAGGGTTTGCAGAGAATGGTGCAGGAAAAAAAAAGAAAACATCCAGTGAGCAGAAGTTCTGTGGGCAGAAACACCTTGTTAATTAGAGAGGTCAAAGGAGAATTGCCAGACTGGTCAAATCTGACATGAATGTGAGAGTAACGCAAATAATCACGCATTACCACAGTGGTATGCAGAAGACCATCTCTGAACACACAACGGATCAAACCTCTTAGCGGATAGGCTACAACAGCTGAAGATTTAATAAATCTACTAAATACCTAATAAAGTGCTCACTGAGTGTATGTGAATTCAATGACTCATGTCATTTTATGCCCAAAATGCAGAAAAAGTACCAACATATTGTAAATGTCTCAAAATAAAACCATTATATCAAAACACCAGCATGTGCACAATGAACTGTGCCGAATGATCTAAGACACACTAACAACAGGTGGCATTACATTCGATGCACTATTTTATATCAATCCTTGAAGTACTAAATAATATTATGCTCTCTAATTTCTTTTGTTCTTTTAAGTAGTTTAAGTAGTTCTTTGGTTGATAAAAAATTGTTTCAGTGTTCTTTGGTTGATAATGTACAGAAATGCATAGAATTTGTTTAAACAGCCTTTCTATTACAAGCATTTTTAGATACTAGTTAACTTTTTCAAAACTCGTCAGACCCTGCACACAAGCACTCTGTGGGCCAAACTGAATGTTTTTTCATTGCTTTGACAAAAATGTATTCATTTCTCCACCAAAAAAACTGTATATTCCTATAGCACAATTTGCAAATGTTTGCACACAATATTTCAAAAGTGATACATTCAAATTCAAAACGTATAGGCTACAATTCAAGTGGATAGCAATTTGGTAAGCCAAAAATACTATTCTGAAATGCATTCAGAACCCTAAAAGAAATTCACAATAGTTATAGAAACAAAGTGCTGATTGAAGTTGATGCAGATTGTGCTTCTGATTGTGAATTGGTTTCTGAACAGAACAATCACACCTGATTCAGTTGGAAACCTGCCCAGGTGTAGAGGGAATTTCAATTTCATCTTTGGAATGATTTTGTCAAGATGAAAGGGGAAGATAAATGGTGAGAGGAGAGGGAAGGAGAGGAGTGCGAATTTGTGGTGGCATTCAACATAGAGGATGGATGTCAGATGCCTGGATATATCAGCTGATGATTGCCAGGGATGGATCAGGCATGCACAGAGGTTCTTTCCCCAGTCTATAACGTGAGAGGACTTTTGATATTGATGAGAACATTCTGCCAAATGAAGTAGACTGGGTAGACGAAAACCAGCATCGCTATACTTGTGACTTCTATTATTTTTCCCCTGTAAACATACATTTCACAGTATTAGAATATCAAAATTTTGGTTGCTCATTTTCAATTGTAATGGCTGGGTGTTAACAGTTAGTTAATATGTCAATAAAGCCCCTACTGCAGCATAAATATGCCGTGTCCCTGCTGCATACTGTATACTGTGGTACATTCCGTGCAATAAGAGTGTGCCATTCTGCTTTGTAATGGAAAGTTTGTAAAAAGATTTTTAAAATAAGCATAGCTTCACTATGAATCATCCTCTTTACAGTTTTCTTTCAAATGTTTACACTCTAACACAGGGACTTACAGTCATGTACCAAGCTCCTATACCATTTTTGCAAAAATACAAGGACATTATAACTTTCCACTCAGATCAGAATTATAAATCACACTTTTTGCCAAACGTTATACCAATTCTCTACTTTTGGCACAATTCTCATGAATGTAATTTCATGAATGTGTATTCACATCGAAAACACTACTATTCAAAATGCTGAACACGAGCAACTACACACTAGATATGTATGCTCTCCTGTATTGGTTAACGATAGATTCCAATGCTGCAGTGAGAGGAAGATTAAGAGGTAGAGTCAGAGTTAGAGTAAAAGATGGAAGAGGAGGGGTAGAAGTTCTCCAACACCATGCCAACCTTGGCCCCTACAATACTGCCCACCTGATCACCTTTTGGACACCCACCACAACATCATGATTCCACCATACAAATGGGTGGACCAGAGCAGCCCATCATCTGGGATAGCGTTAGTTTCCACCGTGCTGCTCTGGTGCATAATTGGTTCCTTGCCCACCCCAGATTTTCCTCACCATTTCTGAACCCAAGTGAAGAATCTTTCTCTGCATGGTGATGGAAAGTTTACACCAGAATCTACAGGCAATAGACAAGGCATTCCAGACAATGCTTACTCTTTTCCTCAGTGAAAGCAAGAATTCCACATGGTACCCTACTAGCTTCTGAAAAAAGCCAAATACCCTGTCCACTTTACAGAACAAGTAGACATTCACAAGCTGTGTTCTAGTTTAGTTTGAGAAGAATACTGGCTGTGTACGTATGTCCTCACTACTTCACACTGATATGGATTATTTAGTGTGTTACTAAACACTACTGTAATTAAGGGGGAAATCAGAGTATGTTATAGTTAAACCAGCATGCACATGGATGTCAGAGACTGCCTGTCTGTTGGGTGGGGCTGAGCAGACAAGCACACTCATTAAGGGCTACTGCCTACAGCACACTACCGTAAAATATGTCAGACTTCAATAAGACTTGAGCACCGTGCACTGAAATGGCCTTTCACTTTTCAATGCTTTGCTTGCCAGCTATTATCCGATCAATTATTCATGCGCTTTGCTGTAATGCAGCCACAATTATTGTGCAGATTGCTTGTTTTGTATTAATATGTAAACACATAGCCAATCCCTAAAATGGCCTTGTGCTTATTTGAAAAGAAATAAGCTGCAGGGAAGGTGGCGATTTATCCGGAAGCTGGAGGCAGCAACGTAAGTATATTCTATTAAAATGACAGTCAAATGCATTGGAATGTCCTCATGGATACAACTTAAAAGCTGCAACTAAAGAGCCAGCTGATATGTGTAGGGAGTGAAGTGTTACCCTACATCCTAATTAGTGCCTATTCAAACAATGAAAATAATTAAGTTAATAAGCTGCTAGTTGCGCGCGCTCTCCAAGAAAGTGCTTTTTTTGTGTTAATTTGGGCCATTGTCTCTTGATTTGCTTTGAAGTGCACACAAATGCAGACTGCTGTTTTTGACAATACAAGTACGTGTCCTTATGTTCACTTGCACTGTACTGCTTGTGTGTGTGTGTGTGTGTGTGTTAAAAGCAATTATTTGTTCTGTTATTTGCTCTTGATTGCCCCTACCTTCCTTTCTGCACGTCGGTGAACAGGTGCAAGCTAATGCACCTGCAACTGCCAAGTTAATCTCTTAGATATACAGGTTTGTGATTCAGCGGGTCAATTAAGATACAAGCCGAAATGCACATCATTGATGCCCGGGCCAGATTCGGCCTGTGTGTTTTTTTAATCATATAGCTGAAGCAGTGCACTGGGCATAATCAAAGGGAGTCGGTGCAGGGTGATGTATGGTAAGCTGCTTATAGCACCCGTTCTGCTTGCAGTGCTTGCTACCGCTAGCCCCTCTCACCTGAGGGTCCTAGTCACTGAGGCACATTCACCTTCTCCGAGCCCCAGTCAGTTCCCGTAGATGGGGATGTTTCCCTTCTTCTTCTCTGGCCTCCACTTCATCCTGTTTCAAGGAGGCTGGGCTTTCAACATGGGAGTCTTGGGTTCTGTGAAAGTGAGAACCGTGTGTTTACAGTGAGCAGCCAGCCGTTAAGTACATGTTTTGGACAGAAGTTTAGACACAGAGGCTCAGATGATGTATGTACAACATGGCACAGACAAAATATGTTGAATGTTGGCAGTCTGGTAAATAGTTTTACAAATAAAATGTTATGGGCAAAATAACAACTCTGCTGTTTTGAAAATGAAAGCCAATGGTTTAATATACACTCAGTGAGCACTATATAATTTTTTAGATGGATTGGTCTTCTGCTGTTGTAGCCTATCCACTTTGAGGTTTAGAGTCTCTAGAGACTGTTGTGTGAAAATCTGAGGAGATCAGCAGTTTCTGAGACTCAAACTACCCTGTCTGGCACCAACAATCATTCCATGGTCAAAGTCATTTAGATCACATTTCTTCCCCATTCAGACATTTGGTCTGAAAAACATCTGAACCACAACAATAATGTGTAATACGCCTTTGGATAATTTGCTCTTGGGTCAACTGTTTTCTGTATTCAGGGGTTTGGCTGCAATGGTCATCGATTTGAATGAATGAATGATTCCATTCAGCTGAACACTGCCATTTCAACCTGTGCTGTGAGGTTGAGCATAAAAAAAAAGCAACAATAAAACATACGTTGTAATGCATTTCACACCATGATATATGCATGTAACTGTGCAAATACCCATCTCCTCCCCAGTCAAAGTTCTTTGGTGCTTGCGCCAACACTGACTACAGATGTAAATCATTTTGTTGTTTGAGTATATGCAGATACAGATAATGTTGTTGCTGCTCACCACTAATGTATATTTGTAAAATTGCTGAAGGCATATTCCTGCTTTGTCTCAAGATATAATCTCATTCACCATTTTGGTATTTGCATCTACAGTAATATCTCACAACTGGTCCAAACTCAATTGCAGGTACAGTTAACAGAGCAGTACAAAGTTTGTGGTGTCTGTTGAAGATGGGCACCCTCCCTGTCGTGTGAGGACATATGAGCAGTAAACAACACGTCTGTGTTGGCATTTGGCAGACACTCTTATCCAGAGCGACATACAGTTGATTAGACTAAGCAGGAGATAATCCTCCCCTGGAGCAATGCAGGGTTAAGGGCCTTGCTCAAGGGCCCAACGGCTGTGCGGATCTAATTGTGGCTACACCGGGGATCGAACCACCGACCTTGCGGGTCCAGTCAGGTACCTTAACCACTACATCCTTAAGATTAATGTTGAGATTAATGTGTCCAGAGTTCAATTACTCTGTTATACATGCTGATAACACGTGCCTTTTTAAATCCTGGAACATAGAATTGATTTCTTGTTCAAAAAAATGTGAACATTTGATGTACCAAATTTTCTGAAGTACCTGATTTTGTGATGATACAAGTGTTAAAATGAAGGCCACAAACATGTCTACACCATGCCCCTTCTCACCTGAAAATGTAAGCAGATTACATTATCATTATCGAAAAATAAATAAATTCATATGCATTTACAAGACCAATACACATCGATAATAAACATCTTGTGCAGACAGTTGATACCTCATTTAAGAGATATTTTGGTTGCTACCTTTTATTTGTAAAGCTCGGAAGACATGAATAAAATAAAAAAGGAGACAAACCAATGATAAACATTAACAGTATGTTTATGACTAAACTAATGTGGTATTTATACCATGGATTTCATTCCATTATTTTTAACTATGGTGAAAACAGCCATAATCTAGCTAATTATTGACTGGCACATTGTAATATCTAAATGTAAGTTTCAATGTGCATTCTTTCCAAAATAATATTAGCCTAAGCAATGTCCAAACTAGCTTTCTTGTTTTAATTTTGAGTTTATGAACTACCCATTTAGCCAGGTAATTTGCAGTCACTCCTTGCTAAAGTTAGTGAGCCAATTTACTATTTACATCTTACATTAAGTTGTAAATATATTAGCAGGCAATAATATTTTTGGTGCTGTCTGTATGAGCTCATAAACATCCCATCTCTGAGATATTGTTATCCAGCAGTACCGATTTCTGTCTATCTGTCCTGATCTCTGCTGCAGCATAGCCTGGCTCATAACTGTAAGGTACAAATCCGTCCATTGATTAATTATTTAAACCAGGTCTTTAATCCAAAATAATCCATCTCAGGACGTTCTTCATAAACATTTGGAACAAGAGACGCAGCTGTGTCTCAAGGAAATCTTCAGTTCGGCCTTTGACGCATTTTTCATTGTCGTAGTTTTAAAGGTCAGATTTACAACAGTGACCAATATACATTCTCAGATACCATTGACCGCCAGTTACCAATGGCACACCTCACTTACAACCACTTTAATTTTACCATCGCTAACCCAGAATTGCCCCTAATGCAATTGATTGGGCCCAGCTGGACAGTGCCTTATGAAAATAAATAGTGTTTTCCATTGCAGTCATGACTATAAAAGCACACGTCTCAGGGCACAAATAATGTGCAATCGATGGCTTCAGAAGGCATTGTTCTGTGTAAAAGAAATATTACGAAGTGATTGCTTAAAAAAAAAAAAAATCTTCATAATGATGGATTACCGCATCAGTGAACGTACATTACAGATCTGTAGCAGATCAGAGGTTCATTTGAAATATTGACCGGGTCATGATTCAGGCTGGGGCATGAATCTGTGTCTTACTGAGAGTAGCCAGAGGTGTGCGTTTGGGGGCGGATGCTGTCGATCCAGAAATCTGAGATTTTCTACTCATTTTCAGGAGAAAATGTCTCCTGGCTAAAGACCTTGGCGCAGACTAGCCACGCTTTGAGTTTGGTCCATTGTCTCTTAGCACTATTACCACTCTTACCATTGATTTTCACAGGAGGATAATGATAGAAGGTCACAGTGGCGGTTTCTCTATGATGTTACTGTAGGGTCCCTGCACAGTTCTGCGCTGCTCTCCCCTGTCCTTCTATACAGCCTTTCTTCTTGTATTTTCGAAAATGTATATTCTAAAGCCACCTCTGTATCAAACCAACTAAAACCTGTCTGTTTCTGTGTCTTGAAATTTCCCTTCCACAATGTCAGCATGCAAACATATGTACAAGCAAGATTGTGTGTGAGAGAGAAAACAAAACCTTCACTCGAAGAGTTCAAATTAATGTGGACAGAAATTCCCACCTGTATTTTTAGCTCTGTGAATTGCGCCTTAATTTAGAAATTGTTTACATTCTGTAGAGTTCACAATTATGCCAATACAATACAATCTGGAGCCCAGAATATTATTTTTATCCTCAGCATCAACTTTTCATTTCAGACTTATTGAAAATGCCATATCTTTTAAAGCATAATTAACTTAAGTTAGGGGTTTTGATTGTTGGCTATAAAACCTACAGGTAGGTTCTACATCAGTGCTTTCAACAAAGTCAACAAATTAGTTGATTCTGCTGGTTTATATAATCTGCATATTTTATATGGACAATATAAAATAACCATTTCCATTGTAATGGTTTTGAAAGAAGAAAATGGTCACTTATAGATTCTCAATATGAGGAAAACCATGGTACATTTGGTAAATATGTACTGTATAATTTAAATTATGGTCTAGCCTGACCATCATCTGCTTAGTCACATTATGCCCTGGCACACAATGTAATTGCTGACCCCTGACCTATAATGAGATCTTGGTGAAAAACTTGAAATTACTTCTATTGTAAAGCCAAATTGGATGGGTAGTTTTTAGCTTTTCTGAATTACAAGGTGCGTGACCATATCAAGCCAAGTGAAGCAGGTAAATATTTTACTTAAAAGTGATCTGAAATAGTGTAACTATTTACTAGAACTGATTATTTAAAAAGTGTCAACAAAGACATTTTAAAATATTTAAAACCTAATAACCTGCCAAATATTACCCAGATTACCACCACAATAAACTTAGGTTACAACATGAAGTTTATGTTGCCATAAAAAGCTAATTCTTCTGTTAACAACACAGTTTGGGCAAATAATCCTCTTAATCAGCCTCGTGTGTTGTCTATGGAAGGAACCTTTCTGTGGCTCATATAGGCTATGTCATATGGATTATTCTTTTTCCTTGGTCAACAAAAAGAAAGTTAGCCTATGTGGCATAATTCTGTTCTGTGTTTGCTGCAGACAGTGAAGGTCGCTTGAGACTTGAGAGCGTGCTTGTATAGCAGGTTACAGCAGGTGGCAAACTAGCTTGCTTACAGATACTGACAAAGCTTTCAGTTTCAATGGTACACCTCCCTCTAAAGCTTATAGCTCAGGCTGTATTCAAAAACTCTAGTATTTTAGTATGCTTTGTCATATGTTGTCAACTTTTTAAACGTATTAATACCAAATGCTAATACTGCATGTTTTCTATGCTTCCATCCATATTTCTCATACAATAAGGTATATTCCATACAATGCAATTATGTCATAGATTTAGATTTAATTTATTTAAATTGATTTATTTTATGACTATTCATTTTTATGTCTTTATACTGTACTAGTGTAATTGTTTTAAAGGAAGAATAAAAAAAAACATGCCTTGAAATGTATAAATGTTTAAATGTATGTCTCCCTTTAAGGGCATCTCAGAAAGATTACTGTAACAGAATCGTGCACAGATGTCTGCAGGACTCAGAAAGAGAGTTATTTCCTTGTCTGTCACTCGGCAATGTGTATTGTAGTCAGTGATTTATGTTTTATAGTGTTATGCTTTAATGGAATTTCATGTACTTCCTCTGTCTGACAATAGAGAAGATAGCCAAGGAAAGAGAGTGATGTCTGACAAAGTCTTATTTTCCTTTACGCGATTACTCTCTTTTAATAAAAAAAAGTGCACTCCGGAGATGATGGTCACAGAAGGATGGGTTCGCAGCGCTGGGCCTCTCGGGGCCTGGGAACGAGAATGACGTCCAGTGTCCCCTGAGCTTGGTATGAGTAAATCTCCATTAGTTTAATGTCCGTGTGCCTCTCAGGCCCTATGAGTGCGAAGGTTTGGATGAGTAATCCCAGCCCTCTTCTATATCCTCCACGACTATTTGCTCTCCGAACACCTGGTCCTTTTTAATTCTCACAGAGGCCCATTTTGTCTCTTAATCGACTTGGAACATCAAGAAACAGAACACTCTCCCAGAGGGAAATGGCACAGGTCTGTTTCTGAGGGAGACCAGGAAGCCCCTAATGAAGGAGGGCTTCAGGTGTCACACGCCGTCCATTTTGCACGAGCTCCTTCATGTCACGCCGTACAATCTTCTTCTGAAAGCGTCCAAAACTTTGATCTTCCTTTATTGTTTCATCAGTGCGCTGGGCACGTTGGCTCCAAGTACAGTGGGATGGGAAATGTGCTGTAACGTTTTTTGGAGACATGATGTTTGTGGCAGGAACATTGAAAAAGTTCTGCTAGATACCTGGCAAAAGCATTATGTGTTTATTTAACTAAATGGCTGTTAAAGAATCATAATTTGGAGGAGGATGAGACTCAAGACTTTCATGCTGCAGATTTAGATATACACTCTTATGCAGCAAATGTTGTGAAATGTTTAAATGAGCCATTTTTCTGCAAGGACCAATGATTCAATCTGCTGGATTTCACTGAACAATAACCGGAAGGTATTCATACTATTTGAAATTCAAAACACATAAGGAGTTCAGCTTTTCCAAACTTTATGGATGATACGCATTTCTATTTAAATGCCAAGCAAACAGTATTGCTGAGCTCATCTACATTCCTCTTGCTATGGCGCTGAATCCTACGTACTGTACGGGTAAAGACAGAGACACAGCATTAAATACGGGCAATTAAAAATTTGTAATGGTATGTACCGGAGAGGAAAAACCACAGCCTTACAGGCGGGAGAAGGGAGCTGTCTTCAGAGCAGGAAGTGCTGATCTGAGAAGGATTACAAGGGTGACTGAACAGTCCATGGAGTATGTACAAAGCTTTGTATTTGCTTTGTGTTCATTGATTCCAATTACTTTTTATCTTCACATTTCACCCTCTGTATTTGTACAGAAAAAATATAAAATAATACACAAGTCTTTGTGGTAGAATATCAAACTCCATGGGGTTGTCCTTCTGTCTCTATGTAATCAGAGATAGTTGGATTTTAATATCTGCCCATCTATTGATTGGACCATACCAGAGCAAATGGGAATCTTAGCAGAACAGGGGACCTCGCATGTTGTAATAACACAGCACACATCAATCGGTTAGTCAATAAATCCATCAGTCATCTGTTCAATCGTCCCTTCCTCCCTGTTCATAAATGCCTAGAGGGAGACGCATCCCTGAGATAAGACACGTGGAATGGACAGGTTCATTAACTTGGCCCCACAATTAACCGTAACGCTTATTTACTGTGTCTTCCTTCAGACTCCGACCAAAACCAGCGGCCTTCTTATAAGTCCAAATAAATCAACTCCGTGATGAATGGCTGACAGGCGCTTGACAAAAGAAAACGGATATGTCAGTATTGCTTCCGCTTTCGATCAAGATCCGACCAGCAGTGAAAGGAGCACCTTCATCTTCAATGAGACAAAATCAAGTGTATTAAAAAGCTCTCCTAATACGGGCCAGCTCTTTGCTGTGATGAAGGACTACATTTCCTCATTGTGAAACGGCAGCTGATAGATAGGACACAATCCGAACCTTATGAATATGGAGGGGAAAAAACGGTGGAATCAAAGCTCAGTGGCTGCTTGCCCTGCACTTAAATTCAAGTACAAATGACATTGTAACAGTTCTTAAACATAAGAGTGCCCTCCCAGTTAGTGACTGTAGGGACAAATATTGTGCAAAAATGTGTGAAAATACAATACTCAATACCAACCGTGGTCCAACTGAACTCTCCCTTAAAGCATGCATGTTAGTGGTGTCTCAGTGGCGCAGCCTGTAGAGCACTGACCGCATGCTCATTGCGAGCCGCGACGTCGCCGGTTCAAATCCGACCGTCCGACAATTTGTCGCCTGTCTTTCCCTCTCTCGCTCCCATTCTTCCTGTCTCTCTATACTATACTGTCCAATAAAGCTGAAAAAGGCTTAAAAAACAAAAAAAACATGCATGTTAGCTTGTCTGATTATTCCTAGTAAACCACAAGTTTGTTATCATAACAATTTAAAGCTGCTGAACTGTAGAATTCATTGACTGTGCTTGTATTATAGCATTACCACAGAATGGCTGATTCTTCTTCGTAAACTGACATTCGTTTCTACTGACTGCTGTAGCACTTTCCAATTTCATACTAGCCATACTAGGGCAATGAAGTAATACACCATTAGCTCTGTTTGCAGTTTGTCTAGTTGCATTGATTTATCTAATCCCAGTTTGCACTTCATGCACTCTTTGATACCATGTGCAATCTTGTGTGCTCTACTCATGATACAGTGACATCCGTACATATGTCACTGCCATGAAACATTTGTTGTTGTTGCCATGAAGTGTTTGTTGTTGTGGCTGCAGCTACTGTTGTGAACATTGCTCGATAATCTGTGGTACTACACCAGGAAGATGTTTTCCATAATCCTGAGGACTAAATTAACTCTAACTCTAACTCTAAACCTGGCACTCTTACATTGAATCCCAACCATGTCGGTGGAACTGTGGTAGTGGTAGCCACGCAGGGCGATGCTTCATTTTGCGATAGCATCTCCCAGGGTTAGAGAGGGTTTACACAGCTGGGGTCCACGTCGCATTGTCCTCTATTGACCCCTCGCTGATCGATTGGGTGCCTGAGGTCTACTTGCTAAAACTGCATATGAAGCATCTTCCTGTGACTCATATCTGTGCAGGCTTGGCTGGTGGGCTGTGGTGTGAATAGAAGCAGCTGGCCCCATCAACATGCTTCATCTGAGTGAGCTTGCTCACAGCCTCCCATATTGACTGTCATCAGATAGGATCAGGAGATGAGCTGTTTATGATTGGAGAGAAAATTATGAAAACCTTAAAAAAATAGGACTAAATAATTTTTAACAGTCGTGTTACTTCACTTTCAGTTTAGGTCTGAAAGCATTGTCTGTGGAAAATATCTGTGTATGTATGCATCTGACATTTAAATAAATAAACTGACATTTTAGCCAGTAGCATGTATCAAAGGCAGTGCTGCATATTAATCAGTGAGAATAAATAACCTTATTTCTGAAATGTTCTTCCTGCATTCAGTTCGTAGGCTACACTCCAAGCAACTCACAGCTGGGCTTACATCTTATTTGTCAGAAAGCTGCTTTCACAGTTGCAGTATTTGATGCCTTCCAGCCTTGCCCAGGATGGGTGAAATCAGATTTAACCCAAAAGTATGACCGGATCAACCTTTTCTTCTCCAGCATCACCTAATGCTTGCAACATATTTGAGCCAGTACCTGTCAACTCATCAATCAGCTAGTCAAAATACATTAAAGAAAGAATCCATGCAAAGCTGGTACAGTGTACACAAAAAGGAGCTGCACTCATAGAAAACAAAACATTCTTTGACTCCATAGCTGAACCTTTTTAATTCTTTCTGGAACCTTCTATCCTGGATGTGAAGTGAGAAAGCACCCAGACATAGAACCATTTTGCCTGAAAAAGAACCCTTGAACTAGATTGGCTTCTTCTATGGAATCACAGGCTTCCTTTTGGAACCATTTTTTCTGAGAGTGTGTGTCATACCTGCAGCACCAAATTTGCTGCCCACGCTGATTTGCCTTGTCTCTGGGTCATTCTTTATAACGATGGCACTTGCAAATGGAATTTCACAGCTAGAATGGTCCATGGCATTCTGCAGTGCTAAACAGCAAATTGAGAACAGGAACTTTAAATTAGTGCTCAGTAGAAAAAGAGAAAAAAACTTTTATGAATGAAAATGAAAGCGAATGCTAACTATGGTATATTCACAAAATGGGAAATGATACACTGGCTATTGTTAAGTAAACCTATGTTGTAATTGTAAAAGTGCATAAAGTTATCACAGCTGTACTTATATACACTGTATATAAAACAAAAGGACTGAAAACCTGACCTGTCACTGGTACTGACATACCTCTGATTTCCTAATGATTCATTCTATATATCCCTATGTCTTTAAAAGAGAAAGAACTGAATCCAAGGTATCCAAGGTATCCAAACTTTTAAATACCTGTGAGTACTACTAGCCTCTAGTACTTATGTATTGTTACTGGCATTCGCTGCCGAAGGAGTCAATCGCTCAGTAACAGAAAGAGTGACAGGTTTGAGGAGTTATATAGCTGCTTCCTGTAAAATATGAACTAGAAATTGTGCTATGTTTGTGCTTTAATGGTCACAGTATGGCATTAAAAACCAATAATGATATGAAAGTAATACAGCATAGAGCATGTGTGCTTTAATCAGGGCCAGACCATATGGATTGAATTTAATTATATTAGCTTTAATTAACATTTTTGTCATCTGTAGGTGATTAGTGTCCAGATGTCAGCCTGAAACCCTGAAGATGGCGGGGTGCAACAGTAACATGTCTCAGGTGTTGCGCCTCCTGTTTTTCCCTAGGAGAGAAAGGGATTCAGTGCAGGTCAAGAGAGGATTCTGCATCAACACTGCTGTGAGACTGAACAATGCCCGTGTCATACCACCACCTGCCAACAGAGAGAGCTCTGTCTATGTGTTGATAAAGACAGTGGTAGAGTCGTGTATGCGTGTGCCCGCGCGTGTGTGTGTGTGTGTGTGTGTGTGTGTGTGTTTGAGTGTGTGTATGCGCTGAGGTGGAGGGGGCTGAGGGGGCTCTTGGAATGACTCCAACACAATAATGCCTGCACTTTCTGCAGAATCTATGAACAGCTATTTTTTGTCGTGGGGAAGAGGGCGTGTGGATTTGTGCCGCCGTCTGCCTAGTTTCCATGACGATAATAGGCATAACCAGATTTCTATTCCTGTACAGTTGCTCTAAGTGTTTTAGCGAAGGCCCAGGCTGGTTTGAGGCGCAGAAATGTGGCGTTTGCCAACTGCTGTTATTATTTCAACAATTTCCTCTGCAGATCCTACCACGGAATACCAAATACTTTGTTTGCTGGCCTAACTCTACCTAAAGGCACCCCTGATAACACATTTTGATAAGAAATGCGAGACCATGTTACTGCGCATACCAATATTTAATTTTAATCAGATCAAATCAAACACCATACCCAATTAAATGTTTCACACCACTGTATGCTAATGCCATTTTGCAGTTACCGTCTTGACAAGTTAAGATATACATATGTTACTTGTTCAATATTCAAAATAAAATTCCTACACCCCTGATGTTTTCAGCCCCGTTATATTAAATGCTATGCATTAGGTCCCTAGGAATGCAAATGCATCAGTATAATGCAAATGCATCGATCACATTTAGCTTTTTCATTAACCTCTTTCTGAAAGAAAGCATGTTATTATGAATGTTCCATTGATCCTGAGTGGAATTTGTGATGTGCTGTGGCCCTCGCCTGCTTCCTTCCAGTTAAGAGAAGGAGTGTTTCTGCTGGCCAAGCAATTCTAGGCAGACCAAAACCGTCACGTTCAATTCCCCTTCACAATCCTACAGAGCCCTACTCCGGTCTACTCTTACACCAGGTGACGCAAGAAAATTCATGTGAAATTCAAATAAAATAAAAAAGTCAAAATACAAGGCGGCGTTTCAGTGGCTATGAAAAAGGAAAGACTGCAAACAAATCGACACACTACCAAACTAACAGACGGACTCCATTTTGTGTTCCCTCAGTGCATGCTCTGTGGGATGTGTCTAATGCAGACAGAAGAGCAGATGTTGGAGCTTCTCAAGCAAATAGAATGTGTGATCGCATCAGGGTCAACAGCACAAATCTGTGTGGATTATCAGGCTGTCACACACTACCTTGCTCGACAGGATAACAAGCAGCGGGTAGGTGGCCCCGCTAAGGGCGGAGCAGACTGCGTGGGGAGTAGACCTGCCCCCCCCACACACACACACACTTTTTACCGTTCCAGGCCTGTATGAAGACGTAAACCTCACTGCACCGTCATAGAACCAGACTTGGTTCTGATCCTTCCACCCGCTCCCCCCAACTCCCCCACCCACCCAGTCTGTGTCACACACTACCCACACTTGGGAGAAGCTGAGAGGAATATCAATGACAATCTGCTCATTTCAAGGTTATCATCCTACTAGCACACGAGATGATCATTTTATGATGGATTCAGTCTATTGTGGGCATTTTTTTAATACCTTTAGAAATGAGCGGGTAAATAACTTACTATCTGGTTTATTGGAACAGTATGAATTTCAACTTAAACCTGTATGCCTTACTATCTGTATGAGCTGAAGACAAATATTTATTTTTGGGATGCTTACTGTGAAAATCCCTGATATTAAATTTTGTGGAATAGGTGAAAGAATGGAAAATGAATACACATTGATTTCCTCTTTCCAATGTCCTTTCCCCATCTTCTGCATACATTCCCAGAGCTCTAGTATTTACCTTTCGTAAACTTTCACTCTTCCACTAATGTGAATTTGAGAAAAACCTTAAGGCTCAGTTTTTGCTTCTGCTTACACATATCTGCAGCCTGAACCGGAGGGGGAAAAAATCACTCTGTTCTCATCATAAAAATGTTATCTGGCATTTGCAGTTTGCAGAACAGATGGTGTGAATATGCAGGCCAGTAATTTTCAGATCAATACCATTTCACATGGGGTTTTCTGTAAGGTCTAGAGGAATGATGTCAGGGCAGGCTCAGAGGAGACACACTCATGCAGAATGCACACATATAAAGGCAGTGTGGGCAATCTCCCAGAATTCACTATTTTGCATCTATGTTCACTTGAGAGAGAAAAATGACATTTTTGCTCCATTAACTTTAAATGAAATGATTCTCAGCTTATACCAGTGCTGCACAAACTAGACCCTTTGGTTAACTTGAAGACCTATTGATGCTTCTGTAGGAACTTCATTACAGTCTGATTGTCAGGGGAAAATTGATTTTATAGCCACTGAAGGCAAGAATACACTTGAGATTGTCAAGCCTGTGTTGCCATGTTTGAGGTTGCCAGAGCAAACTGAAATATATGACCACATGCAGATGATTTCAGTTTCTCATAGGCGTTTAATAACGCAGAAGCTCTTAAAATAAAATTCTCTCTGATGGTTATAGCATCGGAAGTAGATTCCTCTCTAGGTCATTTGTTAGACATCAGAGAAAATCAATCTAACCTGGTCATGAATATCAGATGATTTACAATGTTATTGCCATTTGTAAAAAAAAAAAATCTTAAATAGCAGTTAGTACAATACAGTAAAAAAATCTATTATTATCATAGGAGAAACACAATTGGTTATCAAATAGGCTACAAAATGTGGCAAAAGGCACAGTATATGTCAGTGTGACTATGATGTAATCCACTAGGAGACAAATATGAATTTTGATAATATACATGTATATTTTTGTTAAAACATTTCAAAGCCAACGGAATATGAAGAAAGGAAGAAAATGAAAACAAGAGAGACCAAGAGAGGGAGAGAAACAAACAACCCCGAAGCTTATTTTCATAGACAAGTTGTTTTTTAATATGACTTCAACACATAAGGAGAGAGAATTGTAGGCCTCTGGAGTCAGTTAAACTAGAGGGGTAGGGAATCTGGAGGTCCTTTCTGAAGCTATTACTTGTCATAAGTCATGAGAGGAGAGGTAGGGCAGGAAGTTTATATCACTATTTATAGATCATTAAATATTTGGAGAGCAGTGTACTCCGATTATTATTTACTATTATTGCGGTTCTACAGAGCCCCTGTCTAAGGCCCCTGTTGATTCTTGACTCTGTCATGCCCAATAGCTGTATTTAGAACCAGCTGCTGTCATCTATATAGAATATTAAATCATCTGTTAAAGTAAATGTCTGTGTAACTATGGGGAATAGTCTATCCTTTCCTTTTGTTTTCTTGACAGATCTGTGAGGCAACACGGGGGAATGGGGAGAGCGCTGAATTGTTGCCGCAGCTGTTTAGGAAACTGTGAAGTCGAGGGAGTTGATAGCGATGTTTAAAAGCGATGTTTATTTAGATGTGCCCTGATCAGGCATCTCCATAGGCTGCGGGAGAACACAAATAAAAAAATAATAAATAGAATGAAATAGAATATAAAAAAAGCAAAATCGTCGAGGATGCAGCTCCACAGAGCATTTACGTGATCGTGATCATTAAGAGATTATGTTACACTGACGCTTTGTGACAATACTCTTCTTTTAAAAAAACACTAAACCCTGCATTCTACCACCTCACAAGCGATGCACGTATTGCTCTATACCCCCCCCCCCCCACTTGAGTGACAGCGTTATGAGGCGGAAGGATTAGAAGGTGTCTGATCATCAGTGGAACATGTTGTGTTGAATGTGACTCTTCCTTCTGCCACTACCCTTCCTACTTTCAGATTTTAATGAATCCCTCTGTGGACTGTGTCACCTGACGTGCTTAATGGCTTGACTATTCCCACCATAAGTTTGTGGGGGAGGATAAGTGTTACAGCTGAGTCTTTCTCACTGGTTCTCGCATGCGTGTTCTGACAAACGAGAACCGGTGCCTGTTTTGCCCCAGCAGCAGAGAGAAATTTTGCACAGTGCATTTTTGGCAGAATCAATCATTACTCTCCTTCACACGAGTCTGTGCTGTAAATATGCTGGTTAAGATGTGCTTCAGGCAGCTTCATTTTGATTTTTAAAGAAAAATGAAGCTATCTGTTTACAGGCGCTCTTCCCTTGAGAAATGGTGCTTGCGGTCAAAGGTTGATGAGCTGGTTTAAACACAACACATTTATATGGAAGCCATGTAGTGCTGATTGCATATTGGAAGGGAGATGCAAACTGAAAACCTCTATTATTTAAGCTTAGGAGAACGTACTGTAGCAGAGCCGTGCTGTCGCTTCAAAATGTATTATCTTTCTTGAGACATTGACATTTTACATTTTGCTAACAAGATTGTTCATAACACTGTCATTCATTTGTCAGTTATGTGAGATGATAGTAAAAACGTGTTCCATAATTAATCAAAATGATAACGTCTGTACATCCAGTAATGGCGGTTAACAACCAGTCACAATATCACCCACATATATCACCCACATATCTCACTTACATTTATGACGAATCTTTGCGATGGTGTTTGTTGAATCCTTGTCAATTCCCTATGCATGACTGAATGCCTGACTACAACATTCAGTTTTGCTTAGCTGGAGATTGAGTTCTTGATATATGCAAAGTGTACATTCATATACCTTTCGCGCACGGTATTGTAATGTATCTAAAATGCACAGATATTTGGTTACTCCATCCCTTCCTCGTACCTCGGGAGGAAACAGTGCAATAAACTTGCAGTGGCAGATTTGAGTGTTCCTCGGTGGCTCCCCTAAGCAATTCCTGCAGCTTTGAAATGAGATGCTGCATTTCATGAAGAAAAGGCAAGTTTACTGTTGCCAGAGGCGGATTGTGCACTCTTCTGCACCTCCCCTGGTGTTGAGATAACAGCTGGGCCACTGAGAGAGTCTCCTCGGCCCCCACGCCTCCTGGAAGCACCACAGCTAATAGCCTGAGAAATCCTGTCACAAATTATTGTGGCGAATGTTCTACTGGGGAGCTTTATGGAGATTGCATAGGAAGAAAACGGTTTCAGAGGAGATATTCAACAAAAGGTTTGCAATATTGTTCCACACAGCCAATGTCAGAGGGAATTAAGAAACCCAGATGTAAAAAACAAAAGAATACACGCACACACACACACACACACACACACACACACACACACTAGTGGTGGTAGGGAAAATGGGCAAAAGGCATGTGCCTCCAAAATTTATTACGAGGGTGGTGGTGTGAGGAGTGCGTAACAAAGACCAGTAAAGCCATCGATCTCCTGGGTTGATGCATGCAGATAACACAGCTCACAGGCCCTTTGTGAGGACTGTGTGACGGAAACACAATCCACTAAAGCCAGCGATCACCTGGGTTGATGCATGCAGATAACAAGGTTCACAAGCCCTTTGTGAGGACTGTGTGACGTAAACACACACCACTAAAGCCAGCGATCTCCTGGGTTAATGCATGCAGATAACACAGCAAACATGCTTTTACTTACCCTCTGTAAACAGTGCTGTTTCATGTGTTAATACAGAGAACCTTAAAATGCACTGGCATAATGAATTTGGACAGTACGCCACTTAATAACTCATTTATGAAATTAAGTCTTTGCTAACTTTCTCCACACCAATTTTCCCTTTTGTTAGCTGGTGTTTTGATTTTAATGGAACATGTCTGGAGTGAACCTGGCATACTTCCTTGGAATATGAAAAACTAAATAAATGAAAAACTGAAGAGCCTGAGGAGAATCCACATTGGCAGAGAGGAACTGGATCAGCCAAGTCTGGTTCAATTTAAGTCAGAGTGCCCGAGTATGTTGTCCTAATGTTTAACCCAATCCCTTATGAGAGCTGCTTTTGGCTTAAGCACTAGATATGCATGTAGCATGCATTCATTCATCATCACTTACAGTACAGACACACAGTACAGACTTCTTAGCTGCCTTGGGCTTGTGACTAATTACTGTATATACTGTAGTAAGCTAAATATTAAATATACTGGGCCCAGATTTGATTGAGCCTAATAATTATTCAGATTTTACAGTGAAAAAAAAAAAAATGCAGTATGTATTTTCTTTATTTTTGCTTTGGCTTGTTTGGCTAAAATTGTTCTTCCAAAGACTGTGAGCCCACAACAAACGGGGAACGAAAAGAAGAAAAATAACTCAGATTGAAGTCCGAGGTTCCTTTCCATACTGTAGACTCTTTTAATATGACTGACTGACAGAGAAGAGAGATGAAAGATATTTGAAAGGATGATGGTGATCTCTAGCCCCTAATTACAAAGGCTACACAGTGCTGTGACAAAACAAGTAAGAAAAACACATTTAATAGGGTGAACAGATTTCTCACCAGACCTGGGTCAAATACATAATTGTTTTGGATTCAAATACTTTTCTATGCTTTATTGAGCTTGTCAAAAAAAAGTGCAAACCTTGCCTACTGGTCTTCCTGGTTGGCTCAATTGCACCAGACCAGATCAATCAAGCACAGAAAAGTATTTTAATCCAACACAATTACGTATTTGACCAAGGTCTGTTTCTCACAAAATCATATTGTAGTGATTCGCTCATGGGGCTGCCTAACCCCTCTGTTAGCAGCAAATTAATCTTCAGCACAGTGGTTAGTACGGCCTCCCGCCCAGGAGACCCGAATTTGAGTCTTGCCACATTGGTGTCAGAATGGGATGATTGAAAAGGTAGGGCTTCCTAGGGCTGGTCCCTCACTAAGGCAGCCTGTGAGCGGCATGTAAGCGTGAGGGTAAGAGAGGGCAAGAGACAGGGTCTGAGTAAGAGTGTAGCGATCTGCTAGTGTGCCTGCCTAGCTGCTCTAGAGGTGAAGTCACCTCAGGAGACCAGAATTTGAGTCTCACCAGATCATCACTGGGCACAATATACACTCACTGAGCACTTAATTAGGTAGACCTGTACACCAGCTTGTTAATGCAAATATTGAATCAGCCAATCATGTGGCAGCAACTAAATGCATAAAAGCATGCAGACATAGGCAAGAGGTTCAGATGTTTTTCACACCAAATGTCAATGATTGTTGGTGCCAGACAGGGTAGTTTGAGAAACGGCTGATGTCCTGGGATTTTCAAGCACAAATTCTCTTGAGTCTGCAGAGAATGGTGCAAAAAACAAAACAAAAAATGCAGTGAGCAGCAGTTCTGCGTGCAAAAATGTGTTGTTAATGAGAGACGTCAGAGAAGAAGGGCCAGACTGGTCAAAGCTGACAGGAAGGTGATAGTACTGCAAATAACCACACATTACAACCGTGGTATGTAGAAGAACATCTCTGAACACATAAGGTGTCAAAACTCTAAGTGGATAGGCTACAGCAGCAGAAGTAAAAAAAATAAGACTATTAAATACCTAATAAAGTGCTCACTGAGTGTATATTATAGATACTTTGTACATGAATGCCTGGCACATCACATACACATCCATTGTGCAGGTTAACACTGGTGAAGATTTAATGTATTTTGAATGCAAAGTGAGATAAGTGCTGTTAGCACACTAAATTATGTCGGTTACCATCCTTAACAAATGGCCCATGAGCAAAAGTCACATGTAGAGTAGGATACACGCATTTAGCTATGAACAGGAATGGATCAATTCCATCAAGGCTAATTCATTTCCTCACTGTAAGAGAGAACAATACTGAAATACTTTCGGACCATTCAATCGTCATTCTTTTCACACTGAAGGACGTGTCTACTTTGTTTCTTCAATGCTGAATCCAATACCAATTTTGTTCTGCTGTCCACGCAAATTTGATTCAAATACCCCTTGTGCTTGTTTAATACAGGACAATTTTATTTCTCAGTTGAAAGACCTTGTTGGTTTCCAAGGCCTTGCAGTGCATTTCATTTTACCATTCCTTTCAAAATGCCTGTGTGATATGACAATTCTGTGTAGTTCCACCGCAGCGATGTCTGTTATGAAATGTTTTGAAAGCTAGAGATTCTTAAAGGCTACTTTGAAGCCTTGTAGATTCACACAGTCTCCCCTGTGACTGAAGAACACACATAATAGATGCTGTCTGATAAAGACAGCAAACCATTCAATGTCTGTAACCTTTCTATGTACTGGGGGAAAAAAATCTGGAATTAGATGTGGGTTAATAATAACACATTTACTACCGAGTCTATCCAGTCATATCATCAGATTTATCTGTGGTGACACAGAATTATATGATAAAACAGTGTAAGCTCTTGGAAAAGAGGACCCTATAAATGTTTATGTGAGGCATAATCTAAATATGTAACAGCCATTTTGGGTTCAGCGTGAGGTCTAGCGAACTACTGCAATCCTTTTTTAAATTGCTCCAAGTTATATTGCAATATACAGAACTTAGAATGATTCCATTTTCAGTTTAATTTGGAGCTGTTGAACAAACCCATCTGTCATGTGCTTTTAAAAGTCAAATGACAAAGCGGTTCTGGAACACTGCTCAAACCAAAAAGGCTACCCTATTATAGACACATAAAATGTAAGGCTTGTAACTCCTGTGACAGGCTTGAGATGGTTAGATAAACAAGGCAGAATTCAAGTTTGCCTTGACATTTAAACAGAGAAATCATAAACCACCTGGGCTGTTGCAAAGGCCATTCTGTTTAACTAAGCATAGAAAATATTTGTTTACCCATCTGCATATTTCGATTTGTGATATTGTTTTTAAATAATGCGAATGATGCACAGTGTGCAATCACTATGTTGTATCTCAGATTTCAACAGAGAGATCTTACAGCCAAGATTACATACCTATCCAAACAAAATAAATAATAATTGTTTTCATCCGGTTATGTTCTACTTTGCTATATCCAGTTAATTGAGAAAAATGTATTCTGTCTGCTAATAACCATATCTGATCCATTAAACCATTGTATTTGCTGACTGGTTTGATAGCACTTGATAATCTAAAAAAAACTGACACAATTAATTTTGATGTGAGTAGTAAACTTGACATTTCTCTAGCTGAGTAGCTAATTATCATATTCTCAAATGAAAGTGACAGTTGTTCATAAACTCTATTGGAAACAGCTGTGGTCTTGCAAAATCTCTGCATTGGTTTTATTTACTGATTCATAAAGGTAGGTGTTGAATGATCATTGTGACAGTGTCTGCTCATTGCACTTGTTCCCTGTGGTAAAATATAGCAAACAGGTAATAAAACCAGTGAAATCACTGAATGCTAATTTGTTGAGTTACACATGTACAGGATGATGTGCTTGATGGCATCAACCTTGCTGATGGATTCTACAATTTTGGTTGAACTAGCATAACCAGAGGACATCTGGAAATGCAATTATTACCTGAGCACATAAGTCATTTAAATGGATGGTTTGGATGGGATTATTATTACCAGGGTCCTCTGAGGGCATTTTTTTGAGGCTGTTTTTCAGTGTTTTCTTTGTCAGTGTAGGCTATTGTGCTAGATTCAGTCAGAGTTGCACATTATAGACTGCATAGAGCCAATTAATTGTAAGTAAGACTGTTGTAAAAAATACTTCGGATAAAGCTGTTATGAATGTGGACTACAGCATACAATCTCACTGATCATATTTTTATTTTATTTTCTCTTTCTTTTTCTACTCGCAATTCTACTCACAGAGTGGAGGAATATCAATTCAATGAAACAAGGGCTGGTGGAATATTTGGGAGCTGATAACATTTAGGCTTACATAAATATGACAGCAGTAAAATAGGCTGATATTGATTACATTTTGCCATTTAAGCAGCAGCAAAATAAACAATGTCCCAGTGATTTATGACATAACCTACCAATAATATCTCCACCTGTTTAAAAACACTGACTAGCATGCAATATTTGTGATATCACGCTCTTGGTTTATGCACCATCTTAATGGAATGCAAATGATAAAACATTATGGTGGTTATGGTAAAAACCCTGTAATGTTAAAAACCAACCTTACTTTTACAAATAGATCTACTGGCTAAATAGCCATAGGTTTTGTTCAGGTTTTTGTTCAGGTTACATTCACCAGAAATAGCACTGACTATAAAAGCCAATTGAGATTTAAGCTTCATTAACCAGAAACAACATGACATCAGAGCTAAGTAATTAATTAATCTATTATAATCAGCCTGAAGGAAGCTGATCGTATAGTTTAGAGAGGAGACTGAACCCAGTGCTATAGGAAAAATACTGAGTATCATAATTAACTGTACATTTCACCGAGATTTGTTAGCAATTGTTAATGGTTAATTATTTGTTAATTATTAACATCATTGGGTAATAATGTCAGACACAAAAGGGGTTCATTTCATTTGCACACTTCCTGAAGGAAATATACAGTATATGAGAAAAAAACTAAACACCAAACAGGGATACTCAAATCTAGCCCTCCGGACCAGTAGTGCTGCTGGATTTCATTCTTCCCTTCCTTTTTTAAAATATGTTTCAGATTTTTCCCATTTTTCAACAAATTTGAATGCCAATTGTGCCCTATCTATTCCAATTGTCCATGGGTTAGCTGAGGATACACCACCTACACCCAGTCCCTCGGCGGCCCGGATGGATCTGGCGATCCTTCCTCAAGACGCATTGTCCGCCTGCAACCGTGATTCCGAGGTGCAGTTGTGTGCAGCGATCTCACTAACCCTCCTCACTGAGTTCTCCCCCCACCATCAGAGCGGTGAGACAATTATGCCGCTCTATGTGCCAAACTCAGTAAGACTGGGAATCGAACCCTGATCCTCGGTGTGCAACTGCAACAAACTGCATCGAGGTGTGTTAGCTATGCTCTCCTCATTTTTCCATTCTAATTGGACTGATTTTAACTTGACACAGCAGAGTGCAATCCCTGGCCAATTCGTGACATTACTGGTTGATGGACTATTACAGAGAAGAGAGAGTATTAGAAGAAGAAGTAGTATTTCTGACCATCCTTGCACTAAGCTCTAGACCTATTTTTGCTAATAAAATGCTAAGGTACAATAGGTAAGAATTTTGTGTTAAAACATTGTCACAAAATCCCTTCCTATCATTGAAAAAGGCTCACTAGCATGTTGACTCACCCTCTGCCTGTGAATTTGGGTTTAAATTATATTATAGTATAAATATAATTTATATATAAATTATGTTTTATATAATTTAGATTATATTAAATTCAAAATTCAAAATATACAGTTGACGCACCGACACTCCTACCAACTACCAAAACATTGTACAGCTGTACAATAATTCAAGCTCATTGGTTGAAAATTGGTTCTAATTGCCACAGCCAATGCCATTTCCACATTCACAGAGAAGGGGAGGGATAAATAGTTTTGTGGGTGCTTCTTGCTGCAATTTCTCTATTGACCTTCAGGAGTCCGAAATTACCTATTGTACCTTTAACACAACCTGGCACAAATGTGCATTTAGCGGCAAACAAGCTTAGTTTCAAGGGCCTCCAAAGTAAATAATATGGGGGATTCTTCAATGCGCTTTGGAAGCTGAATTATCTTATGTTAAGTATATGTTTATGATCAGCGAATGCCATTTTCTGATCTAATGTTGTTACGTCCCAGTGTTTTTCTGTTTGTGTATTGTGGAAAGCGCCGCTGTGCTTGTTTCTGTCTCCCCTGTAGGTGACGTCACGGTCCTGTTCCAGAGATCTACGTTGGAGGATGCACTCCTGAGGCAGGCAGCTGTATCTCAGCCCTTCCCTGGAGATGCACGTTGTTAAGGACGCCATTCAAGTTCGCCAGGACAACTCTTGAGTGAAGGCTGTTTTAGGATGGCGGGACCGTCCCGGAGCACCATTTTTAAAAAGATGCATAACTATACATATTGAAGTGCATCTTATTACGTCATTCTACCACCGACTGCTGAACAGAGACTGTGCACCATCAGTCTGCCGATCTCTTAACCTGACTGCCACTACTTAGGCCTAAGTTTTACTGCTTCATTTTCTATAGCTTGCTCGTTAATTGTAGCCTACATGTTACTATTTAAGTTAAGAGTGCAGGTTGTAAGGACGATAAAAGATCACCCCAAGTCCAACATTAGACCATCTTTTTATATCAGAATTTAATATTCTGTTTTTAGGGTGACTGTAACATCTGTCCAGGGACTACAGATGAAAAATGTAACTGTACTGGTCTACCTAATGTACAGCAATGTTTATTAATGTGCACTGTCCCTGTTAAATAAACCAACAGATAAAATATAATAAATCTACGAGGGATTGGAGGACTAACTTATAAACCGATGGCCATTTCTATCTCTGGCGTGGGTTACTGATTACCTGGTGAGACCCTGCAACCTGCGCTAGCTAAGCTTGTATATATGTTTAGGTTTTAGTTAATAACTTTAGCCTAACTTAGCTATATCTGACTCCTTGCTCTGCTCTTAATAAACGCCTGCTTGCTCTCACTTTTGATTCAACTGGGTCTTACTTAAAGTTGTGGATATAGCTGAAGTGGTTTCATGCTACGGCCACTAGCGTACACCCGGTTATTGTAAGGCAGGTAACAAATGTGAATCCACATGTATGCCATTTCCTTTTTTCGTTCGAAAATTACATCATTATATTAGCCTACTAACCACTACATAATTGCCTGTGTATTATGCAAAATACCTAATATCAGCCTTCATACATATGTATATCTAGAGATCATGTGTGTTTATGTACCACCTGCAAATATAAAAATGTGTTTGAATTTAATTTAACAGACCTTATACAGTAAGTGAATTAGAACTAAGGTCCTACACTTGATGTCAAGTGATACATTACTTTTGTATTTCATTTAATTTTATAAATGTGAAAAAGACCAGCTGCAGATCGGCACTGAGATCAGTGTGTTGTTTTAAGTGAGCTAAACTGTTTTTGACCAAAAAAAAACAATGTACCATAATCTGTCCGTTTCTCAGCTTTGTGGCAACCAAAGGCATAAATCACAGCTGAATCTGTCTCAGCATGATAGAGCCAAATTATTACAGCTAAACACACAAGTATGTGAAATGATTAATCTGTCTTGGGTCTTCCGGCTGGAGATGGAGTTATGATTAATTGCTCATCGAAACTGAACAGAAAGTTAAAAGCTTGACATTAACTCTCACTCTGAATAATCTGTGCTCACTTTAAACTGAAATGCTTATGTCACGAACGGCAATTTTTCACAGTCGGGAAATTGAGTTTTAATTTGAAATGTTTTTTTTATTTTTTATATAACATGTAAATGCCATCCAGCAATATATTCCTGAAGAAAGTTCACCCATCGCCTCCCCCCCCCACCCCCCCCAAAAGAAAAACCACCCACAGACACACTTCACACCACACTGTGCATATGCATTGTGCATTCATTCAGTGAACACACATACAAGGTATCCTGTGGTCACCATCCATGAAATATGATTCAACTGAGAAAATGTAAGTGCAGCTTATTCCTGTAAATAAATGAATAGAAATCATTAATGTGCAAAAATTGATTGGGAGACATCAAACTGATCACACTCTTACAAGCTGGGGATTATTTTTATGTATTTTTGTTATTATTATTATTATTATTATTATTATTATTATTAATATTAATTAAATTGATCTAATGCACAATATCATTAATTTATTATGTATATTTGAGATTCTGTTCTATATTTATGTATATATAAATGTAAATGCATTAGAACTGCAGGGCTCTCTGGGAGACCTGGGAGATCTTTGCAAAAGTATAATATTTCAGTGCATTAATCATCATGACGTACTCAAGTTGTTCCATCAACTTTTATGATAATGATTTGGGAATCACATATTGTTGAGAAGCTTGCACATCTATGATGCGCAAGTGACTCTGCTTAAATATTTCATAAAGGATTTTTCACCAGTAAAAAAAGACCCATAAACGCAGTGATCATGCAACATTGTTTATAAAGGTTTAATCTGAACAATTGAGGGCAAGGATTTTAATCAGAATTTCATTAATCACAAAATACCATGCAATTACCAGGGAACAGTCATTCCTAGATTTTGATTAAGAGTGAAAAAGATGAAAGAAAAATAAACCAGGCAAGATGTACTGTATCATTAGCACTTGCTTTAACAAATATGGTAATACACCTCTCAGTCATCAACAAAGATAACCTCATTAATCCAGGCCATGGTGGATATAACTACCTGCAGTATATAACACATGCATTATTGTTTTGATTGAGGCAAGTAATGACATTTATCAAGAATTCAATATGCTCTTGTTACACCTTCATTAAAATTCAGCCTGGTTCCTGAGTGTTGTTAATTCAAAAAAGCCTTCTTGGGCAGGCAGGGAAGTGACTAACTTGTCTGATACATATGCACTCAGTGATCACTTTATTAGGTAGACCAGTACACCAGCACAACTTTTCAATGCACAACAGTCTCTAGAGCTTGCTGAGAATGGTGCAAAATACAAAAAAAACAACCAGTGAGCAGTAGTTCTGCAGGCAAAAAATCCTTGTTAATGAGAGTGGTCAGAGGAGAAGGGCCAGTGTGGTCAAAGCTGACAGGAAGGTGACAGTAACGCAAATAACCACACATTACAACAGTGGCATGTAGAAGAGCATCTCTGAACACACAATGCATGAAGTAGATAGGCCACAGCAGCAGAAGACAAATAGGTCTAAAAAATAGGTCTAATAAATAAATGAAGTGAGTGTAAAGTACCTGCTTGAATGACATCAAACAACATAATTAAATGCAAATTATTCATTTTGTATCAATGTTGACCAAGTTGGGAATCTTTGACACAATGTCATTGCTCCTTTATAGGTAATTAATAACAAATTGATCAAAAACATCACGATCAAATGAAATCAAACGTCATCTCTTAGCTCTAGTCAAAGAATCAGGGGCAACCTTATTGAATATGAAACATTGGCCTCAGGGAAGAGAAGACTTGAGGTAGCTGTTTGTAATACAACATGAGAGAGAAATACTTAGCTAACAGGAGAAAAGTTGAAAAGGAACATAAACTATTAACATTTGTCTTTGGAAGAGCCTCTTTCAATGGCATGCTCCAATTTAAATGCTGATGAGATGAAGACATAGGCGTTGCATCCCACATGAGACATTTTAATTTAATATTACTAATTCCCTTTGTATTACATTGCCTGGGGACATTGCAGGCAAGGATGAATTTGTAGTTTTAAGAAAAGGTATTAGGCGGCACGGATGGTGCAGTGGGTAGCACTGCCGCCTCACAGCAAGGAGGTCCTGGGTTCGAATCCCCGTCGGCCGGGGCCTCTCTGTGCGGAGTTTGCATGTTCTCCCCGTGTCTGCGTGGGTTTCCTCCGGGTACTCCGGTTTCCTCCCACAGTCCAAAGACATGCACGTTAGGCTGATTGGAGAGTCTAAATTGCCCGTAGGTATGAGTGTGTGAGTGAATGGTGTGTGTGCCCTGAGATAGACTGGCGACCTGTCCAGGGTGTATTCCTGCCTTTCGCCCAATGTATGCTGGGATAGGCTCCAGCCCCCCTGCGACCCTGATCAGGATAAGCGGGTTCAGATAATGGATGGATGGATGGAAGAAAAGGTATTACTAAGATCAACTTTGAAGTTGGTCTTGGAAAGTATTGCTTTGACTGATAAATGTCCCTGAGTTTGATGGGGGGCTTAATGTACTATTTGAATGATTTGCACGTACGGGCTATTGCCTACTGTACATTTATCTTTACTCAAACTCCCTAAATGGTGAAGGCTACCAGCATTGGGTAGTGGGGAGTGCTGACTTACAGCTGTACAGTGGTTTGAAAAATAAAATTTATGAGTCAGGTTTCTCAATTTAAAAATGATAAAACGATGCATTAAGTATCAGTGAAATGACCCTATAAATGACGTGTGGCAGAATTAGGATTTTTGAAGACTGCCATAATCACATCCCCTCAACAAAGACATGTAAAGCTCCATTGAATTATACGTATATGCTCTGTGACATGGTGGTGCCTTCTGGACAGGCCTGAGAAAAAATGTGTACATTTATTTATTTATTTATTCTTATTTACCTATGGGATGGAGAACATTTCTTTGAGTGGCTTTTGGCACCCTCGATTATCCGGATCACCTTTCATTCAGGCGCCTTGGTAATCAGTTGAACATTAAGGAATTATACCTTCCTGTGAGGTAATTAGCAGGTGCACTGATCATTTCTCAAATGGCATCTGAGAGCACCTGCATATTCATGACATGGAAATGGCCCCTGATTACGGTTAATGTAATCTGACTGTGGCATGCAGGTGGTCACATGGGTCTGGTCATTTGATTGATGCAGTTAAAATTTTCAAAATAAAAGGCCTGATTATGAAGTGTTGGCTTCAAGTTGCAAGACCTGTGAGTCATTGGGGAGAGAGGATTAAAAACATAAATTAAATGAAGATTTAGAGGAGTTTGTATGATACTAGGCACCTTTATGTCCAGTGATGGATTATCTCTCTTTAGTGTAGAGTCCTTTCATAATAAATATTGGACAATGAGTCGAGTTTTTCACCACTGAAAATTATAGAAGGACCTTTATATCCTCTGGCCAAATGCAGGCAACAGGATAGACAAACACATACAATAAAATGATGTTGCCCTTTAGTTTTCCGTTCAAGATAAAGGGATAAGAAATGTATTCAGCTGTGGTGATGTACCAATCTTAAATAAAATATAACTGATCATTCCCCAGGGTGTGTGGCTCAGTACCCAGAAAGTACAAACTAGCAACGACACTGGCATCAGAGTGGAAACAGGGGTGTGAAGTACTGTTGAAATGGATTTGTGTCATAAGGAGCATGTGTATTGTGTGAATTCATCCACCTCCTTCTATTCATCTGCTTGACAGCTCCTACCCCCCCCCCCCCCCATCCTGTTACCTTTATAGTTATGTGAAACCAACAGCACACTGTTGTGCATCAAAGCTCACCCTGTTAGAGCAAGCATTACCTGAAAGTGAACCTTCATAGATATAAACTTTAATTTGCACACTGTCTTGCACTGTGATTTGCATTGCATTGCATTTATTGTCCAGATCTTTCCTCTACCAATGACAACCAACAAATCTGGCATAATTTATATAATGGCATGAGACATAAGTACCTGCACATAGTGTACTGTACTTCTGACCACACTCAAGGTTGGAAAACATTCAGGCCAATGTTCTAGGAGTGGTAGTATTATGTTATATTTCTCACCCAGTCCTCCCTTTCAGCTCTAATCACCACACTGACATCCTGTTTACTGGTGCATTTCCTGTCTTTCTAGACTGCATTTGTGATTTCACTCTTTCCAACATTTGAACAAAATTGAGTCTTTCTCACTGTGAGTGTTTTGGTGTCATGACTAAGCAGGTGAAAGAAGAATCTACTGTATATGAATCATAGGCTATTTGTTATGTTATGTTCAAAAAAGCAAATGCAGCCACCACAAGTCTATAGTCTGTAAAATGAAAACAGGGGTGTCTAGGACATAGACTCTGTGATGAAAAGCAGCTAATATTGTGTTTTTACTGAAGGGGCCATCACATCACACAATTAGATTTTATTGTTATCTGTTTATTAGAGGTCCAAGCACTTGTTTTTTTTAATTGTATTTTTCATTATTTGTCTTTGCTAAAACTGAATGGGCTGCAAAAACTGTAAATTGTAGAGCTACAATACTTGGAAGGTAGGTTCAGTTTACTCCACCACTATCAGGTTATTGCAATGATGCCTATCAGCCCAATGGTGGCGCTGTAACGCAGCTATTTATGTTTTAGCCCATAACACCTGAACCGTTTGGTCTAGAATCAAAATTATTCTTACCCCAGATTCCTTATGTCAATATTAAATAAGTCTGCCATTTTTATTTTTTTTGTAAAATACATTTTTGCTTGTTTTTCAATAGTAGTATGCTGGGATTAACCATCACTTCTTTGATATTTCAAACCGTTCGTCAATAATATGTCAATTAATTGTTGTTGACTTGGCCATTTTATTTAAAACAGCTTTTTGTGAATCCTATGTCTGATTCTCACCAAACTCAGTGCAATATGTAGTCTATGATTATGATGACACATGCCATAACACATGGTAAAATAAGCAATATAGAAGTGCTATAAGAAGCAAATAATTTTAAATGCCTATAACTTCACCCATTTGACGAATAACCTGTGCAAGACTTTGCAATGTCCAGTCATCGTGAAACTCTGTGTATATGTTCATGTCTAGACTTAATACCTCCATGTAAATGTCAGCAATTAAGGGGTGCTATAGTAGCTATAGCAAATATGCAGGATTTAAAACAATGTATCTTTGGCTATGGATAATGGAAAATCCTATGTTTTACATCAATAGATGCTACTACTTCACTTTGCTTAAATATAAACATATTTTGATGTTGCAAACCATGTTCATGACATGTCAATGAATTGTTGTGGGTGTGGCCATTTTTCCTTAAACAGCTGTAACTGAACTGAGCTGAATCCTATCTCTGATCCTCACCAAACTCATACGCATGTGTAGTCTGTTGACTCTTGGCCAATAGGTGGTGCTATAAGAAGAAAACAAGTTTAAATGCCTATAGAAGTTTGGGGTACTGCCTCCTTAGATCAAGCTTCTTCAAAAACATGTTTTTCCTGCTGGCACAGTGGTCCAGTGATTAGCTTAGTTGCCTCTGAGAAAGTCATGGGTTCAAATCCAGCCAGGGCCCTTTCTATGTGGAACTTGCATGTTGTCTGGGTACCTCTGTGGCTTCCCTTTATCGCATTAAATTGACTTAACAAGGTCCAATCATCTTGAAATTTGTGTACCACTGCTCCATCATAGTCTCTGTGCTTGCCGACTGCTGTTATGCTGCTTGGACCCCGTCAATTGCTGCTTGCAGCAATATTTATTTATTTTTTTATTTATAGCACCACACCTTCTGGAGCTCACCCCTCATCAAAAAAGTTATTTTGCCCTCAGATTTTTTCTGATTGCTGTGTTTAGTACAGCTCACAGAGGTCAGTGGCCCAATCTGCCTGTCCTCACACAGTAATAGGTACACTCCTGCCTTCCACTTTGTCAGCTCTGCCTTCTGCTGAAGTCTTGAGTCACTCTCTGGCAAAGACCGAATCTAATTTCCCACAGCCGCTTCGAGCCAACCTCAAAGATACTTCACTGCTATTGTTTTTTCTGTCTGCAGGATGTGTCTGTGTATACAGTACATGTGTATGAACATGTGCATGTGTGGGTGTGGGTGTGTATGTGTGTGTGCGCGTGTGTGTGTGTGTGTGTGTGTGTGTGTGTGTGTGTGTGTGTGAATGTGAGAGTGTCTGTGTGTGTTTGTGTGGGTCACTAGGCCACAGCATGTACCTTCTTTATACCATATAATAATATATCTATTAATGCACAACAGTCTCTAGAGTTTACAGAGAATGGTGTGAAAAACAAAAAAACATCCAGTGAGCAGCAGTTCTGTAGGCTAAAACACCTTGTCAATGAGAGAGGTCAGAGGAAAAAGGGCCAGGCTGGTTCAAGCAGACAGGAAAGTGACAGTAACTCAACTACGCATTAGAACAGTGGTATGCAGAAGAGCATCTCTGAACACACATTGACACTTGAGGTGGATGGCTGCAGTAGCAGATGAGCAAACTGGACTCCACTCCTGCCAGCCAGGAAGGCCAGGAACCAAGGTTCTCCAATGTCCTCCACAGTCACTAGATCTCAATCCAATAGAGCACCTTTGAAATGTGGTGGAATGTGAGATGCGCAGCCAACAAATCTACACTCAGTGAGAAATGTATTCGGTAGACCTGTACACCAGCCTGTTAATGCGAATATTTCATCAGCCAATCATGTGGTAGCAACTAAATGCATAAAAGCATGCAGACCGAATTTTAGAACAGGGAAGAAATGCAATCTAAGTGACTTTGAGCATGGAATAATTTTTGGTGCCAGACAGGGTGGTTTGAGTATCTCAGAAACTGCTAATCTCCTGGGATTTTCATGCACACTAGTCTGCAAAGAATGGTGCAAAAAAACAAAAACATCCAGTGAGCAGCAGATCTGCGGGCAAAAACACGCTGTTGAAGCTGACAGGAAGGTGAAAGTAATGCAAATAACCACATATTACAAAAATAGTATGCAGAAGAGCATCTCTGAACACACAACGCATCAAACCTCTAAGCGGATAGGCAACAGCATCAGCAGACCAATAAGTCTAATAAATACTAAAGATTTTTGTGTTAAAACATTGTTACAAGACCATTGTAAATCCCTTCCTATCATTAAAAAAGGCTTACCGACATGTTGACTCACCCTCTGCCTGTGTTTATAATCGGGTTTTAAAATATACAGTTGACGGCCCGACACACATTTTATAACTGAACAATGATTCAAGCTCATTGGTTGAAAATTGGCCTAATTGCCACAGCCAATGCCGTTTTAATGTCAGCATGTTTACAGAGAAGGGGGAGGGATAAACCGTGTTGTGGTTTGAAGATGTAAGAAGTCTGAAATGACCTATTGTACCTTTAATAAAGTGCTCACCGAGTGTATATATATATATATATATATATATATATATATATATATATATAGATAGTGTGTGTGTGTGTGTGCACGTGTGTGTGTATACTGTATATACCCATGCATGCAAAAAATGATAATCATTGCATTGAGATGGTTTTGTAGAGGTGACAGGTCACAGGAGAAAACAGACAGTTTGCAGCGCTCAGTGTCATCTCATTTCCATAGTCATCAGGCATCCTCTGCCTCAGCTGTACCAATATTACACAGGTCACATGAGGGAGAGACATAATTATATAGGCCTGTAAGTGTCCAGGCATCGCTTCCTACTGGCAGGGGATGGGATCCTAAAAGGGCGATTTGAGAATTTCGAAAATGGATCAATTTTCGAAAAATGGAGCCCGTTCCAATTCCCCCTTTCCGTCTCAACGCTTCAGTGTTCAGCTCTGTAGATAGAATGCAGGGTAATAGAAAAAGCGATGATTAGCCTGGTCCCACAAAAACGATGTGGAGGAGAGAAAGGAATAAGGGAGAATATTTATTTTTTTGCAAAGATACAACAAATTGCAATGACGATTCCAAGAAGGCCCAATAAAAGAAGTTGACTTATAACCTTTCTTCAAATACAGTGAGTGTAGCACACTGACAGCACTGCTATGATTTTCTTCACAACCGATTCATTCCAAGCATAACAACATGGGTGCTTTGGTACTGTACATTCTTCAGTTCAGAGGAAAAGCGGTAACACTTTACAATAAGGCCACATTAATTGGCATTAACTAATGTAGTTGTTAACATGAATTAATGATTTACAAATGCACTAATTAAGCATCAAATTCACTTTTCATTAGTTAATGTATTTCTTTACTCCTAACTAATGTATTAGTTACATGAATATTTATACATTAGCAAACCATAGGATAAAGAATACAATTAGGTAAGCATTAAAAGATAACTGGTTTTCTCATTCCAATATGAATTGGCATGTACTAAAGCTATTTAAATCTCTTCCTGGCACTGCTCTGAGCTTTGGTGTTTCATTTTGACATGTACACTGAGCTGATATAGAGCTATAGAGGTATAGAGCTTGTTGGAGGACTGAATTGCTTTTAGTCTGGAAAAGCATTCAGTTATCTCTTTAGAAATTAGTTAGAAGTATAGGGGCCAGTAGTTCGGTTTCTCTTGGGTTGGTTGGTTCCCATGGACCTTCCTTATTTTGGTTCCTTAAGCCCTCTTCTGTTTAGAGGAGCGAGTGGCGGAGTTCGCCTCTGAGATTTAGCCTTTTCGAGACTCAGGAATCTTGTTTTTTCCTGACCGTTATATTTCAGGTCAAATTTCGGTTGACAAATCGCCGGGGAGTTTAGTTCCCTTTCTCAGTTATTTTTTCACACAAAACTTGTTCGACCGATTTCACGGTTTTGTTTCAGTTGGTATTTCACCAGGGAGTTTCTCTCCCGTTTTCTGTTTTTATATTCCTCTCCTAGTGGCATTCGTGAGGGGTTCCTAGCTTATTTCAGTGGTTATCTAACTTATCGTTGGTAACTTTGTGATCCCTTCCCGGTCACTCTTGGTCTCCCGCCCTCGCTCCCTTACAGCAAGTTATCTGAAGAACTACTTACGACATTGTAATATTGAACTGTGACAGTTACATGACAATCGACTTGTCTCACTGCTTTCCCCTGCCAAATGTGCTGACGCAACTTCATTTCTGTTTACTGTATACTCTATTACCCAATATTGGTGAATGTTAGTGGTAGATATAAGCTCATTTTTTAGCTCATGAAAAAGTTTGAATGTGCTGCAAACATTTGTGAATGTTCTCCCAAAGGAACACAGGTCAGGTGGCACAGAAAAGTTATTTCCTCAAAGTCTGGGAGTTGTTTACAGGGTCTTTAAGTATTTTCCAGGCACTATACCATGTTCTAAGGAATACAATATCAAAGCGAGGCTCAAATCTACCAACAATACTCCCATGTGAGCCATGCAAAAGAAGATGGGGCAGTTAGTATTATGCTGTGTAGTTCCATTCCCATAATCTAAATTTCTATTCCAGATTTGTGGCCCGAGAGAAATTGCATGTCACCAAATATTACTGTACTAGAACAGCTTAGGGAGTTTGACAAGTACGACGAGGGTTTTGGGCCACAGTTTACTTTAAACATGAAACACGACAATAGCTTCATCGAAATGATCTGCTGGTTAGAGAAATCTGAGTACATGAAACATACAATAAGATTGAACAACAAAAAAATGAATACGAAACATTGGCTCAGGAGACACACAGTACAGTCAAAACAATGAATAGCCAATGTGTCAAAACCTTCAGAGAAGTTGCAGAGAAACGTATTGCGACCCCAATGCACTCCAAAAGAAATAATTTATTTCAACCGGCACGCAAATTCCTTGAGGCTACAGTTGTTGGGGTTTGTGACCCCGAGCAAGTCTGCATGCTTGGCTTGACAAAACTCCCTCTGGACTCAATTCCAGGATTTGACAAGGACTGTTCTCCTAGATTCGTCAATTACAAATTATTTGCACAACAGCACTTCTATGACACTGGGGGAGTTCTGGGATAAAGGCAAGAAAATATTTTCAATTACTATGAAGAAAGAAAAACAATATTTGTCCTTCCAACCAACTCAGAATGCTGAAATGTGTGTCTCTTCACATGGAAAAGTTCACAGCAACCATCACCAAGCAGTGACAGAGGAGAGAAAAGTTTAAACCTTACATTTTTATTTCATTTTAATTTGCTTACCCCTGCTGCAAGCCATTTCATTGATATGGTTAGTCTTCTATGCATAATTTTCTTGCACATATAACTGCACTTTTCATGTGTGATTAATGTCTGTGGTTCTAATAACCACAATGAATGCAACATGTGACTGTGCAGAGGAACAGTGCTATCAATCATTGTTAGTAGCAATTGACTTATCTATGTGGATGACTGGGAGGTGTAATGTGATAATTGTCTAACATGTGTAATCAAAGAATGATCCTCTGACCTCATGCTGAAGGATGACTGAAATGCAGGTGAGAAAAATGCTTTGATGAAACACAGTGATCCTAATTATAACCACTTACAATTGCATTGTGATATTTTCCACACCACTCTAAGTAAACACAACATTTACACAAAATGTAAATGTTACACTGGTACCATAAATGTCTGCCTTAACTTCTTCATTAATATTAGCAATTCATATTAGCATCATTTCATTACACTTAGCACTTTATTAGGAACACCTGCACACCTACTTATTCATGTGATTATCTAATCAGCCAATTGTGTGGCAGTCATGCAGATATGGGTCAGGAGCTTCAGTTAATGTTCACATCAAAGTGGAAATGTGGTCAAAGTTACTTTATGATAATTGGTACCAGACAGGGTGGTTTTAGTATCTCAGAAAGTGCTGATCTGCTTGGATTTTCGGGCACAACAGTCTCTAGAGTTTGCAGAGACTGGTACGAAAAACAAAACCGCCAGTGAGCAGCAGTTCTGTGGGCAGAAATGCCTTGTTAATGAGAGAGGTCCGAGGAGAATGGCCAGACTTGTTAAAGCTGACAGGAAGGTGACAGTAATGCAAATAACCAACAGTGGTATGCAGAAGAGCATCTCTGAACACACGACTCATCAAACCTGTAAATGGGCAGGCTACAGCTGAAGACTTAATAAGTCAAGAAAATTAGTCTAACAAGTCTAACAAATACATAATAAAGTGCACACTGAGTGTACATTGAATAATTAAACGTTTTAATTATAATATCATTTAAGATTATGTTGTAATCGTACAAAACTTTACTTACTTACTTGCTGACAGTAAAATATGTTCCTCATTGTATCTGATCTATCCAGGAGCATTATGCATTTATTACATGTTAACAACAAAATAATATATGCTATAGGCTAAGGTGCTGTATATTGACAGTGCAGACAGGTTAGATGTATTCATGAATGTTATTGTGTTGAGAAAATTATTAATGGTGTACTATCACAGAAAAAAAAAAATTCAGTACCAGTGCAATCATCTGTAGCACATTGAACCCTCTGCGCACTTAGGTGACTGACAGCAAGATCAGCTGAAGAGAATGTGAGAGATATTTTCAATGGAGGGCCAAATTGTTTCTGGGGTAGGGGAATATTGCAGACATGCTTGGCCATCAACACATTGATTCATCTAAGCTGGACTGATACCAATGCACTGGTGCAGAGGACTCCCAAGTCTGAAAAACATGTATGCTGAAAATTGGAAATCAATACAAGTTTATAATCACAGCCATGCAAGGCTATTTTAGTTACGGGAGAGATGACCGCCATCGTTTCATCATTAATGGGGAGCTATTAGAGAGAATGGCCATATGCACGCCCTTCATTCTGTCCACTGACAATATATCATGGCAGTGCAGTAAGTGCTTACTGCGTCATGTGACATGTCTGTCAGTAATGTCTGAGACAATCATACAAAGACAAAATGTAGTACTTATTGCGGCCTGAATGCCACTCCACTATTGTCTATATAGCATAAACCTGCAGTCTCTTTTCTACTTGCAAAAGACAGTGTTAAAATATGGTCTGCATTGTAGTCTTCCACATATTGTCACTTCGCTTGTGAAAACATGCATATAACAACAACAACAACAACAATAATAATATTAATAATAATAAAAAAAAAAATAATAATAATAATAATAACAATACGACTACTACTACTTATAATAATAATGTTTTGCTTATTGTATCTAATCTATATAGGATCATTATACATTTATTACATGTTAACAACACAATAATACCTGCTGTAGGCTAAGGTGCTGTATATTATTATTATTATTATTATTATTATTATTATTATTATTATTATTATTATTATGATTATTACTTTATTTGTATAAATAACATTAATTTAAAAATATGTTGCATTATTTCATGTCATCCTAGAACTGATTTTAAATGAACCCTATGACACATTTGAGCTACAGCAGCAAGCTAAGCTCATTTACAAAATGTACAAGAGGCAACTGGACAGAGTGCTGCCTTCCCAATAGGACTCAAAAACATCCCCTGAGGAAAATGCTTTCAACATCATGGGAGAGCTAGATCTTTGTTGCCATTTCAGAATTCCCCCCAAGATTCCAGCATATTGTGGAGGAAATGCCACTTCTGACCAGTCTCAAACAGCTTAAGAACAGCAAGGTCAAAGGAACGTGACCTTCATGCAAACAGTCGAATATTCACGGAAGACCTCCGTCCATAGCTGTTCTCCATACCACAGACTGTTAGAGGAGACAGTGCCTCTTTGTGTGAGCTCTCTGTTTCTTTCTCAAAGCCAGGCATTTATTCTGAAGTGCTGTCAGTTCCGGACATCTAATGAATACAAAATGGACGACTCTCTTTTTGAGCGAGAACAGTAAAGAACAAAAGGGATTGATAAAAATGTTCCAAAATTCTGATGGGATAGCTACCTTGGAGATCCTGGGCAAGGAACCACAACATGACAAGGGATTTATAGTGTAAATGATCCTACATTAAAAGACATCCTTTCATTTTGAAGTAAAAACCAGAAGGTGCTAGACATTCCTGATTTTTTAAATCAATGCAGAGCATTGGTTAGTTCTTATAGTAGCCATAATAGTTATGTTGCTAGCTAAATTGTCTTAAATTTACACAGCAGAAGTAGCCATCCTGGGCGAATATATCACTTCTCAGCTTCAATTGGTATTAATATTGTCCTGAGCCAAAAAAAAAAAAGTAGTGAAAAATATAAAATAAAATGAAAATCCAACAAAGAAGGAAGTTGCTGGATTGGGTGTGTCCAAACAGAATGCATTATTAGATCTGTTTTTGAAAAGAGCAGTTCTAGGCAAGTGGGACAATCAACATTATTTGACAGTATGCTTGTCATTTTCACTTTTTCAATAAATCCATCAATGCTGAAAAATGAATTCAGCTCAGTCGCAGAACTGCATTAATAGTCAAACCTGATGATGCATTATGTGGAGACATACTTATCATGCTTCCTGCTTTATGAAATTTAGATTTATAATATAAAAAATTTGCCCTGAGCAAGTATCCCTTTTTCAAAACGTCAGCAAGTTTTTTTTTTCAAAACATATGTTATTTAATGTTATTTAAACTTTGCCTTAAAAGGCTGCTGCTGTTATAAAACGGGCAACTCATTAGGGTAGATTGGGGTAGGTTCAACAAAGCAGGCCTTTTGACAAAGCAATAAACAAAATGATATATTAATTTATTTCACAAGTCATTATGCAAATAAAACATAATTTTAACTAAATTAAAAAATCTTAAATAAAAAATATCTTAAAAATGTAGTTGAAGAATGGCATGTGACAGTTGTTTCTGCCATAGAAAGATGGGTAGAAATTATGTGAAGATTCATTACTCATGCTGAAGCACTGATACTGTAACTGTATAATTACTCGTTTCCTGATGGTATTCCACTCGGGACCAAGGAATATGAGAGTCACTATGAGAGAATTATATCTAATTCAGGGTTTTAGAAATGAAGGTACAGAATATATGGATGACCCCATGGCCTGGTATCATATATTGTTCATAGCATTACCAGCTTTGACTGGTAACTGGCTGTAGCATTGCTCAGGGAAGAGAAGAACAATCAGTGGGACATCATGTTTACCATTGTATACTAGTGAGCCCCTGTTAAATCTGGGACCCACACAAGCTGCATATAAGCAGCCTTCCTCTGACTCATTGACTATGTTGAAATACAGTTCACCCTAATATTCTTTTGTTATATCAGGGTGCAACCTTGGCAAATGTACTGCATAGTAAAAAGACAGTGACATGGAGGAGTGAATGCTTGTTTGTGCTTTCCCATAATTGACAATGGGATTGACAGTGAATGTTACAGTCATGAACATAAACACGCACAAACTGGGTCTTCAAAATTGTGATAAACTGGGAGAATAAAAAGTGCAGCTACATGTATGTGACTTTCAATTGAGAACACATCACAATGACATCAGCCATTAGTGTTGTTGATATATTTCAGAGATGACATTAATGAAATTATGCCCTTTATGTATGTGTTAGAATTCAGTGGTGATATCGGAAATGGAGAGTTTTATGCATATTCTGTCTTTTCCATCATTTAAAACCTGACAAATTCAACATTTTGCAATTCAAAAAGCAAGATTGACAACACAGATTATGACACCCCCCCCCCCCCCCCTCTCTCTCTCTCATTTTCATTCTGTCTCTTGCAGGCTCACACACACACACACACACACACACACACGTCTCACCTACAGGGAAACACAAGAGAAATACCTACTCAGAAAGACAAGTATACTCAGAATTCAGCCCAGTACACAAACTCTGTCCCTGATACCCATGGTCTTAATACAGATGGCAATCATAGCATACTCTTGTGTAATGCAAATACCCAGGCCCAGGATCTGCACAGACATGTCATTTCCATTGCCACCTAACCAGTGCGCAACAGAAGGGGGCTGGACTCTGCCAGTACTGAGAGGAAGGTGTGACCATCTACAGTCGCATAAGGAAGTTACATAAGGGAATGGGTGTGTGTGTGTGTATGTGAGAGAGAGAGAGAGAGAGAGAGAGAGAGAGTGATTAAGACCATTATTGCCTTTGTCAGACCAGCAAATTGATTTATTTTACCTTGTTATCAATTTAATGGAAAAAAGTGGATTTATTTCAGACAGAATCCTTGCGTCTCTTAACTATTCAATACAGAGCCACAGGTTTTCTATTAGAGCAAACACAGACAGCTCTAAGTACAGTGAAGCTGTTAACAAATATTAATTTATTAGTCAGTCATATCTGACTCTTTTATTTCTTGCCAGCCTGTAGTCTCTTTTGACAACCTAATTTCCATAATGTGTTATTATGTCAAAACGGAACATTAAATGCACCCTTCTGGTCTTATTAAGACAAATTCTTGTTATTTTATGGGAATGCTTAGGAAATCCTTCACTGTGAACTGTTAAGCCAAACCCAACAAAGGACATTGTGAGATGCACCCCACCCTGTATTATATCATTTCCATTGAACTACCTAGTAATGGGCTGGCCCCACCAAGTTGCTGTAGGGCACCATCTGGAGGTAGAGCGGGTTACAGATGGTGACACTGCCTCATTGAACGAGTCATTACACTGTCCTAATCCAGAGTGTTGGGTTTTTTGACAGTGCGGAATGCATGCTCAACCCAACAGTTCTGTGCTTCAACAACATTAAATCCTTGCTTCGGGTTTTCCTTATTTAAACAAATACACACCTGTTGCCATTGTACCTCAGTCTGTAGAGCCATTTGCTTGCTTACTAGTGACACACATACTTTTACATTATTTCTTTTGACAATTTGCCTCATTCAAAAAGAAAAAAAAAAAAAAAAAAAATTCTGTGAACAATTCAAAATGGGGCACAGTGCACAACCTGAACCAGAAGCACTGAATTGCAGGCAGTGTCACCTAAATAAATAAATAAATGTGCATTTTCTTGAAAACTGTCTCATACTGCTATTTTTCTCATTTGTGTAATTAGTGTTTTTTTTTTTTTTTTGCTTTTCACATAACCAGTTTATAAAAATAGTGTTCCATGGGATCACATAAATCCAGGGTATGTGGGAAGATATACAGATATCTGCAGAGTAAGAACACTCAGTTTGTTCAGTACTATACTGCATCATTGTACAATGGTACTTTTCATAAGACAGAGACCAGATTAGCGTGATTTGATATACTAATAAGAAAGATATTTGGTTAAATGCATTGTTAATGCTACTGCAGTAGACTGTTATTTGTTTAGCACTGACTGATGGAAGTGATTTGAAGAGCAGTTGACAGTTTTCCTATTTTCTTTGCACTCTGGGGCTCTCAACGCTAATTTCAACATGCCAGCATTCAAAGTACAACCAAGTGTTCTGGGAGATGTCATTTTTAATTAAGTCCCTGGTCTTTTAAAATAGAAGCACTTAACTTCACTTGGGGCGTGAAGTTGCAAAAAGCTGGAGTTACATGACTTACGTCTGTCAAGACTAATGACATGCATAGACTTTCATTTTGTTATTCCTGGCTTAACTGCATGACGCATCCACAGCTACGAGGTTTCTGCCCAAAGAATTATACGTGACACGATGTATGAGATCTTATACTTGTGACACGATGTATGAGATCTTATACTTGTGACACGATGTATGAGTTCTTATACTTGTGACACGATGTATGAGATCTTATACTTGTGACACGATGTATGAGATCTTATACTTGTGACACGATGTATGAGATCTTATACTTGTGACACGATGTATGAGTTCTTATACTTGTGACACGATGTATGAGTTCTTATTCTTGTGACACGATGTATGAGATCTTATACTTGTGACACGATGTATGAGATCTTATACTTGTGACACGAGTATAAGATCTCTTATACCAGTGAATTATACATTATTATACATATACACAAAGAGTCAAAAGGGTCAAAAAGAATTTCACAATTAAGTGAACAGAAGCAAACCTGACCTCAAAATGGTACAATAAACATGACACATTTCTTCAAATTTTAAAGCAAGATTACTTTTTATTTAAATATTTTTTCAGTTTCAAAATAATAAAGTTTGGGAGCCCTGTCAGTTAGTACTTTGTAACTCCTCCTCGGGCAACTGTAACAGCTTGTGAACGCTTCCTGTAGCTAGCTAAGAGTCTTTCGATTCTCGCTTTTTGAATTTTTCCCCATTCTTCCTTCCAGAAAACCTCTAGCTCAGAAATATTCTTCATCCTGTTTGTATGTAGCATTTTTGAGATCTCTCCACAGATTTCAAGTCTGGGGACTGTGTTGGCCATTCCAAAATCTTTATCCATCTTTCCTGGAGGTACTTCATGGTTGACTTTGAGGTATGCTTTGGATCATTGTCTTGCTGGACTGTCAGCCCTGGAATTATACTCACCTGACTCATTGAAGCCATAACAAGTAAATCACCTGGGTCTGGACCTTTCTTTCTTTCTTTCTTTCTTTATTTTAATTATCTTTTTAAAAGCAACAAAGAATAATCCAAAAGCGTTCCTAAACTTTTGCCCAGGGCCTTTTTCTAAAAAGAAAAAAAAGAAAAAAAGTTGTTTCATATTTAACTCTGTACCATTTTGAGTTCAGGTTTGCTTTTGATCACAGGCAGATTCATTGTAACAGACATTTAAGCCAGGGGTGTCCAATTTCTTGCACCCCACTGTATGTACAAAATTATAAATAGCTTTTTGGGTGAAACATTACGTGAAAACACTGATGGACATAGTGTCCAAGGCAATGAAGTGACACCATATATTTTTACTACATTTTCACATTTCACCACAGCCAAGCACTTAATATCCTGTCATTGCAAAATGCATATTATGACTTGCGTCTACTTTTAGACTAAAGCTTACACACGGGCTACTCATTACCATTTATAATTAATTGACCTACTGCTGGAGATCAAGCCTCAGAACTCTTTTCTTCTTCCTCCTCCAGGAAAGAGAAAAAAGTTCACTCTGCTGCCTCTGTCATCTGGAGTCAGCAGTCGGTCAGCATGACGGAACGGAGGAATAACGATCTGGCTCTGCCTGTCAGCGAAAGAGATTCAGCTCGTAGGCCCGTGCTCTGTGGAGTAGACGCACTGATGACACCGAGGTGCACATTCGGTGATGGAGTGGTGACGCAGATCCATGCTTGAAAAATCGTCTGCATCACTACCCAATAAATGGCGCTGGGAGAACAGGAGGGCTCTCATAGGCTGCAGCCAGCATACCAATGCGGTCTTAAGACTGCTGCAGGAGGACGTCTCAGGTTTCATCACAAATAACACGCAACTTGAAATTAATTCTCCGACTCACAAATTTTTTGTCGTATTGGAAATGGGTTACCTATGAAATTGAGCGAAAACCCACTAAAGCAAACACGACTGAATGAACAATTTACTATGCATGCAACAAATTCTTGTGAAGAAAGCGACTACGCTACTTTACCGGTAGCCAGTCACCCTGCACCTGTGATGAAATGAATGCGCTTGAATCTGATGGATGGTGTTGTACCTGTGCAAATGGCTTTGCTCTAGCAGCTTTGGGATTTGAAGATAACCCCTGCGGTTTATTGGACTGTTTACCATTGCCACAGGAGACAACAGAAGAATGAGCTGTCAGCATCCCACTTGACAGTTTTTAAGAGTCCGGAACATAAATTGACACACAGCCTCTGTGATGTTATCAATATCAGACAGCTGGGGCGAAATGTATATTGTGTTTGCATAAATAGCCTGAGGAACAAAGGGATTCAAGAGCGATAATTAAAGCTTTGCAAATGAAGTATAGACGTATAACACCATTTTTAGTGATAAAGTAATGTAAAATTCAACTTTGCCTCTGCCTGATTGGTGTAATAATGAACTCATGAGCTCACCCATGCAAATGTAATATACTTGCATCACTTTATGTTTTCACTACAAGAAAATAGCAAATGCCACAAAAAATACACTCAGTTATTAGGTACGCCTGTACCCCAGGTCGTTACTGCAAATATCTAATCAGCCAATCATGTGGCAGCAACTTATAAAAGCATGCAGCCAAGAGGTTAAGAGGTTCAGTTGAGTTGGTTAAGACCAAACACCAGAATGGGGAGGAACTGTGATCTTTAAGTGACTTTGACTGTGGAATGATTGTTGGTGCGAAATGGGATGGTTTGAGTAAACTGCTGATCTCCTGGGAACAGTCTAAATGCCTTGTTAATGAGAGTTGTCAGAGTAGACTGGCCAGACTGGTTTAAGCTGAGAGGAAGGCGACAGTAACTCATGTAACCATGTGGTACAACAGTGGTGTGCAGATGATGGTATCTGAAGTTGGTGCAAACAACATGAATCCAAGGATCCATCCTATGTCACTGGTTCAGGCTGGTGGTGGTGTACTGTAATGCAATGGGGAAGGTTTTCTTCACACATATTATTCCAGCTCCCAGTAGTTATTCAAGAGTAGGCTATAAAAGAACAATGGGCTTCATGTAAGAAAATTACTGTGTGTCTCATCGGATTCAACAAATGCTCATAGCTTCAGAAAACTGTCCTGAATTTAGATGTCCATTATTATACAGTATACACAGCACTATATGCGGGATCCCTTGGATAGATGGCCAATGAGATTAACAAGAACAATGGTTGTAGTGTACAACATAGTCGGTACCTGATTGGATACACTGCAGTTCATTGGTTTTAGCAAATCATAACAACATGACAGACTATTGAAAAATGTATCTTATTCCTCCTAAACAGCCCACTAAAATATGTTTCATATTGGATCTGCAACGCCTTTATTGAAAGTTCTGTGAGCCAGGCTAGCTGCGCTGACATTCACTGCAAGCCTCTCCATAGAAACGGAATGAAATGCATTGTTTACATGATTCGCACAACAGGTCGGGACCACCTGAGAAAAATAGATTTTTTTATTAATAAAAATTGCCTGATTTTAATGACCGTGTGTTTATTATTAACTTAAAAATGACATTGCAAATGTTTTGAAATATAAAGCATATACAGTAGATCTTTTTTTCAGGGGAAAAAGACGTCTTATACTGTGTATGTCACCCGGATCAGAAAGGTTTCTTTGTCAGCTAGCTACATTTCAACTTCAACAAAACGGATACATTTCATAACATCACATTTGCTGTCTTCCACCCAATGACAGTTTTTTGTCAGAGGATTTTTTTGACAGTGATTATGTTACTGTCACTGGAGTCCCAGAAGAAATACAGCAACATCCTAACAAGCTGCAGCGGGTCTAGCACACCACCAGTCAAACCCCAGGAAAAACCAACAAGCTTATCAGGGGTTTCAATCAGCCCTGCCCTGGACTACTTTAACAGTCAATGGAAACCTTCAATGTACAACAACAACAGAAATACTATCGCACACTTGAGTAGTACAAAGTACTAACATCGTTGTAAGATCCTGAAAAATCAGCTGTAACATTCAATATAAAATGCACATAATTTGTATTGGTACAACAACTGCCTGAAATTTGCGAGACGCCATGTGACAGACACTGAAACCTTCTGGAAGACGATTGTGGTCTGATGATACGAGCAATGAGGACTTTGGCCTGTAAGCAAAACACTATATTTGGTGTGAACCAAACACAATCCATCATCCCAACATGTTGTAGGTGAATGATTGTAAATATAATTGCAATATATACTCACCAAGCACTTGATTAGGTATTTATTAGACTTATTTGTTAGACTTCTACTGCTGTAGCCTATCTACTAAGAGTTATGATGCGTTGTGTGATCCTCTTCTGCATACCACGATGTGTGGTTATTTGCGTTACTGTCATCTTCGACAAGTCTGGCCATTTTCCTCTGACATCTCTCATTAACAAAGCATTTCTGTCTGCAGAACTGCTGCTCACTGAATTTTTTTTTGTTTTTTTGCACCATTCTTTGCAAACTATAGGGACTAGTGTGGGTGAAAATCCCAGGAGATCAGCAGTTTAATATTATGTATTTCTCATCATGAATGTGGTGAATTAATTGTGTTGGTCAATGGATTAAAATTTAAAGCTGCAACAGGAAAGAAGCTAAATTCAATTGTATGAAGTAATGAAAGAAAAATATTTAATTTTACTTTTGCAAAAACCTACTGGAATAACAAGCTGCTACCATTCCTCTAAGTTTGTAGGTCTGATTCCCCTAAGAATTGAAAGTAGTGACATATCTTTACACATTTCAACATCTGTGGCACTTGCTGTCCGAGTCCATCCAACTTCCGCTCGAATTCCCGTAAGTTATTCGGCCATGTTCGGCTATTTCCGTGTAGTCTTCCACCTCCATTTTGTCGTCTTGCGTGCTGTTGGCAGAGGAACTGTAGATACTGAAGATCTTGTCGTAGGGACAGATTCTCCGGCAATGGACGGGTATGTTTTTTTTTTTTTAATTTATTTTTTTAACTGTGCTCGTATAGCTGATACTTCAGTCTGAAATGAAAAGTGAAAATCGTTTCCACGCGAAGCCGGATCTCGTAAAGCAAGAAAGTAATATAACTAGCTAGCTAGCTACATACCTGTAGCAAGTGGGCTAGCGAACTAGCTGGAATGGTCACGTTACTTTTCGGTGGATTGTTGCTCTCTGGTGATATATTGTGATAGCTACTCAACAAGCAAAGTAACTAACTTAGTCTCACCCATCACTGCTGTTTTAAATGTGAAATCAATGGCACGCTTCTATGTATCCTACGCGGACTATGCTAGCTAGGTATCACTAGCTAGCCATATAGTTAGCTAGCTAGCCAGCCAGCCAGCCAACCATAAAGCCAAGGTGCGCCGCCGGTTGCTTTGTTTTAAGGGTTGGGGTTTAATCATTTTCAGTGACAATATGGTCCTATATAGCTAGATGGGTAACTAGTTCAATGTAGACATTGTCGTGGATCTTTGAGCCGAGCATGCCTTACCATATTGTATCGCCTCAATAGTTTGTAAGTTAAACTGGCCAGCTCGTACACCTCTTCTTTCCTTTCCGGAAAAGATGCATATTCTCTTGCTCTCCTCATCCAGCTAGCTAACTAGCTAGCTAACGTTAAGCTAACGATAGTTGGCAAGAGTGTGAAGCTTTCCGAATGCAGTCGGTCTGTGAAATTGGTGACCATTTGGAGCTCCATACTGATGGGGCCGCGAATGTACTTGGTCGTCGCTAGCTAGTCTGTTAACTTGGATAGTTAGCCTAGCTAATTGGATAGCATCACTCATAAAGTTGGGCGGTAACTTAGAAGCTGCAGAAGCCCATATGGAGAAAGGCCTGTGCGGGCACATAGCCAGGTTAGCTAGCTATCCAGTTATCCACTCCTGGACTGCGAGAGCAAGGCCCTTCCCAGTCTGATTTTTGTAATGTTAATGGATATACTAATGCACACCTGTCTATTTACTGATGACTAACTTAATGGACATCATTTTACGTTAATAACAATGTTTGCTAACAAACGATTGCGTCGAATTACTTGCTTGTAGTAGCTAGACTGAGTAGCGTAAGTTAGCTGTCTAGCTACTGTGAATGGCCCTCCTCCCTACCTAACGTTGAGCTTTCAGTTTTGACAGGGCGTTTTGACAGCTAACGTTGGGTCAGATGTCATTTGTGTACTTCATTGACATTTTAGCACACGCAGTGCATGGGTAACGTTAGTTTTGGGTTAATTCAAGCTTGTTCGAAAAGTTGGCTGATCAGTCCGTAAATGAAAACGTGCATGACTCTCCACCCATCACAATTCCGAAGTTTGATTTAACGCGTTAGCTGACTGGCAAATTAGTGCTTTGCTTAATTTTTCTGATCAACATACTTGCTAGGTAACTTGTAATAACTAATATTGTTTCCCTTCCCCCCCCCCCCCCCATTTTTTTCCCAGCATTGTCAGTGATGTTGCTGTTGGCGTAAAGGTGAGCATTCCTATTCATTTTCAAAACCAATGGAAGATTTGAACCGTCAGTTGAAACTGTTAACCACTGTTCTTATCCAGAGGCATTTGTCTTTTTTCACGTTAGAATTAGCCAAACTGGTGCATCTTTAAAGATGCGTTATATTGGCTCATTTGTAATGTATTTAGGCATATTATCCGCAGCTTATTGCAGTTGTAAGAGAAATTGTCTAAGATGCTGAAAACCTTTTGTACAGACCTGCTTTGTGACAAATAATACCTTGATTAGGTATCATCGGATCCTTTTTTCTTTTACACTGGAAGAATTTGGAGTAAAAAAAATATATAATCTTAAATGTGGCAAGTATTGTAGATAATAGTACACATTCAGAAAGCAAAGTTGTGCCTGAAATTAAATGAAACTGCCAAAAAGCTTTCTAGATTAAAAGTTTTGTGCATTACGATCAGGTTTAGGTTTTGATCAATATTTAAAGAAGCCAAATGCTCCTGGTGGCATATCAGGTGATTCTTGGGAGGGAAGAACACACAATAGAGCCACTGACTACACATTGACCAAGTGGAATACACCTTGTGAAAAAGAAGTTGAGCATATGGTTTGACATTTGGTACTTGAATTTTGAAATTATTTTCTATGAAATTAGAAAAGCACAAGTTTTTGTGATTACCTGTGTAATTAAAAATATGTTATCTACAGACTTTCAATTGGTAGTAACAAGTAACTATTGGGCTGCTTTAATTTATGAATGAAAATCCGTTAGATAGCTAACTGGCTCACTTTTCTTCTTCAATATTGGCCTATTGTCAGGCTGTGCCAGTATTTGGTATTGCCAATTGACACCAATATGATGAATGAATTACCAGGGTAATGGTGATTCTTTTCTGCAGACCCCCTGTTGAAAGCCAGGGCAGTATAGGCGAGTGGACTGTAAGCAAACTTACAGCCCACTAGCCTATACTTCCTCCTACACTTCCTCCTCATGTCCCTTTGAAGTTGAATTACTGGTTGTCATCGCAGCACCACACACAGTGCACCAGAAGAATGTGATGGGAGTGGGTTTAGGCCATGGACGCACTTGGTCTTCAAGACATGAATGCACGCCCTTGGCTAACATAAACTGTAACGCACCCGGAAGTAAGCTGGTACTGCACACATTTGCACTTTGTGGACTTCAAGGTGCCTCATTGCCTGGCCCCTCTCATCCTGCCCAGTTTCTATTCATGCTCTATGGTGAGAATGGGGAGATAGAAGTGGGATTTGGACTTTAGGTATGTTAGGTATTTAATAGACATTATTTTATTAGATTATTGGTCTTCTGCTGCAGTAACCTGTCCACTTCAAGGTTTGACGTGTTGTGTGTTCAGCGATGCTGTTTTGCCTACCACTGTTCTAAAGTGTAGTTATTTGAGTTACTCTTCCCTCTACCTCTGACCTCTCATTAACATGGTGCTTTCACCCACAGATCTGCTGCTCTCTGAATGTTTTTTGCACCTTTCTCTGTAGACCCTAGAGACTTGTGCATGTGAATCCCAGGGGATCAGCAGTTTCTGAGATTATCAAATTGGGCATTGGGCATTTGTTATTCTTTCTAATTTTTGGTCTGAACAAGGACTGAACCTCTTGGCCATGTCTACATGCTTTATATTGAACTGCAGCCACATGATTGGATGATTAAGTATTTGCATGAACAAGCTGGCATAAAGGTGTGCCTAAAAGTGGTCACTGAGTGCATTTTATGATTTATAGTTGAGGACACATTTATAAGCTATTTACTGCCAACAAAGTTTCCCAGTAACCAAAAGGTTTGGGGCAAGTTGTTAATTAGTTTTAAGTTTGTTGCCTTTGCAAATAAAGCTGCTTCATAAACCTGTTTTTTGGCTAAATGGTTGTCATGAACCTTGTCATCTGGTTTTGCTGGTAATTTAAATTTAAATTCATTTATTGCATCCCTAGTTAGTTCAAATTATTAATTGCCATTTCTTCCAATGCATTCATGCATCTTTTTAAATTTACAATGGGTAGTAACAAGTTGAATAGTTTTAATAGCAGACATATTGGCATTGATAAGATCATGGTGTGCCTGGCATGTTTTGTGCATGTGCAAGTAATTAGGTGGTATTTACATGTCAATCAAGAATATAGATGTGATTTGTAATTTAGTTTGAATGATCCAGGTTTTCATGATTTAACATTGTATATAAAGGCCTATGGCATATCGAAAGGTTAAATGTATGGGGCTAGTTCCATTTAGTAGTGACTGGCTCAGAATATTTGAATGTTTGTAACTGAGTAACAGCTCCCATAAAATGGCTCATAATGGTTCTGTTTCAATAAATTATTTCTGTTATAGGATTTCTTAATTCAGTTTTTCATCAGAAAAATAATTTCTTCAGTGAAAAATAATGCCAATTTTCATTCTCTGGGAAATTATCTGAAAAACAGAATTTGCAATAACGACATTGGTCATCTTTAGTTCCTACGCTACAGTGCATTTGTATTAATATTTGATGCCTACTTTTTTCGAGTTGGTTTTTAGGTACTTATTTACTGCAGTTATTTCCCAACATACACCGGTGTAGGCCGAGAGAAGTTTTTTTCGTCAGAGGTGGCGTTATTACATTCAATTTATTTGTGGGATGTGGCCTTAAGGGGTTCGCATTCAATTTATTGCCACCATAAAAACGTAAGCGATAAAGAACAATTTAGTGGAATTCACTCACAGACAAAACCAAGATGTCCTATTAGAAAGTTAGGTTTGTAATGGCTCCACATTTGCCCGTTCACCCATAAGTCACTTTTAGCGGCGCTCTGAGCACGGTGCTGACTGAACCCCGGACAGCTCGCTGTCTTTGGGGAGAACAGAGGCTCCCGATGAAATTACACCATCTGACACCTTAGACTTGCAAGATTAAAACAACACAAAGGGTGCAACGCAGCCAGTGTTTTATGTTGTCGTTTCCTCAAACTGTCTTTAGAGAGCTGTATTTCATCTGGCCTTACTGTGGAAATGGTGTCTCCCTCTTTTGCAGAGAGGATCAGACGAGCTGCTGTCTAGCAGTCTGTACAGCAGTCCGAGCTCTGGAATGAGCAATATCGTCACCGGTAAGTCCCCCCCCCCCCCCCCCACAATTCAGTGAACTCTCGTTCTTTGCCCTTTCAACAACATTAAAGAATGTTTTTTTTGTTTTTTTCCCCCTCCCCATACTCCTGCTATCCTCTGTCCTCTCATAGTTGTGGTGCTGCTGGAAAAAGTGCAGTCCTTGTATGGTATCCTCTGCTGGGAAGACGCTTGCCAGCAACATTTTGCTTTTTTGTAGGTGTGCTCCCACACATGCAAGATTGAAACTGTGATTATGTATGATTTGCCCTTTAGTCCTAAAATGCATATTGTCTTGTGAATGATTTTTATGTTGAGAGCTGAAAATCGTTTGGCATAAGTGTGGGGTGGTGTGGGGTTGGGCAGGGTGGAGTCCAAACCTTGGAGAGCCGGTTGAATCATTATTTCTGCTAAAAGTGTTGTCACTATTATTGGGCGGACGAGAATGTTGTAACGCTTGTGTTTACAGTAACAACGATTTGTTTTCGAATATTGTTCACAATCGGGAATGACAGTGCAATATTAGCCAGCCATGTCAACTCCTCAGTCTTGCCACGCGCCTCAAAACAAAGCAAAATTCATGAGTGCCTGCGAATCTGCCGTCCGTTGCGGACCACGCATTGTAATCGGCTCCCGCGTTATTTGTCAGTAGTGTGAGGGAGCAGCTGTCATGTAGCCTTTTCTGCTGCTAGTAATAGTTTCCAGCGTAGCAATGCGCTGCGTGGCTTTTCCGCGGCTGTCAGGCTGCCCCTCAGAGGGACTGTTGTTCAGGTGCTACATTCTGCACGCGAAGCGCAGTCTCCCGTCACAGCCACTTCACGGCTCAACTGGCGGGCTGCAGAGTTTCAGCAAGCAGCAGCTGGCAGAACACACTTTAGGGTACAGGTGTCGGTCTCTATTCTCGCAGGCTGATGAAGGACATTGCACCACAGGCACAGGCCTACAGGGTGACCCCAAATTGGGAGTGAAACGTAAACGCTGGGAATAAACCCTTGGTTGAAAGGAATGAGAAGATTGGGAGAGGAGAACAAGTAATATCATTCTCTTCTCTGGTGCACTATGTGAACAATTTTCCTTAGGTGCATATTGGCTCCTCATATTGTCAAAATGTCCGCCTGCCTTCCTATTTCGTGCTTCTATACGGCAGGGAAATTTGGAATTTCTGTGAACACATATTTTTCACTCACGGACCACATCCTTGTATCGCTGCAAAAGAAATCCATTTGTGGGTAACCCAATCACAGGAGATGATGTTCTCCCAATTAAGATCAAATCTGAAATGAAAAAGAGCGGTGTCGGGTTTCATAACACTGGCTTAAGGGCACCACAGTAATACAGTAGAGGAAAGATTAATCTGCACTTTTACTACACTTTAAAAAATGCTACGTACCTGTAATGAGGGTATCTTTTCCACGAGCATTGCTGTAGAACCAGTTAAAGTTCAGTTAATAGCAGATGAATGTACAGAATACCTGCTTGTTTTGAGGTACCTGACATGCTTTTTTTTTTTACCATGTTCTTTCATTCACAGCAAATGGAAATGACAGCAAAAAGCTGAGAGTGGAAGACAGAATGGACTGCCCCCCCTCTCGTGTCCTTCACATCCGAAAGCTCCCCAATGAGGTATCGGAGACAGAGGTCATTGCCCTGGGGCTGCCTTTCGGGAAAGTCACCAATATCCTGACGCTCAAAGGGAAAAATCAGGTGTGTGGCTTACCTGTGAAATGCATGCCTCTCATCTTCGCTCATTTGTGGACCTCATGTGGTGAGATTCAGTATACGAACATCATTCTTGGAGGCAGTAGAAAGGGAAATTGTTGGTCGCAAGTGTTTGTTAGTTGTCTACTGAATATAGACAAACCGACACTGTACCAAAACACTGTATAACTGTACAATTATTCAAGCTCATTGGTTGAAAATTGGTTTTAATTGCCACAGCCAATGGCATTTCAACGTCAGCGTGTTTACAGAGAACGGGGAGGGATAAACAGTGTTTGAAGATGTTTGAAGCTGCTATTCCTCTCTTGACCGTTAGAAGTCAGAAATTACCTATTAAGGTTAAGGTTAAGCTGGACCTACTGAATGCTATAAGTCTTTGATATCCATGGGTGTGCCAAGTACGATTGAAGGCCATTTGACTTGCAGGCATTCTTGGAGCTTGGGACTGAGGAGGCAGCAATGACAATGGTCAACTACTACACTGCTGTTACCCCTCATGTTCGCAACGTGCCTGTTTTCATCCAGTACTCCAATCACAAAGAGTTGAAAACCGACAGTGCCGGAAACCAGGTTGGAATATTTGGTTTATATGTTATGTGTCGTGTATGGGACTTTTTCAAGCTGATGTGCTGTTAATTAATTCTAATTTGCAGTTGTCTAATATTGAGTCTCGTAACTGGGGGTTGGCAGCCTGTAATTGGTTGTGATATCACTCAGGAAAATTGGGTTTCTCTTGGTTTATTAAAGTTTTGGTTGGGTTGAGCCATATCGGAGAGATTGACGGCATTATTAGATTACTTCTAAACTGTGTAGCCAGACCCTGTACGTCCAGGAGTTTCTGGTCATATGGCAATGTTATTTAAGCTTAGTTCTTGCAAAAGACTCCCACATTTACATAGGCAGAGTAATCATGCAAGTTATTAAAATAATAGGCTTATGTCTGTGCATAAACAAACAAACAAAAATGAGTCACCAGTGGTTTATTAAAGTAATTGCAGGCTGCTAAAAGGAGGCTGTTTGTTTTCTTCATTGATAGAACATGAAAAATCACTGTTTTGGACAACAAAGTGAGAAGATGAAGAGTGTTGAGCACTCAGTTAGAATTGTCAAAATTTAGAAAAGGTGGCATTGGAATTTAGAAAAGTTGTTAGTTTGGTTGAAAGTCATACAGCACCACCAGTTGGAAAAAATTAGTACGGAGCTGTGTGTGCTCGACATTTCTCAGAAATTGCCATTCGATCACATTGCTGGCCTGTTGGGCTAAGCTGGCTAGCTTCACTCAGGCCATGTGTTTGTCTCCCTTCTGGAAGCGAGCTCAAGCTGTCCTTCAGGCTGTATCGGCTGTCCAGGCAGGAGGAACACCCACGTCAGGCTCAACGGCCAGCGAGAGCGCGCTAACTCCCGCCCCGAGCCCCGTCCTCAGAATAATCATCGACAACATGTTCTACCCCGTCACACTGGACGTCCTTCAGCAGGTCAGTGGATTTGTGTATCAAATCTTTTCCGTCGTGTTGCCTCTTTGTGGTGTAGTGGTCCTGGTTGTCCGTGATAGGGCCCGTGATGGAGCTTGCGGTCCAATACGTAATTGTTTTGAATTCACACTTTTCTACGTTTTTCTGAGCTTTTCTGGTGGATATGAAACTCCATACTTTCTGGTCCTCTTGGTTGGCTCAATTGCACTCGGCAAGATCAATCGAGCGCGGCAAAGTATTCGAATCCGAACTGATTACGAGTCTGAACCATGTCTGCTCGCCATACGCATGTATGGTTTGGGCCTGACACATACGCTCTCCTCCAGTTGTACCTCAGCCTAGGTCCAGACCGGCTTCCCGATGTGATGGCAGGTGTAGGGCAAATCGGTCAGAGGAGAATGAGCTGTGTTTGTAACACTGAGGACCTCCAAAGGACATTTGTTGCTAAAGCGGGCCTCCAAAATAGGAATGGTGCTGTGCCTTAGTGTTGGGTAAAGAAAGGACAGGTTTCTTACTGTTTTGTTCTCGCTGTAATGAACAGCGCTTCCCGAGCAGTGTGTGATTGCGCAGTGGTCCTTAACTGGATGGATTTGCATAGGCGGAGGCCCTAATACAAGCAGACGCTGATGTGCTGCTCCAGGGTCTGCAGCCGGATAGCACTGCGCAGAGCAGACCAGGGGCGGTGCGCATTATGCAGCTGGGGAAACGTCGCTCACAGTATTGATGAAGCTAATTACCCAACATTAAACCCTTTATTTCCACAAAAGTGCAGATTTAAAGACATTTCAAACAAGGCCCGTTATTGTCCTACACTTAAATGCTCATTATGCGCGATTTCATTGCTGCCAGCTTAACTAGAATAAACTAGTTTTCCTGTTTGCTCTTTCTGCAGGCTGTTTAGCTTTGGCTCAATTCTTTTGAAAGATGACCTTGTTTGCAGAACCGTTTGCACTAACAACCGCATTCCGCCCCTCTCCCTCTTATTGGTAGATTTTTTCGAAGTTCGGAACGGTCATGAAGATCATCACATTCACAAAGAACAACCAGTTCCAAGCTTTGCTGCAGTTTAATGATCCTGTGAACGCTCAGCAAGCCAAACTGGTGAGTGACTGAGAGGACATCCGCTCTCTTCATCTCTTTCCAAAGCGACTGGGAGGCTATTTACAGAGCTGTGATCAGTGCTCCCCTTTTGCCGTGTAGGCCCTGGACGGTCAGAACATCTACAACGCCTGCTGCACATTGCGCATCGACTTCTCCAAGCTGGTCAACCTAAACGTCAAGTACAACAATGACAAGAGCCGGGACTACACCAGGCCGGAGCTGCCCGCGGGAGACGGGCAGCCGGCCGTGGACCCGTCGGTCGCTGCGGCCTTCAACAAGGACTCCACCTCGCTGCTCGGTAAGCGGGGAGGCGGGGGTGCCCTCCATTTCCCCATCATCAGGGCTCAAGGGCTGAAGCCCGTCAGCCCTCTCGCTTACTAACTCTCTCCATGGCTATCTTAACCAAGTTAAACTTATACAGTGAGGACCAGAAGTAATTGCACAGTGACTCATTTTTTTGTTATTTTAGTTCTGTACTTTTGCACACTTTGGTTTGAAAGGATGCGATGAAGAGGGTGAAGTTCGGACTGTCAGCTTTATGTTGAGGGTGTTTTCATCCATAGCGGATGAACCGTTTAGAAATTATTGCAAATTTTGTACATAGCCCCCCCCACACACACACATTTTCAGGCATCCAAACATATAGAACAGTTTATCATAATGTAATCTTTTTATTTTATTTTTGTATTTTTTTTACTTTGTTCGCATATCCTTTGGGTATCTTCCCTGGTGATGCTCTGCCAGGCCTGTACTGCAGCCATCGTCTCATTGTTTCGGGGACCTATTGCCTTCAGTCTCCTGTTTGATTCAATTGGATTCAGAACCAGTAATTGACTTGGCCAGTCAAGGATTTTACTTTTTGGCCATCAAAAACCCCTTAGTTGCTCTAGCATGTTTTCGGGTCATAATCTTGTTGCGTGATGAAGTGCCAATAAGTTTGGAGGCACTGGCAGCCATACAGGTCCAAGCCATAACACCCCATCCTCCATGCTTTGGATCATGGGCATTTCCTTTTTCTCCATACTTTTCATCACTTTCATCGTCTTGTTCCAGAACTCTTGGGGCTCTTTTTTAATATCACCTTTCTGTTCTTCATCCCCATCAGTGGTTTGCATCACCTTCTCTAGTCCTGCTGGTGTAGTTTTATGCGTATGGTCGACTTTAACTCATGTACCCCTGCATCCAGGACAGTGTTTTATTCGGCTGTTTAGGGGGGGGTTTATTCACCATAGATTATTCCCCAGTCATCAGCTAGAGTGGTCTTCCTCGGTCTACCGGGTCTTTTGACATAATTGAGTTCACCAGTTTTTTTTCTTGTTAATAATTCACCAAACTGTTGAATTGGGCATGCCCAGGGTTTTTGCATGTTTGTGATTGATTTTCATTTTCATTTCATTATGGCCAGCTTAATTTTCATCAACACTGTCTTCCTCATGTTGTCACACCCCAATAACAATCTCCAAAGGCAATCGCAAAGTCTAGAATCAAGGCCAGACATCAAAAGCTCTCTTCTGCATTCACTAACAACACAAATGAATACTCCTGCATAATGAAACGCATCTGTGAATCCAATTCAATGAATTCAACAAATACTTGTAGTGCCTTAAAATGGGGGGGACCATGTACAAACGGTGCTAACATTTCTAAATGGTTAATCAAATATGGATGAAAATTCCCTCAAATTAAAACTGACAGTCTGTACTTCAACCTCCTTGTCATTGTATCCTTTCAAACTTTCAAAAAGTGCTAGAGTACAGGACCAAAATGTGTTGCTGTCCAATTACTTATGGTGCTCACTGTTTGTCCTGGTCTGTATCTAAATTTCTCGACACCTTTCACCACAACCCCATCGCGTCCGCCTCCCCTGGTACGGGGGCCTTTAAAGAGGGGGTCATTCAACACCCCGGCAAAAAAAATGTCGGAGATAGTCTTCTTTTGCGTGACTTGCCACTGTCTAGGATGTACTGGACTGTTTGAAATTGAGGTGAAGCGCGGTTGTGATGGGCAAAAAGAAGGAGAGAATATAATGGAATTTGGGTTGATTTATAGCCTGCTCCTCGCATGCCAGAGGAGCCTTTGAGGTAATTGGGCAACGTTTAAACAGTCTTTAGGGGGACATAATGTAATGCTGATTGAGAATTATACTTGGCCAGTGAATTTGTTTTCTCGTACTATATTGTACTAGACTTTAAAAAACAGCTCCCTCTGTCAAAGGAATTTAATGCACACATTTCCCTTAGGTACTCCATCTGGAATGGTAGCTCCATATTCTAGTGGTGGAGGGTTTCCGTCTTCTCTTGGCTTTGCACAGGGTGGAGGTACCTATACTTCCATTATGATCTATTCTTTCTTTCTGTTGCTAACACCATTTCTATCATTCTGAGAACATACGCAAGTGTAGTTTTGTCTCTTGCAGTAAATGTTTATTTTTTGTTAACTGCATCTCAAAATGTGTGTTGCACAGCTTTGCATCCCAGTGGCATATGCCTAAACAAACACTGTAACTTTTGAATGCCATTTGGGGAGAGATTCAGTAACTGTCACAGGCAACTTTCTTATTAATTTTTACTGCAGGTTTTATTCACCCTACACCTTACTGGAATGTGTTTGCAGATCATTTCTTAAGTGAGCCAAGGTGTTTATATGGTTCAGGCAATTACATTGAAACACAACTGGAAACTAACACCAAAGTTGCCTACAGTTTCTGTTCAGAATTCAGTCCAACCTAACCACATACCCGATCAGAAACAGATTCTAACACCCTATGGCCATCTAACACCCTGTCTCTCTTGCAGCTGTGGTGACTGTTGTAACTCTTGCATTGTGAGAGGGCTATAAAGGCCGAATTGAGCAGGGTTGCGGTGGAATAAGATGCGAGCGAGTTCCACGCACACGCGTATGTGCGGTTGTCTTGTTGTGGTGGACCTAGGTTAGGTTGCAGGGCAGTGCCGCAGCTTGGACTGAGTTGGCCTGGCATGCCCACCCCTCCCGCAGGGTGATTGGCCACCGGGTTTGATTGGCGTTTTGCCGTTGCAGGAGCCTTGAGTCCGCTGAGCGCGGCGGCTGCAGCAGCCGCTGCCGCTGGGAGGGTGGCTCTGTCCGGGCACTCGGGCTCCAGCGGCGTTCTGCTCGTCAGCAACCTCAACGAGGAGGTCAGTGCGTCTCCTCACCGCCGGTCCGCTCACACCCCTTCTGCAGCCTGGCCTTGTGTACCATTGTCTTTTTCTGTGTGCAAATACCATGGGTGGAATTTGTGTATTTTTGGGCAGAATTTTTAATAAGTTAAACAGTTCGTTTTGGTTAATTATATTTTTTAAAAACTTATATATTTTTTTGCTGTTGCCAAATTAAAAACCCTGTGTAATTACTTATATTGAAAAAGTGTTTTTATCTATAAGGCTTTTCGGCTTGGTGATCCGTTTGACCATATTTGTGCTAACCTTTCCAAATTAATTCAATAGTTTATGCAATATGTAATATTTAATCTGTAATATAATGATAATGAAAAGTAGTTTTTGTACCATTAATTATACTTTGTCCGTGACATTTTTTCTCTTATTGCTTGCCTTTGTTATGCCCTTTCTGTGTGAGCACTTTTATGGAATACATTTTTCTTCCAAGGTTCTCTCCGTGAGAATTGATAAGGGCTTGTTCCCAGCTTCTCGTCTGTTTTCCTTCCAAATTTTGGTCACTGCCTCTTAAACACCCTCTCTTCTGTTCTCCTGCTTAATTGTTGTCTTCGGTCTTGTAGACACTAGTACTAGCACCAACAAATTAAAACCGCTATTGTGTGCGTAGCCTTTCCTTTTGTATGACTGTGTGAACTGCTGATCATTAACTGTTGGTCGTTTCTCTCTGGTTTGCCTTATCTCTATGCTCTGAAAGCTGGTGCCAAATGTGAGACTTACTCTTGAGCAGGGATCTCAAACTCGAATTGTGGCTGGCTTCTGATGCCTTCCTGAATTTAAGTGCTTAATTTGGGTCATTGATTGGCTTAAAGAGTATGCACATCATGCTTCAAAGTCCTAAAGGAAAGTGCAAAAACCAGCAGAGACTGCGGCCCTTAAAGAATATTTAAAAAATAAGGCTGTCGAGTTTTTTCCCTGTACAGCTGCATGGCACAGACTGATCCTAGTGCACGTTGTTTAGCAATATACAGTAGAACCTCAGAGATCCGAACCTCAGAAAACTGAGAAGTCTGGTCAACCTGTGATGGATGGAATCAGAAGTATATCATCAATATAAAATCACAAAAAGAAACATGTAATTAAGTAAGTTAATTGAGAAAACATGAAATAAGTTCACAATTAGCATAAAATTCACTGTTGGATGGAAGCGAGAAGCAGGCAAATTTTGCCAATTGCCAATGCAAGCAGCAGCTTTGAAACCTTGTTGCTTTGCCAACTTCACTTTACGGATTTGTAAAGCCTATTGTTGGTTGATTGCACTTCATATGACCGCTAGCCCACTGTTTGGGCAAATGTCATTGAAGTTACTGGTTCATTTAGGCTCAAAATGTACTGAACTGAAATAAATATTTATTTATTTCGGAAAGTTGGTTTATTTCAGAGTTCCGAACGACCTTCATTGCCGATGTGTTTGGTTGTCTGAGGTTCTACTGTACTTGCATTTCATACACTGCCTCGCCTCTCAAAAGCTATTCAACCCTTATCTTCTGTTATGGTCACAAGCCCTTTTCTTTCCTCGTTATTATAAGCTGTTATTTGTTGATATGAATGTATTTTGCCCATCTTTGTCTTGGGTGACTGCATTTGACATAATTGTTTTTGTACGTGTGTGTATATAAAACACAAACCAGCCATTTTCTGACCAAACTTCAGCATTTTCTGTATACTGACTGAAATTTTATTTTTTGTTCCCCATTTTTTTTTATTCTGCATTGCTATGCCCTTTCCCTCCTTCCTTCCTCTTTTCACCCATGTTTATCCACCTCCCTCTTCTTTTTCATTACCCCCTCCACCTTAATTTTATTTATGTTTTTTTTTTTTTGGGGCCTTGGACCCCGATTAACTGCCTTGAACCATGATCCATGACCGCCTCACCATTCTACGGGAAACCACCCCTCGTTATGGATGATCTGTTCATCTCCGCTCTTCCTCGACTCTGCTCTCTTCCTGTCTTCTCTCCTTCTAAAGATGGTTACGCCCCAAAGTCTGTTTACCCTCTTCGGTATGTTATCGTTAGCACTCCTACTTTTTATCTGTTGTTGTTGTTGTTATTATTATTATTATTATTATTATTATTATTATTTCATTTAAAGCAGTTGTAGCTGTAGTATCTTTCTTTTTGATTATTTTAATTTGGTCATGCCTCTCTCTGGCTTCTGCAGTCTCTTCATAGACAGGTTTTTAATGCATGGTAAAATAATTTAGCATGTAGTTTTAGTTACCATTTCATATAACTTGTTTTGGGCGTGTATCATATTCTCTTCAAATGTCTATTTAGATTTTTTTCTGAATTATTTTCAGTGAATGCTCTGTCTTTGCGATCTAAATTTCAAGCTTCTGAGCTAACTGTTCCCCAATATCCATCTTTCTTCCTCTTCACTGCTTTTCCGTACTTTTAGGCGTTTATGGTGATGCTCAACGCGTGAAGATACTGTATAATAAGAAAGACAGTGCACTTATACAAATGGCAGATGCAAATCAAGCCCAATTAGGTAAGATCCTATGCTTATACAGAATCTTTGTATAGATGTTACAGAAATTTGAATTGCTTGGTTGTAAAGTTATCACTCTTCCAGAGAAGGAGCAAGTAAACTTTTTACCTTTAACTGTAGTCCCTCACACAATGTCATTGTGAAATGGTAATTATATTTCTGTTTCTGTATCAGCAATGAGTCATCTAAACGGTCAGAAGATGTATGGAAAAATCATCCGGGTGACTTTGTCGAAGCACCAAACGGTACAGCTACCAAGGGAAGGACTGGACGACCAAGGGCTCACAAAAGACTTTACGAACTCTCCGTTGCATCGCTTCAAAAAGCCCGGCTCGAAGAACTTCCAGAACATCTTTCCTCCCTCCGCTACCCTCCATCTGTCTAACATCCCGTGAGTGATGAACGGATTGTGTGCGTAGAGTGTCTTTCCATCGACAGTTTAAATTCTAACCCTTCTCCATTTTGCAGACAAGACGTAACCGAAGAAGACCTCAGACTACTGTTCTCCAACACCGGTGGCACTGTGAAAGCCTTCAAATTTTTCCAGTAAGACCTCTCGTTGCCACAGCTGTCTAAGGGCGGGCGTACATTATATGGCTTCCTCGCGGGTTACGACATCAGGAGCTCAGTTGGTACCCTGGCACTTTGCGAGGTCAGACTGTGACAACCGATCGGATGACGGTATAGGCTTGGGATCCTCAACTCCAATCCAAATCCTACCCAGGTTTTCTTTTCTCCTTGGTAATTAACTGAACAAATAGTGCTACTGATTGGCCTGACTGTCTTCACACCTGACTCTCAGGTAAAGGGAGGGTGGAAAACCAGCAGTTCCCGGCCCTCAAGGACCATGAGTTGAGGAACAGAGGTTTGGGCTATGCAGCCTCCCAACCAGATCTGAAAAACGACATACACAGAAACCTGATTGGTCAGCGGGAATCGAAGGCCTCTCGCAGGATTAATGGAGTTAAGCTAGCTCCTTGACCTTCGCCCTGCACTCATGAAGTTCAATCCGATGGTGTCCATGTTTTTGACATATAAACAAGCCTATAAACCAGGTTGGATCGATTTGGCAAGGTATCTCATACCTAGTTGTTAGGGATATTAAGACCTAAAGTGGTTCTTACGATTTTGGTCCAGATTTAATAAAATGAAACAATCGGAAGCCCGCAACTGGTATAATGTATGCCTGCCCTCCATTAAAAAAGTGTGAGAGCACTCGCCTGTTCACAATTCTGTGAGAATAGATTTTCCATCTAATTGTGACTTCTTTTTTTTTTCTGCAGGGATCACAAAATGGCCCTGTTGCAAATGTCGACTGTTGAAGAAGCGATACAAGCCCTGATAGACCTCCACAATTACAACATGGGAGACAACCATCACCTGAGAGTCTCCTTCTCCAAATCCACCATCTGAACACAGCGCCCATGCTGGTCCACGTCTTCATGCTGTCTAGCAGCATTACCCATTGACTTTTTCCGGACATTGGGGACCACTTTGACACATTACGTTGCGTCAGTCATTCCTTAAGAAAATATGGATTATCAAGTAAAAAACATTTGAGAAAATGGTTATACTTGGTGTGCTTTCACAAGACGATTCCCACCCACCCTCCCTCCTTGATATGTTAAGCCAGCCATTAACCTCTTCCCATTTCTTCATATGAAGGAAGCGAGTTGGGTCCTCTCTATTATAATTAGTTGACAATATGTGCCTTACTTGATAAAATAGTATCATCACTTTTACATCTGTACAATTGATAGTAGTCGGCTGTTTAGGCACATTGGATCTGATGGTATTTGATGTTGATTTGTAAAAAAATAATTTTTTTTTTCTCCCCATTTTTGTTTATCTGTACAGTTTGTGAAGTTCGGCGATTTGAAAGTGTATTCTTGTTTAGCTCTGATCTAATTTTTCATTTTTTGTTTTTCTTTTTAAATTCATCTTTGGTTGTTACAGAATGAAGAACGGTGGAAAAAGATTTGGAATGAATGGTGACGCTTGAAGAAACCATGATTTTGTAATGCATACTGAGGGGCTTTATGACAACAGAAGGTCGAGTTTTAACCTGGGTTTAATTGCAGTAAGATCATTTTAACCTTTTTAAAACCTTGTTTACACTCCGTACCCACCGCTGATTATAGTATAAATGTTGCTTGTGACTGAATATACTTTAGGTGTTGTTCAACCTTCCCTATGTGCATTTATTGCCATTTTTTTGTTTGTATTCAAGATTTAAAATGGCTGTGGTTTTCTGAGCATGTACTGACTGGTCTAAATAGTTCTGGGACAAACTGCTGTTGCATGCATTTGTAAAAAGCTAACAGAAGTGAGCCTATAGTGATGTCATCGTGTGGCAGTTTTCTGAAGAGGACAACCTGATGGGACCAAAGTTTATGTGCCTTTAGTCTTAATTTACATTGCATTGTAAAAAAGAAGAAAAAAAGTAAGAAAAAAAAATCCTTTTTTGAACCTCAAATATTTTGTATTTCAAAAAATAAGCATTCAGACTTTATAGCAAACATGGCTCATATTTGACAAGAAAATTCTTTGGACGGTTATTTGATCACAACTGTATCCACCCTCGTTTCAGGAATGAATCTATGACCCAATCCCCATCCCCTTCCAACAAAAACCCCCCACCCTACACTTCTCAGATACAGTAGGTGGTGCATCTAAGAACAATAATACAAACGATGGCTGTCTTGAGGGGGGGAAAAAAGAAGAAAAAAAAGTCATGTATATTTTCTATATTAGTTGAGTTTTTACATCTTTAGTAATGTAAAATTCAGTATAGTTTGGAAGCGGCACAATTAAAGGTTAATTTTTCTAACAAGTTGGGAGGTTTGATGGCTGTGTTTGATTTCTCTCTTGCGTGTACTCTGCTTTACCTCTGTAGCATGCTCAATAAACACTTCTGTAGCTCTGTGTTCACCTCCTCTGTCTCTCTGCCGCCTCTCTCTCCTCTCGTTCACCGCCCCACTTTGCTTCTGATATCATGTTCTTTGCCAGGGTGGGAAAGGCGCACCTCATTTGGATAAATTGCCAATCAAGTTTGGGTATGCGGCGAGTGGAACCACCAAAATGTGGTGAAAACGATTTCCCACCCTGCTATGCTCTTGCTTCAAACTGATCTACCTACTTGCCTTACTCTTTGTTTTGTCTCTTCAGTTGTATCTACTAATCAGTCTCCTAGGGTCCCATGCTTCTCTGCTGCAAATCCATCTCTCACCTTTCTGCTGTGAAGGCCTCTGTCTTCAACCCTCTCTCTCGGGGGAAAAAAAAGCTTGTGCAGCATTCTGATATTAAGCATTTTTGTTTGATGCTTAAAATATCAACTATTTTCTCGTTTTTATTAGTACAAAGGATATCTAACCGCTCCCAGTACACGCATACTGAGAAATATGAATAGCAGTGTGTATTTATGTATGATGGACTGGTCACTGAAGAACGTGCCTGAACGCACGGTTCTCAGTGTTAAGACAAATCAGGAGTGCTTAATCTGTCAGAGTGCCTAAGGAGTATCTATACGCTGTTTTCAAGGCCTGCACTCTGCTGATGGAAAGTAAACCACAAAAGCCAACAGATGTGGCCTTCAAGAACTGGAGTTGTGTGCATAATTGCATGACATGATTGAATAGGATGAACAGACAGGGTAAAAACAGACTTATGAAAACCACCCTTTTGAGATGTTGTTCAGTACTCTTCCCGGGCGCTAAGGTGAGAGTATTTTGAGATCTCTTGGTCTGACCGTGGCTTTCAAGACTAGTTTAGAGCAGATGGTGCACAAATTAGAAGTTGCATGGATGCTTCAATATAATCAGTACTAGCTATCAGACAACGATCCGAGGGTCCAGAGTTTTTGCTCCGAATTGATGCCAGTGATCTAGTGATCTATAGACATTATTGCAGGATTTGAACATAACCTCACCCAAACATTTATGATTTCACTGGATTAATGTGACGTTTTAGTGCACTTAATCCTGTGACCTGAAAAAATTAGTTTTATATTCCTAGACCTAGAGTTCAGCAATGCAGTAATGCGACTTCCAAATTCGCTTCCCAAAGTAGAACTATTTAAACGCTCAACATTAAACATTTTAATTATGGCCCCATTAGCAATATGTACACGTCTCAGAATACTTCATTTTCTGCAGTGTAATGCATCCGATTATAACTTGTTCATTTGTAAGAACAGGGTAACGTCTTCGCAGATGTATGGCTCCGCTCCATCTATCCATATTCGTAACAGTGTACAAAGGGTCCAAGTCATTTTGTTTTCCAGAATTCTGATTTGAAATATGAAGTTTGCTCTTTTCCCCTGAACTTTTTGAGTTACTTTGAAATCCTTGAGTCAAGTCTGTGTAGCGGCCTTCCATGATGGACGTCCTGTCTGCTTGTGTCTGATGAAGACAATTCCCCAGCCTCCCGTGGACTCGAGATCTGTATGGTGCGATTCATCACGGTGCATCGCCGCTTTTATTTTGCACACTTAAAGCAGAATGCTTGCGCTCTCTATCTACCTATATATAAAAAAAATGATACTATAAATCAGAACATGGACCGAGACCAAATCAATACTTTGTCTAACCCATGAATCATGGTTTAGACATCTGTTTCCTTACACCATATCAAAATCAAAAAAGGTGCCTAGATTTTTCCACTGGCTGGATTGTTATTTGAACAAAACAAAAATGAAATGACGCAATTTGTGTGTAGAAATTGCATGTAACATTTACTGCAGTAAAGTTGAATCACTTAAAAAACTTTACTTAATTTGCTTAGTTTCACATTACGTGATTATTGTTTGTCTCTTGACATCGAAGTACTTATGTGGTGACAATAACATTTATAAAATTTGAAATGCACTCAATAAGCACTGCTTGCTCTTAAAACTTGTTTTTTTAGTTCAGAGTAACATAACCCTCTTATATGAGAGGCAGACAAAAGCGTTATCATTGGTGGCAAAGGATTAGTCTACTTGAAGTTTCAATATGAAGTGAAATCCGATCAGAAACTAAGGCATGGGAGAAGCTTAATTAAGGTTTTGATATTATCCACCTTAGATATTTATCTAAATATTAAAAGTGCAGAGAACACTTCTGTGGAGTGAGGTGTGTTTGTGTAGAACTACACAAATTAGATGCCTTTATCGTTGTGGACATTGACATTGACAAATGAAGTAATTTATTCCCATTTCTTAAGAATAGCCCAGTTTAATATGCTATGTTAAACAAATAATGGTATATTTTTAGTTTTTCATATAATGCATTATCAAGAATGATCTTTTTGTTAACTAATTTTCCTCAGGCATAATTAAGATGAAATTCACTAACATGACATTATTTTGTTTATATATTTTTTGTTAATATCTTTGGATATTGTGTGCTCCTTATGCTCCTTACTTTCTGTTTTACAAAGAGATCATTTGTTTTGAAATTACTGTGTAGGTATCGGTTACCTTGCTGGTATTGCACAGACAGGGAAACTTTTTTTAACTTAGGCCACAGAGTTTTGTGTTCCGCCTTTGTCAGATCTGGGCTCCCTGTCCCAGTTAAAAATGCTTGTTAGCGAGACTATCGTACATTTTGGTGTCACTCTTCGTATCTCGTAAAATAATTGGGAGAAAAGGCAGGTACAAATTAAAATGCCACTGCCACCACAGGAGCAGCATCCCCACCTCAGTCCACCCAGCCAATCCAAAAAACCAACACCCCCACCTGAGTCCACCCAGCCAATCTGAAAAACCAATACCCCCACCTCAGTCCACCCAGCCAATCCAAAAGCCATTCTCTCGGCCAGGGGCCTGTTCAATTGGAAAACGTTTTGCTATGGTGGGGGCCTGAATCAATAATGAAGTGGGCCAATGATTTAAGCCTGGAGAATGTATAGAATGGCATGGCATTCTCAGATGCTAGTAGAAAACCATACCTACATCAGTCAGTCTGGATATTATATCAAGAGGATATTCTATACGCCACCATTTCCTTTTAAATAACATTTTGCTATGTTTTGTTGTGGCTGAACGTGAATCGAGCTTCTTATAAGGCCCAATGATAAGGTAACGTGCCACAGCCATAGTGATTACGATGAATCACAGCTGTAGCTATACCTGTGAGTGGGGCTGGTGCTGCCACTTCAAACTATGTATGTTTCAGACATACACGTGATGAGATGAGGCTACATTCACGACGGAAACTGCACCACAGCCTCTGTAATCCCTCCACATGAAAGTACTACAATCTACTGTGAAAGTACTGTGTCCTTTGTCATGTCCAATGCATATGGCATGCCACAAATAATGCAATGACTGACTGACAATGTCTGAGGTATTTTAATGTTCCAACTGATCCATCTGAAATGCATTCTTACCATTGCAAAGGTTTGCTGAATCATTGACCTAGCCCTGACAGATACATGATTTAAATTGATTTAAAATACATGACAGTTACAGTTTGTTCTGGGGTCAATATATGGACTAAGTAGCCATGACTTTAAATATGGTGTCCTACAAAAGTTGATGGTTATAAAGCATTTCTCCTGCTTTCCTTGTGCCTCTCATTTATGTAGCTTACAATAATAAGATCCAGTGACTAAATAACACAGTTATGTCATGGGACTGCATACAGTAACTGAACATATTTAAAATAGACAAATTGAAATAATATATTTCTCGCATTTGTGTTGTGTTGTGGAACATTCATATGCTCTTAAGATTCAGACCACCACCAAAATAGTACAATGCGCCAGCATTTGAGTTAAAAGCCGGTTTGTGCTGTTTTAAGTGCAAATGCATTATTCAACACCAAAAATTTACAGCACTGATTATTTATATCGAAAGAGCCCCGATTCCACCGTCTAAACCATGTTTATACAAACAGGATTACGTCAGACCATGAAACTACCCAACCAAAAAATATTCCATTTGCACGAGACAAAACTAGCGATTTCACTTGTGCCCAGGCATGTTTGCGATTGCGTTGTCACCGATATAGGGCCGAAGCGTCTTCCTCCAGATCTCTGTGCAAAGCTAGCTTTGGGCTGGGGTGTGAAGAGAAACAGCTGGTGACATCACATGCTTTAGAGGAGAGTGTGTGCTTGTTGACATTCCCGTATTGGCAGCAGAGATTACAGCATGGGAATGAAGAAGCATAAAAAATAAATGTGTGTAAGAAAAAGAAAATACAAAAATGGAAAAAATCTAATAATTGTCCTAATAATAGAAAAGACTAATATTTGGAAACATACTGTACAATCAGTCAGAACAAAGATTACAAAAAAATACAGCGTCAATAAAGTGAAATCTATGGAACTGTTAATAAATGAGATTCAAAGTGGTGCCTACTGATGGTGACAGTATTTGCTTATGTGCTCCGAGGGAAGGTTTGTGCTCTGCTGCAGACAACAGCCTGGATGTCCCTCCTGCTTACTTCCCTCTGAGACTGTTGCTTGCTGCTGGCAACAACTTTCTGCACTTTGTGTTGACAGCATGATGCATTTCTCCAGCCCACTGCTCAAACGACATATAAAGAAGCAAAGGAAAAAAGGTGTTATTCTACTTTCAGTTGCAGTGTTTTTACACCCCCCCCCCCCCCCCCCCCCCGCCCCGAGTTGTAAAATTACATTATCAAAAAAAACCCAAAAGAAAATCCAAAATTTCAAAGGCAAATGTGTCACCAGTCTCTAACATCCATCCATCCATCCATTATCTGAACCCGCTTATCCTGATCAGGGTCGCAGGGGGGCTGGAGCCTATCCCAGCATACATTGGGCGAAAGGCAGGAATACACCCTGGACAGGTCGCCAGTCTATCGCAGGGCACACACACCATTCACTCACACACTCATACCTACGGGCAATTTAGACTCTCCAATCAGCCTAACGTGCATGTCTTTGGACTGTGGGAGGAAACCGGAGTACCCGGAGGAAACCCACGCAGACACGGGGAGAACATGCAAACTCCGCACAGAGAGGCCCCGGCCGACGGGGATTCGAACCCAGGACCTCCTTGCTGTGAGGCGGCAGTGCTACCCACTGCACCATCCGTGCCGCCTGCCAGTCTCTAACAGTACTATTTTAAATTATATGAGAAGACTTACTGTCAAATTTCTTCTTTTGGAAGAATATTTTGAGGGTGCCGTCCACAATGTAACCACCTAACAGACTGATTGGAATGGTCAGCATGGTGCTGGATTTGAGATATCCACTCTCTCATATACAGTAAAACTACAATATCAATCAGACATTTTAAACACTAAAACTCTGGGGGAACTTACACTATTTGCACGTGATACGCAGTTGCTATCATCAATGAGATATCTATTGTGTTTTATAATTGGTGGTATAAAAATAAAAATGTACATATCTCACTAACTGACCTGCATTGCTTATGAGTGAAAGTTTCCTGTCATATCATGATGTTGGCTGTCATGGTGGCCACCACTGAAGGATATAAGAAAAACCTGTTTCAAACATAAATCTTAATGGGAATATTATGTGGGGATTGGTGATAGCAACATAATGTTTTATTCTATAATCAAGGATCAAGGATTGCAGTTTAAGAATTATAGAGAGTGGTTTTATCTTGGAGTCACCTAGTCTAGAACGGCCTATGCGGCCTGTAGCGTAGTGGTTGTCTCCTGCTTAGTTTAATCAACTGTAAGTCGCTTTGGATAAAAGCATCAGTCAAATGACATGTAATGTCATGTAAAAAAAAGAAAAGAACAACATAACATGGCACCTCCATAACAGCAAACCCTTTGGAACAGTGGCACAGTCCTTACTGACAAAAGTTTTTGCTATACACACCATCAATATGTTTGGTGGCAAAATGGAATGCACACAAAGAGAAGCATCTCATACCTACTACCTACAGTTGTCGTTCATTGATGTTTTGGAGTTGTTTTGCTGCCAGTGGTCCAGGGGCACTATTTAAGATCAATGGCACAATGAATTCAACAGAGTACCGGGAAATCTTGGCAGACAATCTGGTTGCCTTGACTAGGAAACTGAGTTTGGTCGTAGGTAGATTGTCCAACGGGACAATGACTCCAAGCATACATCACAATTCACACAGAAATGGTTAAGTAAAAACAACAGAAATGTTCTGCAATGGCCATCTCAGAGGGGGGTATATCCCAAGGATATCAATGATTCTGTTTATCAAGTTCAGCATGCAGGAATGGTCAAAACACCCTCCAAATGTGTTCTCTAACCTTATCACAAATTATAAGAAAATACTCATGGCTGTCATCTTTTGGGGAAATTGTTTAATTAGAAAAAATGTAGGACTTTGGTTGATTCCATTGAATCATTAATAAAGCACACTACTTTACACATGTTGGAAAATAAAGTTTGTAAAAAAATAATAGTCAATAATTGTATTGTTTTTTAGTTTACAGCGCTTTCTGTGCATATTCATCTTCCTGTACAGATTCTGCACCAATCCCACTGTACCTTTTCAGCACAGACTCCTACTGGGGGAATCAATCAAATGTGCTTTGGGGTATATGCAATATGGAACCTCTGGATTAATATGGTGGCATACTCCAATAAGGGTTATTTTGCTTGCTGCATTTGAATACCAATGAAAATTTGTTTTCATGGAGTGATTGACACCATTGATTAATTCTGGTTCGTCAGCATAAATAGCAGCCATTTTATGCTAAGAGTGTGGTTTGGATTGCACATTTCTGGCACGCTAAATTCAGTCTAATATTCTCCATAGAAGCTGCAGGATGGCTCATTATGTTAGGCCACTGTCTTGATGCATGGATGGGCCCATCAGTCTGCTACTGAATCTGGACCATGCCAGCACTGACTGTGGCTGGTAGCCCAGAATGGTGGCACACAGTTGGCACCAGTGGCGCCAAGGATGGCATGGTTTCAACTGGCTGGCATAACACTTACAGCATCTCTTCGCTCTGTAGCAACCCCTGCTGGCTGATTGGGTGCTGGCAAATTAATCTCTGGAGTTGAACATGAAAACTCTTCACCCGACTCATGTCTGTGCGAGCTGGGCTTGCCAACTGTGTTGTTATATCTTCTTGTGCTTCACTGGAGACCATTCATGTCTGCACTATCCCTAATCTACCATTAATGTAATAATATGTAAGGTATGAATTATGGATGCACCAATATCAAAATTTTCCTTGTCATGTCTGATAATTGATCATCACCGATAATTTATATGATTTAATTTTGTCTGTTTGAGAAATATGTTCATACCATAATCTGTTCCAATCAGAGTTTGGAAATGTAAAAAAAAATCATAATCTCTTAATTTCCCCACATTCAGACCAGGCAAAACTGTAACTTTGCCATAAAGTTTCTTGCAAGAAACCGAGGCCATCAGTATCTTAAATCAAACAATTTATAGGAGCAGGTTTATTACTTGCTACTAGGGCTGTGCCGGCATTCAGTATTACCACTCCCATAACAAATTGACAATGGGGTCGTGAAAGAATTAATGGTGTAATCCTATGATTGTCGATTTGTGTCATACTGATTGAAGTTTCGCCCAATGCACTGGCCAATTGCATTTGTGGATGATGCGAGTGTGCTGTACACAAACTGACGCCCCCTCTTCACGTGTCTCTTTGAAGTTGAATTGCTGCTTGTCATCACAGCCCCTTACACAATGCGCCAGAGAGAATGGGAAGGGAGAGGCAGTCTTAGACCCAGGGACTGTTGCTGATATAACAAGTTATTTAACCATTAAAAAATATTGACTGATTGTTGTCTAGTAGTTATCTATTCATCAATTATTAATATATGTTTGATTTAAATGGTCTTATCGTATAATTTGACCAAACGTATTGATACTAAATAAGTTATTGTTAATCTTGCTAATAATGTATATTTCAGTAACATACATTTCATTGCATACATTACATACATTTGTCCTGCTATTGCAGTTGCTGCCACCTCTTTGTTTGGCTTATGCTTTGTTATTAGAAACAAAAAAACAAGAAATGTTAAATTACGTCTCCTAGTAATCCTAATAAATTTTGGTCCGGTATTGACCAACTGACTTACACAGGCTGCAATGTTCTTTAATTTGTATTCAGTGTAAAAGATACATTAAAAAAACATGTATTTCCCACATATTAAAAGCAATGCATGGGGCTTCTGGTTGGCTCATTCAATTAAGGCAACATGCTGTGGTGTGTGGATGAGCCCCATGAGGTTGAACCAAATCTGGTCCATTCCAATGCTGACTGTGGCTGGTAGCTCCAGAGGACGGAATACATTTGGTGATAGTGTCACCAGTCTATCTACAGTTGCAGATAGTTGGACATTCAAAATTAGAGCGATAATTGGACATATTCATCCCCATATTGATTGCCAAATAAAAAACAAAAAACAATGTCTGTGGTGCCTTATTCTGATTGTTGCCTAACTAAATACATAACTAGTAATCCTTTCATTAGCAAACATTAGTTTAAAAAAAGTTAAAAGCTAGTTAGTAGCTATCTACACAGCTGCCAAATGCTAGCATAGCTACATTCCAATTGGGCTTTGGTGTAATATGGGTTTGGAAGGTTTTAAATACAGACTACTGGATGGATTTGGAGGCATGTCACTTAGCAAAACTATCCATACCTTAATACGGTTTACTTGCACTGGTAAAAGTGTTAACTGACATTATGTAGCTCGTCAATGGATAACTAGCTATATTTTACGTGACATATCTACCCAGCTAATTAGCTCATTTTAATTTGGCTCACACAGGGAGATATTCCAGAAACCAGCTAAAAGGATGCATCAAGAAAATTACTTTCACTCTCACTCATTAATGCAATGTACACTTTAAAAGAATTGTGTTAAATTATAGACCAATCTGTCCCAGCAGGTGATACCTTTACTTTTATTAACGAGGATAGTGGCTGTCAATGTGTCATCACCCAAGTCAACAGCTGTGATGTTTCATTCTATTTTTATTTATTTATTATTTATTTACAGTCAGCATTGAATGAGACAAATTCATTTCGAGCATGTTTTTCGAGCCAGAATCAAACATTAGGAAGAACCGGCGGGGGCTATGTGAAGTTTAAATCACCTAAATGTATGATTATGGATTTGGAGATAAGAGATGCTTTTAGAGTGAAAGCTCATTACCTAGCAACCACTCTGCAAAAAATGCCCCTATTAAGGCAAACTGCATATTATATTTTAATGAAATGGGCTTTGAGGTTGTATGTTCATGTAATGTAACCACAATGCAGCAGAACATTGTGTCTCTGGTATAAATAGAATCATTAAGATATCTTCTTTGAAACGTGGATTATTAAGCAACACGGCAATCCTGAAAGTCCTGTTGATCCTAATAACCACATATAGTACACGAAAGATAATGCGCTAAAGACACAATATAACTCACAAAATGCAGGGTGACAACTAAACTACAGTGTCCTGGAAAATTTCCAAATCCAGAATTTTCAATCTGGTCAGCTAATGATCCCTGGTTTAACTGACTAAACCATCATCGCCTCTCCTCCTCGTTGTACAGCAAGCCTTACGGAGCCCAACAGCTGTTGTGCATCACCCCAGTGGGCGCTATGTGCCAGTCATACCCAGCTCAACAGCTTGGCAGAACTGGGCCTGAAGGTCTATTTATACAAACGATAAAGGAGAGGATCGCAAGCATTAAACCGCATGCAGTTTGTCTTCGCTGATGGAGTCTGGGAAACCATTCATCACCCAATTCTACTGGTGGCTGACTGGCTTACAGTGAGGGCTACCGCTCCGCGTTCCGAGGAAACGGCTCATCCACCGCCGTCAATCAACGGGGTACTTTCGCTTTTGTCTCTCAGTGGAAAAGCGCTCAGTCAGAATGTTTTCTTTTTCGTCAAGACAGTTCTTTTTTGAATGTTTTTCGATCCAAAAATCTGTCAGAGCAGATGTGTCACAGTCAGGGAACTTCCTCCTCAAAACATAAGTCCGCCATCCTTGTTCCATGTTTGAAAATATCGAGACAGAGGAGAATTGCACTGTAATTAGTCTGCATGTTGGTAGTTACGTTCGCGATTTCTGCAACTTTCGAAGAAAGTCAATTAAACATGCTGTGCAACGAGCCCAATGGAACCAACTGTTGTTTGTGTAATAGATAAATGTGTAATGAAGTTTCCAATCACATTTGAAAAACAGTGAAATTTACCATTAAGAAATTGTTTAATATACCAATAAGGAATTTTGGTTTGGCCAATGCGGTTGTCTGTAATTATAAGTTGCTTTAAAAAAATAACAGCGATTTTTGTTCATTGGCTGTTTTGTATGCTGAGACATGAAATAAATATTGTCATTAAACTGAACTTTTTTTTTCACACCTTTTCCATTGCAAACAAATTGCCAAAGTTTTAAAGGAAAAGACGGGTCATAAAGATCAGTAAAGCCGTAAGGGTTGCAATCAAGGATAAGTGGTAAGCTCCCCTCTCTAAACCATTTAAGAGCTAATGAAATGCATGAATCATTCTCACAAAATGTCAGCTTATTTATCCCCAGTACAAACATCCGGATTTTACAGCTGACTGTATAAAAGTACAGTAGTAAGGCATGACAACACATTTGCATGGGACACCTATTGAATAAGTGCTAAGTCGATACACTACGGTATATTTCCAGGTTTGGAAAAGAGCAAATTCAATTCTTACTTGTATGCAGCAGAGGAATTAGAGTCTGTCTTCTCTGAAGACAGTCTAACATTAAGCCATTTCTTATTTTTCTTAGCAAAAATAAAGGAACACATTAAATCCCCTTTTTGACCTTCTTATTACTTTGGTAATAAAATTAACCTTTCATTGCACCATAAAAATCAATGCTGTGGCAGTCCAAAGTTTACCTGTCCTAATTCAATTGTACAAAGTGAATTCTGTCTATTTCAGATGTGAATTCTCTCTATTGTATCAGTGATATTTTACTGCATGGTTCAGGTAGATTAAGCATAATGACTTTCTCTTTATTTTCCTGCTTCCGAGAATCTGAATATTACTTTACATTTGAATAAGATCAGACGCCGGAGGTATCAGTTTGTAGACGGTGCTCTTTTCTGATTTGAACCTTTTGCATTTGAACCTTTTGCAGTTGTCAAGAAAAGAACTACAGGTGAGCAGAAGAAACCTACTTTAGTTGTCATTAAATATAGGAATTAGGGGTCTACAACCATGATTGATCCAATCAAATTGTATGATACACCGGTATTATACTTTTCTGAAGAGTGGTGGTAGTATTATGAATTGGGCTTATTTGAAAGCCATACATTAGATTTTTCACAGAGTAGCTCTGCAAAATGACTGGATATGAGAAAAACTGTACACATTGTAGCCTAAAAAGGTTCTGGAGCTGGGCATTGAGTTCACTCGCACAGATATGAGCGAGTCTGCAAAGGCATCTTTTGTGCTCATTCTGGCGCTGGGCACTGAGTTCCCAGAGTCTCATCGAGAGAACACTTCCCCGGAGGGAGGTGATGATTAAGAGGTGCTATTACTGGGTAGGCCATCAGGCTTCACCTATAATTACAGCATATTGTGCTGTGGCAATGATGTGCTGGATATTATTTTTATCAAGGAGATACCCAGGAGACTTGCAGAGTTTAAGTAAAAGGGCCATTAATGCTTGAAAGGCATTTGAATCATGCACATCAATTTTTGAACTACTGTCATCATGTGTAGTTTTTAAGCTGGAAGTTGCATTCGTTTTTCCCGCAGAGATTTGGTTTGTACTCATTGAATTTGGCAGGAATCTGACAAGATTTATTTACTTTTGCTACCACGAGAAACTCCTCAAACTAATGTGATGAATTTTTCCCTGACCTCAAGAAGCAGCACATTTTATTTTTGATTAGAGGTGAGAGGGCAAGACCAGCACATGGAAAGTCTACGTGGTTTATTTATTCATTTATTTATTTATGTTACCGTGGAAATGCAATATGGGGGAAATGTATAGAGGCAGTTCAATAAAAAAAAAAAAAAAATGAAACGACACTTGTCATGTGGAAGAACCATGTGTAGACAGTGCAGCTTGTTTGAGCCCTCGTCTGGAGTCTGCTAGCATCTTGCAGAAACAAAGAGCTGCTATTTCACAAAAAAAGTCAGTCAGCCCTGCTGACCCGCCCCACCCAGCCTTGGCTGATGCAAGTAGTGAGCTCAGACAGGCATTGTTCCAGAATATTCCACTAATGCTCATTCGGGTCCATATCTGGTGACTCATAGAAGGCTATGACATGGATAACTTCAGTGTCATGATCCTTCAAAAGGGGTAAGGGTCTTCTTTCTGGAGGGAGGGGCTCTGCAGAAGACAAATGCTTTATCATGGACAGGGTGGTCCATTAAGTCATGATTCACATGGTATGAATGCTCTGCCTATTACATGAACAATAGACAAATATTCTACAAAGTTTGCTGCTATAATCACTTCTGGACTACTCCAAACAATCAGTCTTCTGTCATTATTTTTCTCCCGATCATAACATTCATTTAGCACATATAAACAACAAGGCTACATGCAATGATTCAATTAAAAGTAAGTTTATAGGCCATGATGGTAAAAAAATTATGGAGATGTTCTTTTTCACTACTTTTATATTTCTAAAATCCTTTATTTTCTTCATGTTTACAATTCATAATGCACATAAATATGTTTTATTGATATAAATATATATTTGTTACTTGTATAATTTATGTTTTTGGCTATAGAGATAAAACTATTTCAGAAATAAATGACATGAATGGAAACATTGTATAATATTGATTACAACTGTACATATGATTGGTCATTGACATGACATAACCTTGGAGCAATGGTAACCATGTGAATGTATTTTTATTTATTCTGAACATTGAGTACAAAAAGCACAAACCTTTTGCTTTGAACTAGTATGATACAATCATTTTAGTATAGTATCAACCTGTAGCTAGAATGATCATTTGAGTTTTCAATAACATTCATAGCAATTTCACCCTTTACTTCTGGTTGGGTCATAACATCCGCCCAATTTCCTTTGGAAAATTAAAAATTAATATTATACCAGGTTTCTGCCCCTATCTTTGCTCAATCAAATTGATAAAGGGATTAGACATTGTAGAAGTACTGCATTATTTAATACCATTTAGCACCTGGTTATATTGTTTGACCATGTATCAATCCAGTATCCAAACAGTAGGCTAATGAAACAGGTCATAAGTCAGAGGTCACAAGGCCTATTTTCAAAAGACTTTAGATAAGTAATTCCACAATCTAGTTATGTAGGTATGTCCCAATACCAGACACAGACTATAAAGGGAGGGGGGAAAAGCCTATGCTTTTAATTTATTGTTTATTAGTCATGTTATGGCTCAGCCATAGTTGCACAGCTAATTTAGCCTTCATGAATGTTTATGTGTACCAAAAGCAGAAAATGGTATTGTATCTTGTGAAATTAATATACCAGTAGACTAAGACTGAACAAGTTAGCGAGCGCTGTATGTGGGACAAGCTCTGCCCGTATTTCCGAAGTGTTAGACATCACCGTAGCCTCTTGCGAGACCATTCACCCGCCCGTTGCTACTCCGCTAGTCCGACCGCCTTTCACTGAGATACAGAACTCTATGCGCTGCTTGATATTGTATTCCATTTACTAAGTTTACTACTTGATCATCGGCGCGTAGCGGAAAGTGTAACTGTTAATCCATACTGGCTGCATCCAGGCAATTCCTGCTTTTAAAAGGGGGCAGGCTGTCTCGATCCATCATGCGCACTCATAATCTTCATGTATGTCAGCTCCCTGCCCCAGGTGCTGTGACATCTAATTCAGCCCACTCCGGCTGATAATGACAGTATTGATTTGGATTGTGTTCTTTTCAGGGGAGATGGCGCTGGCGTCTTTTTGCGCCGGGGCCCCATTGTGCACTGCGCTTCCCTCCCCTGCAGCTGCGTGTCGCCGATCGCCATGGCGACCGCTGTCACCGAGCGGAGGGGTCGAGGAATATCTTGACCGCTTGTTGCTCGTTCAGTCTGCCTGCCGCCTTGAGAGCGAACTCCCCGAAAAACATGCCATTAGGATGCTTCTGCGAGAGACTGCTTCTGCAAACTGACTGGCCGTGGTCTCCACACTAATAATAATAATAATAATAATAATAATAATAATAATAATCATTTGTGGGGAAACTCACCTCAGACATCACCAGCCAAGTGTTCTACCCTCCAGGGAGATTCACTGCAACCTTTTTTTATCTCGCCATACATACATCAGCTGAGGTGGAGAGATTTGGAAAGTCAAACATAAAAACTGTTATTAAAATGAAAGCAATTCATTGCGCTTTTAACTATGCTTACGCTCAACAATATTATTAATATGTACCCCAAATACTGTAGATTCAAAATCCCCAAGCAATGAAATCAAATGTTTTTTTGTGCCCGTCTGTCTGCTTGCTTATGTTAGCCTTCGTTTTAATAAGAATTCTTTCAAATGTTGTTGTGTTTCTTCCATCCTCCTTCCTTCCATTCTGCATACTGTCCATTATACACAAGTGTTATTGAGCTAATATGGCCTTGTTTATTCCTACCATTGTTACTGTATGTCTAGACTTCGGAGTCCATGTCTTGAAATTGCCTTTTTGTTGTTGTTTGTTGCTGCACAGCATCCCTTTTGGGATCAGCTAAGTGTTTTCTGTTCTATTCACACTTATTGTTCTCATTATGATATTTAAGTACTTGGTTATGTTTGAGGCGGCACTGATGGTGCAGTGGGTAGCACTGCCGCCTCACAGCAAGGAGGTCCTGGGTTCGAATCCCCGTCGGCCGGGGCCTCTCTGTGCGGAGTTTGCATGTTCTCCCCGTGTCTGCGTGGGTTTCCTCCGGGTACTCCGGTTTCCTCCCACAGTCCAAAGACATGCATGTTAGGCTGATTGGAGAGTCTAAATTGCCCGTAGGTATGAGTGTGTGAGTGAATGGTGTGTGTGCCCTGTGATGGACTGGCGACCTGTCCAGGGTGTATTCCTGCCTTTCACCCAATGTATGCTGGGATAGGCTCCAGCCCCCCTGTGACCCTGTTCAGGATAAGCGGGTTCAGATAATGGATGGATGGATGGATGGATGGATGGTTATGTTTGAGCACTGAAAATGCAGAGCACAATCAACAATACGCAGCGATTAAAAATGGAACTTGTTTGAAAATATGCTGTTAATTTTGCATAATGCCATTAGAAAATAAATAAATGAATACAAAAGTCTTACATTTAATGTATTTTTCACCATTCTCTTCAGAATATAGGCAAACAATGCTGTGTACATGATAAGCATGGACAATCAGCAATGCACATGTTACACAAGGTATAGAATTTACCTGCACCCACCCATTTGCCTGGCACAACTTGGAGTAATGCTATTTCCTGTAAGAAAGCTTTAAATATTTAATCATTTAATTCTGTAGAAATTAAAATAATATAAAATGTGTAATACACTGAGGATCATGCATATCATCAACATTCCTGCAGTATATTTATGGACAACGTACTGTATAAACAATATTTACATTCATTTTTAACATGAGAGCTCAATGGACTATGCATTCACGTTGGACATTTTAGCCGTGAGTATTTGATATTTGGATTTTACGCTCTGAAAAAACACAGCAGAAACGGTAATGATTTTGCCATGAAAACATCTCACTGCGTGATTTAGCATGCTTTAGCAAGAATAGGAACCTTCCATCACACCTTCAGAACCAGCCATAAAACCTTTTCTGCTTCTACCTGTTACCTATCTTTTGGAGAAAGGCCAGCAACATACTAGCCTTCCGGAAAACACCACACAACGGTCCACAGATGAATCCGGCTGACTCTATTCCACACTGTGGTATCAGGGACTCTCTCCCAACCCCCTTCCAGACGGTGTGGGTGTGGTGAGGTGCATGCTGATAACGGATGAGCCCCTCCCTCCCTTGTCAGCTGACAAGCTTGCGGCCTGCATCGGGCAGGGAGGTCAGGCCGGTGAGAACTGGTTGCCGGGCGGAGGTCAGAGTGTAAATGAGCCGCCGTGATTGGAGACAGCGAGAGTGTGCATGCGTAAATAATCCATTAATTACCGAGAGGTCAGCGGATGCATGCACGTCCCTTCCCTGGAACATCCTCATTCCACCCGCTCAATCGCTCGCTTCAGGAAAACGCCCGAGAAGACATTTATTCGCAGATTACAGCAAAATCTTTTAGATTGCTCAATAAAACTGTTATTTACAATATTAAACTGCCTTTTATCTGTATGCAAATGACTTCCATCTTAGAGTTATTTAAATAATTTACATGAAGGTTGGAAAAGGGTGAGGGCGGAGGGTTGTCTTTTGTTGGCTGTTGTAATACAGCTAGGCTCTTATAAAACAATTAACTGCAGGATGATTTTTTTTTTCGCCCCAGAGATTATTTATTTCAATTACAGCTATTGTTATTATTTTATATATTTCTCTTTTTGTGTGTTAGAGCTATGAGAACCCATACATGGGTATTGCATTGTGTTTGTGTGAGAATTCTGCCTGGGGCCCTCACATCCCACCGTCAATATGAGAGCTATATTAATTTCTCAGCTTTCCCCCAAGCCACTTGTCACCGGCTGTGATGTTTCCTTGACATGGATAATCTCACTTGTGTTGAGATGTCTGTTGTCATGCATTGCCCCCCCCCCCCCCCCCCCCCCCACACCCCTCATAGATATCACTCATATCCTGTTCATTCCCAATGGCATCAGTTTACTGTCACACGAAAAGGGTGCCAGAGGCATTAATAGGTAGGATCAACCTCAAGAGTCAAACAAACAGAAATTTCGCTCCGCAGATCAAGAAATCAAATCGTTTGTCCATCCTGTGTAACCTGCATATCTTGACACAGCACTTTGCTGACTAAATATTTCCAGGTTATTGTTTGTTGGAGCACAGTGCTGCCATGTTTCTACTGTATGCCCTGAAAGAGAACACCCTGCCTTTAATTGACTTGTTTCTGGAGACAAGAAAAAAACCCCGCTCCCTTCAAAAACAAAGTACAAATGCCTCTTTTGTCATGTCAAGTTTGAAAATACAAACCTAGCGCAAAGAAAATACAACCCTGTTAAACTTCATACAGTTTGGCTTCAGGTAGACATTTTTTGAAGAAAGGTAAACATGATACCTTGTGACAGTACATCTGTATGTGAATGAATGTAGAGACTGTTTGCAGAGAATCTTTTCTCTAGGCATTGTCTGATTGCTTTAATCATGAGGAAAAATAGTTGCAAGAAACTTGCTCAAGTAAAAAAAAAACCAACATGACAAATACTGGATGCTGAATCTAAGAAAATAGTGACTTAAATGGGGAAAAGTCAGCATTCACGAGAATACTTTTTTGACTTTTATTGTACTAAGAGCGGGCTGTGCACAACTGATTTGACAATTGTCTGCTGGGCTGTGTCAAATAAAGTGTGAAAATCAATCCCACACAACACAAATTTCTTAAATAGAAATCTATGTAAACATGACATGCAATGAAGCCAGAGTTTTTTATTAGATACCAACTTTCTTTTACCAATCCTTCCAAATAATCATGTGCGTGAGTTTAAGTACTGTTTTTATCTTCTGTGAAAGGAAAGCTACCGTATACAGGCATGTGACAGTAAAATTCTTTACCGTCATTAAGTAACAGCACACAGAATACCATGTCACTCAGTCCGTCAATGCTTAAGTGTATATTTGTAACATGTTTGGAATTGTTATTAAACAATTAAATTGATGGAGCCATATGTAAACTATTTCAATGGTCCTTTAGCTCTCAGTTTTGCTGTACAGTACACTTGCTGTGATGTTCTTAATTTTCTTCATGATGTTCTTAAAAAAACTACTACAATTTAAGGCACTTGATCTAATTTTCTTGAGCAAAGATTCATGTGAAATTTATGACACCTTTTGCTCCCATATTCAGATTTTGACTAAAATTTTAAGGTGATTTTGAAATATGCTCTCGTATGCTTCAAACATTAAAACAGAATTATATGACTTATATGTCTCTGTGTGTATATAGAAGAGAGTACATTTAAAAAATGAAGAAGCGGCTAATTGGTAATTATGTACATCATTTATGTGATGATTCTAAAGCGATTCATTTAACGAGCAGATTATTGGCCAAATGCCATATGGACAATGGCCTTAATGCCCTCCAAGGGCCATTTTCACCCGGGAATGAGCATATAAGGTGAGGTCACTGTCGGTGATCTAATTCCCCAAAGGATGTATTACAGAACAAAACAAGTTTAATATACTGGTCTTGGGACCTGATGGAGCTGCGAGAGTAAAGCTTCCTCCAGAAATACATTAGATAGTATCGCATTTTAATATTTTCTTATAATTTGATCCAAATCCTCTTTCATTGTGCTCTCGGGCTAACAGCCCAATCTGGGCGCTAACTTCAGCGTTCGGAACCTCCGTGAATCGCGTTATTACTTTACGCGGAGGCCCTTTATCAGCAACCGGTGGAAATTGCCTGCCTAATTGTTCCTTTCTCCCACGCAGCCAAGTTTGCCACTTCATTTTCTCTAATGACCGAATCAAAGAGGCCTGGTGCGGAGCTGTCGCTTGCTTGGTCAGCCCAGCTCACAGGCTTCCTGGACTCAAATGATTAGGCATGAAGGTGGTGTCGGACTCTGTTCAGCCGACTGCTCAGAGCTCAGCGTCTGTAGGCACTCCAGGGAACCCCGGATACTACAGACGTCTCCGTGAGTGATCTGGACAAAGGAGAGGCCTGGGCACGGTGGTCTCACTGCTGGTCGTGGATAGGCTGCGCGGAGAAGAAGGCAGAAGCTCATAAGAGATGAGACGGTTTCTTGATATTTCAATGCTTGCTGCAACATCTGCCTGGTGCAAGCCCGGTGTTTATGAATGTTTATTAATATCGCCAGCACAGAGGCTTACGCGAGTCGCCAACAAATTGAAGTATAATTGCATTAGTCATGCCTGCCTGCCCTTTGCTGAATCAATATGGCTCAACTCGCGCAACAGACTTTCTGTGTTCCAGCTCCTTTAGCCGCAAATTTGGGATTACATCAAAACCGCTTTAAGGCAATTCAATAAAAGTATGTTTGGTTGGTCACAGCTATAAGTTCCACTTATGTAATTGTGATCAGAGTGATGTCATAACCACTAGACAGTTTGGCTCTTACTGGATACCTGGTTTTACCATGGCTTCTATGAGTTACACAAACTGGCCTTATGAGGTCTTATTGCACCATCAATCAATTACACAATAAAATGTAATTTTACAACGAATACCTAACAAAGAAAACATCATAGATTGGTTCATCCATTAAATGAAGAGCAATGATTCTTTGACAACATGAAAAAAAGCATTCTCCTCGATTTTATGTCATCTGGAGTGCTTACAGTAGGTGTAATGAAATACAATTCTTTAAAATGAATACCAAAGGCAAATTGGAAGATCACCTTCAGTTTTGTTATTTAATAGAAGTGAGCAACACGCAAAAGAACCAACAGATACACACAATTTTGTCAGTTATTCGGATCAGAGGCAGAGGAGAGTGGGTCCACAGAAGTGTTCTTGTCATAAAGACATAAATCAATTTGGTAGCCAATTGTACTTGTCAATCTTGTGAATTAATTGAATAGGCTGTAGCTCATCCTATTAAGGCTTAATGTTCTAGAGCACTGCTGGTTTTCTACCTTCTCTTTGCCTGGGAGTTAGGTGTGAAGACAGTTTGGCCAATCAGTTGCACTAATTGTTCATCTAATTCCCTGGGAGAAAAGAAAACCAGGGCTGGATTTGCATTTGAGGTCCGGATTTGATTGCTGTTCTAGGATAGACCCCCAAGGCAGGGGTGCACAGCAAGGGCCATTTAATTAAGACCAACCAACTTCTGGTCTTAATTACAGCTGCTGACTGCAAGTACGTCCTAAAGGTTTTACTGTGCTCAAGTACAGGAGTGAACCAACATAATTTCAAGAGCTGTCAGAAAAATAAATTCAGGTAATTGGTTGGAACAAAAACCGGCTTGCAGACAGGCCCTCCTGGACCGGAGTTGTGCACCCCTGCACCACTGTCTACTATCAAATGGCAATGTATGGCTGACACAGGGCAATGCACAACTGACCCTAGCATCCATTGCCCTGGATTGCAACATGCTGCAGCAACCCCTGCAATCTGTTACGCTGTCTGAATAGAGTCTTTCTCCAACTTGTGTCTGTGTGAGCGTTAAAAGTATGGACGCAGTGCCTGACACTGTGCGCACATGCTCCACTGCACAATGGAGGCTGCAATAGGTGTTGAAGTGTAAACATGACTGTGCTCTCCAAATTGTGAGAAAAAAGAAAGAGGGGGAATAATATTTTTCAAATGTTAATTAAATTGACAAATCGCTTCTGACACATTTTGACCTTTTGCTTGTGCTCTTTAAACAAAACAAAACATTATTATGAAACAACAGAAACATATGCAGGAAAAATGTAAATATCATCCTCATTTCAAGCTTGACGGCAGCTAACATCGAAAAGGAGTACCATGCATATTACTGTAAAACACATTCTTTCAGCTCTGTCTTTAAGGATCAATGATAACACAATTGTAGCATCTCTGCTATTGATCATGTCTAGCTGGCACACGCCCTAACGCTGGAGAGTTACTTCACATTAGTTTGCCAATGTTAACACAAAACATTAGAAAATAATTAACACAAGAGCTATTTGACTGGGATAATAAAAAACAAATTGGGATTACAATAAAACATCAAATATATTTAACCCCTGGATTTTGGGGGCTTTAGCAGAGAATTCATTATGATTCTCTCCATTTGCTAGCGTCATCAGGGGCAGATTAGGGGAACAAGGTCTTGAAAAATGCTTCTTTACTAATTAGCGCAGAATAATCAATTTGATATTAATGCTGAACAACATAGGACCATCCTTTTCCACAAGAGCCATAGAAATAAGATCCAATAATGCAATCCTATCAATACACAAATATGGCCGTAGTTCAGGGCCCAGTTCAATGCACTTTTACACTGATCATTCGGAGGGTGGGATCTATGCTTCAACCCCATGCAAATTTCATTTTGAGGCCCATTGAACAAATATTAGATCTGAATAAATGGATCTGCTAATGATGCATTCAAGGTATTAAAATCAATAGTCATGAATGACATTAAATACAGCCTAGAACTGTCAGCTGGTAAAAAAAAATTCTGGTTACTATAGTGGAAAGTAACTACCTGCAGATACTGCAAAGTAGATACAAAATATTACCACTACCACTACCAATACTACTACTACTACTACTACTAATAATAATAATAATTAGCACCATCATCATAAGAAACACAAAGAGAAAGAAAGAAAGAATAGCATACAACCTTATTTTTTGCCAGATTTTATAAATATGAAAAAAACAAATCTACACAGCAGTCCATAGCCTAAGGTGGCTAAGGTACATGACTGGAACCCAGGAGGTTAGACGTTCAAGCCCCAGTGTAGCCATGATAAGGTCAGCACAGCTGTTGGGCCCTAGAGCCAATATGGTTGACACATATACGCACAATAACAAGAGAAAAATCACACACATGGGTGAACTTGTCCAAATCCGCATCCTTTAGATTCCCAGGAAGACTGATATTACTGTGGGTTAGGGGTCTGTGGGGTAGTTAGATTTAGCGATGAACCAAAATATAACAATTGGTTGACACTCCCCGCCAGCTATCATATTACCAATAAAACTGTCGAACAATCACATTTTAATAAATGCGGACCTGCAAACCACAGCAAAATACTTATCTACCATATTTCTCTAAAATGTTTCATGATGGCCACAGAGAAGTGGATGAACACTGCTTGTTTAGGAAACTAGAGTATTCACTGGCACTTGGAAAAAAACATGACTTTACACCAACAATTAAATTGTTCCAAAAAATCACTCACCGGCATCCTTGTTTGAGAAGCCCCCCCAAGAGGACTTCAAGCTGAAGACACCATCATTCATCAATCTACTAAAGTACTAACCTGATACATTTCGGATTTATTCTTGGGAAAGTTCAAGTTCGTCTCATTGCAATTTTCAGTTACAGAGTGGAAATGTGATGTTTGCTCAAAGTGAAGCAGTTGCTTTCTGGTGAGACAGTAATTTAATTTGGCCTCCTGTCGAGTCTGTGCTGTGTAGAGAAATGTATATTTGCTGTTTCTAATTGAGTGCATTAGACTACAGAAACTTGTTGAGAAATTGCTTTTTATTTGTTTTAGAGTTCTTGCATCAATGGAGCCTATGTTTCCTTTTTCCCCAGTACAATGACAAAATGTATCTGCTTATCATGGGCTGCAAGGTGTTTAAAATAGCTACAAAACTACCAGTACTGCAGAATACATGACCAGAACAATAGCTTCATTACTAATGGCCTCATTATGATTTTCACAGCTACCCAAAAACCTAGCTGTGATGTCTCTGTGAATGAAATCACAGCAATATAAATCACATTAAACAAGATGTGCTCCTAATGCAAATGGTAATTACATTGGAAAAACCCAGATTACTTGCATTATTGAAATATTTATGTTTAGATATTAATATTCACTGAGCGCAATTTAGTGCGATGTCTCATATGTAGGAGTGGGTGAAGCGAGAAGTCTGAAAGGATTATGCAGTAAACATGAGCTCATGCCCTGCAAGCCCCTTCATAGAGGAGCAGAGAGAGTAAGGAAGTAAACCACGTTGCTCAGTAAATCAAGGAATATGTGTAGGACTCATCATCACATACAGTATATGAGTGCTGGATTTACGCACATACAGTATGGCACATGCATGCATACATTCACATGGATGCAAGGGTGCATACGCACGCACACACACACATACAGTATATATAGACATACATGTATAAAACATTGAGTGAATATCACATGTGAACACCCAACATGTTGAGAGTACGCATGAGTTGGAAACACATTTTTGGTTTTTGGACGTATGCTTTTTATGTTGGTTTTTCCAGATGTGAACACCCAAATGTGAACTGCAGTATTTTTTGTTAGTTTTTCCTTATAAAATGATCCAAAAAGGGTGGGTAACCCGTTGATTACCTGGATGTGCCGTGGTGGCTGTGCCCTCACATACCATTGGTCATTCTAAAATATTGTGTTCAATATCTGAATGTGATTGGTTAAGACACCCTAAACCAAAACCCGCATCCAATGGTTCTTCCTGCTTTATTGAAACTGAGTTGCAAGCCTAGAATACTTTTCATTGATCTAAAATAGGTAGCTACAATTGAAATGAACAGTTGTGAATGAGGTACAAACAAGATAAACATTCAATATTATGGTACAGCATTCATACAGCAGGCAACATACGCAAGTTATCAACATAAATATCTACTCTATAAACATGAAACCTGTCCGAGCAACACTACAAATATATTGTTAGGTCTAGTCACTGCTTACAATGTAGGACAAAGCAAGTAAAACAAAAACATTGTCAATGACACACAATTAAACCCATTGTTGTGCTGCCTGTCACTCTCAACAGTAAAGAAAAACGATAATGAGTGCTTTGCTTGTTATTTTGCTTTGTTGCCTTATAAAGACTGTACGTACATGATGGTTAACCTTGCAGCAGGTTCACTTTATTTCTAATGTTACAGTGACTCACATTTTCAACTTTGGTCATAACTTTTCTGGAGTGCTACCAAATGAAATGAATGTTAATTCTGTACGCAGTAGATTCCTATAGGTGAATCACACACTGCTCTCCTGTATGTGACTGACAAGTTTTCCACACTTTGACTGGAGAACAGCAGTCTGTGCCTGTGAAGAACAGTGAAAACAGGAAGACTGAAGACCATCACATGCATGTGTTGATGAAGGCAATATGATGGCACAAAATTTACCATGACTGCGCGTGACCTATTTTCTGTTCACATTAGGAAATCACATGAAATTGTTACTTTTACATGTGAAATAGTGATTTTCACATTCAAAAATGCGAATTAGACCTGATTTTTTCATAAGGGTATATACTATACTACAATATTTACTGTATATTGCATATCTTATTATTTATATGAACTTGAAAGTAAACAATCACAGCTCCTTTGCAACGGCTTACCTGAAGATAGTATTGCGATTTCTTCAAAAGACAAAATGTATGCAACACATATTCCCATTATTTTCTGAATTTGCAATCCAATACATTTGAGTTTAAATCCTGTTTCAAGCAATGGTGCTCCAGACCTTTTGTTCACCTGTTTGTCTTGGTCCATACTAATGTGTATTCATGAAGCCCTCTTCCAGTTCCACAGCACACCTAATCAGGTTCTCTATCTGGGCTAGCATCTAAGGGGATTTCCAAGAGCACTGATAGATGTTTCTGAATTCAAAACACATATTCTCCAACATTCCACACACTCCCTAGAAAGAAGCACACCAGGCCTCCAACACAACAGGCTGGTATTTTTCGGCATAAAAAAACATTCTCGACTTATTTATTACGAAACATATTGAATATTAATATTGTTTCAAATTATTTTTTTTAATAATATGAATTAGGTCACTGGTATCATGAAAAGTGTGATTTCCTCTCCTATTCCTGATCATTAATTGAGGTTTTCCAGTTTGCTGGAAGATCTATGGCAGAAGAACAGTGCGAATCACACCCAGGTTGAATCATTTGCTGATGTATGATTGAATCGCACACTGGCCAGTGAGTGAATCACATACTGGCCAATGGGTAAATTACACACTGGGCAATGGGAGAATAACCCACTGGCCAATGGGTGAATCACACACTGGCCAATGAGTGAATCAAACACTGGCCAATGAGTGAATTACACACTGAGCAATGGATGGATCAAACACTGGCCAATGAGTGAATTACACACTGAGCAATGGATGGATCAAACACTGGCCAATGAGTGAATAAAACACTGGCAAATGAGCGAATCAAACACGGGGTGACTTTACCTTCACTACTTCTAAAAATCAATGATTAATTGCGATATTTGGCAGTTTACAATAGCTAGGAAACACGTAACATGGCTTGCAATAAGATAACAGATGAATCAAATTTTAAACCTAAACCTAAACATGTTATATATAACTATGCACTGTAGCATATAGGCACCCAAAGAACATAAGCATCTGCAATCAGCATTTACCCTTAATTCTCATTGATAGTAAATTCTGCTCTGATGGAGTCGGAACTCAGCAGTGATCATTATCGTGGCTATGTTCCTTAAAGCACAATACCGATCATCAATCAAATTAATTTCCCTTCCTCTACCTCAGATTTTAAACTGAAGCTTCATTACAAGTTTACATTTAAATCGTGTTCTATTAAAAACAAAGAAACCAGCACAGCAGTCCATGGCATAAATGGACTATTAAGACAATTATTATGATCTAAAGTGCTGAGCAAAAATGCACAGCTGACAGTGAAGAAAACATTTGTCCGCATCATTTTGAGCACAGTACTGTCATTACCTGGCTATGACAGGAGTCTACCTTAGAGGCATATAACAGCCTTCATTACGCTGGGGTAGGTTAGGTCTAAAGCAGCCATGGGTCTCAGAGTTACCACTGTATGAACACCATCTAGCTACTCAGTGAGTTCCATTTGTCACAATAGATATGCCTGTATCCTCCAATCAGCACTCCGTCTTCTGTAGCACAGTGTGTCGGTTGCCGTGCGGAAACTAGTCACAATCTCATGGACGATTGTATCAGGGAGCAGACTCTTCAACTGCAGTGCCCCCCCATGTGACGCAACACCATAGTAATATTGTAATAATAGAAAAACGGAACGCAATAAAACATATACGGTGATACTGCTGTTTCATAAACGCTCCACTTAGCCCGGAATGAGGTTTTTTGAATGGCTATGGGGCATCCCCTGGATCAGGCTTTCACGCCACCAGGAGACTCTTTGTAAGACGCGATACCACACCGGATACGTTCCAGTGGTCGGCAATAAAATTAATCCAATGAAAGTGTGCAGATGAAAGTAAATTTGATGGTTTTTTTCATCATTGCATTCTTCACGTATTTTCATTAAAGGCGCACAGTCATCAGGAAAAATGACGTGATTTCATCACGAGTTCACATTTTCAAAACAGTGAAACTTTAATGCCTTCCACAATGCGCAAGCAATTATTGCTCAAGCTTTTTTTCAGATTGTTTTCCTTCCTGTGCATCTCAAAGAGAAGCCAGTTGTATATGATTACATATATTTGGATTCTCATAAAATAATAGCAATAATAAGAAGAAGAAGAGAAAGAAGAGCGAGAAGAAGCATAATTTTCTATGATTATGATGAATAATATAGACCATCAGGTATGAAAACTGTTGACAGTATGAGAAATAAAAGATATCACGCACAGCGCTTTTGGCATTATGGATTAATGCTTAGCCTATGGATAACTAAAAACAACAGATCCTGCTGAAATAGTTGCCTGAATGATGAAACAGTTCAGATTTCATTTTCTATGTTAGATCCGCCCGTGACTCGAACGTGGCATGAAAGACAATTGGGTATTTTGCAAGAAATATTCTGTTCTTAAGCTAGACTATACTGAAAACTTCGTGTTTTTGCTGGGTGAAAAAAAAGAAAAAAAAATCTAAAAAAGTAATTTAGAGACATAACCCCTGCAGCACAGGTTTTTAATTTCATGGAGGCGGTGTTTTGATATATGATAAGACAGACAGAGCGGGCGCCGCACACCGTGATGGTGTAGATTACCGGCCGCGCGCGTTGTGTTTGCAGATTGCGGCTAGGTATATTTTGCTACGCTCGGAGGGTATCTGTGGGGTACGACACCTCCTGGGCCCGCAGCTAAGTGGCCGCCGGCTCCTATGGCTGCCGGCCGTATGGAAGCAGATAATCCTTTGGGTATTCTCCGTCCCCGCACGGTAGATGTAGCGCACAGCGTGCGAGTACAAGGTCCTTTTCTCTCTCTCAGCATCCGGCGGCGTGCTGTGGATCAACAGCACTGCATCTTCCCGGAGGTTCCTCCGTGCTGGTTCATTGACTGCGCAGCAGAACTTCTCCATCTGGCTGTACATCATCCCATACAACATTTCCCCGCTCCCCCGGCCGCGCATCAAGCCTGCACCGTAATGGCCCCGCGCTATTCATACATATATAATAGGGATTTATACCCGGGACACTTTTTTGTACTTAACATTAGGCAGAAAAAAACAAAACAAAACAAAACAAAAACCCATTTTTTTTCCACGCTCCGCCTAAATCCACAACAGCATCGTGTTCTTCCTGTTAAAGTCGCAGTTTTTATTTATGTAGTTTCGCCGTTTCGAAGTAAATTCTAGAACGTGTTATCGGTTTTGTTTTTCATAATTGGGTGAAATGAACGCATTAGACATGACGGTCTGGATAAAGAGGCTTGGCGAAGTAAAGGAAGGGAATGATTGGATGTGAACTATGAGACCCTTCTAGTGAAGGGGGGCGGTCAGGGTGCTCCTAAGACGAGCACCGAGGCATAAATCAGCGAGAGCCTTCCCTAACACTTGCACTCCTGACGTCTCCATCAGCCCGGGCCCCTGATCCTGCCAGGCCGCTCTATGGCAGAGAGGTCCATTTTCCCTCTGAGGTAATCACCTCCATTACCATTTATCTCTGCTTCTATCGAGGGAGCACTTTGAAAACATCTGCTTTGCGCCGGCCTCTAAAAGGGAAAAGCGGTCCGTTCCGGGGGACCCGGGCGACCACGGTCGAGCACCGCGACCAGCTGCAGCTTGATTATTAATTGATGGCTCTGGGACACGCTTGGGTATAAGTGGCTAAAAGGGTTCCCTCCGATCTCCCGCCCCCAAAAAAAATTATAAAAAACGGCGAAACGGGCATTTCCGACCAAGCGCGAGGTCATGGCAAGGGATGTGAAAAACCCCAAAAAACCTAACCAAAAAAACGAATGTGCCGTAAAACTGTTACGGCTATGAATTTGGGCAGATTTTCACAGTTTTCCCCTAAGCGCGGGGCCAGGCCCGGGGTAAACGGGCTGAATCCCAGGCAGCTGACGCCCGGTGGCATTCAGTAGAAGCTGTGCCCACTGGAGAGCTGGCGAAATTAAATTAGCAGGGACATAATGCCACAGACCTCCTCCTTCCCATGAGCTGATTCCATTAACAGAACAAACTAGATTTCATGCTCTGTCTCTGCGATTGGAGGGACATCGTTACGCTTCTCCGGAATGCTTCCGCAATGCACGTTTTTCAGAAAGTGAATATGAATTATCTGTTTGGATTAACAAATAGTACTCTCATGTTGTACTGAATGGAATGGAAAATTATATATATATTTTTATAATCATTAGTCTTTTACAAATAAAGAAACACAATATAAGGCATTCAACACTAGTTATTTATGTTCACTGTTTTAGACAGTGCTGGCATATGATTTTGCATTGTTATACTGGTTTAAAATGTGTGTTACACATATTATGTGTGTAACATGCACATTTCTGCAATAAATACATTATTAAAAATCAGTAAATGAGGTATTGTTATTTTAATGTTGCTATCAAGCCCCACAAACATTGACAGTTCTGTTTTTTCTGAACTTTTAAGGCGCATGATATGATTTATTTGGGTATATGAGTACAGATGAAGGTAGCTTTGCTTTTATACTCTAAATTATTGTGTTACCATGATAGGCTCTGTGTGCACAATGGTACCGCTCTTCGGTTTGAATAATAATAATAATAATCATAACAATAATAATAACACATCTGTCCTATTTTAGACTGTCTGAACAGAAGCATGTCATAATAGTGTTTTGTTTGCAGCCATACTTCCTTGCTTAGCCTAACTTCAATCTGCAGCAACAGTGATACCTGTTGAGAAATCAAGACATAACCCAAATGAGCAGAACAGTAACTTACAATCAACAGATGGTAGACAAAAGATAACACAGAAGAAAAAGGAAATGCAATGTACGGGCGAAGGTAATGGGTTCATCCGCCGTAATCCACTTTGTCAGGAAGATTAACATGGTGGTGAACTTAACAACAAAAAAGACAGAGCGTAAGGAAGAAAAGCAATTACAACTGCTTGACAAGACGACTGTAGATCGGCTCAAGAAGACAACTGTGAAAGGACTCCTGCAGCCTTAAAGAAATGTTTGGGGAGACATGATGTGATCAAAGCTCTCCTACTGAGAACAGGAAACAGGTAGCACAGCGGTAATTCTCGTGGGTGCGGTTCTTCGAGGGCAATCTTTTTGAAGACGTGTTTAGCCTTTGTGAAAGGAAAAAAGGGACCGCCTCTTCTTCTTGCACTGAATATACCTTCCAGGGCTCCAGATAATTAAAGTGATGGACGGACCCCCACCTTCCCTCCTCCCCCTGTGTATTCCTCCATTAGCGGAGGACAAAGGTGAAGCCAGAGAATGAACACAGTTCCTGCCATGCGAGGAGCTCAAGAAGATGGTCCGTGTGTCCAATTTTTTGGGGAAAAGAGACTATAATTAGCCTCTGATCAATGGAAAAAGTTGTTGAATCCTATACAAAAGTTCTGTCAAGAACATTGATGTTGACAGCAGGTCATTCAGCCCGTCAAAGCTTGTCATGTTTTCTTTCTGTCTAGAGAGATTCTAGAACAGGGCCAAGCGAAAAGGTTCAAGAGAATCGAGAAGCACTTCAAAGGTCTCTGCTGTTACAAAGTACTGTGGAAAAGCAGTTTGCAAGTCGCTATGTAAAAATAATTCATTATTTTTGCGTAATTTTACTAATTTCCACCAACTCACCCTTTTATAGTGCACTTTAATAATCTCTTTTCAAATTCAGAAACCTCATTCAGTTTCCCCCCCAGTCTAATTTTGCATGGCCAGATGTCTTGTGTCTTTCCAAGTAAATCTTACATTTCATGAGCTTCTATATCGTTCTTTTATTGCGATGCTCAGAATCGGACACGATGTATTGTGATGCCATGCACTTCTGAAAATTAGAGTTCAGTCAGATCTCATTAGCCAAACATAGCGTACCACCTTTCATTCTCTATCGCAATGTTTCTATGTGTGCGGATTCCATGATTTCCATTTTTTGCATTTTTTAAAAGTCTAACCTATCATTTATAAACCTTGCCTTTTCGCATTATTTTATGAAATGATGAAATTCCATTACAGCTCCAAATGTAGCAGAAAGTAGACTGCTGCTTCCTATTCCATGGTAAAACAGATGCTAGAGCTCTCGTTTCTTCCCCTCAGCACAATGTACAGTAAATACAGTATACTGATCAGTCAAATATCACCCCCAAGCCTTTAACAACTGCATTTACAATTAGCATATTTTTCATTTTATTCTGCCTTTTCCATAAAGTAATAATGTCTTAAATGTTAAATCTTTACAATTTCTCACATTAGCAACTTTGTATTTAGCCATGACAGGAGTTTGTACCCATTTAAATATGCTCTAATATTGTTAGGAGCTTCCAAAACATTTTGCTAAATCACTAAATTGTGTGTCAGCTGTTACCTAGAAGAAAATTGCATATTTTCTCTTTGTAGTTGACTAGATATCTAACTTGGCATATCCGGCATCTAATTATGTATTTCTAAAGAATGAATCATATTTGAGCACTGCTGCACATATGCTATTGGTCCTGATTCCACAATTGTCTTTATGTTTTTTCATGTTGCTAGTACTCGGGCATCTCTAAACATCCCACATAGAGGCTACCACAGTGGGTTCACATTATTTCATTGTTCTATTTCATATTATCAAAACACCCTTTAAGTGGAAGGTGAATGTCGGAGGTATAATATTCAGTAAAGCCATCAAACAGTTATATTTTCACCCTCATATTTTAGCCGTGATGTTACACGGTTGCTTCACAATTAGTTATGCCTCAGTACAGAAGCGCGTGTAAAGCTCTCCAAGCAAACATCCTGGTACTACCAATTACCAGGGTTCAAGGGTCAGCATTCTCTCCGCTCTTCAAGACTGGCCCCCATTTGCCACTGTGCCAGCATGATAATTTGCTTTCATGGTCATTATTATCTTCAGGCTCAAAAGGCAAGAATACAAAGAGCTGAGAAACACGATTTGTTTTTTGTTTTTTTTGCACACACCTGTGCAGATCACATAGTTAGAGAGTACAAGGTCCCTGGTGTTTTTTTCCCATTTTAATTTTAAATTATTAATGTCTTTTTATGAATATGAGTTCATAAAAGCTCACTCACGATCACATATACAGTGTGCCTTGTGGAATGTATGTTTTCCAAGGGCAGTCCCTCACCATGTTAACAAGTGTAACAGAATTGCATGAATTCGCAAAAGTGTTGCTTCAACATCCAAGAACCTGCCTCCCAAGGCAATTCACATGTCTCGCCCTATGCTAATCTTTGCAGACCAATAGCTTGCATGCTATCAGTCTGAATACACAATGTAATGCAAACCAAGGAACAACACATTTGTAGAAACTGCAAGACAGCCTTTTGGAGGTGTTCTATCTGTGAAAAAGAGAAAAAAAAGACAAATGAAAGGCCCTTTTGTGTATTTCTCTGTTTATGTATGTGTGTTGGTGTATGTGTGCGTGCCTGCTTGCATGTGTGCCTATGTGTGTGGCTGTGTGTGCACGCATTTGTTTATGAGTGAATGTGTGTGTGCCTATGTGAGTGTGTTCATGTCTGTGTGTGTGCGCATTTGTTTGTGAGTGAATGTGTGTGCCTATGTGTGTGTGTCTGTGTGTGTGTGTGTGCATTCGTTTGTGAGCAAATGTGTGTGTATGTGTGCCTGTGTGTGTGTGTGCATTCGTTTGTGAGCGAATGTGTGTGTGTGTGCCTATGTGTGTGTGTTTGTGTATGTCTGTGTGCGCGCATTTGTTTGTGAGTTAATGTGTGTGTGTGTGTGTGTGTGTGTGTGTCTGTGTGTGTGTGTTTCTTATGACAGACAGTTATTTCAGTGTCTGTTGACAAGCTGTTATTGTGTCACTGTATCCTCACTGCAGGACTTCATCAGTTTGTGCCTTATTAAAATACTTGCCAGAGACCCAAAATGCAAATCCATGAAGTAATGTTATACATAGCATCATGCATCATTGGGCAGAACAAACCATGGATGCGAAGCTTATTGTCTATTATTGAAATTTGCATGTGGTCACGCACAGGGTGTCTCCAACTGTCAAGCAGAGATGCCTCTTTCCCCGGGTTTACATCTGCATGCAGAAAGAACACTTCAGGAGTTTTCCATATGAGAGGTATCCATAGGACAAATTATGTTATAGTTTCTTTCTTTTGTTCAGAGATTAACACAGTTCCAGTGTATAAAATGAAAATGACCTTATTGTAAGCAGAATAATCATGGTACATTTTGTTTTTACTTATGTTCATGCTGCACTGCACCTTATCTAGTCAATAATAGTCTGCGGCACTTCCACATTCCAGTCCAAAAACGGAGGCCATGTTATATCTGTTGCAGAATTCTGAAATCCCTACAGGCTGCACTGTGTGTTCACATTGGAACAATGATTTTAAAGAAGTGATATATTAATATAGTTTCCACAGCATGCAAATATACACATTTAGCACCCTCTTAAGAGAACCCAAACCACATTCTCATTATCAGGATGTGTGAAGGCACCTCCTTACAATGAAATGGTTTTATCTCTCTGTCTGCTTCCAGCAGACATTAGACCAATCTTTCTTTCCTCGCTGGGATACGATGATTGGATGGCTGGCAAATTGCTGAAAGCAAGGTAACAGTTTACATCATGTATTAAATTACTTGTGATTGCAACAATTAGAGAATCTGTGTAATTAATGGGAGGCTGAGGTTGTGCTGCCTTGCAAAGAGGGGAATCTACTGTCAGTCTCCATCAATCTGCTTATCTCTCCCTGGGACTTGATGAAACAGCACCCTCTAATGGAGAGTATACAATTTCCAGAAACATTGCTCTGGTTTATCTGAGACCAAATGGTGACTAAATCTGCTGCTGTCTAGACACATCTCCAGTTGATCTGTCCTGGTATGCACACAAGCTACACTGAACTTTGTGTGTGTCTCTTATTTGAGTAATATATTCAGGCCGTTGACTCTGAGCTAACCTTTGTAACTGCACTGCCGACTGCACCACTCCTAGCAAAAGGCCACTAAAGCGAAAGACCAAGGTCTTTGATACCAGTCTCTTAAAAGCTTATTCCTGGGGATCACATCACCTTTAGTAATGGACACATTAAGCCCAGCAAGATGCAGTCCTTAGAAGCTGCAATCATTAAAGACCTCGCTTTTGGGCTAATTCCCTACTCCGTGTCTATTTCTGAACATCTAATTGTGAGGGATTTATGTAATTTTAATGGATTTACTTATTGTATATCCATATGAGACATGTATTGTTACTGTTTATTGTACTCTTGTTACAATTAACATACATGTATTGGAGCTGGTAGTTAACCTTTTCTCGTATGGATTTGTCGAAGGTAACCTCTTGGATGGTATTAAAGGTCATATAACTATTTCTAGGAGACACACAATTCAGCAGACATCCATTTTGTTTTGGTTGTGCGTGTCTCCATTGAAAGGCCCATATGAATGTGATGTAGAACAGCACTTGAATGACTTATTTGTCATTATTTGTTTTAATAGCACTGAGCCCCAGATACCGTGCTCCAGCGGAAAAGGTCAATATTATTTCTCGAGGATGTGCAGAGGGAGAGGGCACCATCTATTAACATCAATGAATAATTTAATCTTGCACGACTGGCCAAAGTCCAAGTACATAATTTACTAATTGCAATCAGAGAGGAAAAGGAAGTCCAGTGCAATGCGGAAGATAAAGAGGTTTGCTAGTTGTTCTGGACGTGACTGCTGGCAGATGGCTCAGAAAAAAACGTACATATTCCGTGCCAAGCAAAAATGAAAATCCAGGTTTTTCATGCTTATTATGTCTGTATGCTATAGGACACATTGGCTAATTTTCTCATTCTCACACTCTTATTTCTCACATATTATTTCTCACACTCCACCTGAATAAAGAACCTTGAATCTTTAGACTTTAAAAGGCCAACATATTGCAGTAACCAGATAATAATGGACAAAGAAAAACTGCACCAGTTTGCTTTCATAAAATATGCATACAATTGATAAGACCGCACACTGCATACAGAAGTTAGTGTAGCTGTCGGAGAGTGCTCAATGGTGTATGTGCTTTTGTAAATATTTCCAGTGAAAATGTTCTCCTCCGCCGTGGTATGGCATCCTCTTTCCAAACTTCTTCAAAACAAACAAATAGAAACGCTTCTCAACCTGATCCTTCATGTAGTTTTGTTCCATAGGAATGAAAACCTTGAAACTTCAGGCCAAAAAAACTCTCCATCTGCATAGATTCAGTGAAACCTTTAAAAATCGAACCATTACCCTGGACAACCTTTTTTTCTTCTCAATCACAGAGGCCATGGCTCTCTCCATAGACATGCTCACGGTGGAATGAAAATTGTCTATTATACAGTAGACTGGGTCTTCTATGGCTAGATGTCCCTTTGAAGCATAGCAGTAGAAATATATTCTCTTATCTTTCTGTCTGCCCCTGTCAAATCAGAGAGTCCAGAAGAAAATGGTACCAAGAAGGACATAAACAATACATGTCACCTCCCATCTTGGCTCAACACCGACAGACAGATGCGCTTCAAATAAACACGAGACAAGAACCAATACGCATAACTTCAGAATTATAAGTAAAACACCAATTATATTATATTTTCTAAAGATTGTTTATGTTTTGCAATGTAAGCTCTATCTTAGTTTTTAAATACAATCTACAGTAATGGTATATGATATTGAAGGAATTGTATCTGCATCAATCAATAGAAAGAAGTATCTCAGATATATATTTCATGATAAGCATCCCAAAAGCTTACACTGAACACTGCATTGAACACTTTTTTAAAACAAATCTGAAACACTGAGAAAACATCTGTCAGACACTGAAGTGCCCTATCTGACAATCAGCAAGTGCTTTGGTTTGGAACATATCCGGAGAGATTCAAACGGGCTGCCTGGAATTAAATTCATTCCCATCGCACTGCTGGAATGACATGAGAATTTTTTGATACCCCCCCCATCCCCATCCCACACCATCTTGGATGTTCCAACAGTCAAACCAAGAGTAACAATTTATCACTGACCCGAACCCACAGCAAATGAACAGCGAGACAGGGGGAAGATGTTTAACAGAAATTGGTAGGGGGAAACCAGTCCAGTTTCCCAAATAATTTTGCCCCTTTCTACACCCTGAAAAACGGGTCTAGCATGACAAGTTTCAGAGCCTCACTCCGTGATTGTACTGCATTACTCCTGCTAAAAGTTATCCCCGCTCTTCTAAACAAATGACAGAGTTTCAATGGTTAAAGCTTTGTTGCCATGGCGACCGGGCAACAGCAGTGGAAAAATCAGGAGGCGTGCGCTACAAAATTCATTAAAAGCTCTGTGTAATTTTGACAACATTGGTTTTCTCTGATATACAATTGACAGGATCTGCCTTTCCAGTGTATGCTTATCTTCCAAAAAACCTTGGAGCACTCCGGCAAACCTGTGACACAAAAGCTCCCGTTTTCAATATGCTGAAAGCTTAGACCTAGCATAAGGTGAATACATGTTGCTGCCAGTTGCATTAGCATGTTTGACATATGAAATATGGTGATTAAAAACACATATGTTGCATCTGCTCTGGTCAGTGGTTAGATCATTGGCATTCAAATATGAATATATCGTAGGCCTATATAGTCAAAGCACTGGGCATTCTTAAGATTAATGATAAAATACTTTGACTTCTGTTTAGACTGTTGGCATTTCACTTCATAAGACTAAATGGTTCCTCAAAAACCAAAATGCTACCATTCCTCAGGGTTTGAAAAGGTTGGCAGTCACTTCAGGCAAATATCAAGTAATGTTATCTTCTGCATATGTAATGTTTTTACGTGATGCTTTCCATTAAAATGCTTTGCTCTGTGCGAATGTGCGTAGCATAAATTCCCATCCAAGAACCCAAGAAATGTCAGAAGTGGGTGTGGTTAGACAACGCATCATCAGGATCCAGAACAAGCCGGTAATTCTATTATTTATTTATATTTTACTCTTTGTCTGTTGCTAGCTCTGCTTGAAAAAACAAACAAAATGACCACCAATGACAATGCTGTACTTTATAATTACCTTAAAGGGATAATGTTTTGACTGGCCCAGATACAGAAGTTTCTCAAGACCTGTTAGCTGATATACGGGTGTCAATGGTTTTATCGTTATAATAAAACTAAATACTCTTCAAGCAAGTCTGCAGAAGCTTGTACAGCCAGGTTGTTTCCAGAGGCTATACGTATGAACATACTCATTGTATACTGTCTATGCTCAATCACGAACATAAATATGTTTTTATTTCATGCCAGTACCTTCCATAAGTAGCACAAGTTTTGCCTGTGTTCCTGTAAGCTGACAATAACCAAGCTACTTACATATTGATATTGAATGTCCGACTAAAAAAAAAAAATAGAGTTTTGGTTGAAGTAATTTGATTCAAGCCTGAATTTAAGGAAGATAACTTATTACAGAGGCTGAGAAGTCAAAGCTGAAGAGGACAGCTGAACTGGTATGCTGAAACCCCATTCTCAGCCTAGCATAACTAGCCACATTTTCAATAGATCTGGGTTGCTGAAGGGCAGTTGGTGAAAGAACCCTGAAGACCTGCTGAAGTGTATTTTTTGCTTTACACAATTGTTGCAAGCCCAGGTCACTAATATGCTACACTGCCAACCTATTGCCACACAAGATTTCATATTATCCGTCATACATATCAAGCCCATAAAGACTGTCATATCGGATTTTCTACCATTTTTAATCTTCTGACAAACACTTAAAAAGGTACTCTGTCTAACAACATTGACAGGTTTATATGAAAATTTGGTATTCAATGTCGTAAGAACAAACTCCACAAAGGTGTTCAACAGAAACTTGATAAATTAAAATACAAGCAAACGACAACCTAATAAATTTACATTTGGGTTTTTGTTTGCAGCTCAAAGATTATTTTACAAAATATGACATAACCTTGGTATTCTCATTCACAGGTGACAAGGTCCCACAACAAATGGCCGGCTCTGTGTAGCCCACAGAGTAGAGACAGATCCTAAGAGTGGAGAAAAATGACTCAAAAAGTCACAAAAACTTCATGTCCAATAATCAAGATCACACACATTGCATTTGTTCACCTAGTCAACTGATCAAAGGGTGTCAGTCCGACATTACCATTATTGATAATCAGAGACATGTAATCGTTCATTTAGTGCATCATATTCATGAACTAAAATAGGACCCAGTCCTGCTTTATTCTGAAAAATATATACTTTCTTATTTTCTTGTCTTCACAGGGATTTTGCAGTCGCGCAGAGATTGCTGGAGTGTGCCGTGAAATCTGATCATTTTAATTGGATTTGTTTTGATTCTTGGCAGAATTCCAAATGCGGGATAACGGATCAATACTCGCTCTTGCATTAATGAGAAAACGTACCGCGTGTTGGCCTTATGTTAAACCGTGCTCAAGATGCATCCTCTTCATTTACAGGCTTACCATGTTTGACCCGTGTTAAAATAACTAGCAGACCAATTTACATAAGTCAGCGTTCCCCATTTGACTCCCATGTCATTACTCAAGTGCAATGCTAAAAACAGAGATTCAAATGAAAAAGCTTTCTGTTAACTGGAAAAACAGATGACCCCACAAGACCTGCAACAAGATGCTTGCATAAACTAACTAAACAGGCTATTTCATGGATACTTGCCCACCATGCTAACATTTTGTATGGCCTAACAAGTGATATAACTGAATGAAACATGAGACTTCGAACATCTAAATATAATCCCCCCCCCCCCCAATGCTTACCTGTGTCATTATAAAACCCTCCCTCAGTAAATCAATCTTGGGGCTATTGGTCTGCAAATTACAAATTAATTCAGTAAAAAGATTCTTACTGCTTTTCATTTTAGGAAACTACATGTGCAATATTTAAATGGTATTTATTATAACACTGATTTTACTTATTTGTATTTATTTTAACATTGATTGATTCCTTGACAGCGACTATAGGTACACAATGGCTTAAATGACAGGCAATATACACTCATTGAGCACTATACTTATTTTTTTGACTTCTACAGCTGTAGCCTATCCACTTAAGAGTTACGAAGTGTTGTGTGTTTAGAGATGCTCTTCTGCATACCACTGTTGTAATGTGTGGTAATTTGCGTTACTGTCACCTTCCTGTCAGCTTTGCCCAGTCTGGCCCTCACTTATTAAGAAGGCGTTTCTGTCTGCAGAACTGCTGCTCACTGGATTTTTTGCACCATTATTTGCAAATTCTAGAGACTAGTGTGCCCTAGGAGATCAGCAGTTTCTGAGATACTCAATCTACCACCAACAATCATTCCACAGTTAAAGTTACTTTTTTTCCCATTCTGATGGTTGATGTGAACATTAACTGAAGCTCCTGACCCGTATCTACGTGATTGCATGTATTGCACTGCTGTCACACAATTGGCTGATTTGATAATTGCATGAATAAGTAGGTGTAATAAAGTAAAAATGTGCCTAATAAAGTGCTCGGTGAGTGTATACATTTTCATTTTTCTGTCACTGGAAATTTCAACCACTTGACTGTAGACTGTGTTTTGAGCAGTGTTCATATGTTTATAAACTAGTCACAGGTCAGAACGAGCTTAGGGAGATACAAACCACTCCAGAAACAAGGTTTCAATTACATTTTAATTAATGAAAAAGTGTCTGCATTCATGGAGATAAAAGTCAGTCTGATGACTACATGTTATGTTCAGATGAGCAGATTCAAAACACGCAGCTCACTCTGTTGTGAAATTATATTTTAAATCTACTTGGAATTTTTTTTAAACTTGTAAGTTGTGGATGAAAATAAAAAATGTACAAGGTAATGTAGAATTCTACCAAAATGTATGATTATCAAAATATTTGGTTTCTGTCTGCATCTGAAATATGAAATTAAATAATTTAGAATAGTGTGTGTTGCTTGTCATTTTCAATATTTCCTAAAATGCTAATTATTAGTAATTATGAATCATGGTGCTGACAGTTACACAATTTAACTACACTGGACTAAACTGGACATTTCTAGTTCTTCTAATTTGACTTTAATCAATAACATTGTGGAGGTCATATCAAGGCAACACAACATGCATGTTATTAATTATTTATTTAGAACATTGACAAACAGCTGCTTCATTTGCTTTCACTGCACTTGATTTAAAATGAACTTCAAATTTCAAGATCAAGTGACTGCATCTAATTCAAATTAGGACGATTATTTCTGAAGATTAATTGTCTAACAATCAGGATTCTCAGAAATACTTCATTTAAAGTACCAGTGCAGGAATTAGATAAATAATGACATACAATATAACAATTTAGTTCCACATGGAATTAATACAAAGTTTAAAATACCACCCCGTCTTACACACATGCCTTTTAAAACATGTAAGTAGCTTATTTGTGTCCATGCCTGTTGAACAATGTTAAAGGTACAATAGGTAATTTCGGACTTCTAACAGCCAAGAGAGGAACTGCAGCAACAAACACACTAAAACCACAACACTGTTTATCCCACTCCTTCTCTGGGAATGTGCTGACATTGAAACACCATTGACCAATTTTCAACCAATGAGCATTAATTATTGTATGGATGTATGATTTCTTGGTACAGTGTGTTGGCCCGTCAACTGCATATTTTGAAACCCAAATTTAGGGAATATAAACACAGGCAGAGGGTGAGTCAACATGCCAGTGAGCCTTTTTCAACGATAGGAAGGGATTTACAATGGTCTTGTAACAATGTTTTAACACAAAAATCTTACATATTGTACCTTTAAGTTTAACAGGCAAGTGAATACATCTGCAGATCTGCAGTGAACCGTCACAAAATGGTCGGGATGGGATCTCCTGAGGTGTGTTTGGAGAGGCACAGTCATCAGAGATGAATAATCTCAGAAATCTGTGACCATAACTTTTCAATGGCAACGTTAACGCATTCAACGGTCATGTTAACACAATCTGCAATTTACACAGCAAAAAAGATTGTCTATTTTAATGATTATTACTATTACTATTTTAAAGATTAGTTACTATTGACATTTATAATTAGTAGAAGTAATGTGAGCATGCTATCGGCTGCTGTGAACCCCAATAAGCAGTCATCATTTGGTTATCAATATGGCTACCGCAACAGTTGGGAAACAGTTGGGAAACCATGAATAAGCGTTGGAACATAGTGTTCATCTTCCGTCTTCTGCTCATCTGTCATTTTTGTTTTATATAACAAACGTTTTATAAACCAGGCCTAACTGAACCATTATTTATTTATTAATTTATAAATGTATACATTTATTTATTCTAGCTAAACTCAGTTTATTAGCTATATATTAGACTTATGAAGTCTTCTGCTGCTGTAGCTATGACGCACTGTGTGTTCAGAGATGCTCTTCTGCATACCATATCATTCTATGGTTAAAGTCACTTTGATCCCATTTTGTCCTCATTCTGACATTTGGTCTGAAAAACACTGGAACATTTTAACCACATCTGCATGCTTTTATGCATTTAGTCAATGCCACATGATTGGCTGATTAAATATTCGCAATAACAAGCTGGTGTGTAAGTCTACCTAATAAACTGGTCAATGAGTGTAAATCTATCTATTGAAACTATCTATCTCAAATTTAATTTCATATTTCATTCAAATTTGCATAGGATGTGATAGCAATTCATTAAACAGATAAATTGGAACATGGAACGATAAATTATTAAGTAGGGAATTAGAATCAAATGTTAAATAGTGCACAAACACATAATTGCTTAATACTTATAGACTACTACTGTGACCAAATTCTGTGTTACAGCCTGGTTTGGCTAAAAGCAAATAAACAAAGAGGAGAGTGTACACAATGCAGAGGCTGACAACAATTAATCCATATCAGTAAACTACCAAACCTGGCATAGGTAAAGTATATTCAGTCGCGCAAAATTACGCTAACAATTCCACTCGAGCCCATGTGCGTTTGTGCTTGCATTGTCACCAAAACTGGCTAATTTTATAGCTGTAAACTTGTGGAGGGACTACCATCATCCTGCTTGTAAGAAACATAGTACCAATCTGTGGTGGAGGCTGCACACAACATAAACATCCATTATTGCAAACCTCGCCTTCAGTCCTATTATCACAGGAAAAACAACAGGAAAAAAAAGCCTTGCTGCTATTGTTTAGAAATAAGGCAACTATTTGTGCTTGCACAATTATTTCTGGATAATTGGCTTGGTTATATCAGGCAATTATTTCTACAAACTAATTATTCGTTTTTATAATAAAGGTAATTTTTCACACCGCAATTATGAGCGGAATCAATGCGGTAAAGTCGACGCTCGGCCCGTTTTTTCCTGCTTCCTTTAGCAAACGGGCTCAACAGCTTGAGGCGGGAGGCCTCTCTTCGGCACGTAAGGCGTTGTCCTGGCAACCATTTTGATGCAGTCGATGATGGGGCACACGCTCAGACACAGAGTGCAACCGGTGCAGCTGTCAGTAACTACAGGAAGATGGGTCTCGGGGTCAAATGTAATGGCCTGAAAAAAAAAAAAAAAAAACGAAGGCAGAGGCTATTAGATTAGAATTATTATGCCCTCTGTAGGAGGGGTTCCTGCTACTGCTGCTCAAAACAAAGCCCCGTTACGTGTGCGGCTGTAATTAATCACACGCGACACGGTCTTACAGCCCGCGTGCTTAGTAATAAGGTGGCTACAACATGTTTCAATTTATTACAGCCTTTTTACAATTTGAACGTGTTGCATGATTTATGAGGGGATACTTCTCAATAATAACGTGTGTAAATAATAAATCCAAACTCATACGAAGCCTTTTCAAGAATGGTTTCTGCTGAAAAAAACCCCAAACATGTACCATGGTAACATTGACAGGACATTGGTAGAAGGTACATTTGCTCATGTTTGCGCTTTTGTGTCATAAAGCCAAGTGTTTACATTGCTTGCAGAGGCAACGATTTGATCATGACTTGTTATAATGATGAATGTCTCTCTTTATTAGAAACCATTAATAATATGTAATCCCGCTCAGCGATCCTTTCTCAAACAATAAGCGTCACAATGAACAATTATGGCTTTGAAAAAACAGGCCCGGTACTTCATCACACATGTATGATAAATTGCGGGGGATGTTTATTTACCAGCAGGACTGGAGATAAACATTTTGATCAAACTGTCCTGACGCTGTGTTTTCTCAGTGAGAGAACCTTCGCTCAGCGCCTCCCTTTTCTCAAGAGACTGCCATGTCTACAGACCTACACTCGTTGCTGAAGGGAGTTCTCTTACGGTTTCATATTGTTCATATAATATAAGAACTGGTACTGCGCCAATCAGTAAGCATCATTCTAATGGTAGCATGCTGACTCTGGTAATAATAAGAAAAAATCCAACATCCTAATTAGTAGAGGCGCTGAGTCAAGGGATTCCATTACATTACTGTTATTTAGATGACACCTATTCAAAGTGACTTACAGTTGATTAGACAAAGCAGGGGAGAATCCCCCCTGGAGCACTGTGGAGGTTTAAGGGTCTTGCTCAGGGGCCCAACAGATGCATGGATCTTATTGTGGCTACACCATGGCTTGAACCACCAACCAATAGGCTACCTGCTGCTCCCATATTTCTGACGAACACTTGATGAGTACATTCAGCATGCTGACTCTGTGCCAAAACTAGGGAGCTACTTTGTACTGAGAACATGATACACGAAGAAGAACCCTGGGACAGTACAGTCTACAGCAGGAAGCATCAACTCTGGCCGTCAAACCCAAATCCAGCCCTGGTTTTCTTTCCTCCCACGTAATTAATGCCACTGACTGGTCTTCACATCTGAGTCCCAGGTAAAGAGAGGGTGGAAAACCAGCAGGGGCAGCTTGTATCCTAGTGGCGAAGTTACATGAGTGGGAACTTGAAGGTTGGTGGATCAAGCTTAGGTGTAGCCATTAAAAGATCTGCACAGCTGTTGGGCCCATAAGCAAGGCCTTTAACCCCATATTACTCCAGGTGGAATTGTCCCCTGCTTAGTCTAATGAGCTGTAAGTGGCTTTGGATAAAATGGTCAGCTGAATAACTGTAATAATAATAAAGTTCTCAGCCTTTGAGGACCGTGAGTTTCTGATCCCTGGTTGACAGCAGGTGGTCAGGCTGCTTTCAGAGGGCCAGGTAAGGGAGAGGAGAGGTTATGTTAGGTTGCAGGGGTCTGCCAGGGAAGTGGTTTTAAGAGTTTTTTAAGGAGGTGAGCTCAGCAGGCAGGTCTACCTGGTATCCTGAATCATTGCAGGTCATGTAGCACTTCCCACAGTTGATGCACATCTCCTCATCCACCACTGCCTGGACTTGTTCCGTGTTGCTCAGATCCACATAGGCACCAATGTATTTCAGAGCTCTCGCAATCACATCCTGCAAGTGGAAACAATTGAGGAAAAACCAATTAAAGAAAATTCCCTAAAATAGATTTGTAGAAAGATGATGAGTTTGGGTGTCTGGACAAGTGTTGAAAGTGTTTTTCGTCTTTTCACATAACTACAGTACATATTATTCATAATAACAGTGTTAGTCAATTCAATGAAATTCCATATAGATATTGCACATATACCACAAAGTTGCATACCGTATCATCATAAAATTAATGACTTGAAATGACTTGAAATTAATGAAAATGGTACGTATCTTACCTTCACAGCTGGGACAGGTTTCTTTGGGGTGTTCTTCACGTTGCCATTGGGAATCACAATGTTGTCGTCGATGTCCATCAGCTTCCGTTTATAGTCCGCCAGGGCGTTCTTCTTCTCCTCCAGGTAAGGACCAAAACTGGGCAAACTCTGTGTGGGACCAAGTCACAGGTCATGTCAACATGTCTACAATTATAATGAACAACTCATTAAAGACCATTACCTCAGCTTGCAGACAATAACCAACCCCAGCCAAAGATGTCTGCGAAATCTTGACCAATAATAGACACTGAAAAGTAGTTGTAAATGTCTATGGAGTAATTGTTTTTAGGGTACACTCCATCATGCTTGCAGACTTAACTCATACCTGAGCTACAGGATTAAAAACCAACAAATATCTTACATGACTTTGCAGTACCAGCCTACCACTCCCTTAAATGTTGTTAACCAAAAAGTATAGACTTCCAAAAATCATTATCTATAGCTGACATAATCTCTGAGGGACTGACATTTACACTTTAATCACTCAACCTATTCTAGTTTCGACTATCATGCAGTTAAGAAAACTGGTTATGTGAGACCACAGTATGGATTCCAATAACTATTTTAATGTGTTATTAAATATAATCAACAAAACAGTTCAAATGACCATAACACACCTATTGTTAATTTTCCGGTATTAAATGAAATATATTTGCCTTCTGTTGTCCTGTCATATATAGCATACTCCCTATGATGCAAGCAGAGACAACATTCGTAAGACTGTACCACAATATTAGTAAAATAAATAAAAATGAAAACAACAATGATAAAAATACAAATTTCACAACTATTTAGATTAAATAAAACTATGTTGTTACAGCCCAACAGTGTTTTCCTTTTGGTCGGATTCCATAGGGATGCACCACTCTTCTGTTTGCTCCAATGAAACTAAGGCACAAAATAATCCCAGTCAGCTTCTACCACAAATGGCCCTTTTTGCCTTGGGAAAGGTGCTAACACTGTGTAAGTGAAGATGCAATGAATCAGCTGTCATACACTAAAACTAGATAGGCTACTGTATGTGACCACAGATTAAACAAAAGGAAATAACCCAGATTTATTATAGTGCCAGGTCAAAATAATTGCAAGGTTATGAATAAGTAAAGTAATCAGTCAGAACCATATTAAACCTCCAGATTGAGACATCTATTTTTAAACACTTTGATTAAACTAAAATGACATTACTAAATAAAAAAAAGATTTTGAATAGGTTTTACAGACAGGAGAATGGATGGCAAACAGAAAGTGTGTTCATACTTCTAATCAATTTAACACGTATGTTTCCATATGCGTTGGTAGGTATGGAGTGCTTTCTCCACACACAACAAAGCGCTGATGTCAGCATGTGTGCTAATATCCAACATAATTAGCTAAGCAGTTATGAACAGGCTGATGTATATATAAGGTCATAAACCTACCAAGTAATATAGAAATACCCACCAAAATTTGCCAGATGTCTTGGGTCTTTTTCAATTTAGTTCTCTACGTATACTAAAATTGTGAAAGGTTCAGCCTTTGTTGAACACAAGCATGTACTAATCAATTTTTAATGACTATTCATGAGGTAAATTCAACATTGACAAGATCTAGAAGAAGATAAAAACACAAAGAACTATGCACAGGTAGTGTTAATATTATTTAACGACTGTACTCCCGATTTGGAAACCAATATTATGGCATCACTTGCATTGGCAGATGCATGTCTTTTTACACTACGCTGAATGCAGTGCATTCTAATCTAGAGAAATAGTATTGAGCCATTATCTATCTGTATTCCAAGAAAAGAAACCCTTTGAAACTGACTTGTACAGTACTTGCTGGTCTAGCAGCAAAAGGAAAAGTACATTTGGTAATGCACCTCTTTCACGAGGGAAGCTGAGCACCACACTGGCACAGAAAATGCCTGTGTACAGAAATATGTAACAGTTTTACGGTGAGCACTCGAGACAAAACAGAGCCAAGCACACTCTATAGGGCCCGGCAAAGGAACCGCGCACCCGGCAGCAACGCGGGCGATAAAACTTATCATCGCGGAAAGTGTGCAAATGCAAAATTAATGGCTCTTTTCTCCCCCTTTCTCGCTCTTTCGCCATTCTGCGCCGTTCTCCGAGAAACGATTTGATAAAGAGTTCACCCAGTTGCACCATTATCGTCGCACACACTCCTCCATCAGGTGGAGGACGGCCCACAATCCCCCAGCAGGAGAGGACACTGGTACGGAGGGCCATTCATTTCTCCTAGTGTGTGCGGGGAGAGGAGAGCCACCCGCTCGCAACTGATTTCCCCAGATCGTCGTATTCACGACAATTTAGAGTGAGGGAAATCTGCATGCTGTTAGCCGGAAAAGAAAATAGCTGTTAAATAGGCTGGGAAGCGGATGCCTTCGGTGAGGAGAGACGTGGGGCTGGGTTATGTCAGAAACCGTCTCCGAGGCTAGCAGCTCTCTGTACATGACGCAGTTGTGAAAAAACAACAATGTGTAAACACTCGGGATCTTCTCTTTGGCTCATATTTTTGCCCTTCGCTGGATCACAGGACATTTAGCAGCAGGAGAGTGCTTGTGAGCTTAACCTGCATTTTACCAAAAGCAATGCTTGCGATACATTTTGAATACACAAATTATTATTATGAAGTACATCTTTTGGAATATTTTTTTGTCATTGTGTAATGGAAGCCTGTGTAAGAGTACTGTCATAAGAATGTCTTTCACATATTCCATCAGAATTGTATAATATTGAAAAATATTAAATAATGTGTAACAATGTTGTGTGCAATATTGTTCTTGTTTTCTTTCATTCAAATGAACAAGAGGAAAAAATATGAAATAAAATAGAAAACATCCTAGAAATATGAGCCACAGTTGCGAACATAGATATTGGTGGTAAAAAATGAGCATCTGCACACCGACAATTAAAACAGTTGATATTTATCTCATAGTTATTTCTACAAACCTGATAATCCTTTTTTTATACCAATCACAGCTGTTCACAAAAATATTCAAATTGTCCCAATGCAGTGAATTTTCTTGCAGATGGCTCGTGGGCTAGTGTTGAGCATTACTTGGTTGGTAATACTTCATGCAAATAAGTGTGCAGAACATTTCTATTTTTTAACTTTTTCATTAGAAAATGTATTTACTGTATTTAATATACAGGGCCATTCTTTTTTTGGGGAATTTTAGACCAAATTCAATGAGCAATGCATGGCATAATTCTTTGTGTAAATACTGTATGCACATACGGCAAAAACAGGTGGAAACACATTTGAATAACATGCAAAACCTGACCTTTGGTTTAAATGAAGCAGCTTATCTAGGATGCAAAGAAATGCATACATTAGTAGTCTGTACTCTGTACAGAACTACAGTTCTGTATGTATACACCTGAATATGAACATGGGTTTTCTAAATATGCGTTCATCTGATATACCAGCATAATGTAGCATTTGACACCTAACCTGTCTAAACTTGCCAAACCTTTCAAATGAAATTCCTCAACATTACATTACATTATTGTAATTTGGCGGCGTACAGTTGATTAGACTAAGCAGGAGACAATCCCCCCTGGCTGGCGCAATGCAGGGTTAAGGGCCTTGCTCAAGGGCCCAATGGCGGTGCGGATCTTATTGTGGCTACCCCGGGAATCGAACTGCCGAACTTGCGGGTCCCAGTCATATACCTTAACCACTACGCTACAGGCCGCCCTAACAACAAAATAAAGTTTTGCAGAAACACACACACACACACACACACACACACACACACACACACACACACACACACACACACACACACACACACACACACACACACACACACACACACACACACACACACACAATACCGTATATACTGCACATGTTGTATGCCTAGAGAAACAGCCTGAACGACTGACATATAGGGGATGTGAGAAAAAAGCAAGCGTATGCCTACAATTTCAAAAAAGATTAAAGTTCTAATCAATTATTTTGAACAGAGGATTATTTTTATTTTATTATTTTATTTTATTACTTTTCACTGAGGTTTCAAAGCTCAGAGGGTTTGAAGTTGGGGATGTGAGCGTATGCAGTTGCTGCAGCCAGCTGTTCCTAATCCCTGCAAAGCCTTGCAGGCTTTCAGGGCCCTGGACTTTGGTGACCTTGTATGCAGGCAAACACACCTGATGTTGAATGGTAAGCAGCCCAGGTATTATTCATTGCCTTTGTCAGGGCTTTTACAAAGACACAGCCGTCAGTGCAGTCTTTTCTTTTTCTGGAAGAGTCTGAGATGGATACAGCCACTGTGTGTATTGGTTTCCTATGAGCCCTCTACTTCAAGAGTGCTTCAAGCTTGTCCAGCCAGCCATGATAACCTCCTGTGTTATATTTTAAATCCAGACGTGATATTTGCTTTTGGAACTTCAGTTTGCTTGCTCTCTGCTGCTTTTAGTTGTGGTCATGGGATTACTTCTGTTATTTTGATATCCAAATTATGTGTGGCCACCACCAGAGATGGGAGATACATCATCACAAATTTTCAAATTTGAATATTTAAAGACTTTAGCAGAACAAAACCATCAAAATGTAAATATGACTCATAAAATATTAATCATAAAATAAGTCTGATTTTATAGTACAGCAGGGAGAGCATATTACAGCTTGATGAAGCGTGGTGCGTTCATACAGGCCCATGGGACGTGTCACCATGCCAGACTTGGTAGTTGATGAAAAATCTGCAGACATTATCCAGCTATCATGCTTATGGCATTGGCAATGAATGTATGGTTTTCAGGAGTATTTTGGGTTACAGACAGGCTCTTTGCTACAGTTTGCTTTGAACAGCACGTTCACTCTACGCAGTCTGGAACACTCAAATCTTTCAGATAAGTTTGCTCCCATTTGGTGGGAGTGCTATGGGGCGACGATAAGTGCAAGCAGAGGCAGCGGGTGACATGTTACAAGAACTAGTGTCACACGGCATGCAATCGCCCTATCAGCAGCTACAGTAACAGCTGCCTGCAAATGGATGTTCAATAGAGGACCGTTTTAGTTTATAAAACAGTTTGCAATGTTTTTGTACTTTTTTTTTTTGCCCTGGTCCTATTTTATGAAAATGTAACAACTGTTGACAGCATACATATATGGACAGCACAATTACACTAAATTCAAGCTATTAATACCTTCTTTCCATATTCACTTTTATATAAAAAGGCACATCAGCCATGCGAATCAGGTTGTCAATATTCCCGATGAGAACCTAACAATGCAAGGAAAACAGTTTTCATAAGTTACACACTGGATTCAAGGCTCACAGTTTTGCATATTTAGGTCACCAACCATAAAATTGCACATCCATACTAGGCACAAAAACAGCAACTAGGTACAATAAACAAAACTAAGCATCTGGAGTTTGGTAAGAACTCATTGGAATTATGGGTGGAAGAGAGTGCTATAGTCAGAAGAGACCAAAATGTTTTGGCCATAAACACCATCGACATGTTTGGCAGCAAAAGAGGAATGCATACTGTACAAGCAACTCATACCTACAGTCAAATATGGAGGTGGGTCATTTATGTTTTGCTGCCAGTTGTCCTATTTAAGATGCATGTCAAAATGAATTCAACAAACTACCAGGACATTTTGGCAGAAAATCTGGTTGTCTCGGCTAGGAAGCGGAGACTTTGTCATAGGTAGATTGTCCAGCAGGACAATGACTCCAAACACATCAAATGAAAGTGTAAACAACATCCATGTTCTGCAATGGCCATCTCAGCTTTCAGACTTAAATACCATAGGAACATAACACCATAAGAATCAAACACTTGTGGTCTGAACTGAAGAAGGGGGTCCATAAGCACAAACCCAAGGATATAAATTCTGCAGAACTCCATGTAGGGATGGTCAAAAAATGTGATGGACAATGAATTAACAGCAAAATAACATATTTCACATAAATGATCAATGTGTTTATGTCGCTAAACAATCTCACACATTCACTATTCACCTCAAATTCACATCAAAGCGAAGCACATTCACTGTCTGGAGGCTTCACGTCTTCCTTAGACCTTTATTTACTCCAGCACTTATATTAGAGCTGCAAATAGTCCTGTTGCCTTGTAGTGTTTTTATAAGTCGTTAATTAATGAAGAAATGACAAAAAATGTAGATCGCTAGCTACAGTTCTAGCAGTTTTATTCATATCCAGCACACTATTTAGACAGCAAATGTGTATTCCATATTAAACTGTCCGTGTGAAAAAAAACTGAGAAAATTTTGTATTTAACATTTCGAGACATGATCACAAAATCTGAATCAAGAAAAAACAAGCTTGTTTGCATTTCCAGGCAATATTTTTATCTTGTTCCGCGCAATGCATCTCAGAGAGAGATAAGTACCAATGGCATGTACGTATATATAATGCAAATAAATGTAGATATAGATAGATATAGCATCGAGGCCATTACCAAAGAGCATAATTACAAAGTCTGAACCGACTCTTTGTGGGCTTTTCTTTTGGTGCATGTCTTGATGATTAAAACAATAAGGTTTATTGCCCTCTGAAATGCACATTGCTATTAAGGAAAGATATCAGACCATGAGTCAAAAAAAAACCCTGAAGCATAATAATTGTGCGATTTATCCTCACTAAACTACTGCAGTGTGCCATAATTAAATATGAAAACCTAAATTTATCTCCGCGTTCAGCTGTCATTAATTTAACAGGGAGAGCACATGTTCTAATCTAATAGCTGGATTATTTTTTCCTCCTATTGAAGAGCATTAAAATGTATATTAGCCTCACAGGCCCATAAACATAAACTGGAGACTCAGAGTTTGTATGGATTGGAAGGACGGGAGGTGTGGGGGTGGGGTGAGGCAGGGGGGGCGGGGGGAAGGGGGGGGTTGGGTGCTACGCTCAAAGGCCACTGCCTGGCCCCTGCACCAAGAAAGACATTCACTTAGCCTCATTAAAACAAAGCTGCCTTTTTCTTGTCTTGTGTTCTGCATGATAGCAGCATATTTGTTGTGTAATAATTCACGCGA